>NC_091288.1:53721424-54451424 GCF_032444005.1 Ranitomeya imitator | reverse complement strand
AGTGTAATCTGTACAGCTCTGATTCTTATAATTTACTAAATGTAAAGAGAGTCAGAGGCTCCAGGTGTAATGCAGATGTCAGATCACTTCATATCAATCCACTATTACATATATATAATCAAAAGGAAAGAGAGATGATGAATTTAGGTAGTTTATGTGGGTCAAAATTGGCGATTATAGGCATATCTGAGGCAAAACAATCTATATATATATATATATATATATATATATATATATAAATGGAGGCAGCACTGCAACAAATGAGGAGCTGAACCATCTCATGTTTCTCGGTGAATGAAGTCCACCTCCTGTCTCACTTATTTCCATTGGATTGCTGCTTTTATCCTTCTTTCTTCCTACATTTATAGAATTTTTGGTTGGTCGCCTTTGGACGTATTGCACATATATATTCATACCGTTATACCAGTCACAGTTAAAGTATCTAAAATCTTCCATCTTTTCAAGATCACATTGGAAATTATTACATAAGGGAAAGAAAACCCTCATTACCATCTTAAAAAAAAAGATGGATCTAAAAAGATTGGATGAAACTTGTAGTTCCACAGCCATCAGTTTGCCCTGGATTGCTAAGTAAACTTGTTCACATAAAGTATTATCTGTTGTGCATCAGAGTTTAGTTCTCTGGAGAACTACAAGCATCAGCAGGGGAAGGAACATCAATGCATGTAATTGACTTTCCAGTTGGACAATTCCAGTTTTGCGATCCTCATAGGTGCGGTTCAATCATCATAAACATCTCCAGGTCTGGAACTCTTATTATTTTAGACAGTTTCTTGCAAACGTTATCGGTGTTGAGGATTCGGCCCAGAACATATGGTGCTGGCAGTGAGCGGGTTAACTGTATTTAGCCCAGAAAGCAGGGGCTAGTAGCCTTTGACCTAGACTTGTGTTGATGACTCATCTCCACAGATTGATTCCATCCCTCCCTCCCCTCGGCTCCATGCACACACACCATCCGACACCCACTACCTGTTCAGCCCATCTGTCAGGAGTGGATACAAGAGAACTCTCAGCTCACAGCCATGCCAGGGTTAATGATGGCTCTACCTTTCCTCCTTAGCATTGGCTTGGAGTGGATTGATGGAGACCTGGAGCCATCCCTGTAATCTTCTTATGCCACAAATATAGCAATGCAGAGCATCCCCCCATATTTAGGTAGGCATTTGCAGTTTAATGCACTGGAACAGGGCATTGTTCTGTGTAATCCCCATAAAAGGTTGGACTCTAAGTGCAGCTTATACTGGAAATAGACCAGTGTGTATTGAATCAATAGTAAGCAAATTGGGATCGTGCAAAAAAGACCCCATTATATAAAAAGGCAACAACTGGTAAGCAAAGCCCATTACCAGCTCATATGTAGATGAGCAGGATTTACCTGGAGCAATCAGCTTACCTGCAGTCCTATGTAAAAAATATTATGCCATGATAATGATTGTACCAAATCACAAACTCAGCTTTTGTCAAACCTTTCAGAATCTGAGCAATAAAGGTCATAATATTCAGTGAATTCCTTAATGACAGGAAAAATGTAATGTATTATCAGACAGAAGAGATCTGTGGGCAGAATGATGAGGGTGCTCCAAGCCAATCCAATGAGGAGCACTCAAAGTAAGCACGATGCTGCTGTATGTGGAGATGTACTGCTGATTGTCACTATATATATATATATATATATATATATATATATATATATATACATATGCATATTATACATACATGTGGATATTTACTGCTAATTGTCACTATATATATATCCATACATGTGGATATTTACTGCCAATTGCCATTGCAATATATATATATATATATATATATATATATATATATATATATATATATATATACATATATATATATAGATGGTAGTTGGCAGTAAATATTGACATATATATGTATATATATATATATATATATATATATATATATATATATATATATATATATATATATATATATATATACTGCGTTATTCTACAGGGAGTTCAATTAATTATTTGGTAATAATGACAATGATAAATATAAATGTCTTATGTAGTATATTTGTTCATATTGGGGATCTTGAAGGAATCTTGACTACAGTGTTGGTGGAGTAGCCTTCTATTCTCCAGTGCCTGGTGATTAATTACCTGACTGCGTCAAATAACATAATTAGTTTCACAGGAAGCTATGAAGACACAGATCGGCGCCTTATGAATACAGGAGAGGGTGGGAAGTGATGCGATCACCTGGGACAATGAGATTGGACTGATCCGGACAGACAGCCAAACTGTGACTGAGAATCTACTGAGTCAGGATGGGTCCATGTTCTGGCACATATATCCCATAGACTGTCCTACATTAACATGTTCTGCTTCTGATAATATTATTAGCACAGTGCCTTATTACATGGTTATTACAAAGGGGGCTGGGAACTATCGCAAGTCTAAATAAACTCAATAAAAAAAAACTAAATAAAGGTGCAAGCGCAATGGACAAATGAGAATAAACTGAAGTCATACTAGAAGATAAGAAACATATAGATTAAGATGGGAAAGAAAGAAAGAAAGAAAGAAAGGAAGAAAGAAAGAACAGGAAAGAGAATGACTGAGATGAGAAAAGGAGAGGGAAATAATTGGATGTGGATGGGGATGTGGTGTTGGGAATAAAACTAATGGTAGGAATAAAAGACGTGTAAAGAGAATGAAGGAATCAGGAAGGAATGGAAGTAAAAAATAAATAAAAAAAGAGGAAATTTAGAAGGAAGAAAGAAAGAAAGAAAGAAAGAAAGAAAGAAAGAAAGAAAGAAAGAAAGAAAGAAAGAAAGAAAGAAAAAGAAAAGCAAGAAAGATGGGAGGAAAATAGGAAAAGGAACGGGTTAGGAAAAAAATATTTTAATGGGACGAAAGAATCAAATTAAAGAGGAAAGGAAGAAAGAGAAGGAACCGAAGTTAAGGAAAAAGGAAAGATCAAGCCATAGGTCGGAAATAAAAAAAATAATTAGGAGGAGGTAAGGTAAGTATTTGGAAGGAAGGAAAAGAAGGAAAAAAGAAGCAGAGAATAGGAGGAAGGAAGAAAAGAGAAAGAAAGAAAGAAAGAAAGAAAGAAAGAAAGAAAGAAAGAAAGAAAGAAAGAAAGAAAGAAAGAAAGAAAGAAAGAAAGAAAGAAAGAAAGAAAGAAAGAAAGAAAGAAGGAAATCAAGGAAGGAATGATGGAAAGCAGGACATAGAGGGTATAGGATAAATGGAGAAACTGAAAAGGAACAAGAAGACAAGGAAGAACAAGTGAAGGAAGAACAAGAGAAGGAAGAACAAGAGAAGGAAGAACAAGAGAAGGAAGAGTAACTTCCAAATGAAAAGATAATGAATGACGTATAAAAAGGAAGAGACGTGAGAAGAGGAGATCTCCATTTAAAAGAAGGGTTTGAAGTGTCGGAATCCGCGCTCAGGAGCTGACTCTGGGCTCTGGGGACCACCAGTGTGTGTGTGTGTTTGGGGGGGGGGGGGGGGGGGTTCGCCAGTGTGGGAGGCATCAGTGTGGGGGGCACCAGTGTGAGGGGCATCAGTGTGGGGGGCACCAGTGTGTGGGGGCACCAGTGTGGGGGCACCAGTGTGAGGGGCATCAGTGTGGGGGGTACCAGTGTGGGGGCACCAGTGTGTGGGCACCAGTGTGGGGGGCACCAGTGTGGGGGCACCAGTGTGTGGGGGGGCACCAGTGTGGGGGCACCAGTGTGGGGGGCACCAGTGTGTGGGGGGCACCAGTGTAGGGGGCACCAGTGTGGGGGCACCAGTGTGGGGGGGGCACCAGTGTGGTGGGCACCAGTGTGGGGGCACCAGTGTGGGGGGCACCAGTGTGGGGGGGCACCAGTGTGGGGGGTGGGGGGCACCAGTGTGGGGGGCACTGACGGCCGCCTCCTCCCTCTCTCCTTCTGTCACCACTAGTGAACACAATGCCCCGGGAGAGGAAGGGGTTAACCCTCGTCCTGCGGGGACAACAAGCAGGTCCGCAGAATGTGTAACAGGCGACAGATGGCCACAAAGAGCCGGGACCCAGAGAGCGGAGCGCGGAGAGGGAGCAGCGCGGCGCTATACAAACCAGCGCGTCACGTGACGCCCCGGGCCGCTTGCCTGACCATATGGCGTGTGCCGGGGAAAAGTTACCAGGCGGAGCCTGAGGCACCATCCTGCGCCTGCGCACACGGCTCCCTTAGAATAATCTGAGTGACTGCTGCTGTCCCCTCACCTATCCTCCGCCCCCTCCTCCTTCTCATCACTTGTCTCTGATAAGCGTCACCGGAGCCGCTATATAACCCCCTGAGCCTCACCACAGACCCAGAATTAAGGGGAAAATTCACTTCAGCACCCACAACTTTGCTTTGTGCCCACTGGAGAGGTTATGAGACCAAGGAGACGCTAGAATTATAGGTAAGAAGCGCCATCACCACAGATCTGCATTCACTCCTGGTATTATTGTTAATATTATTATTTATTCAGTTGCACATTTTAAGCTAAAATTTTTATTTTGTTCAGTGACTATAATACAATGGCAATCTAAAATCATCTCCATTATTGCTTGATATTGCAACTGATTACTTGTATTATGCACTTGTAGCTGCTCTCCAGAAATAGGTAGAATTTAGTACTTGATATATATATATATATATATATACATACACATATATACTCAAATACTATATATATTTATACATATATTCATATTCTTAAGAATTGCTTATTTATTTATACTGCTTATATTATATATTGAAATATATTCTTAAGCAATATATTTAAATAAGCAATTCTTAAGAATATGGATATATGGGTACATATATAGTGTATTTCAGTATATGCATGTGTGTATTGCAATATATAAACATATATATATATATATATATATATATATATATATATACAATCACACACACCCTCACACGTGGAAACTTTTACCTGTATATGCCCTTTCTGTATATGTGTAATCTGCCATCTGTTACTACCTATGAAGCTTTTGTTATACCTGCCTTTTTGTGCTCTTTCTATTTTCCTCGTCTCCCCCATTGCAATACATCAGATTGATGTAGATTATATCATGCATCTACTTGATATACTTTATTTTTCCTTTTGTAAGGCACACACCAAACACTCATCCCATTCAGTAACCTGCAGATGGGAGCTGTCCCTAATAAGGGGCTGAGATGCACCTGATCCCTCTACTCATTGCTGCAGGAAAATAATGCTGTTCTTTGTGTAATTGTGCATTGATTTTTTTTTTTATTACAATTTGGTGTTTGAACGAAAATGCCACATTTCCTTTTTTGATCATTATTGAGTTTTATTTGCAATCGGTAAAGTCAGATTGTCCTAAGGTCTGTGTAACACACATCAGGTTAAATATGAGAATTTGGGGCAGAAGGACCCATTACAATGTTCAGGACTTATTGTACGATCTCTCGTCGCTCCTTATCAAGTTGTCCTTTTATTCCAATGTCCATTTTTCCTCCAGATTTAAAGATGACAAAGTCCTATCGAGATAATGGCTTGATCATGAGCGAGAGCCAAGGCTCCAGAGGTTGGGTGGATGAATGTCTGAGTTCTCAAGACGAGCACGACCTGGAGAAGAAGGACGACGAGTTAGATGGAATGCTTAAAGATGAAGACGAAGATTCTCTGAAGCATCACAATGGAGAGGAGATTGACGAAGAGGAAGATGATGAAGATGACAATGACGACGACGACGATGATGATGATAATGATGATGAAGATGATGATGACCAGAAACCCAAGAGAAGAGGACCTAAGAAGAAGAAAATGACTAAAGCCAGGATAGAGCGCTTTAAAATGAGGCGTATGAAAGCCAATGCCAGGGAGAGAAATCGCATGCATGGTCTGAATGCTGCCCTGGACAGTCTACGCAAGGTTGTCCCCTGTTACTCCAAGACGCAAAAGTTGTCCAAGATCGAGACCTTGCGCCTGGCCAAGAATTACATCTGGGCGCTTTCTGAGATCCTAAGATCTGGGAAGAGTCCAGATCTGGTGTCTTTCGTGCAGACTCTTTGCAAAGGCTTGTCCCAACCTACCACTAACCTAGTAGCTGGCTGCCTTCAGTTGAACCCTAGAACTTTCCTTCCAGAACAGAACCAGGATATGCCACCACATATGCAAGCTGCCAGTGCTTCCTTTCCCCTGCACCCTTATCCATATCAGTCTCCAGGTCTTCCCAGTCCTCCTTATGGTACCATGGACAGCTCTCACATCTTTCAAGTCAAGCCCCATTCGTATGGTGTTGCTCTGGAGCCCTTCTTCGAAAGCACAGTCACTGACTGCACCAGCCCCTCGTTTGATGGTCCTCTCAGCCCCCCTCTGAGTGTCAATGGGAACTTTTCTTTTAAACACGAACCTTCAGGAGGAGAGTTTGATAAGAACTATGCCTTCACCATGCACTACCCTGCTACTATAGCTCAAAGCCATGGGGCTCTGTTCTCCAGCGCTGGAGCACGTTGTGAGATCCCTATAGACAGCATCATGTCCTACGATGGGCAAACACACCACGAAAGAGTGCTGAGCTCCCAGCTTAATGCCATCTTTCATGATTAATTGCTGAGAGATCAAATGAGTGACACTGGGGTAATGAGATGGCACTATCCTGTTTACAAACTATAGGTCCAATGGCTGGAAAGTGCAAAGTGTTCCATCAATTTATTAGATAAGGTCTGATCTTCACTGCCTGTAGACCCTAGGATTGGAGATCCCTACTGACCTGCTGTATTATTCTGTACATACTTTGCCCTCAATTCTTAAGGGTTTCCCTCTGAATTTGAACTATGTCAATATTGTGTAATTATTTTATCTGTATCCAGCTAAAACCTTGGGGGAAAAAATAAATAAAAATAAGAATAATCGTGAAGCAATAATTAGGATCTATGCAATTTTTAAACGAATAGTTGGCCAATAAATAAAATATATAGAAATTCTATTTTTCAATCAACCTTTTACTACTAGTTGTTGTTAAACCCATTGCTGAATTATTTTGTGGTGATTTTTTTGTACAGAATTTTTAAAATGACTTTTTTATAATGTGAATTTCCTATTTTAAGCCGTGCAGCTCCATCGATTTTTTTTTAACAAGATGAGGAAGTAGAATTATATCTAATTTATACAAAAAAATAAAGTAAAAAGATTAATAAAAAAAATAATTTAAACCAGCAGCAAAGTGCTTAGAAAGTTGTGTTGCCTTAGAAGTTTTATCACCCAGATCCGTTATGAAACTACAGCACACAAGGTTTTGCTACCGAGGAGGGAATCACATGCTGGAGGTCCTTTTAACACAATGCACATGTTTAAGGGTTAAATGTGGAGATCACGTCTGCAGGGCTCCATGCCCTGAATTTTTTTTATCAGCGGTCCTTAATCATTCTCTTTTAACTCTTTAATCTCCAGTGTTAGATGGAACACAGGATGCAAAGTAGTAATTTGAGACCTTGATAGCAGTAACCTTCCCATTCTCATTGCACTGCACAAGTCTTCATATAAGTCTAACTGATCTAGATACAAGCTGCTCGACTATCAGACACGGATTTTTCAAACAGTTAGTATACAGTGGTTTCCCATGATTCATGCAGTTCTGTAGAGCAACGATGAATACACTTTCTATGAATGTAACTTACTGCAGTAGGTGAAATCAATCCAACACCATTTCTCAATCTGTAATTAGACTATTAGCTGCCGCATGATGTTAATAATACTGATGATGATGATGATGATGATGATGATGATGATGATTATGAGACAGTACCAATCATTGCTGCCTGAAGTGTATTTATTGCTGGTTCAATTTGGGGATAATTTTTCCTGTTATTTTGTTTGTTACCCTGTATACAATGATGTACCGCACAGATCCATGCAAACCCATTATTCTATATAAAATAGTATTCAACATTTCAGTCTGATGGTGATTTATTATTCTGTCTCTAATTCCTACGGGATTATGTCTGTCTAATCTATTAATCAATTACATTTATAAAGAGGTTTGCTTTGCAGGTGAGAAAGATATTTTAAATTATCTATCTATCTATCTATTATCTATAGTATATATCACATATCTATCTATCTATCCCATATCTATCTATCTATCTATCTATCTATCCCATATCTATCTATCTATCCCATATCTATCTATCTATCCCATATCTATCTATCTATCCCATATCTATCTATCTATCTATCTATCTATCTATCCCATATCTATCTATCTATCTATTATCTATCTACAGTATATATCACATATCTATCTATCTATCTATCTATCTATTTATCTATCTCTATATCTTCTATCTATTATCTATCTATCTATCTATCCCACATCTATCTATCTATCTATCTATCTATCTATCTATCTATCTATCTATCTATCTCTATATCTTCTATCTATCTATCTCTATATCTTCTATCTATCTATCTATCTATCTCTATATCTTCTATCTATCTATGATCTATCTATCTATCTATGATCTATCTATCTATCTATGATCTATCTATCTATCTATGATCTATCTATCTATGATCTATCTATCTATGATCTATCTATCTATCTATCTATCTATCCATCCATTTATCTATCTCTATATCTTCTATCTATCTATCATTTATCTATCCCATATCTATCTATTATCTATCTATCTATCTATCTATCTATCTATCTATCTCATATCTATCTGTCTGTTTATCTATTCATCTATATACAGTATATTCTAGGATATACTAATAGAAAACATTTTTTTATTAAATTTACTATGATCCAGAGTAATAAAAATAATTGTTAGATAACACAATAGTCAGTATGGCAGGTTTTATTGTCTTTCTTACCTTATTTGCTGTTTGATTAAAATTTTAGTAACATTTCCTACATAAAATGTTCTACTCATTTACTTGTTTCCTCCAACTGTTCTGTATTCGTTTGATAATTAGCATAAGCACTTATACTATACACAATTTATATTAATGATTAATAATGACCATGGATTAGTTAACAAGTGGCAACAGTGATGGTAAATGTCCCTATCCAACAGTAATTTACTGCAGAAGTGAAAGGTATTGCTGACAATCCCAGAGCAGATGTCAAATAATAATGAATAAAAATAATATCACTAATAATAATTCATTATTCCAGTAGTTCATATAACTACTTTTACTAACTACATGTGAGATCTGATCCCTAGAAGGCTGGTGTTTCCCTCTGCCTGTCCTCTCTGGAGACACATTATGATTGCAGAGTTTGTGCACTGGTTATTAACCCTTTCCTCAAACCCAGATTTGTGATACATGGGATGGTGACTATAGGAATACACATTATTTTGGTGATGCGCATTTATTCATGTAGGTGCCATTTGTACTAAGAGAAAACTACAGCCCCCCAAGTGGTGTGGTGTCAGGGAAGGGGCATCCAGCCTGCCACTATCTGTTATTCAGAGTAGGGCAGGCACAGATGTTCCTTCTGCAGGGGAGGATTTAATTTATGAAAATGATATTGTTTATGCATGGCTGCACTGCAAAACACAGGCTGCTCCCTGAGAGATCCACACAACCAGGGCTGTTGTCAGCACTCAGGAGATCACTGCTTCCCCGGCTCACCTTACTGGTGGGAGACACCCAGTGAGAGCTGATTTTATGAAGATGATGGCAGGGATGCAAGTTTTTATGTGAAAGGTAATAGGTAACTTTTTTGTACATGGCAGGTATCAAAAATCAAATGTCATCTGCACAGACAAAATTATATATGCTTCTCATAACGGGCTTTATATTTCATACATTGCTGGACCAAAAAGGAACCAATCACTGATCATGCAGAAAAAAAGAGATTGTCCCCCAGCCATGATGAGTTCAGTTAAAAAAGTAAAATAAAAAAAATCATCTTTTTTTTAACTTCTAAGAACTGAAAAAAGTACACTGGTCACCATAGAAATCCACAGTACATCGCCGACGCGTTTCAGTTACCAGCCTTAATTAAGGTCCATGATTAAAGCTTGTAGTTGAAACGCGTCGGTGATGTACTTCGGATTTCTATGGTGACCAGTGTACTTTTTTCAGTTCTTATAAATTAAAACAAAGATTTTTTTTTTTCACTTTTTTTAAAAAATTGAGCTAATCATGGCCGGGGGACAATCTTTTTTTTTTTCTGCGTGTTGAATATTCATGTCCCAGACTAGGACGGCTCTGTACGAAGATCTGGATCTAACTAAAGTGCAACTTAATGTGTTGGGCTGACTTTTACTTTCTCTCTCATATGACTGTTTTCTTGTCAATCACTAATTATATACTGTAGAATATATTATTATTATTCCAATAACTGCATTATAAAGTTACACATATGTATAAATAAATTAGCGCTTTAATTTGAAAAAAAAAATATATTAAAAAACTCGGTACATAAAGCTGCATAGATCAATGCACTATCGTGCAGATCACTTTGTCATATTTAAACTTTGCATTATAAAGTTCCAAATCCTTTGACCTCAACCCCATAGGTCTGGCTCTCCTGTCATTATTCCATTCAGTACAGTGAAAAAAATACAAGATGCAAACTGATGACAAACTGTTCCTATGGGTCCAGTTTTGTTTCTGTGACATCAGTTGTCCTGTTCAACGTCAACCAATGCAGGACAGAAAACCTTTAGTCATTAATTGCATCCGGCCTTTCTTCTTATTGGAGCCGAGATTTGGAACCCATATAGATTTGCATCACAGCTATCAAAATGCAACTTAAGGCCACGTTCACACCTTCAGTATTTGGTCTGTATTTTACATCAGTATTTGTAAGTAGTGATGAGCGAATATACTCGTTACTCGAGATTTCCCGAGCACGCTTGGGTGTCTTCCGAGTATTTTTTAGTGCTCGGACATTTAGTTTTTATTGCCGCAGCTGAATGATTTACATCGGTTAGCCAGCATAAGTACATGTGGGGGTTGCCTGGTTGCTAGGGAATCCCCACATGTACTTATGCTGGCTAACAGATGTAAAACATTCAGCTGCGGCACTAAAAACTAAATCTCCGAGCACTAAAAAATACTCGGAGGACACCCGAGCGTACTCGGGAAATCTCGAGTAACGAATATATTCGCTCATCACTATTTGTAAGCCAAAACCAGGAGTGGGTGATAAATACAGAAGTGGTGACGTGTTTCTATTATACTTTCCCTCTGGTTGTTCCACTCCAGATTTTTGGATTACAAGTATTGACCAAATACTGAACATGGCCAAAAGGTGGCCATACACTTTCTATAGCTTTTTCCAGTTGCTCATTTGGCCGACAACCATTCCTTCAGAGCCCCCTCCTTCTACATATGAACAGCAGGTTAGGCTAAGAGTATGTGTTCTCAATGGGGAGAGGATGGTAAGTAATGGTTTCCAAGAAAAAATATCCAATAAAATGTAACTTTTAATATATTATTTTAAAAGTTATAAAAGTATAAAATTAGAAAAAAACATCAATATTATAGAGATTTAAATACAAGCAATGTTACTTATGATAAACTTTGTATACGCTAGAAAGAAGACATCATAATAGAGGTATCATTGTTTCTTGTGATGAGTTCTGTACAAATACCAAAACAGCAGACAAATAGAATCATTTATGCCCCAATTAAAGTGAGAACTATTCCTGTTTGACTCTCACCCAAAATGGCCCTGAAGTGTAACCCTACCTAGCGGCGGAGGTTGGCACCTTACATTAAATACAAATGGCGCCCCCGTTCACTGACAGGTGACCCTAACAGGTCCTATTAATTTCTAGCCTTAATGGGGTTAAAAAAACCTGAAGGTTCTAAGAAGACCGTCCATAAAGGAACGCTGCAATGCTTCAATATAAGGAACCCTTAATAAAGTTGTCAAATTTCAAAGGCTTAATCGAGACCGGATCATATAGGAACACTTCAAGATAAAAGACACACGATAATTTTGTCAAGTAGGACATATGGGCCAAACAAATAGACAAAACCACAGGATATCCTCATAAGGGATACAATCATTTGCTATATGTAATCAAACAAAGGGGGATAAATGCAAAAACCAAAGACAAGGCATCCAGATTTGAGTTGAACTTGTTTGCATCCTCTGCTGTGTATATAGCCTTGATGCGTTTCACCTCCGTCATATGGTTCCTCAGGAGGTTTCGGGAAAAATTGTTATCAAGACGTTGACATCCATGATGCACTGAGGCCTGTTTGCAGGTCTACAAGTGTCATAGTAAAACCAATTTAAATATCCCTCCCCAGTAGTAATTGACTGCTATAAGCAAGCATAGAGGGCAAGAGACCTTATTACTAGATAGTACGTCTCCGGCGTCCTCATTATGCATGTCATATTTGCCTACTGGCACTAGAAGTCTGTGAAGGCAAATTGCGTATGTGTCACCCTTCCTTGCGTTCCGCGTCATACAATGTAATGACTTGCACCAGCTGCTGTGAAGTCCAGAGCGAGTCCGCGCATGCGCTTGCAATTTCCATCGACGTGATCTGCGCAGGTGCATGATGTTGTGAAGTCCAGAGTGAAACATACGTTATCGCTTGCCCCAATGACACAATCCCCATGTGAGCCGTGCAGACACCGTCTACTGCAGACCCAAGATGAAACTAGCGCCTGCATCTTCAATAAAACTAGTGACACAGTGTTTTTTTTACCATTTGACAAACCGTAACTTAAAATATACCAAAATACCCACTAGTAAAGAAATGTCCAACTAGGACTTTTTCAGATACAGAAAACATCTATACAGTTATTGATGATACATTTATTTGATTGTAAGCACCAAAACCCTGGTGCGTTCATTTCAGATTGCTAGGACGTGTTGTGTCTTCCTTGAAGGCATTTTTAAGCATATCAAAGTAAGTTTTCATTGGTTTTCTTCTGATTTAAACAAGACAATATCGTTCATGTTAAGATCCTGTGTGAATCTGACAAACTCCATTTTTTCTAATTTTATGTTTATGTAAGTTTTAAAATAATATATTAAAAGTTAAATTTTAGTGGTTAATTTCCTCGCAAGCCACTACTCACCAATCCAACACTTTTGGAGAGGGTGGTTAGCTGCTGCCAGACACCTTATCTTCTCTAAGACCTACGACATTGTGGTCAGGAGGACCTGATTCACATAAGACAGTCAACTGGTCCTTCCAAATTATTGGGCTCAATGGACTATTCTTTAATGTGCATCATCACCAGTATTCTGCTCTGCGCAATACTACTGTAGGTCCAGCCCAAAAAGGAACCTTTTAATTTTTAGACGTTAGATTTGTAAGGGTCATATTAAAATTAAAAAAAAAACCCCAGGCTCCTAGAAAATGCCTACAGTAATAATGAATATATTTTTTGAAATTGGGATTTTCATCAGTAAACAATGCTCCATCTGTGGCTGCCGGCCATGGGGCATTCTGGAATAATAGTTTATTTGGATAGCTGAATATGAGAGTACCGGTAGCCAAAACGGAGTTTGTCCTTGGAAAACTGGAACTAATCTACAGTGACTCTGGAGCTGGATGCTGAATAAACCAACACAATCCAGTACTGGGTTATAGCTGCTGGTGAAGAAATAAAAGAGGAGAAATTGGAGGGGAAAATGACCAGAGAATGTTCCAATGTTGCTTTCAATTCCTCACCAGTGATGGTTTCTTGTAATGTCTCAGTGGAGGCAATTTTCTAAGAGCAAAACACCACAAAGTACAATCTTCTCTACTGTGCTGGACCCTGGTACACTCAGGGGTGGACATATCATTGGTGCAACCCGTGCGGGCCAAAGAGGCAAGGGGGCCCATTTCTAGCTCCAAAGCAGGGGCAGTGTCACCTTTTTAAGAGCTCTTAGGCTACAAAGAGCCCATATATTGTTCTTGCACGGAGGCCCTTTTTTGTTTGTGTTCACCAGTGGGTACACTGATACATTGTAACAAACTCTCAGGTTTAAGCATCACTTAGGGGGAGGGCAGGACTCTAGGGAATCTTCCTCATCTCTAGCAGTATATCCGGATTGCAATACCTTCTGACCCTTGTCGTCTGAGTCCATATTTCCCTGCAGCTTCACAAGCTGAGTGTGTTTCTGGCCCCCAATGTCCATTTCGAAGTAGCCCCAGGCCATTCACTGCCCTGAGTATTAGGCTCAGGTTGTCCCTAGCAGCCTCAGACCTTCTGCGTCACTCAATGCTGCCCTCAGACAGATGGTCACTTCCTGCACTTGCCACTGACTCTCAGTTCCCCCTCCCAAACTGGGCCGGCCACTACAGTTAACCCTGTCCCAGCTAACTGCAGCCCCAGTGGGTATAATACTTTTATCACATAGATGGGGATCAAATACATTTAACCCTTGAGGCTGTGTGCGCACGTTGCTGACTTTTTGCATAAAAACGTGATAAAACCGCAAAAAAAAAAAAAAAAACAGCATACAATATGCATACCATCATTTAGAATGAATTCCACATGTTTTGTGCACATGCTGCATTTTTTTCTGCAAAAAAACGCATCGCGGTAAAAAACGCAGCATGTTCATTAATTTTGCGGATTTCCCACTATAAAATGCATTGGGAAATGTCCGGAAAAAATGCATCAAAAACACACCAAAAATGCATAAAAAAACACGGCAAAAACACGGCAAAAACACGGCAAAAAGGCACAAAAAACGTATGCAGATTTCTTGCAGAAAATTTCAGGTTTTTCTCAGGAATTTTCTGTAAGAAATCCTGAACGCCTGCACATAGCCTGAGGCTATGTGCACACGTTCAGGTTTTTTCGCGATAAAAACGCTATAAAACTCATTAAAAACGCATACCTTATGCATCCTATCATTTAGAATGCATTCTGCATGTTTTGTGCACATGATGCATTTTTTTCCGCGAAAAAAACACATCGCAGTAAAAAAAAAAGCAGCATGTTCATTAATTTTGCAGATTTTCTGCGTTTTTTTCCTGCTATTCTATGCATTTGGGAAAAAAAACGGACAAAAAACACGTCAAAAACGCGTCAAAAATGCATGGAAAACGCTAAAAAAAAACGCATGCGGATTTCTGGCAGAAATGTCCGGTTTTTGTCAGGAAAATTTCTGCCAGAAATCCTGACGTGTGCACATACCCTGAGTGTGAGGGAGCAAGCCACCAGCTCCCACCGCTGTTACATGAGCACACTCTGGCTAAACTATCAGGCCGGGGTCACACGAGCAGTATTTGGTCAGTATTTTACCTCAGTATTTGTAAGCCAAAACCAGGAGTGGGTGATAAATACAGAAGTGGTGACGTGTTTCCATTATACTTATCTTCTGATCGTTCCACTCCTGGTTTTGGCTACACATACTGAGGTAAAATACTGACCGAATACGGATAGTGTGACCCCGGCCTCAGAGAGAGGAGGCATCGGACCACACAGGCCCTGCACATGGTGCTCCGAGCTTCCCATTTCTATATGAACCTAAAGAAGGTTTTCTCCAAAACTAGCTTGAGGATTTGCAAACTAAAGCTATTCTTTTTCTTACACCAGTTGTATTCCAGAACATCTTCATGTTGGATCATACCATATCAATTTCTATTCAGTTGGGTTTTCTCTTTTCTCCTGATTATTTGCCATATCTGAATGATATTAGACACGTTTGTCAATAACACATCACATGTTAAACACTGGTTTACACTAATGAGGGAAGAATTATGTGATGG
The DNA here is from genome assembly GCF_032444005.1 of Ranitomeya imitator. NCBI lineage: Eukaryota > Metazoa > Chordata > Amphibia > Anura > Dendrobatidae > Ranitomeya > Ranitomeya imitator. The sequence continues at coordinate 54,435,750 of NC_091288.1, read as the reverse complement.
AAAATCATCAACTTTCCTAATGGTGTCCCCCAGGCATCATTAAAGCAGCCATCCGTAAATGTTGTTAAGAAGGGCAGTGTGAGAGATATCTCAATTTTTAGCAGGATGCACGCAGCTTTGTAGGATTTTCCCTCTGAATGTATGAATGTTATTACAATCTATAGTAATTCAATAGATGTTAAAGTTTATTGTGAAGTCAGAACTCAATATACTGCCATTTATTCTCCGGACTGTAGAACTGGATTGAGTTTCTGTTACTGAGCATCCAATTACTGACTATGCAAACAATACGTTGCAATGTGTTCCATCCTTAACCCAGCAATCTGAAAATTTCTGATAACCCAGCACTGCTTTCATCATAAAATTGAAAAATATTTTTAATTTTTACTAATCCATAAACAGAATACTGAACCAAGAAAATTACACGAGAGATCTGAGCCAAAATATTAGATCAGGGATGCCCGAATCTGGGCTTCCGTTCAAAGGGTCTCCCTTTTGTCACGCACAGTTCTGTACTTTTAGTAGTGGACGTTTCTAATGTTGCAAAGTAGACCCATTCGTTTAAAGGGGTGGTCCAACTTACAAATTAATTTTCATTCTAAATCCCTATCTATTTAGTGCCATAATCTAAACCATTTTCTAATGTACTTCAATTAAAAAACTCCCTGTCCTTCACTAGCTACACTATCTATCTGCTTTTCAACCAGGCGCGCTGAGACCAGCGCCACACTTTGGGGGGTGACACAGGCCTCTGTACACTGGGTATTCTGACAGTCTGTACTGACTGTCTTAAATACTTTTCTAGGCAAATCAAAGCTGCATAAATCTTAAATTCTGCTTAGTATATACCGACTTAGACCTTGTTTCCATACATCGGGTCAATATTTTCTTTTTTCCATACAGCGTAATGCAGAAATGGTAGAGCGAAGCAGATGCCAGAACTGATCCCATTAGACTCTTAAGAGCTCATACTAAATAATTTGTCCTATTTGCTGTTGTGCCAGATTGGATCTAGAGCCGGATCAAAAATCATTGTATTCAATATCTCTTGATCCTGTTATGGATGTCGGACAAGTGGACAAAATACACAACTTTGCATCAGATGTGTCCAGTTCAGTCATAAAACAACTGAACATACCTTAATAATTTATGAACCTATCCTAAAATAATCCTGGGCTTAAAGGGCTATCTGGTTGGCAAAGTTTGCTAACACTAAAAATAAGCCTTCTAATATTCAAAGCCTTCTGAAATCTTCCTCATTCCAGAGTGATTGAACTTGGTTGCACAACTGAGTCTCTGCAGCGATGATGAAATCCATGTAAGGCCTCTTTCACACGTCCAGATAATTCCGGTACCGGAGAAATCGGTACCGGAATTATCCGTGTCCAAGTGTCCGTGTGCTCACGTAGCACATCAGTGTGGCACACGTGCGGCAGCCGTGAGCCGCCCGTGTGCCGACTGAGGACCACATGGACCGTGCAGGAGACAGCGCTACAGTTAAGCGCCGTCCCCTGCGTGTGGTGCTGAAGCCGGTATTCGTTCCTTCTCCCCAGCAGCGTTCGCTGGAGAGAAGGAATGAAAAATCAATGTTTTTTTATTTTCCCTTAAAAATAAAGTTTGTGCGTCCCCTCCTGCCTCCCATCCCCTGTGCGCCCCCCCCCGCTTGCCTGCCGGGAAATACTCACCCAGCTCCTGCGATGTCTCCTCTCTGCGCCAGCAGCAGGTCCTGTGTGAGCGGTCACATGGTCCCGCTCATTACAGTGAGGAATATTGGGGACTGCTGCCATCTTATTCCTGTAGTCCGATTCTCAGGTGCTTAATCTATAAGTGACCCTGCTTCAGGTAGTGCGACAGTCCCCACAATGTAGAAATGGGTGACAGCCCTCTGTGTCACCTGCAACATCACCTGCTCCCACGTAGGAGATGAGCCTCTCCCAGGCCCATTAATTTCACAAGAAGGGTTCATCCTGTTCACTTACTTCTCGGATCACACCCAATGCATACCAACAATGTTGCCCCCTATATTTTGAGGAACATGACATTGGTTCCAGCAGTCAGCTGTTGTAACTTTTGAGTCAAGTGTTCTTTCTCTACTTCCCATTGGTTGACTAAGATGTGATGATGGGTCCCAAAATCTTCTATGGACCCCTATCTCTGCTGCCATAACGACCTTTTCCTGGGATGTCATCACTTGGTCCCTTGTGGCTTACGTGCCTGCCAGCATTTCTCCAGCCTTGATCCTGGGTCTCCTCCTTCTCTATTCTGGCCAGCATAGGCCCTGCAGTCTGCTCACCAAGTGCTTGATTTTGGATCTCCCATCTGCAGACTGAAAGAACCCCAGTGATGAAAGTTGCGACCTCGGTTTGGGCCTTGGTGGTTCTTGAAAAGCGGCTGGATCCAGACCAAAGGCTCCTGCCACCTCTGCTGTTGCAACAGCTTGGTCTGGCTCCTTTTGGTCGCTCACTTGGGAGTCTCACAGGATTCTGCCATTTTTGTCACCTTATCGCCCACTAGTCACATTACACTGTATGGATTACTAATTCACTCAAATGTTGAAGTTTTTTTTTAGCTTCACATACCACTGAAATGAAACACAAAGCATGTAATACTCTATGGTTCAGCATCAGCACCAGTATCAACACTAGAGGACTCTGATTAATTAAACTGTGCACATACAGGCCTGGATAACTGTTCTCTTCCTCCAATTAGAACTGTCCCTGAGCTGTGCAATGGCATCGGTGAGCCAAGCACCATGGCACCAGTCCTTTTTTGATCTAGAAATTGTTGATCAATCAAATTAAGTGCAGAGCCACAGTCCACCATCACTTGAAAATCAATCGAATGACCACGACAGGTAGAAATACCAGAAAAAGAAACTCCTGCGGACTGTAAAAATGCAATGCGAACGGGAGGGATACTCTGATTGACCTTTTTTTTCCTTTCCTTATACGAACCTTGCATTGCTTAATAAAATGGTCAGCCTTACCACAATACAAGCATAGCCCCAGCAAGAACCTCCTCTACCTTTCCTGGGAACGAGAGGACATCGCCCCAAGTTTCATCGGTTCCCTGCTGTCGATGGGGCTATCCTGGGAGACTGGGTCCAGCATTATAAGAGCCTTCTCTTCATTCTGCCTGTCTCTTAATCTTCTATCCACATGGATAGCTAACTGTATAGCAGCTTCCAAAGTATCAAGGGCAGGATATGCAATGAGCAAATCTTTAACTCTTTCACTCAAACCTGCTAAAAACTGACTCTTAAGCGCTGGGTCATTCCACCTGACCTATACGGACCATCGTCTGAACTGGGTGCAATACCTCTCAGCATCAACAGAACCCTGTTTAAGCCGTCTGAGCTCTGCCTCAGCTGATGTGACCCAATCAGGATCATCATATAACAACCCCATAGCAGTAAAAAATGCTTCTACTGATGTCAAACAAGGATCATTAGAATGTAATGAAAATGCCCAGATTTGGGGTTCACTTCACAATAAAGACATAATAATCCCTACACGCTGTAATTCAGTACCTGAGGATCTAGGTCTAAGCCGAAAATATAGTAAACATGCATTTTTAAACGTAAAAAATTCCTGCCTTTTACCAGAAAAAACTCAGGTAATCCTACCTTTGGTTCTTCAGAGCGTGCTCCAGGATAATTACTCACATGCTGTTGCAGGTTGGCTACTTCCAAAGTTAACCCTTGCAAACATTGAGCAAGTTCTTGGACGCTGCTCATATTGAAGGAATCCGGGAGAGGATGTTTTTTTTATGTGTGGCTGGACAAACTGTTACGGAATTGCAACACAGGACTAAGGTAGAAGGGGGAAAACTGACCCTGCACTATGACTAGGCTGATACCCTACGATGGAGTGGGTGACCCATTCCTTGCGAATAGACCCACCGACTAGGGCAGTACGGTGGCTCAGTGGATAGCACTGCAGTCTTGCAGCGCCGGAGTCCTGGGTTCTAATCCCACCTTGGACAACATCTGCAAGGAGTTTGTATGTTCTCCCCGTGTTTGCGTGGGTTTCCTCCGGGTACTCCGGTTTCCTCCCACATTCCAAAGGCATACTGATAGGGAATTTAGATTGTGAGCCCCATCGGGGACAGTGATGATAATGTGTGCAAAACTGTACAGCGCTGCGGAATATGTTAGCACTATATAAAAAAAAAGAAAGAAAGAAGAAGGTTAATCTCAAGTGAAGACCTATAGATCGAGGGAAGGGGTTCCCTAAAAGATCTAATGACTGGGTACAAGACCGGGTCACCTCCTAATAGAAAACACAGAGAAGGCTGCAGATTCAAACAGAAAACTAAGACTAGCAGAACCAGAGCTCCTAGTTCTGCACAAATTACACACACAGAAGACAAAGCAAAGCATCACGCCAGAACTAAAGCAGATTAACACTCCAGAAATGATTGGGAGGCAGGTGCTGGTTAATACAGAGTGATACAATCACCTGACCCAAGACAAACCCAGCACCAGAGGGAAAAGTCCAGCAGCCAGAACACCACAAGAAAATGGCGGATAGTCACAAACTAAACAGATCCTAACATCACCCTTCCACTGGCTCATCGGGAATTAGAACATCTGCGGCAACTTCAGGGCTTCCAGGACCAACTATCCCAACAAGTGACAGTGGCAGGCACCCGCAGAGAAGAGGTAGCGGCAAGTTTAGGAAGCTGATAAAGTACATTGAGGTATATGGCCAGGTGACCTAATTATCCCAACTTGGATTCTCCAAACATCTTTGAGGGTTCAGTGATGTTCAATGGAGCAGATCTGTATTCCTCCATCTGGGGAATACAGATCTGCTCCAAAGTTCCTTAAGCTGGCGTCCTGTAGAGTGTCAAATCTGTATTCCTCCGGTTGGAGCCATGGTGCCTTGGTAACTGTCATGTACAGTCTTTCTGCAGAGTGAGCCAGAGATTTTATACTCACAGCTCCCATTCAGGACATTCTTCCATATGATTGGGGGAAGGTGTGGGAGGTGATCCTTCATTACTTAAACTGACGAGCAAGCCAATCTCTAATAAAACGCAGCAAACAAATGTCTACTAAAGCACAACAATAAGATCAACGTAACCGGTGCACCATTCTGGAAAAAGTCTGCTTTCCTTAGACCCATGGTCTACACTCTATGTCTATTGTTCCAATAGTCTTTTAGTTGGTGGCCAGCTCCTCATGCAAGTTTTCCCACCTACAAAGAATTGAATTTTTATCGTAGATACAATTCAACTGTGAGAGACAGAATCTTCAAAAAAATCCAGAAAATCACATTGCACGATTTTACATAATTCATTTGCATTTTATTGCATGAAATAAATATTTGACACAATAGAAAAACAGAACTAAATGTTTGGTACAGAAACCTTTGCTTGCAATTGCAGAGGTCAGACGTTTATTTTAGTTCTTGACCAAGTTTGCACACACTGCAGCAGGGAATTTGGCCCACTCACCCATACAGATCTTGTCCAGATTTTTCAATTTTCAGGCCTGTCGCTGGGCAACATTTTCAGCTTCCTCCAAAGATTTTCTATGGCTAGGTCACTCCATGACCTTGAAAAGCTTCTTACGGAGCCACTCCTTAGTTGCCCTGGCTGTGTGTTTTGGGTCATTGTCATGCTGGAAGACCCAGCCCTAATCCAACTCCAATCCTCTTACTGAGGGGAGGAGGTTGTTGGCCAAAATCTTCCCTTCAATACTGTGCAGTCGTCCTGTCCCCTTTGCAGAAAAGTGCCCACAATGTATGATGTTTCTCCCACCATGCTTCATGGTTGGCACAGTGTTCTTGGGGTTGTATTCATCTTCTTCTTATTCCAAATACAGCGAGTGGAGTTGATACAAAAAAAGTTTTATTTTGGTTTAATTTGACCACATGACCTTCTTTCATGTCTCTTCTTGATCATGAAGATGGTCATTAGCAAACTTCAAACTGGTCTGGACATGTGCTGGCATGAGCAAGGGGACATTGCATGCCCCAGAGGATTTTAATCAAATACTATGTAGTGTGTTACTAATGGTAATGTTTGAGACCCTGGTTCCAGCTCTCTTAAGGTCTTCGACCAGGTCCTCCCATGTAGTTCTGGGTTGATTGCTGAATTTTTCTCAGAATCATGCTTACCCCACAAGGTGAGATCTTACATGGAGTCCGAGACCAAGAAAGATTTACAGTCATCATGTGTTTCTTCCATTTTCTAATCATTGTGCAAACAGTTGTTGTCTTTTCATCAAGCTGCTTGCCTGTTGTCCTATTGCCCATCCCAGCCTTGTGCAGGTCTACAATTTTGTCCTTGGTGTCCTTAGACAGCTCTCTGGTCTTGGCCATGATGGAGAGGTTGGCTGTTGATTGAGTGTGTGACAGGTGTCTTTTATACAGGTAACACATTCAAACAGGGGCAATTAATACAGGTAATGAGTGAAGATTAGGAGGGCTGAGGGCCAGGGCATGTCAGAGCCAGCATTCTTGCTGGTTGGTAGGTGATCAATACTTTTTTTGTGCAATAAAATGCAAATTGATTATTTAAAAATCCTAAAATGTGATTTTATGATTTTTATTTTTAGCTTCTGTCTCACACAACTGAAGTGTACCTACGATAAAAATTACAGATCTCTCCACTCTCTGTAGGTGGGAAAGCTTTCAAAATTGGCAGGGTATAAAATACTACACTACACTAAAAAAACTACACTGTATGTAGTTATATAGATGACAAAAAAATCTTAAAAATACCGAGGCTCCTGCTCTTATGGTCAGTAATATTTTTTTTGTCTGTAAAATAACCTCTTCTTCATACAAGCTAGACAGGCATACATAGAATGCTGTGTGTACAAACATATACTGTATACTGTACAGAAGGGGCGCCAACAATATGCGGGAATGGATGAGGAAGGGTTAAAGCGATTCCATCGTACGGTCCTGTTGAGCAGGCTATTAAACCAAAGAAGAGACCAGAAAGATATTCACGGAGTGTCCAGTTGTAATAGACGCTATGCTGCTAGTCTTGAGCTGTCCAGGCGCTCCAATCATACTGCTCATTGCGTATAAGCGATATTAATGTATCCAATATTAAGCAGTAATTTACCTGTAAAAAAAAATAATGTTTACAATTTTTGTAAATTATTAATTTTTATATGTACTTTAATAATTTGTTTTCCAATTGTATCTCCATCTACTGCCCTCCCACATAATATTGGCGCCTCTTCCGGACAGTATATAAACTTTTACACTCATCATTGTACATATGACTGTCTTGCTTATATGAAGATGTTGTTTTCCTCAAAACGCATTACTTTATAGACAATGGACTCATTGCTGACCCTATACAAAATTTTTGATTATCTATATAACTATCCATATATATGTTGTACTTTGGTCTTAAGCTTGAGCATTCCTGTGTATGGAGAAGTCAAAAGATAGTTGTCAGCCCTACAAGTATGGGAACGTTAAGTCTTATATCGATAATCTTAATTTACCTCACTGTCAAAGTGGGTGGAAAATGGATGTAACCACTTGTTAACTACCTAGCCTCTTTGTAAAATGGATGTAACTTTTCCCTAACTATGAGTTTAATTAACTACGGGTTTATCTTGGCTTTATCTAAAGCTTTCTTGGATGAAAGCTGAATGTGTTCAACAGAGTTTGGCTGGCTAACATCACCATTTCAATAGGTCTAGCATAACATTTTAGGCTTTTGAGAAGTTAAAAGCGATAAAGTATATCTCCCCGTAACTGTCAGCTGAATGATGGCTCCGTCGATTGTTTGGCTGGCAGCTATGTCTCTTGACTCTCCCATACACAGAAGTGCTCATATGGCTGAGAGCTCCTGTGTTTTTTGTAAGAGAGCAGCTGCCAAACTCTTCTGGCAGCGATTTTAATTTTAGGCAACAAAAGGATCAGCAGACCAAAATCAGACATTTCAGATCCTTCTGTCCCTCGCAACATCTTTCTTCATACCAGACTGTCAGTCAAACTTGTAGGTGTCGACAGATTTAGAAGACATTAATCTAATGCATATAAGGGCCTTAAAAGAGTTGTCCACTATTAATCGGGCAAACCCTTTTCAATGCCTATTTTTGCCCCCAGTAAAATAACAACACTTATACTCACCTGCCTCTCCCAAGAATTGCATGACATTGTTATGTCATGCAATCGCTGCCTCAAATCAGTGCTGGCTTTTTTCTACCTGTCTTTGAACGAATCACATACATACAGAGGAAGTGAGAGAGCAACGGATCACACATCCTCACTTCCTGTGATTTGTTTTGTCACTTGATCTCCAGGAGACCCAGAGCCGACACTGCTGGAATGGGGCTGGTGCTGGAGGTGAGTATACGTGTTATTATTTTCCTGGGGGCAAACATAGGGACTTAAGGTACCTTCACACATAACAATTTTGTTAACGATATCGTTGCTTTTTGTGACATAGCAATGATATCGTTAATGAAATCGTTATGTGTGACAGCGACCAACGATCAGGCCCCTGCTGGGAGATCGTTGGTCGCTGGGAATGATCAGGACCTTTTTTGGTCGCTGATCACCCGCTGTCATCGCTGAATCAGCGTGTGTGACGCCGATCCAGCGATGTGTTCACTGGTAACCAGGGTAAATATCGGGTTACTAAGCGCAGGGCCGCGCTTAGTAACCCGATATTTACCCTGGTTACCATTGTAAAAGTTTAAAAAAAAAAAAACAGTACATACTCACATTCCGATGTCTGTCATGTCCCCCGGCGTCAGCTTCCCGCACTGACTGTCAGCGCCGGCCGTAAAGCAGAGCACAGCGGTGATGTCACCGCTGTGCTCTGCTTTACGGCCGGCTGGCGCTGACATTGTCAGTGCGGGAAGATGACGCCGGGGGACGTGACAGACATCGGAATGTGAGTATGTACTTTTTTTTTTTTTTTTTTTAAGTTTTACAATGGTAACCAGAGTAAATATCGGGTTACTAAGCGCGGCCCTGCGCTTAGTAACCCGATGTTTACCCTGGTTACCCGGGGACTTCAGCATCGTTGTTCGCTGGAGAGCTGTCTGTGTGACAGCTCTCCAGCGACCACACAAGGACTTACCAACGATCACGGCCAGGTCGTATCGCTGGTCGTGATCGTTGGTAAGTCGTTTAGTGTAACGGTACCTTTAGAACAAGTTGTCTGAGTCTAGGACAACCCATTTAAGATTAACAACTTTTGTCTGGCTGTAATCCAATATGTATGAGTAGATGACCCAGTATAGCTAAAAAAAAGTAATCAAGGTGCCATAACTAAGCGTAGGAAGTGAGGAACAGGGCTAAGTACTGTGATTTTACTATCAATAACGTGAAATACATGCTTAGCTCTTGGTGAAAGTGATTGTGAGTTTACACGTCATGTGCGCAGTTTACTGAATTATGGTAATACAATATACAGTATTTAAAGAGTTAAAAAAAAGTAAATGACTTATTTCACATTTAAAATTTACATCTCAATTAACCATTTCTCACAGAATAATTATCACCTTTGCTCCTACTGAGCTTCTTTACCCTTCCTCATTTGTTAATTTTCCATTACCCATCCTCAGCACCTTTTGCCAGTCAGAGAAGCTTCCCAGTCTAATGCAATGTTAATCTCTATCACCTTTAAGCAGATTGACTGGCAGATCCTTCATGCTTCATAGTTAAGATGTATCCGTGAAAGCATTGTTAATGCATGTCTAAAAATAGGAGACTCGGAGAACACTACTGTAGCTTCAAATACACCAACATAAAGCAGGAATATGCTTCCATCATCAGTATATGCAGTGAGGGAAATAATTATTTGATCCCTTGCTGATCTTGTAAGTTTGCCCACTGACAAATACATGAACAGTCTATAATTTTATTTGTTAGTTAATTTTACCATTGAGAGATAGAATATCAAAAATAAAATCCAGAAAATCACATTGTATAAATTATATAAATTTATTTGCATTTTGCAGTGTCTTTGTCAGTGGGCAAACTTACAAAATCAGCAAGGGATCAAATAATTATTTCCTTCACTGTAGGAGATATTTCTCTGGAATTATGGGCTAGGATTTACTGCAAATAAAACCAAAGTCAAAAATTATGAAATTATATAATTTATGAAAACTATTTGTCATAAGCCCCAGGATATTGTCACGAACCCCGGGAGTATCTGCTGCAGGGAGGGTGACTTGACGCAGTATGGGAGACAAGGGCCGAGCGGCGGAGAACTCCCTGAGAAGCGAGCAGGACCTGAACCATGTGACTAAGGGGGAGTGATCGAGGGGTGGAGACAGGCTCCGAAGAGCGGGGAAGCCGATCGGCGCTGAAGAGGGGTATAACGTGCCGAGGTCAGAACCAGGAGGACAACAAGGTACCAGAGGAGAGACAGAAGGATAGTCAGGAGGAAACCGAAGGTCAGAAGCCGAGCTGAGCAGTGAGAGACCAAAAGAGACGTGAGGTAGCGGAGTCAAACAGACGGGCCAGATCATACGTGGAAAGCAGTCAAATAAAGCGCAGTATGAACACGCACACCAGGGGGTCAGGCACACAGACGACAAAACAAGAGTATAACTGACAGAGAATCCAGGTTCAATGTGGGTATACACCGTGTTCCAAATTATTATGCAAATTGGATTTAAGTGTCATAAAGATTTAATTGTTTTGTTTTTCAAATAAACTCATGGATGGTATTGTGTCTCAGAGCTCAATGGATCACTGAAATCAATCTTAAGGTACCGTCACACTAGACGATATCGCTAGCGATCCGTGACGTTGCAGCGTCCTCGCTAGCGATATCGTCCAGTGTGACAGGCAGCAGCGATCAGGCCCCTGCTGTGCTGTCGCTGGTCGGGGAAGAAAGTCCAGAACTTTATTTCGTCGCTGGACTCCCCGCAGACATCGCTGAATCGGTGTGTGTGACACCGATTCAGCGATGTCTTCACTGGTAACCAGGGTAAACATCGGGTAACTAAGCGCAGGGCCGCGCTTAGTAACCCGATGTTTACCCTGGTTACCATCGTAAAAAAACAAACAGTACATACTTACATTCAGCTGTCTGTCCCTTGCCGTCTATTTCCTGCACTGACTGCTGGCCGCAAAGTGAAAGTGAAAGCACAGCACAGCGGTGAGTCACACAGCGGTGACTCACCGCTGTGGCTGTGCTCTGCTTTCACTTTGCGGCCAGCAGTCAGTGCACCAAACAGACGGCAAGGGACAGACAGCTGAATGTAAGTATGTACTGTTTGTTTTTTTACGATGGTAACCAGGGTAAACATCGGGTTACTAAGCGCGGCCCTGCGCTTAGTTACCCGATGTTTACCCTGGTTACCGGGGACCTTGGATCGTTGGTCGCTGGAGGGCTGTCTGTGTGACAGCTCTCCAGCGACCAAACAGCGACGCTGCAGCGATCCGGATCGTTGTCGGTATCGCTGCAGCGTCGCTAAGTGTGACGGTACCTTTAAACACATGTGACAATTAGTTTTCCAGTTGATTTTAATAAAAGAAAAACTACTTAAAAATGATGTTTCACACTATTAAGCAGGCCACAGTTTTCAAGTAACATGGGAAAGAAAAAGGATCTCTCTGCAGCCGAAAAGCATCAAATAGTGCAATGCCTTGGTCAAGGGATGAAAACATTAGATATTTCTCGAAAACTTAAGCGTGATCATTGTACTGTTAAGAGATTTGTGGCTGAATGTGAGCACAGACATGTTTGTGCTGATAAAGGCATAATGAGGAAGGATTCTACCAGGCAAGTTCATCAGATTAAGAGAGCAGCTGCCAAAATACCATTACAAAGCAGCAAACAGCTATTTGAAGCTGCTGGTGTCTCTGGAGTCCCTCGAACCTCAAGGTGTAGGATCCTTCAAAGGCTTGCTTTGGTTCATAAACCTACTATTCGGCCACCCCTAAACAGTGTTCACAAGCAGAAACTGTTGCAGTGGGCCCAGACATGCATGAAGACTAATTTTCGAACAGTCCTGTTTACTGATGAGTGTTGAGCAATCCTGGATGGTCCAGATGGATGGAGTAGTGGCTGGTTGGTGGATGGCCACCATGTCCCAACAAGGCTGCGACGTCAGCAAGGAGGTGGAAGAGTCATGTTTTGGGCCAGAATTATTGGGAAACAGCTGGTAGGGCCCTTTAAGGTTCCTGAAAGTGTGAAAATGACCTCGGCAAAGTATATAGAGTTTCTGACTGACAACTTTCTTCCATGGTATAAAAAGCAGAAACGTGCCTTCAGGAGCAAAATCATCCTCATGCATGACAATGTACCATCTCATGCTGCAAAGAATACCTCTCAGTCATTGGCTGCTATGGATATAAAATGAGATAAACTCATGGTGTGGCCAGTGGCCACCATCTTCCCCTGACCTCAACCCTATAGAGAACCTTTGGAGTATCAACAAGCAAAATATCTATGAGGGTGGGAGGCAGCTCTGGGAGGCTATTCTGACTTCATGCAAAGAAATACAAGCAGAAACTCTCCAAAAACTCACAAGTTCAATGGATGCAAGAATTGTGAAGGTGATATCAAAGAAGGGTCCTATGTTAACATGTAACTTGACGAGTTAGGATGTTTTGGAGTTAAATAGCTTTTTTGTTCAGTGAGTGTGACCTTCTAATGCTGCAAATTCCACAAATGAGCATTTTCAGTTCTTTAAAACATATCAAATGTTTAGAAATTCTACTGTGCCTAATAATTTGGAACAGCGCATTTTGAGTTTTTATTAATTTTGGAGATTATACTGTTATCATTGGAAGTTTTTTTCAATAAAATTCGATGTATAGTCTAACGGGTGAGGACTTTTATTAGCCTGACTGTCATTTGCACCGACCATTTAGGAAAATCCGAGAAAAATATAATTTGCATAATTTGGAACATGGTGTAAATACCCCTCCCAGATCAAAAAAGAGGCCACATACAATTAACCCTGAGAGGGCGGGGCATGAACCTTGTCCAAACCATGACGCTATTACATGAGAAATGTGATAACTGATAGTAATATATTAAAATTTTCGAATTTACTAGAAATACAAGAATGAGCATTGTAATTAAGCACAATCTCTGGGAAATTGCTAAAAATTACACAAAAAAAATCGGAATCACCAGAATTCAATGATATTTGTTCTAAACCAGCAAAATGGCAGCCAGCCATCTGATATGTTTCTGGTCTTTTTCTTCAGTGCCAGGAACAGTTTTTTTTTAAAAATATTATACTCACCATGGTGTGTGACACACATAATGACATCAATGATATGAGTGTGGCCTATACAGCTTGGGACATATATAGCACTGTGCACTTACAATTGCTCATTTTGCCTTTCTACCCAGATCATTCCTCTTTTTTCCATTACGTCTATGACATCAGTGATTAAACACTGACTAGCTTAATCCTTCTAACCTCTGTATAGAAACAGGAAGTCTCTTTTTCCTGCATGATTCATCACTGCAAAAGTCCCGGGCAAGGGGAGGAGAAAGCAGCTGGGTCAGGAGTTGAAGAAGGGAATGATGAATGCAGGGACAAGAGACTTCCTGTTTCTACATAGAGAGAATAAAATAATTAATTGGGTAGAAAGGCAAAATGAGCAATTGTAAGTACACAGTGCTATATAATATGATTACTGCAATATAATAAGAAGATAAACACTTTGATGGGAGGAGTGCTTTAACACCTTGCAAACACTCTGCTTATTATAATTTGTGGACTGAAGAGAAAATTTTAAATGTCTTTTAATGGCAATCAAATCATGTTCAATTAGCATCAAATCTTTCTTATACAAATAGAGTTCCCCAGCCAAATTTAAAGGGAACCTGTCACCCCCTCAGGCGTTTGTAACTAAAAGAGCCACCTTGTGCAGCACAAGTGCTGCATTCTGACAAGGTGGCTCTTTTAGTAATGATGCCTGCACACACTGAAGTAAACGTTTATAAAATGTGCCCCCTCATACCCTGAAATCGTCCCGGGGCGGGACTTTCCTTCCTAATCAGATGCAGCACAGCCGTCACTCCGGGCCTGTGCGTGCCGGCGCCGCCTCATTTTGCTTCATTATCGCCCCCTGCGCCTGCACATTAAGTTTGTTTTTCGGTCATGCGCCGTTGCGCTGCCCTTTGTACTTACAGCGCAGGCGTCGGGGACGATAATGCTGCAAGAGGAGGTGGCGCCCGATGCGCACAGGCCAGAAGTGACGGCTGTGTTGCGTCTGATTAGGAAGGAAAGTCCCGCCCCGGGACGATTTCACGGTATGAGGGGGCACATTTTATAAATGTTTATTTCAGCGTGTGCAGGCATCATAACTAAAAGAGCCACCTTGTCAGAATGCAGCACTTGTGCTGCACAAATGGGCTCTTTTAGTTACAAAAGCCTGAGGGGGGGGGGGGGGGGTGACAGGTTTCCTTTAAGCAAAACTTAATTTAAGGAGATTTGCTCACCATTATTAAGAAAAATATGTTAAAGATGTTTTCCAGTCTTTTTTTTTTTAAAGTCTGCCATTGGAAGGTAGTAGAGATGCTGATTAGTGATGATAATGTCATATCCGAGTATGCTAGGGTGTTATCCGTGCATCTGGGTGAGCATCCGAGCATTATGTTCGAGTCCCTGCAGCAGCATGATTTGTGGCTGTTAGACAGCCTGAACACATGCAGTGATAGTCTGTTTGTTAGAGAATCCCCTACATGTGTTGTGTCTAACAGCCACAAATCATGCAGCTGCGGCGACTAGAATATAATATACCAGCACGCCCAGATGCTCAGATAACACCCAAGCATGCTTGGATAAGGCGTTAAAGGGAACCTGTCACCCCGAAAATCGCGGGTGAGGCAAGCCCACCGGCATCAGGGGCTTATCTGCAGCATTCTGTAATGCTGTAGATAAGCCCCCAATGTTACCTGAAAAAGGAGAAAAAGACGTTAGATTATACTCACCCAGGGGCGGTCCCGCTGCTGGTCAGGTCAGATGGGTGTGTCTGGTCCGCTGCGGCGCCTCCCATCTTCATTACAAGACGTCCTCTTCTTATCTTCAGCCACGGCTCCGGCGCAGGTGTACTTTGCTCTGCCCTCTTGAGGGCAGAGGATAGTACTGCAGTGCGCAGGCGCCGGAAAGGTCAGAGGCCCGGCGCCTGCGCACTGCAGTACTTTGTCTGCCCTCAACAGGGCAGAGCAAAGTACGCCTGCGGCGGAGCCGTGGCTGAAGATCAGAAGAGGACATCTTGGAATGAAGATGGGAGGCGCCGCAGCGGACCAGAGACACCCATCCGACCTGACCAGCAGCGGGACCGCCCCAGGGTGAGTATAATCTAACGTCTTTTTCTCCTTTTTCAGGTAACATCGGGGGCTTATCTACAGCATTACAGAATGCTGCAGATAAGCCCCTGATGCCGGTGGGCTTACCTCACCCGCGATTTTCGGGGTGACAGGTTCCCTTTAACCGAGCACGTTCGCTTATCACTAATGCTGATACAAAAAAAAGAAACAAACAAGGAAGGTTTGTTTAGCCAAGGAATTTGCACTCAACTTCAGTGCAGCCGCTCTGACCCTCTCCGCTGGACCAGAAGATATGATATGACCGCCAGTCATTTCATACTGCAGCCCATCTATGTCCTTAAGGTACCTTCACACTGAGGGACGCTGCAGCGATACCGACAACGATGTCGATCGCTGCAGCGTCGCTGTTTGGTCGCAGGAGAGCTGTCACACAGACAGCTCTCCAACGATGCCGGTAACCAGGGTAAACATCGGGTTACTAACGCAGGGCCGCGCTTAGTAACCCGATGTTTACCCTGGTTACCATCGTAAAAGTAAAAAAAACAAACAGTACATACTTACCTTCGCTGTCTGTCCCCGGCGCTCTGCTTTCCTGCACTGACTGAGCACAGTGGCCGGAAAGCAGAGCGGTGACTTCACCGCTCTGCTTTCCGGCTGGCCGGCGCTCACAGCCAGAGCAGAGAAGCAGAGCGCCGGGGACAGACAGCAGAAGGTAAGTATGTAGTGTTTGTTTTTTTAACTTTTACGATGGTAACCAGGGTAAACATCGGGTTACTAAGCGCGGCCCTACGCTTAGTAACCCGATATTTACCCTGGTTACCAGTGAAGACATCGCTGAATCGGCGTCACACACGCCGATTCAGCGATGTCTGCAGGGAGTCCAGCGACGAAATAAAGTTCTGATCGCTGCTGTCTGTCAAACTGAAAGATATCGCTAGCCAGGACGCTGCAACGTCACGGATCCCTAGCGATATCGTTCAGTGTGAAGGTACCTTTAGCGGTCAGGTGACTGGCATTTGTTCTGTCATATTTTACAGTGTGCTGAAGACAGTTGTCGCAAAACCTGAAGGGATCCCTGATGCCAGCAAAGTGAATAAGAAAACTGAAATGTTATGCAAACATTGCTTATTTCTGACACGAAGATTTGGTGAAAATTTATGGCTAGACCTCAAAATAGCAGTGCTTGCAAAACGACCCATTAATCTCACAGAGTTGTAAGAATTTTCCATGGAAGACTGGATGAAAATCCCTCAAACAAGAATTGAAAATCTCTTGTCTGGCTGCAAAAAGTGTTTACGAGCTGTGATACTTACAAAAGGACATGCTACTAGGTACTAGCCATGCAGAGTGCTCACACTTTTGCATCGGCCCATTTTCCTTTTTGTAATTTTTAAAATGTAAAACATGAAAATATATATTTTTGTACCTAAGGCTAAGTGCACACGTTGCAGAATTTCTGCGGAAATTTCCGCGGCAATTCTGCATCCCTTCCGCAGGTATATCACATGCGGAATTGGCATGCGTATTCCCGCTAAACACTAGCATTTTGCAAGCGTAATTAGCTTGCAGATTGCTAGCGTTTTCCAAGCGATCTGTAGCATCACGTGGAAAACTGATTGACATGTTGGTCACACTTGTCAAACATAGTGTTTGATAAGTGTGACCAACTTTTTACTATCAATGCTGCCTATGCAGCATCAATAGTAAAAAGATATAATGTTAAAAATAATAAAAAAAAATAAAAAATCATAATATTCTCACCTTCTGGCGTCCCTTGCAGCCATCCCGCTCCTCGCGATGCTCCCGGCAGCTCCTGTTCCCAGTAATGCCTTCCGAAAATGACCTGTGATGATGTACGGTCTCGCGAGACTGCTACGTCAGCTGGGGTCATTGCCGCAAGGCATTACTGGGAACGAGAGCATCGCGAGGAGCAGGAAGGCTGTGGGGGACGCCGGAAGGTTAGAATATCACAATTTTTTATTTTAATTCTTTTTTTTAACAATTATATGGTTCCCAGGGCCTGGGGGAGAGTCTCCTCTCCTCCACCCTGGATACCAACCACACATGATCCGCTTACTTCCCGCATGGTGGGCACAGCCCCATGTGGGAAGCAAGTGGATCAATGCATTCCTATGTGTACGGAATCCCTGCGATTCCGCACAAAGAATGAACATGCTGCGTTTTTTTCCAGAATTCGATTCCACCGCGGGAAAAAACGCAGAGTGTGCACAAAAAATGCGGAATGCATTAAGAATGATGGGATGCTTATGTAAGCTTTTTTTAGCATTTTTTCGGCAGAAAAAGCGCTAAAAAAGCTACAAATCCTGAACGTGTGCACATAGCCTTAATACAAAGGAAATGTGTAATTTTTAATTTTAGGCCTCTTAGAGATCATTCCATCTTCAACTTGCTTAACTGTTCACAATAACAGTCATTTGGACCAGGAGTGCCCAAACTTTTACATGCCGAATATATATATATATATATTATACTTTGTAAGGTGGCTACCGGACACATAGTTGATGGAAGGTATGTATCACAGAGATGGTTGTCTTCTGTGATATAAGCCTGGATTATTTTTCAAGTGCACATTTCTCAGTACTAAGCGGCTTGTGCTGGTGCATCTGGGTCAGGTTTAATGGGCAGTCTGAAAGAAAGACAGGTCTAATTGCCCACATACCCCACCTCTGGGTGTGGTTCAGATGTTAAAATTGAGTCTGTTGTTTGACACATGGTATGTGTATATGGAGGGAAAGGGCCTCCTTTGTGTTATTTCCAGACTGGGATGGTATACTGGATATTATCCGGTCTGTGTGACCAGTACTGGCTGTAAAGAGACTTCGTCAAGAACTCTTTATTTTGTTTTGCATTTTTGCATACACTGAAGACTATTTGTTTTTCCTTTGCTTGTGGCTCCTTTATGAAGCACCAATAAACCAGCATGGACATTAAAATGGAAATGCTTCCTGTGTTACTTCCCGATGCACCCAAGTGAGTATCAATCCCACAATACATACAAATAAACATAGCCCTGATATCGTTTTATTCTAATGCTTCAGCATGTAATACAAAGTTATAAAATCTTATATCCTATTCTTTTAGGTAGTTCGTTCGTTTATCACGTTTTCACCATTACATATCAGGTTCTTCTGGTACAATGCTGTCTTTAGATTTAACCAAACATGTCTTCTAGTGTTTAGTCCGAATAAGTTATTACAAAGTTTGAGTACAAAACTTTATTCCAAAAGTCCTGGAATTTTCAGAGGCACACCTAAGGCTAGGTTCAAATTGCATTAATTGCAATGTGCTGACTGCATCCGTTACATAGCGGCGCTAACGCTATGTAACGCATGCGTTAGCGCACCCATTAACTGCCATTATGTAGCGCATCGCTAACGCATGTCATAATCGGCATGGTTAGCGATGTGCCGTCATTCTGTGACGGACCCTCAGACGCAGTCTGCAGCATTTCGGGGTCTGTCACCGCTAGCACAAATAGAGCATCTGCGCTAGCGCGATCGCATAACGTGATCTTTAAAAGGCACTTGCGTTGCCCAGTTCGTTTAACGCATGCGTTGAACGGACTGCACTAATGCAATATGAACCTGGCCTAACTCTTGCCCTGATGATCTTTGTGAGCACCAAATATTTCTCCTTGATGAGATCTATCTGCATTTCCAATTAAGGATTTTTTAAAGACTTCTAATTTTTGGATTCTACTTTTTGGCTGAATGTACTGTTATGGCTTGACATGGGCCTGAACTATTTAAAATCTTCTTCATCTGAATGATCTTCTAGTCATTGTAATAAAGGATGTCTAAATGCTTGAACTACAGAGAAATGTTTGATTCTAGGCATGGTGATATTGTAAGGATATGGACATACTGCCCATGTTTCCCTCTTGAATAAACAGGTTTATAGTTGTAAAATGTTATGTTCTTCAGTGTGAACTGTGATGTATAGTATGACTTAACAAGTGTGTTAAAAGTGTAAGTAATATTGAAAGTGTGCGTCATTTGAAAAGTATTTAGTCAGTCAGCAATAGTGCAAGTTCCACCACTTAAAAAGATGAGAGGCGTCTGTAATTTACATCATAGGTAGACCTCAACTATGGGAGACAAACTGAGAAAAAAAAATCCAGAAAATCACATTGTCTGTTTTTTTAACATTTTATTTGCATATTATGGTGGAAAATAAGTATTTGGTCAGAAACAAAATTTCATCTCAATACTTTGTAATATATCCTTTGTTGGCAATGACAGAGGTCAAACGTTTTCTGTAAGTCTTCACAAGGTTGCCACACACTGTTGTTGGTATGTTGGCCCATTCCTCCATGCAGATCGCCTCTAGAGCAGTGATGTTTTTTGGCTTTTCGTTTGGCAACACGGACTTTCAACTCCCTCCAAAGGTTTTCTATAGGGTTCAGATCTGGAGACTGGCTAGGCCACTCCAGGACCTTGAAATGCTTCTAACAAAGCCACTCCTTCGTTGCCCTGGCGGTGTGCTTTGGATCATTGTCATGTTGAAAGACCCAGCCACGTTTCATCTTCAATGCCCTTGCTGATGGAAGGAGGTTTGCACTCAAAATCTCACTATACATGGCCCCATTCATTCTTTCATGTACCCGGATCAGTCGTCCTGGCCCCTTTGCAGAGAAACAGCCCCAAAGCATGATGTTTCCACCACCATGCTTTACAGTAGGTATGGTGTTTGATGGATGCAACTCAGTATTCTTTTTCCTCCAAACACGACAAGTTGTGTTTCTACCAAACAGTTCCAGTTTGGTTTCATCAGACCATAGGACATTCTCCCAAAACTCCTCTGGATCATCCAAATGCTCTCTAGCAAACTTCAGACGGGCCCGGACATGTACTGGCTTAAGCAGTGGGACACGTCTGGCACAGCAGGATCTGAGTCCATGGTGGCGTAGTGTGTTACTTATGGTAGGCCTTGTTACATTGGTCCCAGCTCTCTGCAGTTCATTCACTAGGTCCCCCCACGTGGTTCTGGGATTTTTGCTCACCGTTCTTGTGATCATTCTGACCCCACGTGGTGGGATTTTGCGTGGAGCCCCAGATCGAGGGAGATTATCAGTGGTCTTGTATGTCTTCCATTTTCTAATTATTGCTCCCACTGTTGATTTATTCACTCCAAGCTGGTTGGCTATTGCAGATTCAGTCTTCCCAGCCTGGTGCAGGGCTACAATTTTGTTTCTGGTGTCCTTTGACAGCTCTTTGGTCTTCACCATAGTGGAGTTTGGAGTCAGACTGTTTGATGGTGTGCACAGGTGTCTTTTTATACTGATAACAAGTTTTAACAGGTGCCATTACTACAGGTAATGAGTGGAGGAAAGAGGAGACTCATAAAGAAGAAGTTACAGGTCTGTGAGAGCCAGAAATCTTGATTGTTTGTTTCTGACCAAATACTTATTTTCCACCATAATATGCAAATAAATTGTTAAAAAAACAGACAATGTGATTTTCTGGATTTTTTTTTCTCAGTTTGTCTCCCATAGTTGAGGTCTACCTATGATGTAAATTACAGACGCCTCTCATCTTTTTAAGTGGTGGAACTTGCACTATTGCTGACTGACTAAATACTTTTTTGCCCCACATATATATATATACCTACACAAACATAACTTTTTGATATGCTAGCCAGCCTTACAGAGAATGCCAAATCTGCTTGCATTTGTCAAATGTCTACTGTCTTGTCTATGTAGGTGACCGTCATAAATGCCATCTGTCTCCAATGTATAAAAGTGATTAAATTGTAGAAATGTTTAAACATTGGATACATACACCCGGTTTCACCATTATCTTCGGTCTTCGGACCCATGTCCTGCAGCACCTGATCCATGCTTTTTGCACGTTGCTTCGTTGCAACAAAGCAAAGTGATCTTACCAGTTAAGACCCTATTTGCGCTTTTCTTTGCTCTCCAGATTTTCTACTTCTTTTGTAGAAATGTGTCACTTTCTTCATGTAGGATGACTCTGTTGGATTACCAATTCTATTGGAAAATAATTACCAATGTTGCCAAACCTAAAAAAATCATACATGCCATCTGTTCAGTCTGTGCTTCCAGTATGTAGAGGATCAGTGAATGATATTAAATTCCCAGCATGTGACAGGCACAAGTTATCTTAGGTGTCACAAATAGTCTTCCAAGGTGGAGGAAATGAAGCCTATTAAAAAGTGTCCTTTTTTGCAATGAGAAGTCAAAATATGATTCTAACGGGTGAAATTTATTATGGACTGTACACCACTTTCCAGAGGTAAAACGTTCCAAATTTTGCTACACATCCTTTTTTGCTTAAAAAAATTCTATTTTTCTTTCCGTGCAATTTCTCTGCAGTTTTCAAAAGTGACAAGTAAAGAGAATGGAGTTTAGCAGAAAAGGCCAGGGCTTTCTGCGGCCTGACAAATTTAACACTCATTTATGAGAGAAGATTGAGTAAATTACACAGTTTAAAGGGGTTCTATTAGAAATTTAATAAAATAAAAAATAAATAAATAAAATACATAAAAATATTAAAATTTTTATTAAATACCTTTATTTAGGAAACAAATAGCAAAAAGAAAAGCTTTATATAGTGCATTGTCAGAATTTTAAATATGTCAGCTGCCATCTATAGCATTTTCCCAGCCATCAAAGATGACACGTAGAGGCACAGGTTGCGTAAAGACTAAGGATGAGTTAACGTGCTCGGTGATAAACTGAGTATCTGGGTGCTCAAATGAGCAGTGCCCGGTGCTCGGATTTGAAGCTCGACTCCCTGCCCCGCATGTTTGGCGCCTGTTACACAGCCAATAAGCATGCAGGGATTTTCAAAGGATTAGAAGAAAATCAGCACTCACCCCATCTGAAGTTGCATCAGTTCATTTTTATTTTCATTTCATCTAGGACAACAGCATAAAATCTAATGATGCTAGTAGCGTGATTGCAGTTGCAGGGATTTCAAAGGAGAGACATGACTGACAACGAATGTTTCACGCTTAACTTGCACTTCTACTTGTTCATGTTCAGAAGTGCAAGTTAAGCGCAAAACATTCGTTGTCCGTCATGTCTCTCCTTTGAAATCCCTGCACCTGCAATCAACACTATTTTTCCTGGTGTGTTGTCCCTGGCTTGTACCAGCACATGTCCAGGAACATCACCCGTGCCCTTAGCAGCATGGTTACAGGGATTATCCACTTAACGACTGACATGTGGACAAGTACTTGTGACCAGGGATGCTACATTTCCCTGACGGTACACTGGGTGAACATTGTGGAGGCCGGGGTTGAGTCACACCCTGCCATGGCACATGTGCTACTGACCTAGAGGATTGCTGGCCCTACTTCTATCAGGGTTACTCCACCTTCTTAACCAGTTCTGGCAAACCCTCATGCTCCTCTTCATCTCCATGTCCAATGTGCTATCTTAGAGCACGTTGTTCACATCAGCGGATAGCTGGAAGCTCTGCAGCACTGCCTCTGCAAAGCGGCAACAGGTTCTACTGAACTAATTTGTATAAGAAGACAAACAGCACACCTGTTGTGAATTCTGTGGCTGAATTCACTCCTGTGGTCACAAGTGGTACTGCGGCTTCTGAGCTTCCTCCCTCAAGTGTTCTGGTGAGCTCGTTGGCTTCTTTGTTATTTAACTCCGCCTGATTCTGTCTTCCTTGCTCCTTGTCAATGTTCCAGTGTTGGATCTGAGCTCCTGGATTTTTCCTGTGGCCTGCAGCTCTGCTTAGATAAGTGCTTCTTTGCTTTTGTTGCTACTTTTTCTGTCCAGCTTGTCTATTCGTTTTGCTGGAAGCTCTGAGACGCAAAGGGTGTACCACCGTGCCGTTAGTTCGGCACGGTGGGTCTTTTTGCCCCCTTTGCGTGGTTTTTTGCTTTAGGCTTTTTTGTAGACTGCAAAGTTCTCTTTGCTATCCTCGCTCTATCTAGAATATCGGGCCTCACTTTGCTGAATCTATTTCATCAC
This sequence comes from Ranitomeya imitator, assembly GCF_032444005.1. Lineage (NCBI taxonomy): Eukaryota > Metazoa > Chordata > Amphibia > Anura > Dendrobatidae > Ranitomeya > Ranitomeya imitator. Next base: position 54,412,535 of record NC_091288.1, on the reverse strand, counting down.
TACGTTTGTCTTTTCATCTTGCTAACAGTCATTATATGTGGGGGGCTGCCTTTTCCTTTGGGGTATTTCTCTGAGGCAAGTCAGGCTTGTGTTTCTATCTTCAGGCTAGTCAGTTCCTCAGGCTGTGCCGAGTTGCATAGGTAGTGTCAGGCGCAATCCACAGCCACCTTTAGTTGTGTTTAGGATAGGTTCAGGTTTGCAGTCTACAGAGATTCCACGTCTCAGAGCTCGTTCTATTGTTTTTTGGTTATTGTCTGATCACTGTATGTGCTCTGATTTCTGGCACACTGTGTCACTGGATTGCTATCATAACAGTACAAGGAGCCATCCAGGATTGGACTCAGCCGACATCTCTGAAAAGTCTGCAAAAATTCCTGGGCTTTGCTAATTTTTATCGTCGCTTCATCTGTAATTTTTCTAGCATTGCCAAACCATTGACCGATTTGACCAAAAAGGGTGCTGATTTGGTTAATTGGTCTTCTGCTGCTGTGAAAGCTTTTCAGGAGTTGAAGCGTCGTTTTTGTTCTGCCCCTGTGTTGTGTCAACCAGATGTTTCTCTTCCGTTCCAGGTCGAGGTTGATGCTTCTGAGATTGGAGCAGGGGCGGTTTTGTCACAGAGAGGTTCTGGTTGCTCAGTGTTGAAACCATGTGCTTTCTTTTCCAGGAAGTTTTCGGCTGCTGAGCGTAATTATGATGTGGGCAACCGAGAGTTGCTGGCCATGAAGTGGGCATTCGAGGAATGGCGTCATTGGCTTGAAGGAGCTAAGCATCGCGTGGTGGTATTGACTGATCATAAGAACCTTACTTATCTCGAGTCTGCCAAGCGCTTGAATCCTAGACAGGCCCGTTGGTCGTTATTTTTTGCCCACTTCAATTTTGTGATTTCGTACCTTCCGGGCTCTAAAAATGTGAAGGCGGATGCTCTGTCTAGGAGTTTTGTGCCCGACTCTCCGGGTTCATCTGAGCCGGCGAGTATCCTCAAGGAAGGAGTCATTGTGTCTGCCATCTCCCCTGATTTGCGGCGAGTGTTGCAAAAATTTCAGGCGAATAAACCTGATCGTTGTCCGGCGGAGAAACTGTTCGTCCCTGATAGGTGGACTAGTAAAGTTATCTCTGAACTTCATTGTTTGGTGTTGGCTGGTCATCCTGGAATCTTTGGTACCAGAGACTTAGTGGCTAGATCCTTCTGGTGGCCATCTCTGTCACGGGATGTACGTACTTTTGTGCAGTCCTGTGGGATTTGTGCTAGGGCTAAGCCCTGCTGTTCTCGTGCCAGTGGGTTGCTTTTGCCCTTGCCGGTCCCAAAGAGGCCTTGGACACATATTTCGATGGATTTCATTTCTGACCTTCCCGTTTCTCAAAAGATGTCAGTCATTTGGGTGGTCTGTGATCGCTTTTCTAAAATGGTCCATCTGGTGCCCTTGGTTAAATTGCCTTCCTCCTCTGATTTGGTGCCTTTGTTCTTCCAGCATGTGGTTCGTTTGCATGGCATTCCTGAGAATATTGTTTCTGACAGAGGTTCCCAGTTTGTTTCAAGCTTTTGGCGAGCCTTTTGTGGTAGGATGGGCATTGACCTATCTTTTTCCTCGGCTTTCCATCCTCAGACTAATGGCCAGACCGAACGAACCAATCAGACCTTGGAAACATATCTGAGATGTTTTGTTTCTGCAGACCAGGATGATTGGGTGTCCTTTTTGCCGTTGGCTGAGTTCGCCCTTAATAATCGGGCCAGCTCGGCTACCTTGGTCTCTCCATTTTTCTGCAATTCTGGGTTCCATCCTCGTTTCTCTTCAGGACAGGTTGAGTCTTCGGACTGTCCTGGTGTGGATTCTGTGGTGGACAGGTTGCAGCAGATCTGGACTCAGGTAGTGGACAATTTGACCTTGTCCCAGGAGAAGGCTCAGCTTTTCGCTAATCGCAGACGCCGTGTGGGTCCCCGACTTCGTGTTGGGGATCTGGTTTGGTTATCTTCTCGTCATATTCCTATGAAGGTTTCCTCTCCTAAATTTAAACCTTGTTTTATTGGTCCGTATAGGATTTCTGAGATTCTCAATCCTGTGTCTTTTCGTTTGACCCTCCCAGACTCCTTTTCCATACATAATGTATTCCATAGGTCGTTGTTGCGGAGATACGTGGCACCTATGGTTCCTTCTGTTGAGCCTCCTGCCCCGGTTTTGGTGGAGGGGGAATTGGAGTATATTGTGGAGAAAATTTTGGATTCTCGTGTTTCTAGACGGAAACTCCAGTATCTGGTTAAATGGAAGGGTTATGCTCAGGAAGATAATTCCTGGGTTTTTGCCTCTGATGTCCATGCTCCAGATCTTGTTCGTGCCTTTCATGTGGCTCATCCTGGTCGGCCTGGGGGCTCTGGTGAGGGTTCGGTGACCCCTCCTCAAGGGGGGGGTACTGTTGTGAATTCTGTGGCTGAATTCACTCCTGTGGTCACAAGTGGTACTGCGGCTTCTGAGCTTCCTCCCTCAGGTGTTCTGGTGAGCTCGTTGGCTTCTTTGTTATTTAACTCCGCCTGATTCTGTCTTCCTTGCTCCTTGTCAATGTTCCAGTGTTGGATCTGAGCTCCTGGATTTTTCCTGTGGCCTGCAGCTCTGCTTAGATAAGTGCTTCTTTGCTTTTGTTGCTACTTTTTCTGTCCAGCTTGTCTATTCGTTTTGCTGGAAGCTCTGAGACGCAAAGGGTGTACCGCCGTGCCGTTAGTTCGGCACGGTGGGTCTTTTTGCCCCCTTTGCGTGGTTTTTTGCTTTAGGCTTTTTTGTAGACTGCAAAGTTCTCTTTGCTATCCTCGCTCTATCTAGAATATCGGGCCTCACTTTGCTGAATCTATTTCATCCCTACGTTTGTCTTTTCATCTTGCTAACAGTCATTATATGTGGGGGGCTGCCTTTTCCTGTGGGGTATTTCTCTGAGGCAAGTCAGGCTTGTGTTTCTATCTTCAGGCTAGTCAGCTCCTCAGGCTGTGCCGAGTTGCATAGGTAGTGTCAGGCGCAATCCACAGCCACCTTTAGTTGTGTTTAGGATAGGTTCAGGTTTGCAGTCTACAGAGATTCCACGTCTCAGAGCTCGTTCTATTGTTTTTTGGTTATTGTCTGATCACTGTATGTGCTCTGATTTCTGGCACACTGTGTCACTGGATTGCTATCATAATACACACCGTGGCAGAGTTATTGAAAGGAATAACAGACAGGACAAATCTGTGGCTCTCGCCACTGAACCTACAACCAGGCATGGTTGTGTGTGAAAATGGCTGTATCCTGGTGGTGGCTGTGAAGCTTGGCAAGCTCAGTGCTTGGCCCATGTGCTCAACTTGGTAGATAAGCGGTTTCTAAAAGCCCACCCAGATTTGCCATAGCTTCTGGTCAAGGTATGCCAAATCAGTGCCTAATTCAGCAAGCCAGTTACAGCTGTCGCCACTCTGGCAGTGTTGCAGCAGCGCATGCAAGTGCCAGCTCACTGTCTGGTGTGCACAGTTACCACACACTGGAACTCCACACTGCCCATGCTGGCAAGGCTTTGTGAGCAGCTTGGCCAAATGTTGAATACCAGTTCCAACACATCTGTCGTTATTCTGGTCAGCCTCGGCACATAACTGAAGAGTGGGCATGGATGTCTGACATTTGTGCGGTTATCCAAGACTTACTACCCAGCCAAGCCTCATCTCATCTGCTCAGCATGGATTGGGTAACTATGCAGAGGTGGAGCCCGAGGAGGAGGAATATGAGCTGGCTGTGAAACAGAGCCTAGCACCCACACAAACTTCCTCTCATCTCTGCTACATGTGTCACGACCGCAGATACTTACCTGTCCGGCCGCACGCTCCCGACGTCCCTCCTTGCTCCATTCTGCCCGGCTTCTCCGGCTCCCGGTGCTTCGGCAGTTCGCGCATGCGCCATAGCGCTTCTTCCGCTGCCCGGGATTCTGGGAGGTTGTGACCCGGTGCCTCCGCCCCCAATATCGGCTTCGCTGCTGCTACGCCGCTTAGTTTGCTGTTCATGTGTCGTTCTCAGGCCCCCTCCTGCTTTTCCACTAGCTATCTCTAAGTGTGCTTTCTCATCTGTGCAAGCCTAGATACCATTCCTTTGGTTGTCTGCAGTCTGTCTTTCCCTTGTCTCATCCATTCCATGTCCTGTGGTCCTTCCCTGTTTACGTTGTCTTTTGTGTAGCCTTCACTTACTGTTTTGTTTCATTTTCAGCTCTCTTCCTTCAGTCATCCTTGGATCCTGAGGATTCCTTATCATCCTGCAATTCTGTCTTTACCCAGTCGTCCCTTTGGCTCCGGCAGTTGCGGTTCCATCCTCCTTGGGCCTGCTCCTAACACTCACTGTATAGGGGGTGCATCCATCAGGTTTGCTCGCCCTTGGGGGCTCTGGGGCCGCGACCCAGAGGATGCACTCTCGGGTTTTCCTTCCCTCTGTCTCACTTCCATGTAGCATGATAACATGGATGGGCTGAGGAGGGGAATTAGGAGAAAGAGATGGAGGAGGAAGAGATAGAGGAGTAGGAAAAGATGGAGGAGGAGGAAGAGGCGGAAAGTAGTCATCAAGGTGGAGACAGGAAAGTGTTGGCTGTAGGGACTTTGGCACATATGTCAGACTTTAACTCATGTTACATTCATCTTGTACTGATTGTTCCCTCTGCTGGATCCATGCTACAAGAAGAACCTTGCATCTCTCTGTGCCATCGCCATTGGTTGATGTGTTCACTCTGACCTGCGGCTTAGTGAATCCACATTGCTAGATGAGACTAAAGAAGCTGTTTATGAATATCAGACTAGAGTGGAGACTTACGATATTCTGCCTAGTACAGGGGCAAAGCACCCCTGTTAAATAGACTGTTGAAGGCATGTTACAAAATGTCTTCCATGAATCAAACTTTATGACAAATACATTCAATGTGCCATACAAGCATTGGATATTGATTAGATATTGGCCTTATGCTTTTAGCTACAGTTATTAAACCTATATTTTATAGAACATAGACACGCCATATATTTTTCCCTATTAACTCATAAATTTAGTACAGCCATCATCCTTTAGGTTAGAATCACACATACAGTTTTTGGTGCAGTTTGTTGCGCATAGAAAAAAAAGCCAAGCCAGGACTTCAAATATTTTGATTCTTATTTCTGTTGGTTCTGGCCCTCAAAACAAGGAAAAAAATTGTATCAAAAACTGTATGTTTCCAGTCCTAGGAAGCGCTTCATAAAAAAACAAAAAACTTTTATATAAAATGTATTTTTTTCAGCTGCAGTAGAATTGGTAAAGAATGCAATAACATAACAATGGATATAATGGAACTAGAGAGAGTACAAAGGAGGGCAACAAAATTAATAAAGGGGATGGGAGAACTACAATACCCAGATAGATTAGCGAAATTAGGATTATTTAGTCTAGAAAAAAGACGACTGAGGGGCGATCTAATAACCATTGTAGCGTTTCACCCGCTACGGGTCTAGGGGACACTCGCTTAGGTGCGGCGGGTGACACTCAGGAGACACGTTTCTTTAAAAGTTCTCAGGTTTATTGCTCCATAAACCAGCAAGACAGGAACAACAGGTAAACAGTCTTACTTCAGATCGATGTTTCCTCAATGTCCATAATAGAGCTCCGCTCTCTCTCACGTCTGTGGGCATACAGGCCGTGCTATGTCCAGCACGTAGGCTCTCCAGCCTAAAGATGGTCTCTGTGTGTTGTTCAGGACGTCTGTCCCCACTTGGAACCGTCCAACACACAGGCCACTATGCAGTGTCCAGCCAGGACACATGGAAGTCTGTCCACCCTGGCAGACTTCCAAACACACTCTCTCACCATGTGCTACACATCTCCATTAAGTAGCCTGAAACCACACCCATTGGTGAAGTAACGTCACATGATTAGACATGTGGCTATGACATCACCACAGGTCCTGAAACAAACATAAATAGGCATGGTTATGCCCCTTACCCAGGGGTGAGGTATATGGGTAGCCAGACCCTCCCATCTCTCATAGCTACCCGTAACCCGGACCCAAACATCCTAAACAATTCCTTATTGCCTTATGTGTATTAAACAAAACACTCCGGGTTACATCACAGCGGCAAGCCTTCTCTGTGATACATACCTCCCATCGACTATACAAGCTTTAGCCATGCTACATACCTCCCCCCTCTGCCTAAAGCCGTGGGGCTTGGCACTTGTCCTAAACCGACTAGAGACCCCTCTCAGTCGTCCCTGACAGTCAAACCGTCCGTTTAACCCCTTAATCCCATATGACGTACTATCCCGTCCAGGTGACCTGGGACTTAATTCCCATGGACGGGATAGTACGTCATATGCGATCGGCCGCGCTCACGGGGGGAGCGCGGCCGGGTGTCAGCTGCCTATCGCAGCTGACATCCGGCACTATGTGCCAGGAGCGGTCACGGACCGCTCCCGGCACATTAACCCCCGGCACACCGCGATCAAAGATGATCGCGGTGTGCCGGCGGTGCAGGGAAGCATCGCGCAGGGAGGGGGCTCCCTGCGGGCTTCCCTGAGACGATCGGTACACGGTGATGTGCTCACCGTGTACCGAGCGTCTTCTCCCTGCAGTCCCCGGATCCAAAATGGCCGCCGGGCTGCATCCGGGTCCTGCAGGGAGCACTTCCGGTTCAGGATCAGGCTGCAGCTGCAGCTCTAATCCTGCCCGGCTGTATGTCAGATCACCGATCTAACAGAGTGCTGTGCACACTGTCAGATCGGTGATCTGTGATGTCTCCCCCTGGGACAAAGTGAAAAAGTAAAAAAAAAAATTTCCACACTTGTAAAAAAAAATTAAAAAAAAATTCCTAAATAAAGCAGAAAAAAAAAATATTATTCCCATAAATACATTTCTTTACATAAAAAAAAACAAAAAAAACAATAAAAGTACACATATTTAGTATCGCCGCGTCCGTAACGACCCGACCTATAAAACTGGCCCACTAGTTAACCCCTTCAGTGAACACCGTAAGAAAAAAAAAAAAAACGAGCCAAAAAACAACGCTTTATTATCATTACGCTGAACAAAAAGTGGAATAACACGCGATCAAAAAGACGGATATAAATAACCATGGTACCTCTGAAAACGTCATCTTGTCCCGCAAAAAACGAGCCGCCATATAGCATCATAACCAAAAAAATAAAAAAGTTATAGTCCTGAGAATAAAGCGATGCCAAAATAATTATTTTTTCTATAAAATAGCTTTTATCGTATAAAAGCGCCAAAACATAAAAAAAATGATATAAATGAGGTATCGCTGTAATCGTACTGACCCGAAGAATAAAACTGCTTCATCAATTTTACCAAACGCGGAACGGTATAAACGCCTCCCCCAAAAGAAATTCATGAATAGCTGGTTTTTGGTCATTCTGCCTCACAAAAAAAAAATCGGAATAAAAAGCGATCAAAAACTGTCACATGTCCGAAAATGTAACCGATAAAAACATCAACTCGTCCCGCAAAAAACAAGACCTCACATGACTCTGTGGACCAAAATATGGAAAAATTATAGGTCTCAAAATGTGGAGACGCAAAAACTTTTTTGCTATAAAAAGCGTCTTTTAGTGTGTGACGGCTGCCAATCATAAAAATCCGATATAAAAAACTCGCTATAAAAGTAAATCAAACCCCCCTTCATCACCCCCTTAGTTAGGCTAGGTTCACATTGCGTTAATGGGTTAACGCTAACGGACAGCGTTGCACGGCGAAAATGTCACAATTAACGCCGTGCAACGGGTCCGTTAGCACAACCATTGACAGCAATGTGATTTTCGGGTGTAGCGCATCGCTAGAGCGTGCCATTTTCGGCTCGCGCTAGCAAGGTGCCGTTCTTTTGTGGCGCGCCTCAGATGCTGCTTGCAGCGTCCGCGGCGCGCCCGAGGTCCGATCCCCGATCTTCCAGAGCGGGGACGTTAACGCGACCACTAAACACGACACCTAAAAAGACATTGCGTTAGCGCAATCCGCTAGTGCTAAACGGATTTCCCTAATGCAATGTGAACCTAGCCTTAGGGAAAAATAATAAAATTAAAAAAAATGTATTTATTTCCATTTTCCCATTAGGGTTAAGGTTAGGGCTAGGGTTAGGGCTAGGGTTAGGGTTAGGGTTTGTATTACATTTACGGTTGGGATTAGGGTTGGGATTAGAATTAGGGGTGTGTCAGGGTTAGGTGTGTGGTTAGGGTTACAGTTGGGATTAGGGTTAGGGGTGCGTTTGGATTAGGGTTTCAGTTATAATTGGGGGGTTTCCACTGTTTAGACACATCAGGGGCTCTCCAAACGCGACATGGCGTCCGATCTCAATTCCAGCCAATTCTGCAATGAAAAAGTAAAACAGTGCTCCTTCACTTCCGAGCTCTCCCGTGCGCCCAAACAGGGGTTTACCCCAACATATGGGGTATCATCGTACTCGAGACAAATTGGACAACAACTTTTTGGGTCCAAGTTCTCTTGTTATCCTTGGGAAAATAAAAATTTGGGGGGCTAAAAATCATTTTTGTGGGAAAAAAAAGGATTTTTTATTTTCACGGCTCTGCGTTATAAACTGTAGTGAAACACTTAGGGGTTCAAAGTTCTCACAACACATCTAGATAAGTTCCTTGGGAGGTCTAGTTTCTAATATGGGGTCACTTGTGGGGGGTTTGTACTGTTTGGGTACATCAGGGGCTCTGCAAATGCAACGTGACTCCTGCAGACCAATCCATCTAAGTCTGCATTCCAAATGGCGCTCCTTCCCTTCCGAGCTCTGCCATGCGCCCAAACAGTGGTTCCCCCCCACATATGGGGTATCAGCGTACTCAGGACAAATTGGACAACAACTTTTGGGGTCCAATTTATTATGTTACCCTTGTGAAAATACAAAACTGGGGGCTAAAAAATAATTTTTGCGAAAAAAAAAAAAAAATTATTTTAACGGCTCTGCGTTATAAACTGTAGTGAAACATTTGGGGGTTCAAAGCTCTCAAAACACATCTAGATAAGTTCCTTATGGGGTCTAGTTTCCAAAATGGTGTCACTTGTGGGGGGGGGGGGGTTTAATGTTTAGGCACATCAGGGGCTCTCCAAACCAACATGGCGTCCCATCTTAATTCCAGTCAATTTTGCATTGAAAAGTCAAATGGCGCTCCTTCCCTTCCGAGCTCTGCTATGCACCCAAAAAGTGGTTTACCCCCACATATGGGGTATCGTCGCACTCAGGACAAATTGCACAACAACTTTTGTGGTCTAATTTCTTCTCTTACCCTTGGGAAAATAAAAAATTGGGGGCGAAAAGATCATTTTTGTGAAAAAATAAGTTTTATTTTTACGGCTCTGCATTATAAACTTCTGTGAAGCACTTGTTGGGTCAAAGTGCTCACCACACATCTAGATAAGTTCCTTAAGGGGTCTACTTTTCAAAATGGTGTCACTTGTGAGGGGTTCCAATGTTTAGGCACATCAGGGGCTCTCCAAACGCAACATGGCGTCCCATCTCAATTCCAGTCAATTTTGCATTGAAAAGTCAAATGGCGCTCCTTCCCTTCCGAGCTCTGCCATACGCCCAAACAATGGTTTACACCCATATATGGGGTATCAGCGTACTCAGGACAAATTGGCCAACAATTTTTGAGGTCCAATTTCTTCTCTTACTCTTGGGAAAATAAAAAATTGGGGGCGAAAAGATCATTTTTGTGAAAAAATAAGATTTTTTATTTTTACGGCTCTGCATTATAAACTTCTGTGAAGCAATTGGTGGGTCAAAGTGGTCACCACACATCTAGATAAGTTCCTTAGGGTGTCTACTTTCCAAAATGGTGTCACTTGTGGGGGGGTTTCAATGTTTAGGCACATCAGTGGCTCTCCAAACGCAACATGGTGTCCCATCTCAATTCCTGTCAATTTTGCATTTAAAAGTCAAATGGCGCTCCTTCCCTTCCGAGCTCTGCCATGCGCCCAAACAGTGGTTTACTCCCACATATGGGCTATCAGCGTACTCAGTACAGATTGTACAACAATGTTTGGCATCCATTTTATCCTGTTACCCTTGGTAAAATAAAACAAATTGGAGCTGAAATAAATTTTGTGTGAAAAAAAGTTAAATATTCATTCTTATTTAAACATTCCAAAAATTCCTGTGAAACCCCTGAAGGGTTAATAAACTTCTTGAATGTGGTTTTGAGCACCTTGAGGGGGTGCAGTTTTTAGAATGGTCTCACACTTGGGTATTTTCTATCATATAGACCCCTCAAAATGACATCAAATGAGATGTGGTCCCTAAAAAAAAATGGTGTTGTAAAAATGAGAAATTGCTGGTCAACTTTTAACCCTTATAACTCCCTAACAAAAAAAAATTTTGGTTCCAAAATTGTGCTGATGTAAAGTAGACATGTGGGAAATGTTACTTATTAAGTATTTTGCGTGAGATATCTCTGTGATTTAAGGGCATAAAAATTTAAAGTTGGAAAATTGCGAAACTTTCTAAATTTTTGCCAAATTTCCGTTTTTTTCACAAATAAACGCAAGTTATATCGAATAAATGTTACTACTAAAATGAAGTACAATATGTCACGAGAAAACAATGTCAGAATCGCCAAGATCCGTTGAAGCGTTCCAGAGTTATAACCTCATAAAGGGACAGTGGTCAGAATTGTAAAAATTGGCCCGGTCATTAACGTGCAAACCACCCTCGGGGCTTAAGGGGTTAAGTCAGGGCCTGTCATTGAACCCTTTCGTCGGCATTCGTCATCCCTTTCGGTCAGATCCCTTAATAACGATGACCCCTTGTCATCTCGTCTGCTACAGGATCTCCTGCTTAGGTCACTTAACCCTGAGCTAACTGAGGCATCACTGCTTCCACCCGTTTCATCAGGCCACCTTCTCCCATGGTTTTTATTGCCTGGAGAGCAATCCATCCACTTTTCTCTATGTCCCCTGCTAGCTTCCGCTTGAGGACTTCTGGTCTTATGCAAACTTCTTCGCATCTCTGGCAGCTGTCAATTAACTTGCCATCTCTCAAGTCTCAGCTGCTCTACCTCCCTTAGGTATGCCATGCGATATTCCAGGAGCATGCGGATATTCCTGAGACTCTCTCTGGATCCGACAACCAGGAACGGAACCATCCCATCTTCACCCAAGACCTGGACCTCTTCATCAGCGGGTATCCTCAGTCTCTTCAGACCGGATTTATCCACCATCTCCTGCATCACTCTCCCAAGTTTCCCAATGACTTTCGCCACCAGACCTTTAGGTACTTGGACTGTGTCTTCCACTAAGCCCAGCTGACTAAGAGCTTTCCTTTCACGCTCCAAACGTCGAATGGCTTCATCATTCTTCAAAATGATCTTCTGCTTTGTACGGAGGCAGTGTAGGTGCATATCCCTCAGGACAGCCACCCGCTTCACTGTGACTTCCATAGTCGACAGTATCACCAACTGTTTAGTCTCTGGTGCCCAGTGCACACTACATGCTTCCACCGCTTTTCTAAAGGCCTCATGCACACCTTCACCGGTACAGGCTTCTTGCACATCCTCGGGTACATCTATCACACTCTTGAAGAGCGGGGTCTCACTCTCTTCATGGACGGACGGCTCCGGTTCTTCTTTGGACCTTTCCATTAAGACATCTGCCATGACCGGGTGACTGTCTTGTTCTGCCTTTACCGCGAGCTCTTCCTCAGTTTTACCCTTCTCAACAACCTTTGCCAGGATGGGTATCGGCAGCTCCGCCTTGTTATCACTCGGGGATGACTGCTGTACGTCTCGGACCCGTAACTTCTCCTCTGACAGAAGACTTCTTACTGCTTCTCGGAGCACTACCACATTTTCGCCTAAGGCCTTATTCTCACTGTGCCACACTGTCAGGTGACCTCTGAGCTCAGAGACCTCCTTCTCCATCTCATCCAACCTGTGCTCCGCCATTTGTCTCAGGGCCTTTTCTTGTTTGAGAGACTCTTTGAGCAGCTCTATCTCGCTTCTCCCATCCTCCGGATTGGTGGAGCATGCATCACTTGAGGAGGTATCTAATTCAGGCACCACTTCTTTGGTGGCCACCTCCACTTCTGCACCCTCAGACTTTGCACTGTCAGCGTCAACCCTCTCTGGGGTCTTAGCGGTGACATCCTTAGGTTCGTCCCGTTCCCCTGGGACTTTAAAGTACTCCAGACACTTCAAGTCCTCAGCACCAGATTTTCTGGAGCCTTCACCCTCTTCCGTCACATCTTCACAAGGTGCAACTGGTTCAGCCCCTTTGCCTTTTCTACGTCTTCGGCGACGGGAGGAAGACTTGCCAGCGGAACCTGAGTCAGCCTTACTGCACTCTTTTCCACTGGTGTCATCATCTGAATGGAAGTCACCACCACCCAATTGGTCTTCCTGGAACCGACAGTCCCCACTTAAACAGGTCACAATTTCTGGCATGGCTGTCACTGCCATCCTGTCTTCACCCTGTGGAGCCCTGTCGTTCCCCTGTGTCAGTATTTCTGATACCGGTACATCATACTCAGTTGTAGCACTTGTTACTGGCCTTGTCATGTCACAGTCACCCTTGGAGTCTGTGTCACACCCCACAATAAGGCGACCCCCCAAGTCACACTCTAACTGGGTGTCAGCTCCACTCTGTTTAACCACCACATCCTTATCTACCAGTTCATTACCAGTCACACTGTCGCACACTTCAGGTGACGTCAGGTCAGTAAGTTCGGCAGACGCACGGTTTCCTCTGGTCGCCCTTATACCTGACCCATCAGTGTTGGGAGGTGTTTCTGCCAATGTTGTCTCACCAAGTTGGGCCTGTTCACCATTTTCTTTGGGCATGTCCAGCTTAGGTCTGTCCACACTAGGGGGCGCATTCACATTACTACCTCCCATACACATAATTTCCACAAACACTTCACCTTTTTCCCACCAGTCCCACAGTGCTTCCAAATCTTGTCCTATTACCATAGGACACGGCAAGTTCGGGACTACAGCCACCTCATGGTATGTGGAAACATCAGCTGCGACAATGTAGAGAGTGGCTACCTGAAGACCTTTAGCGTCCCCACTTATGCCACTTATTTTCGCCTTTGTCCCAGGTGACACAGAACTTCCTGGAAGGGTCCTCAGCAAAGACGCTTCCCTCCCCGGGTCTAACAACCCCCGCACACGCTCTCCATCCAACCAAAAAAGACACAGTCGTGACTCGTCACTGATCGGCTCCCCTTTTTTTGGTTCCGCCCCCTTTTGGGCAAGTGCTTTGTTTTTTGACACCACCCCTGTTCGGGTTACAGCCCCCTTTTGGGATTCCACCCCTTTTTAAGCTACTACCCCTATCTGGGTTACCGCCCCTTTTTGGGACTCCACCCCCTTTTGGGCAACCATCCCCGTTTGGGTCCCCGCCCACTTTTAGGGACACTCCCTTCCCTGGGGTACACTCTGTGGACTTCCCCACGGCACTCAGGCCCCAGTTCGCACAGTACACCACTTAGTCTCTGGGCCTGTACTGGCCCTTTAAGAGTCTGCACAGAGAAAAAAAAAATGTTTTTTTTTTTTTTTTTTTTTCCAACACTTCACCAGCTCCTGCTGGCACTGCTACAGCCCCTGCTGCAGTCCCAAATCACTGGCACCTCCGGGTGCTGATCACAAACAGCTGCTGCCGCCACTGCAGCTCCTGCTGCTGCGGAACCTCTTGCTGCAACCGCGCTGCACGGCTCAACCACAGACTTCGTGGACCCGCCGATCCACAGCAAGCCGCTTGTCACCTTCGTGGACCCGCCGATCCACAGCAAGCCGCTTGTCACCTTCGTGGACCCGCCGATCCACAGCAAGCCGCTTGTCACCTTCGTGACCCCACCGAGCCACAGCAAACTTCGTGACCTCACTGAGCCACAGCAAGCTGACTCTCAGGAAAAAAAAACTCAGTCTCTTACTGACCTCTGGTCAGCAAAGCACAGACTCCTGTCTGTTACAAAAAATAATCACTGATCCCGATCAGCACAATACAAGGTTTTCAGACCGTTACGCACCCGGCTTTAACATAGCCCAAAAACAGTTTTTCACTGACCCCGGTCAGCACAATACACGGTTTTCAGACCGTTACCCGTTGGCAACTTCACGGGCTCCTGGACACCCCTCAGCCTCAGAGATGCCCAGACGCACTGTCTCTGTTTTCTTCCAGTCTGACCCCGGTCAGTACACACGGACACCTGTCCGTTACCTGTTGGTGCCCGGCCACACAGTTTCCCGGATCCCTCTTCTCCTCAGAGGTATCCCAAAACAACAGTTCTCACTGATCCCGATCAGCACTACTCACGGTTTTCAAGACCGTCCATTCCTCTGGCTCAGACCAGCCAGCGCTGCAACACGTGCTCCTTGGATCGTTGCCCGCAGTCTAAAACACCAATTGTAGCGTTTCACCCGCTACGGGTCTAGGGGACACTCGCTTAGGTGCGGCGGGTGACACTCAGGAGACACGTTTCTTTAAAAGTTCTCAGGTTTATTGCTCCATAAACCAGCAAGACAGGAACAACAGGTAAACAGTCTTACTTCAGATCGATGTTTCCTCAATGTCCATAATAGAGCTCCGCTCTCTCTCACGTCTGTGGGCATACAGGCCGTGCTATGTCCAGCACGTAGGCTCTCCAGCCTAAAGATGGTCTCTGTGTGTTGTTCAGGACGTCTGTCCCCACTTGGAACCGTCCAACACACAGGCCACTATGCAGTGTCCAGCCAGGACACATGGAAGTCTGTCCACCCTGGCAGACTTCCAAACACACTCTCTCACCATGTGCTACACATCTCCATTAAGTAGCCTGAAACCACACCCATTGGTGAAGTAACGTCACATGATTAGACATGTGGCTATGACATCACCACAGGTCCTGAAACAAACATAAATAGGCATGGTTATGCCCCTTACCCAGGGGTGAGGTATATGGGTAGCCAGACCCTCCCATCTCTCATAGCTACCCGTAACCCGGACCCAAACATCCTAAACAATTCCTTATTGCCTTATGTGTATTAAACAAAACACTCCGGGTTACATCACAGCGGCAAGCCTTCTCTGTGATACATACCTCCCATCGACTATACAAGCTTTAGCCATGCTACACCATGTATAAGTATATAAGGGGACAATACAAATATCTCGCTGAGGATCTGTTTATACCAAGGAAGGTGACGGGCACAAGGGGGCATTCTTTGCGTCTGGAGGAGAGAAGGTTTTTCCACCAACATAGAAGAGGATTCTTTACTGTTAGGGCAGTGAGAATCTGGAATTGCTTGCCTGAGGAGGTGGTGATGGCGAACTCAGTCGAGGGGTTCAAGAGAGGCCTGGATGTCTTCCTGGAGCAGAACAATATTGTATCATACAATTATTAGGTTCTGTGGAAGGACGTAGATCTGGGTATTTATTATGATGGAATATAGGCTGAACTGGATGGACAAATGTCTTTTTTCGGCCTTACTAACTATGTTACTATGTTACTATGTTACTATAGTCATTTGCTAACACTGAAGATCTCACTGGTGTATTAAATATCTTTCGAGGTCAAACCACAGCACAGGTACTCACCCGTGTGACCTGACCGGATGTACTTATAGGGATTCCTCTTTGCGGTGACCATGCCATTGTGGCGTCACATGTATATGCAGTGGGATAGATGAAATATACAAAACAGGAGGTCTTAGAATGTTCATGAAAGATGAAAATATTTAATCTCTTTACTTCCAATAAAACATTAAGATAATAAAGTTTAATGGAACCACACAAGTTTTTAATGCCACACATTTTTAACAGCTTATGTAGGTTGGCAACGTGGCATCAATGATGTATCTTGCTTATTCAGCCCATGGAAATTAGATAAAATGTTCCCTGTGTCTGGCAGACGTCAATGGGGAAGCAGCTTATAGCAGACTGACAATTTATCCCTTAGACTGTAATAATTCACTCTGCAAATCTCCTTAGGTCTGATTCATTAACTGTCATTGTGCCAGTTCGTCACGCAGTAGTAGATGGGCAAATACAGCTATTCTCATATATAGACTTTGTACAGATTCCTGTTGGATATACTTCTGTGTATTTCAAGAGTATGAGACATGCCATTTGCCTCTTCAGAGAGGAAGAGGACTTGAACCCTAGAGCAAATATTGGGGTCAAGTAAATATTGACCTTTTAACGAGCCTTGCCGCATGATTTAGGATAAAAGCCAAACTTCAAACTTTGCAGACACTTGTTTCGGGGCGTTGCTCTACCTCAGTGGAAACCATGAGATCTGATTTGGCTGTATGAGAGGCCTATGACTGGGATATAAGGTGTAATGTTTCTCCTTGTGGAGAGTGACATTTCAGTGTAAGGGGACTTACAGGCAATGCAATGCTGGAACATTGCTGAAATATTACATGGCTTATACGTCTCCTTACCTTGGAATATCAGGCTTGTCAGGCATGTCAGAAATGTTACCCCAAAGAATATGAGAGACATTTTTTTATTACAGGGCTCTAATATTGACCAAATTACTACTATTGTATGTTTTATTTCTAAAGATGGAGTCATTATGTTATCACTGAATTATACTCAAATATCCCTTGTAAGTTCCTTAAAAGTAATAAAAATCAGATTTGCACTACAGTAGGGTTTGCAGACAAAATCTCCTAATTGGCAGCTATTTAATGGCCTGTTTGGACAGGTTGACCACATTTTCATGAATATCATAGAATATCATTGTTCCCAACAGCACATGTCCAGCTTACACAGGATAATGTGCTGCCGAGTATGATGATTTTTAATCAAGCTTAAAAACACTTGAAGATGACAAACCTGCATTTTGCCCATACATTAAGTAATTGCCAGCCTGTTAAGATAGTTTGCTAGTTGAGAGCGATATCAGTCCTCAATATACAAAGATACCAAAATACACAATGTATTATGGAACATAATGCTGGGTAACCACAGACCAAGACTGACACCTGTTCTCTGCCAATAGTGAGTAGTGCTCACAAAAGTATCAGAAGCAATAGAAGAAAGAGGTCTAGCCTGATAAATCACATTTTTGTGTTTTGCAGGTGGCACCACACTAGTTTCTGGGTTAAACAGGTGACATTTAATGGAAAACTTATAGTATCCCTAAACATGCCATTTGACATTCGATTTTCTTGTGTAAATGTTATAGAAGGTGTTTAATAAGTTGGCTCAACAATATGGTTCTACAGGTCAAGCCTGGTAGAGTGATCCCAAACTTCTAAAAACATTTTTATATTCTTAAATAACTTTTGAACTTTGTTAAAAAAAAATGTTTGTGCCACCCCATTCAATAGTTTTTCTTTTAGCAGTTTATCATACTGATTATATAATTTTAAATTTTGATAAATCAACATTGATGGACATTACTATACAAAATATGTTGTTTTTTTTAAATAAAATTATTTTTGAACCTAGAAAAGGGGATCGATTGTAACTTTTAAAAAATATTTGTGCTACAATTTTTAAAAATTGTAATTTATATATTTGTTCTTTTAGGGAATATGATTTTTTTAAACGTCAGTCTATCCGCAAGGAAAATTCCAGAGGTACTTTCCATGTAGTGGCTCTTTCCTTATCTCCATATATAACATAGTGGGGGGTTCCAAGCGTAACGCCGCAGAAGAATGGACCAGTCACTTCTTTTTAACACTTGTCGGCTTTTGAAGCCTGTAATAATTAAAAAAATTACAAAGGAAGGACATATGCATAGCAAGTCGATTGACATTGCAGTTCTTATGTATATTATTTTGGGCTATTTTAGTGCTATTTCAGATGGCTATTTCATGTGCCCATATCCCTGAAGGACTTGAACCTGATTGTTTCATAGGAGGACTAAGATGGCAGCCATGGGGTCTACAGGATCTTGTCCGCCATGGTAACCTAAAGGCTCACAACACCTGTGTAACGGGAAGAAGGATATATGTCGCCATTGCTCTCTCATACCATGAAAAAAGCCATTTAAATGCCACTATAAGCGATTGGCATCATTTAATTGGTTAGCAGCAGTGACTGGACTCAGCTCTGGTCACTGCTGTAATAGGCAGATACCAACTGTATAAAACAGCCAGCGTTTGCCTGGCATGGAGTGATCTCAAGCCTGATCCATACACCCCGTACACAACATGTGATGAAAATATTATTATTATTATTTATTGCTATAGCGCCATTTATTCCATGGTGCTTTACATGTAAGGAGGGGTATACATAATAAAAACAGGTTCAATAATCTTAAACAATACAAGTCATAACTGGTACAGGAGAAGAGAGGACCCTGCCCGCGAAGGCTCACAATCTACAAGGGATGGGTGAGAATACAGTAGGTGAGGGTAGAGCTGGTCATGCAGCGGTTTGGTCAATCGGTGGTTACTGCAGGTTATAGGCTTGTCGGAAGAGGTGGGTCTTCAGGTTCTTTTTGAAGGTTTTGATGGTAGGTGAGAGTCTGATATGTTGTAGTAGATTCCTCACAACTTGTTAAAGGGAATCTGTCATCACATTTTTTGGCTATAAGCTGTGGCCACCGCTATTAGGGGCTTATCTACAGCATTCTGTATTGCTGTAAATAAGTCCCCGATGTAGCCTGAAAGATAAGAAAACAAGTTAAATTATACTCTCTGAGGGGCAGTCCCAGTGCGGTCCGGGTCTGATGGGCATCGCCGGTCTGGGTCCAGCTCCTCCCATCTTCATACGATGTCGTCATCCTCCTTGCTTCGTGTCATGGGTCCTGCGCAGGCGTGATTTGCCCTGTTGAGGGCAGCATAAAGTACTGCAGTGCGCAGGCGCTGGGCCTCTCTGAGCTTTCTCGGCGACTGTGCACTGCAATACTTTGATCTGCCCTCAACAGGGCAGAGAATTATGCCTGTGCATGAGCCGTGACAGAAGCAAGGAAGAGGACGTCATAGCATGAAGATAAGAGGCTCCGGACCCGGATCTGCGATGCCCATCGGACATGGACCGCACCGAACCGCCCATGGGTGAGTATAATCTAACTTGTTGTTCTTATCTTTCAGGTTACATTGGGGGCTTATACACAGCATTACAGAATGCTGCAGATAAGCTCCTAATGGTGGTGGCCGCAGCTTATATGCGAAAAATGAGGTGACAGATTCACTTTAAGGGATTACTGAAATTCTTACTTGCCAGATTATGCTGTCCTCTAGGTGTGTGCCTGAAGTTGCTTTTACAATGTACGTCTCTGGAGCTGTTCAGACATTTTATAGGCTTAAAAAAGTGACATCAGGCTCGTGAGAGCGCAGTGTGATCCGGCAAGCTGAATTTCAGTCATGTGAGTCAGAAGAGGACCGAAGCTGCGCTGAAAGACAGAAATCGGTGAGTGTATTAAAGCCCTTACACTACATTACATACACAATTAGACAGGTTTACGGAATAAAAAAAATGCAGAATTGCTTCTTTAATTAAGAGCTGAGCTGTAGTTCTTTGAAACATCCGCTACACAACGAACAGCGCTTTGACGGTTCCTGCTCCGTTGACTGTACGTATGCTGGTACCTGGCAGCCCACAGAACTGATGACAGTGGATTGGTGGGGGTGCAAGATTTGGCATGAGGATAGGTCATGTGTTATGGTTTAAATAGAGAAGAACATTTATATAATATGAAAAATGATTATACACTTAAAGGAATGGATTTCCTACACTTTATATAAATTCAACAAAGAATTCCTGCAAAACTAGAAACTAAAAGGGAATGGGTTTTACCAATTGGTGTAATGGTATTCTATAATAGCATTCATACATGTACCTAGTGTATGCATACCTCCCAACATTTGGAGAACAGAAAGAGGGACAAAAGATGTGTATCGCGCCACAGCAAATGTTGGCGACACCCCATGGCCACACCCCAATCCACCCCCTTTTACCATTTGTTTCTCCCCCGGAAGGAGGAGTTGTTAGAGGGGCTGTGGCAGTCAGCGAAATTCAGGAGACTCTCAGGACTGTAGGGCGTAGACCCAAATCTGGGATGGTCTGCTGTATCCAGGACAGTTGGGACTAGAGAAACGCTAAAAAATTCAAGGGACTCCGGTCCAGCGTCCAGGTCAGTGGTACAAGGCAGCTGGTGGGAGGTCCATTAATTTTTTACTTGGTCCAGCGTCCAGGTCAGTAGTACAAGGCAGCTGGAGGGAGGTCAACAAATTTCTTACCTGGTCCAGAGTCCAGGTCAGTGGTACAAGGCAGCTGGAGGGAGGTCAACAAATTTCTTACCCGTCCAGAGTCCAGGTCAGTGGTACAAGTTAG
This sequence comes from Ranitomeya imitator, assembly GCF_032444005.1. Lineage (NCBI taxonomy): Eukaryota > Metazoa > Chordata > Amphibia > Anura > Dendrobatidae > Ranitomeya > Ranitomeya imitator. The sequence continues at coordinate 54,392,300 of NC_091288.1, read as the reverse complement.
CTGGAGGGAGGTCAACAAATTTCTTACCCGGTCTAGAGTCCAGGTCAGTGGTACAAGTTAGCTGGAGGGAGGTCAACAAATTTCTTATCTGTTCCATCGTCTAGGTCAGTAGTACAAGGCAGCTGGAGGGAGGTCAACAAATTTCTTACCTGGTCCAGAGTCCAGGTCAGGGGTACAAGTTAGCTGGAGGGAGGTCAACACATTTCTTACCCAGTCCAGAGTCCAGGTCAGTGGTACAAGTTAGCTGGAGGGAGGTAAACAAATTTCTTACCCGGTCCAGAGTCCAGGTCAGTGGTACAAGGCAGCTGGAGGGAGGTCAACAAATTTCTTACCGGATCCAGAGTCCAGGTCAGTGGAACAAGTTAGCTGGAGGGAGGTCAACAAATTTCTTACCCGGTCCAGAGTCCAGGTCAGTAGTACAGGGCAGCTGGAGGGAGGTCAACAAATTTCTTACCCGGTCCAGAGTCCAGGTCAGTGGTACAAGGCAGCTGGAGGGAGGTCAACACATTTCTTACCCAATCCAGAGTCCAGGTCAGTGGTACAAGTTAGCTGGAGGGAGGTCAACAAATTTCTTACCCGGTTCAGAGTCCAGGTCAGTAGTACAAGGCAGCTGGAGGGAGGTCAACAAATTTCTTACCTGATCCAGAGTCCATGTCAGCGGTGCAAGGCAGCTGGAGGGAGGTTCATGAATTTCTTACCCGTTCCAGCCTCCTGGTCAGTGGTACAAGGCAGCTGGAGGGAGTTCACCAAATTTCTTGTCTTTTCTGGTGTCCACGGCTCAGCTTTTGATTAGCCAGAGCTGGTGCAACGTTATCGGTGCGTCCTGCTCATCTCTAGTTTGGACATGTGGACTATTTTTTGTTCCTTCATTCACAGTCGGAGCTGCCTGAACTTTCTCATCTTTATGTAGCTTCAGTATACGACATCTGTTTTTTTTCATATCTGTAAAGCCATGTTCAGATGTTGCATAATACTGTGTTTTTGGTTTTCTGCAGGTGTCTGCACTAAACTACACAATAACAATCTCTTCTGATTCCATCTTTGCTGCATTTATTATACCTTTTCTTCCTTATCTAATGCATTTTGGTGCAGATGTGAAGTTGCATTTTTATTGTGTTTTTATGAACTCACATTCACATTCACTTGGACAGTTAGACACAGCAGAAATTCTGTGCAAAAAAGCAACAGAAAATACGCAGCATTTAAGCTACATGTGAGCATGGTCTGAATGTCCAATTAAACTCGATGCAACGTCATGAAATCTCCACCCTCTGTGCGTCTAAACACGCTGCTGAACTCTGCGGTTTTGGAGCATTTTTTTCCTTATAGGCTTTTTATGAAAAAAAAAGTATGAAAAAAATCAACAAAATCACATCAAATATGGTGAAACACACATAAAAGAAATGTAGCAAACACACAATAATCAGAGAACATTGTTTTTGTGTCATGTGGTGCAGACACAGGCAGAAAACTTGCAGAGAAAAAAGCTGAAAAAACACAGCATTTGCACCACATGTGAACCCCGCCTCAGCTTTATATATGTTTAATACAATTTTGATGGGTTTAATAGAGAAAAATATCAATCACGCCATTGTTTACGTTATTTACCGATCCCCATAAATCTGCTGTGTTGTACGGGTCATTACGACTACTGGGACACCAAATATGTCCATGTTATTTGCTGATTTGGGATGTTCATTTTTTAAAAAAGAAAAAAACACATCAATAATGACATTATTTTGTTTTCCATTATTTCTTAGTAATTTTATTGGAAGAAAAAAAAATCTTTTATTCTCCCTCTAGAATACAGAGACATAAAAAATACAGTGCTGTGTACAGATATATCTCTATTAGTGAGGAGTAAACATTCTTGGATATTGTGTTATCCGAGCATGCTCAGTTGTTATCCGAGTATCTCGGGCATGCTCGAGTCTTCGCAGCTGCATGATTTGCAGCTGTTAGATGCCGAAACGCATGCAAGGTTTGCCTAACAAACAGGCAATCCCAGCATGTGTTACAGCTGTGAATCATACAGCCGTGGGGACTCGAACGTATTATTCAAGAAGCTTGCATAACACCCGAGCATGCACAGATAACACGATATCCGAGCACATGCGCTCATCACTAGTATCTATGCAATTTGTCTGGAGAGTCAGAGCCTGCAATACAGATCAAGTATACAAAATTCTCCCCATAACCACAATAGAGCCTGTATCTCAGCAGCTTTAGCTCCTACCTGTGATTTTGAAGGTTGTGGGTTTAAGACCTGGGGAGGCTCACAAAAAAAGAAAACATTACATTTTTGTAATTGCTCATTAATTTTATTAGTTTATAGGAACAAAGAAATACATGTACAGTATAATCTGCTTCTGGATTCACTGCCTGCAATACAGGTAAAGATTACCAAAATATCCTATGTCAGGACAAAGGAATGATGTGCCGGGACAGGGCTGAGCCCTCAAACCGGGACAGTCCCGCTGATGGTTGGGAGCTGTAGGGTGGGGGAGCCAGGGAGGTAGCCATGGCCGACAGCAATTCCTGTATCACTCCCTGGACCCCTTCCCGCATAGGATCACATCTCCCTGTTGCAGTACCTTGTAGCTGGCTCTCTGCGCCATCTGGACTTGCCTGGTACGGGGATGTATTCCTCACAGACGGTTCCGCAATAAAGGAGACACACTCCGACTTAACTTCAATGTTAACTCTTTTACTCAGCACAGCTTGTTCAAATACAGGCACTTCAAGTATCAGAGTTGGTTCCTTCCTTTCTGTCCCTTGTCTGTCCTTTCCTTCTCAATGCTCAGCCCTGGAGCGGACTGTACCTTCCGGTCCCGCAGAATCTGTTCTATTTGGAATTCTTGCCTCACATGGGGGAGTCCTACACCATTTTGCCCCGGTTCTAAGAACTGCTGCCCAGGCAAAGATCTGCCACATCTCGTGTGTACCACCCATGCTGACAAGATTTCTCTCTTTGTAGGGACAGACTTCTATCAGCCGCATCCGCAGCGCTTCTTCCTCTTAGAGGAACCTTTAGAGTAGCTGTTCTATGCTGGGTCCCTTTCTTTAGGGTTGCGGGGCACAGTGACTTCTGGCCAGGCAGCCAAGTGAGCTGCACGGGCGCCCAGGCCCCAACTGCCCTAACCAGGAAGCTCTAACTAACTTATTCCCACCGTTCCCTTCCTATTCTAACTGTATCCTATAGTATCCTATAGTGTCCCCCTTTAGTGGCCAACTAGAAACACTATGCTCCCTAACACTAAACTGGGCTCGAGGATAAACTATACACCTGAGGTATAGCAATGCTTTTGTACACCGTGGTAATACACTTTATGTGTAGCAGTACCACCGTTTATGAACACACTACTAATGTACATTATATACACTTAAAGGGGTTGGGGAAAAGAAGGGATAACAAAACATTTCACATCCCCTACATATATTCATGTATATGCATGTACATGTAAGAGGAAGAACAAGATCAGGCATACATTTCTCACACCAGTTCTGGAACTACCGGGACTGTTACCAATGTTGCAGGGGGGAAGATTTTCAGACAAAGACAGACCCTTGCATGTGACTGCAGTAGGCAGGGCTGTGTTAAAAAGCGTTGTGTGTGGGAAAAAGGTCAGAGTCCAGGCAGGAAAGCTAAGCGAACAGTCAGGTGCAGTGCCACCTGAGAAAGCAGAGCATCCCTTGAGCGCAGGCCGATTTTACAGATCCCCTGTGTACCAGTCTGCTGTAGGTAGACGACAGACTGCCAGTTTCCCGCTAACCTCCACTCCAGGAGGTGACTCTCAGTTGAGACCAGTGACTGTAATGTGCAGTGAGAAGCAGGTGACTAGGCCAGAGCCCCTTAGCCAGGTACCTTCATACACCACGGAGCGAGGCCTTGTTCCGGCGGTACTTCATACTAGACTGAGCACAGCGTTTGTGAGTGCAAGAGCACTCCTCACCCTGCAGAGACCCGTTGCCAGCTCCGTGGATTAGAGCCCCGTCCTCTACAAACATCTCTGAGACTTCACATGCTGCTGTTGCCGGTGCCACTGTTGGAGAACCGAGACGCTGCAATCAAGAAGACCTACAGACTGATAAGTTTTATTGCCTTTGTTTCTTCCTATCGAACTATCGTTCGTTTCTGCCCTATCCCTTCCTAGCTCCCAGTTCTGCCCTTCTCCCTTACACACCTCCCGAGTCTTTACACTCCCTGCGCAAAGTATACGTGTTTTTAATAAACCTGTTAACTCTTGATCTGCCTCCTGTCCATGACAACGTCTCACGTTCCTGCGTTTTCTACATACATACTGTGTGCGACTTACTACTCACAATGCTTAGTTGCATATAATGTCCAAATATCTAATAAAAAAACGTTTTCTCCTTTCTTGGGTCTTATGGGAAGTCCATTGAACGAATCTACACTATTGTTACAGGGGTCATGAACAGATGATTATTTCTTCTCTGTGTACAATTCACATTTAGAGAGGGTAAGATCTATGAAGCTGAGTCACCTTTTCTTCTTGGGGATTTGAGGTTTTGCACCGTGGTAAATAGAGGGGAATCCAAGACATAATTTCCATCTAATATTTCCAGGGAAACAATTTTCTATTACTCAGCTTTGTTCTCCAGAGTAAATGTGTAGACTAAACTTATTTCACTCTTTATTTCTGACGTATATTATCACATTGCAGATCATTTGTGTTATGTGACTTGTTTTATAAAGGCTTTTATTGCTAATGCATGTGATTAAATTCCAGCTTGGGGAAAGGATATCCCATGTGACTATCCTAAGGAAGCTATTATAGCAGATTTAATTGCTCACAGTGGTAAACAAAGAAGGTTGTCATGGCGTTCCTAGATGACTATTATTACCAGATCTATCTATCTATCTATCTATCTATCTATCTATCTATCTATCTATCTATCTATCTATCTATCTATCTATCTATCCAATATCTATCTATCTATCTATCTATTGTAAGGATTTCACTCACTCAGCTGCGACGGCTGACACTCAGGAGACGTGTTCCTTTAAAGTTCACTGGGTTTATTGCTTCATAAACCATGTGGCAAATAACAGAAAGCAAAATGGGCCTTTGGTTCAGGCAAAGAAAAGCAAGTGTCCAGTTCATCCGGCTCAGTCCTGAAGCCGTAACACACTCAGGAGGGTTTCACCTCCACCCATATCTGCTGTGTAAAGGATTAGCCAGTCTTATAAAGAGCTAACCCCACCCAGTAACCCATCACATGATTAGCCATGTGGTCTGACATTACCACAGGTCCTGAAACACATATACAAGATTATGTGCAAGAGAGGAATACTCCGGGCTACATTACAGCAACCAGGCACTTATGTGGCACATACCTCCCATCGACTACAAACCCTTTAGCCATGCTACATACCTCCCCCCTCTGCCTAAAGCCGTGGGGCTTGGCACTTTCCTCCTCTAAACAAGGGATTCTCGATAGGGCATCCGCATTACCGTGCAGCTTTCCGGCCCTATGTTCCACATGGAAACTGAAGTCCTGCAGGGCTAAGAACCAACGGGTGACTCTAGCATTTCTTCCTTTCGTTTCTCTCATCCACCTAAGCGGGGCATGGTCAGATACCAGTCTAAATTTACGTCCCAGCAGATAGTACCGCAATGTGTCCACTGCCCATTTTATGGCCAAGCACTCCTTCTCAACGACTGAGTAGTTCTTTTCAGATGAGGACAGCTTCCTACTCAGATAGAGAACAGGATGCTCCTCCCCATGTAGTTCTTGGGAAAGGACTGCTCCCACCCCAACATCTGAGGCATCTGTCTGAAGAATAAACTCTTTCTTGAAGTTTGGGGCCATCAGAACGGGTTGCTTACACAAAGCGTTTTTCATTTCTTGGAAGGCTGACTCTGTTTCTTCGGACCACTTAACCATTACTGATTTTGTCCCTTTTAGCAGGTCAGTCAGAGGCGCAGCCATCGTGGTGAAGTTTGGGATGAACCTCCTGTAATATCCCACGATTCCCAGGAAGGCTTTAACTTGTTTCTTGGAAACTGGTTTTGGCCATGTTTGGATTGCCTCCACTTTATTGATTTGGGGTTTTATTTCTCCATGACCCACTATGTATCCAAGGTACTTAGCTTCTTCTTTACCCAAGGCGCACTTCTTCGGGTTTATAGTAAATCCGGCCTCTCTTATAGCATCCAACACCGCTTGGACTTTCTCCAGATGACTCTCCCAGTCCGGGCTAAAGATGACGATATCATCTAGGTACGCAGCAGCGTAGGCCTTATGGGGTGCAAGGACTCTATCCATAGCCCTCTGGAAGGTCGCCGGAGCTCCCTGTAGGCCAAACGGCATCCGGGCATATTGGAAGCATCCATCAGGTGTCGAAAAGGCCGTCTTCTCCTTGGCTTCCTGTGCCATGGGGATCTGCCAATACCCCTTTGTCAAATCCAAGGTGGATATATATCTGGCGTGCCCAAGCCTTTCGATGAGCTCATCAATACGGGGCATGGGATAAGCGTCGAACTTGGAGACTTCATTCAACTTCCGATAGTCGTTGCAAAACCTCCACTCTCCATCAGGTTTTGGGACCAGGACAATTGGGCTCGACCAACCGCTCTTGGATTCCTCAATTACCCCAAGCCTCAACATACGCTCCACTTCCTTGGAGATAACTTCTCGACGAGCCTCAGGAATATGATAAGGTTTCACATTCACCCGCACATGTGGCTCTGTTAGGACCTCGTGCTCTATGACCTTCGTGTATCCTGGCAATTCTGAAAACAGGTCCCTGTTTTTCTGGAGTAACTCCCGGCACTGCTGTTTCTGGGTCTTTGATAGCGTCTCTGCTATAATAACCGCTCCAACCTCACCTTCTGGGTTGCTTAACAATGATGGAGTTGCTGTCGGCTCTCTATCTTGCCATGGCTTGATGAGGTTGACATGGTAAACTTGGAATGGTTTCCGTCTTCCTGGTTGGTGAATTTTATAATTTACCTCACCAAGTTTCTCGACAACCTCATATGGCCCTTGCCATTTGGCCAAGAACTTGCTTTCCACCGTTGGAACTAACACAAGAACTCGGTCTCCCGGATTGAACTGCCTCACTCTTGCAGACCGGTTGTAGACCCTGGCTTGAGCTTCTTGTGCTTGGAGAAGGTGTTCTTTCACGATAGGCATCACCTTTGCAATCCTCTGCTGCATCAGGGCCACATGCTCAATGACGCTTCTGTGGGGTGTGACTTCGGCCTCCCAGGTTTCCTTGGCTATATCCAGGAGTCCTCGTGGATGTCGGCCATATAGAAGCTCAAACGGTGAGAACCCTGTGGAGGCCTGTGGAACTTCACGAATGGAAAACATCAGATAGGGTAAGAGACAATCCCAGTCTCTACCGTCTTTCTCTATAGCTTTTCTCAGCATGCTCTTTAGTGTCTTGTTAAACCTCTCAACAAGGCCATCTGACTGGGGATGGTACACCGAGGTCCTCAACTGGGAGATCTTCAGGGCTTTGCATAACTCCCTCATCACCTTGCTCATGAAAGGTGTACCCTGGTCAGTCAGGATCTCCTTTGGCAGACCTGTCCGGGAAAAGACATGGACCAACTCGCGGGCTATGCTTTTTGAGGAAGAATTTCTCAAGGGAATTGCCTCAGGATAGCGTGTGGCATAGTCCAGGATGACTAATATATACTGATGGCCCCGAGCTGATTTAACTAAGGGACCGACCAAGTCCATGGCAATTCTCTCGAACGGTACCTCAATAATGGGCAGTGGCACAAGGGGGTTCCGGAAATGAGGAGTAGGAGCAGTTAGCTGACATGTAGGGCAGGACCTGCAATAGTTCACTATTTCCCGGTGACACCCAGGCCAATAGAACCTCTGCACAACCCGTTCCTGCGTTTTTTCCACCCCCAGGTGTCCACCCAAGATGTGTGAATGGGCCATGTCCAACACTTTCCGTCTATACGGACCCGGCACTATCAACTGCTCTACCAACTCCTCCCGTATTTTCGTGACACGGTACAACAACTCCCCCCTCAACAGAAAATGGGGAAATCTTGTGTCTGCCCCCGGCTCCTGTACCACCCCGTCAATAACTGTGACATTATTAAAGGCTTCCCTCAGAGTGGGGTCCCTATGTTGGGCAGTCCCAAAATTTTCACCGGTAACTTCTAACTCCAGAATGTCAGATGTAGGGGATACTTCCTCCTCATCCCCAACCAGAACACAAAAAGGAAAACTGTCTGCCTCTGGGTGTGGCGATACCCTTCCAGGGTTCACTGGTTCCCTGCCAGGGAGCTCAGAACCATTTCCCCACAAATCCCAAAACAAACAGAAATCCCGGCCAATAATTATAGGGTGCAACAAGTCCTGAACCACGCCGACTATGTGGGACTCAGTGCCACATGCCGTTTCAATGTCCACCCTGGCCATAGGGTAGTCCTTTGCATCACCATGTATGCACCGCACTCCGACCTTCTTTTCTGGGAGCAGGTGGAGAGGAAAAGTGACCCTCACCAGGGTCACTAGGCTCCCCGAGTCTAACAGTGCCGTTACTGCTCGACCGTTCACCTTTACGGGACACGCTTGAGGTCCCTCGTTGGATGGAGAGTTCACACTACAGGCTGGATACGCATAGTATGAACAACGGCGTCCCATGCTGCAGTCCATCTGCTCAGTGGTTTGGGAACAACGGGCAGCTATATGTCCTGGCTTGTGGCACCTCCAACAAATAATATCACCCGTGGGGACCTTGGGCACCACCTCCCCCGCCCTTTGTGACCTTGGACGCACCACCCCTTTTTGGGACTCAGCTGCCTTCTGGGACCCCCAGTACGGCATGGGCTGCCTCCCGAAGGAGCCTTCCAACCCTTGGTATCTCTCAACCAGTCCGATCAGCTCGTCGGCATTCTGGGGATCACCCTGGGCAACCCAAGACTGTATAGGCCTCGGGAGGGAATGGACAAACCGATCCATCATCACCCGTTCTACCATTTGTGCAGGCGCAGAGGATTCTGGCTGCAGCCATTTCTGGACCAGGTGCAACAGATCAAACATTTGGGAACGAGGTGGTTTGTCCCGGTGATAGCCCCAGGAGTGAACTCGCTGTGCCCTGACAGTCAGTGTCACCCCCAAACGTGCGAGAATCTCGGCTTTCAATTTGTGATACTCTTTGGCATCCTGCAAGGTCAAATCATAGTACGCCTTCTGGGGTTCTCCCGTCAGGAATGGCGCAAGTACCTCTGCCCACTGCTCTGGCGGAAGTTTTTCCCTCTCAGCGACCCTCTCAAACACCGTCAGGAAGGCCTCAACATCATCCCCGGGAGTCATTTTCTGCAATGCGCGTCTTACCGTCTTCCGGACGTGGGTGTCATCAGCCAAACCTGGGGTTGGGGCGCTCGCCTTGCCCTGGATGGCGGTTGCCAGAAGCTGCATCTGCTGCTGATGCTCCTGCTGGCTCTGCTGCATCTGCTGCCGTTGCTCCTGCTGACTCTGCCGTTGCTCCTGCTGGCTCTGTTGTATCTGCTGCATCAACAGCCTGTTGGTCTCTTGCTGCCTTTGCCCCTGCTGTGACTGCATCTGGACCAAGTGTTTCAGCAGGTCCTCCATTTTCTCCGGCAATGCTTGCTGGCTTGCAACAGCCTTGACCCAGGACATTCAAAAATAAACTCACGTCTCCGCTGGGAACGCTGCCCGCATTCTCCACCAATTGTAAGGATTTCACTCACTCAGCTGCGACGGCTGACACTCAGGAGACGTGTTCCTTTAAAGTTCACTGGGTTTATTGCTTCATAAACCATGTGGCAAATAACAGAAAGCAAAATGGGCCTTTGGTTCAGGCAAAGAAAAGCAAGTGTCCAGTTCATCCGGCTCAGTCCTGAAGCCGTAACACACTCAGGAGGGTTTCACCTCCACCCATATCTGCTGTGTAAAGGATTAGCCAGTCTTATAAAGAGCTAACCCCACCCAGTAACCCATCACATGATTAGCCATGTGGTCTGACATTACCACAGGTCCTGAAACACATATACAAGATTATGTGCAAGAGAGGAATACTCCGGGCTACATTACAGCAACCAGGCACTTATGTGGCACATACCTCCCATCGACTACAAACCCTTTAGCCATGCTACACTATCTATCTATCTATTTATCCATCTATCGCCATCTAAATGCTCATAATTACTGTCACAAAGGGAACTTTGAGACCCCTGTTCTTGGGATTGGTTGGGATCCCAACAGATTGAGAGTCAGTGATAAATATATTATAGAAAACCTGTCTCATTGTACATGTGGTCCGATCTGTGGACATCATGGTATACAGAAGGAGAAGCTCAACACTAGAGTTGAGCGACCTTGACCTTTTTAGAGTCGAGCCGGGTTTCGCGAAACCCGACTATCTCAAAAGTCGGGTCGAGTGAAATCGGCCGATTATGACGTAAAGTCGGGATCGACTGAAACACGAAACCCAATGCAAGTCAATGGGGCAGCATAGTCGGCAGTGAGTGGGGGCCAGGAAAACACCTAGAGTGCCCATTTTAATGTCAAAACCATCCATTCTTCTTAATGAAGCTTGTCAAGCGTAATTTACCTTATAATAATTGGAAGGCATTTGAAATTGGGGGTCATTTGGCTAAAGTTGTGGTGGGTAGGGCTGGTTCAAGTAATTAGTAGGCCCAGGAAATCTGGACCACGTCACGGCAGTGGAGCAGGGAGAGGTAAGTATTTCAACTTTGCAAGTGCTGTGAACCTGAGCAAGCAGGGGGGGCCCACTCGTTGGCATTGGCACTGGCACAGGGCCCCTCAAAGTACAGCGGTGTGTTTGCACGGCGGGGGCGCCTCCCACCGGCAGCAACACTTTTGCGTACTATGAGAGGCCCTGTGCCAGTGACGTCGCCAACTAGTATTCCTCCCCCCACCTGATGAAGGAACCTGCACTTTCATCTGCACCTTCCTCTTTGTCCCCGTGTAAGGTGGTATGGTATGCGGGAAGAGCAACCTGACTTTCAGCAGGGTCACAATGTTGTTGTGTAGCGTGCACGGGGAATGTTGCGTTATGGGTCAATGTACCAGCAGACTCATCTATCACTGGCTGGGCAATGGGCAGGATGAGGAGGAAACACAGATATAGGCCCAAAGAATAAAGTTGGCTAAATGCAGTTCAAAATTGGTAACACAGGAATAACCAGGGGGCATTGCAGTGGAGGACAACTGGAATGAGAGGCTGACACAGAGAGTAGGCCCAAATCAGTAAGTAGTCGAAATGCAGTTCAAAATTGGCAACCGTAGTAAACAGGCGGCACAGCTTTGTTCAGTGGAGGAGAACAGCAAGGAGTGGCAGACACCGATAGTAGGCCCCAACCCAACTAGTAGGCCAAATGCAGTCTAACATTAACAACTACTTAACGAGCGCCTGAAAACGGAATTTCAGGACAGGAAACCAGGAGAACAGCAAGGAGCGGCAGACACTGTTAGTAGGCCCCAAACCAACTAGTACGCCAAATGCAGTTGTTCCATTTAACCACAATTTAACGAGAGCCTGAAGATAGAAGCTCAGGAAAGGCAACCTGGAGAACACCTTGGAGTGGAACACACCATCTCTCTCCACCCCATACCCATTTTGTAGGCCTAATGCAGTGTAGTTTTCTACAACTACTAAACGAGAGTCGGAAGACCGAAGCAATGGCAAGGAAACCTGGGGAACACCTTGGAGTGTAACACACCATCTCTCTCCACCCGATACCCATTTTGTAGGCCTAATGCAGTGTAGTTTTCTACAACTACTAAACGAGAGTCGGAAGACCGAAGCAATGGCAAGGAAACCTGGGGAACACCTTGGAGTGTAACACACCATCTCTCTCCACCCGATACCCATTTTGTAGGCCTAATGCAGTGTAGTTTTCTACAACTACTAAACGAGAGTCTGAAGACCGAAGCAATGGCAAGGAAACCTGGGGAACACCTTGGAGTGTAACACACCATCTCTCTCCACCCGATACCCATTTTGTAGGCCTAATGCAGTGTAGTTTTCTACAACTACTAAACGAGAGTCTGAAGACCGAAGCAATGGCAAGGAAACCTGGGGAACACCTTGGAGTGTAACACACCATCTCTCTCCACCCGATACCCATTTTGTAGGCCTAATGCAGTGTAGTTTTCTACAACTACTAAACGAGAGTCGGAAGACCGAAGCAATGGCAAGGAAACCTGGGGAACACCTTGGAGTGTAACACACCATCTCTCTCCACCCGATACCCATTTTGTAGGCCTAATGCAGTGTAGTTTTCTACAACTACTAAACGAGAGTCTGAAGACCGAAGCAATGGCAAGGAAACCTGGGGAACACCTTGGAGTGTAACACACCATCTCTCTCCACCCGATACCCATTTTGTAGGCCTAATGCAGTGTAGTTTTCTACAACTACTAAACGAGAGTCGGAAGACCGAAGCAATGGCAAGGAAACCTGGGGAACACCTTGGAGTGTAACACACCATCTCTCTCCACCCGATACCCATTTTGTAGGCCTAATGCAGTGTAGTTTTCTACAACTACTAAACGAGAGTCGGAAGACCGAAGCAATGGCAAGGAAACCTGGGGAACACCTTGGAGTGTAACACACCATCTCTCTCCACCCCATACCCAATTTGTAGGCCTAATGCAGCCTACTTTCCGACAACTACTAAACGAGAGCATGAAGATCGAAGCTCAGGAAAGGCAACCTGGGGAACACCTTGGAGTGTAACACACCCTCTCTCTACACCACGGAAGGGCTGATTCTTAGGAAGGAAGGCTGTCGGAAAGAAGCAGGGCGCGTCCGGGGGTGATTATATTCTTATTAGGTATATACTCACCCTCGGACGCGCCCTGCTTCTTTATTTGTAATGAAGGTTTATTTGCAATGTGGTTTTGACTTACTCTATTTTTTTGGTAAATAATGATTTTATTATTTTCATTGTTTTGCATCTTCTTGGCAATAATATAAAGAAGACACGACAGGACAACAGTCGGTGGATGCCATATCTGTGTTTTAAATTGAAAAAAACTTTCAGTTAACTACTTGCAGGAGAAAGTTATTGTAGCTGGTGGCCATTTTTAGTACTGTACCAGATTTTTGTTGTATGTGTTTGTTTTTAATGTTAAAATGTCTGCATTTGATATCTCTCCAGTATTTTCTTTTTTATAAGCAAAATACTTATTTTTATATTTTCTGATGTTGGTTCAAGGGGTACACGGGCAGCAGTAGACAGGTCAGTGGAGGCCTAGTGGAAGGAGGGACCGCAGACAGGCTTTGAAGGCCTAACATAATAAATTGGGCTGGCTGTAGGCAATTTAAAATTGGTTCCAGGGGAACACGGGCAGCAGTAGACAGGTCAGTGGAGGCCTAGTGGAAGGAGGGACCGCAGACAGGCTTCGAAGCCCTAACATAATAAATTGGGCTGGCTGTAGGCAATTTAAAATTGGTTCGAGGGGAACACGGGCAGCAGTAGACAGGTCAGTGGAGGCCTAGTGGAAGGAGGGACCGCAGACAGGCTTCGAAGCCCTAACATAATAAATTGGGCTGGCTGTAGGCAATTTAAAATTGGTTCCAGGGGAACACGGGCAGCAGTAGACAGGTCAGTGGAGGCCTAGTGGAAGGAGGGACCGCAGACAGGCTTCGAAGCCCTAACATAATAAATTGGGCTGGCTGTAGGCAATTTAAAATTGGTTCCAGGGGAACACGGGCAGCAGTAGACAGGTCAGTGGAGGCCTAGTGGAAGGAGTGACCGCAGACAGGCTTTGAAGGCCTAACATAAGAAAAATGTCAATACAATGGTATTGACAGTGCCAGGCATTGAAGGATGTCAGCGCATAGACTAAACATTGGTGGAGCTGTGAGAGAAAATTTTGCAAGTCGTAGAGCACTGTTTGACCTGGGGGGGACTGTCTTGTGGCCGGCGGTACAGGCCCAGGGCCCCTCATATTACAACGGTGTGTCTGACGTTGGGTGCGCACCACCACCGCCAGACACTTTATTGTACTATGAGGGACCTAGTGGCAGTGCCGTCGACCAAAAGCGGGCACACCCACCTCTTCAGACAAACAGTACTCTCACGGGTGCTGGCGCCAAGTGGCGATACCACGGCCCCGTGTGGGGACTTTGGCCATTTAGGGAGGTGTTAACATGTCGGATGCTGGACAATCAGGTGCTGCAAATTACGAGATTGGAAAAGTCGTTCAGAATAGTCCACAGGCAAGACCTTTACATAGGAAAGCTAGGTGTCAGCCGGGCAAGGTGGGGCAAAAGATTTCGAAATCCAGTTGTGGTTCATTTTAATGAAGGTTAGATCATCTACATTTTGGGTAGCCAGACGAGTCCTTTTTTCTGTTAGTATTGAACCTGCAGCACTGAATACTCTTTCTGATAGGACACTAGCTGCCGGGCAAGCAAGCTCCTGCAATGCATATTCTGCCAATTCTGGCCAGGTGTCTAATTTTGATGCCCAGTAATCAAATGGGAATGACGGTTGAGGGAGAACGTCGATAAGGGATGAAAAATAGTTAGTAACCATACTGGACAAATGTTGTCTCCTGTCACTTTGAATTGATGCTGCAGTACCTGTCCTGTCTGCGGTCATAGCAAAATCACTCCACAACCTGGTCAGAAAACCCCTCTGGCCAACGCCACTTCTGATTTCTGCCCCTCTAACACCTCTGGTCTGCTGGCCCCTGCAGCTCGTGTTAGAACGATCACGGGCGCTGTGTGCAGGGAATGCCAGAAGCAAATGGTCAATAAGAGTTGATTGTTTGGTTGCTAATATTAGTTCCAAGTTCTCATGTGGCATTATATTTTGCAATTTGCCTTTATAGCGAGGATCAAGGAGGCAGGCCAACCAGTAATCGTCATCGTTCATCATTTTTGTTATGCGTGTGTCCCTTTTGAGGATACGTAAGGCATAATCCGCCATGTGGCCCAAAGTTCCAGTTCTCAAATCTGTGGTTGTGCTTGGTTGAGGGGCAGTTTCAGGCAAATCCACGTTACTTGTGTCCCTCCAAAAACCAGAACCCGGCCTTGCCGCGCCAACAATTTCCACTGGCCCCGGAAAAGCTTCCTCATTAAAAATATAATCATCCCCATCATCCTCCTCGTCCTCCTCCTCCTGTTCGCCTGCTACCTCGTCCTGTACACTGCCCTGGCCAGACAATGGCTGACTCTCATCAAGGCTTTCCTCTTCCTCAGCTGCAGACGCCTGATCCTTTATGTGCGTCAAACTTTGCATCAGCAGACGCATTAGGGGGATGCTCATGCTTATTATGGCGTTGTCTGCACTAACCAGCCGTGTGCATTCCTCAAAACACTGAAGGACTTGACACATGTCTTGAATCTTCGACCACTGCACACCTGACAACTCCATGTCTGCCATCCTACTGCCTGCCCGTGTATGTGTATCCTCCCACAAAAACATAACAGCCCGCCTCTGTTCACACAGTCTCTGAAGCATGTGCAGTGTTGAGTTCCACCTTGTTGCAACGTCTATGATTAGGCGATGCTGGGGAAGGTTCAAAGAACGCTGATAGGTCTGCATACGGCTGGAGTGTACGGGCGAACGGCGGATATGTGAGCAAAGTCCACACACTTTGAGGAGCAGGTCGGATAACCCCGGATAACTTTTCAGGAAGCACTGCACCACCAGGTTTAAGGTGTGAGCCAGGCAAGGAATGTGTTTCAGTTGGGAAAGGGAGATGGCAGCCATGAAATTCCTTCCGTTATCACTCACTACCTTGCCTGCCTCAAGATCTACAGTGCCCAGCCACGACTGCGTTTCTTTCTGCAAGAACTCGGACAGAACTTCAGCGGTGTGTCTGTTGTCACCCAAACACTTCATAGCCAATACAGCCTGCTGACGTTTGCCAGTAGCTGCCCCATAATGGGAGACCTGGTGTGCAACAGTGGCAGCTGCGGATGGAGTGGTTGTGCGACTGCGGTCTGTGGACGAGGTCTCGCTTCTGCAGGAGGACGAGGAGGAGGAGGAGGGGGTGCGAACGGCTACAGCCAACTGTTTCCTAGACCGTGGGCTAGGCAGAACTGTCCCAAACTTGCTGTCCCCTGTGGACCCTGCATCCACCACATTTACCCAGTGTGCCGTGATGGACACGTAACGTCCCTGGCCATGCCTACTGGTCCATGCATCTGTTGTCAGGTGCACCTTTGTGCTCACAGATTGCCTGAGTGCATGGACGATGCGCTCTTTAACATGCTGGTGGAGGGCTGGGATGGCTTTTCTGGAAAAAAAGTGTCGACTGGGTAGCTCGTAGCGTGGTACAGCGTAGTCCATCAGGGCTTTGAAAGCTTCGCTTTCAACTAACCGGTAGGGCATCATCTCTAACGAGATTAGTCTAGCTATGTGGGCGTTCAAACCCTGTGTACGCGGATGCGAGGCTAAGTACTTCCTTTTTCTAACCATAGTCTCATGTAGGGTGAGCTGGACTGGAGAGCTGGAGATCGTGGAACTAGCGGGGGTGCCGGTGGACATGGCAGACTGAGAGACGGTGGGAGATGGTATTGTTGCCGCCGGTGCCCTAGATGCAGTGTTTCCTACTACAAAACTGGTGATTCCCTGACCCTGACTGCTTTGGCCTGGCAAAGAAACCTGCACAGATACTGCAGGTGGTGCAGAAAATGGTGGCCCTACACTGCCGGAAGGGATGTTGTGTTGATGACTAGCTTCATTGGCCGAGGGTGCTACAACCTTAAGGGACGTTTGGTAGTTAGTCCAAGCTTGCAAATGCATGGTGGTTAAATGTCTATGCATGCAACTTGTATTGAGACTTTTCAGATTCTGCCCTCTGCTTAAGGTAGTTGAACATTTTTGACAGATGACTTTGCGCTTTGTAGGGCCCACTGAGTGAGAGAGGACGCACACAGGAGTCAGGAGTGGCACACAAGCCCAGAGGCCAATAT
Organism: Ranitomeya imitator; assembly: GCF_032444005.1. Classification (NCBI taxonomy): domain Eukaryota; kingdom Metazoa; phylum Chordata; class Amphibia; order Anura; family Dendrobatidae; genus Ranitomeya; species Ranitomeya imitator. Next base: position 54,375,379 of record NC_091288.1, on the reverse strand, counting down.
TTATCTCCCACTGATTGATTTAGTGATTTTTTCAGGTAGATTTTGGAACCCAAATCAAGCAAAAAAATTAATAGGCTTTCTATGGCCCACAATTGGAGAGAGAGAGATGGCTCACCCAGGAGTCAAGACTGGCACACAAGCAGAAAGGGCAATATTAATCTCCCACTGATTTGATTTTTTTTTTTTTTTTTCAGGGAGACTTTAGAAAAAAAAAAAATACAAAAAAAATGATTTTTTCAGGAATAATTTAGAAACCAAATAAAATAAAATGATTTTTTCAGGGAGAATTTAGAAAACAAATAAAACAAAAAATAGGCTTTCTAGGGCCCACTGAGTGAGAGATGACGCACACAGGAGTCAGGAGTGGCGCACAAGCCCAGAGGCCAATATTTATCTCCCACTGATTGATTTATTGATTTTTTCAGGTAGAATTTAGAACCCAAATCAACCCAAAAAATAAATAGGCTTTCTATGGCCCACTATTTGTGAGAGAGATGGCACGCTCAGGACTGGCACACAAGCCCAGAGGCCAATATTAACCCCTTTACCCCCAAGGGTGGTTTGCACGTTAATGACCAGGCCAATTTTTACAATTCTGACCACTGTCCCTTTATGAGGTTATAACTCCGAAACGCTTCAACGGATCCTGGTGATTCTGACATTGTTTTCTCGTGACATATTGTACTTCCTGATAGTGGTAAAATTTCTTTGATAGTACCTGCGTTTATTTGTGAAAAAAACGGAAATTTGGCGAAAATTTTGAAAATTTCGCAATTTTCAAACTTTGAATTTTTATGCAATTAAATCACAGAGATATGTCACACAAAATACTTAATAAGTAACATTTCCCACATGTCTCCTTTACATCAGCATAATTTTGGAACCAATTTTTTTTTTTGTTAGGGAGTTATAAGGGTTAAAAGTTGACCAGCAATTTCTCATTTTTACAACACCATTTTTTTTTAGGGACCACGTCTCATTTGAAGTCATTTTGAGGGGTCTATATGATAGAAAATGCCCAAGTGTGACACCATTCTAAAAACTGCACCCCTCAAGGTGCTCAAAACCACATTCAAGAAGTTTATTAACCCTTCAGGTGTTTAATAGGAATTTTTGGAATGTTTAAATAAAAATGAACATTTAACTTTTTTACACAAAAAATTTACTTCAGCTCCAATTTGTTTTATTTTACCAAGGGTAACAGGAGAAATTGGACCCAAAAAGTTGTTGTCCAATTTGTCCTGAGTACGCTGATACCCCATATGTGGCAGTAAACCACTGTTTGGGTGCATGGGAGAGCTCGGAAGGGAAGGAGCGCTATTTGACTTTTCAATGCAAAATTGACAGGAATTGAGATGGGACGCCATGTTGCGTTTGGAGAGCCACTGATGTGCCTAAACATTGAAACCCCCCACAAGTGACACCATTTTGGAAAGTAGACCCCCTAAGGAACTTATCTGGATGTGTGGTGAGCACTTTGACCCACCAAGTGCTTCACAGAAGTTTATAATGCAGAACCGTAAAAATAAAAAATCATATTTTTTCACAAAAATTATATTTTTGCCCCCAATTTTTTATTTTTCCAAGGGTAAGAGAAGAAATTGGACCTCAAAAGTTGTTGTCCAATTTGTCCTGAGTACGCTGATACCCCATATGTGGCAGTAAACCACTGTTTGGGCGCATGGGAGAGCTCGGAAGGGAAGGAGCGCAGTTTGACTTTTCAATGCAAAATTGACAGAAATTGAGATGGGACGCCATGTTGCGTTTGGAGAGCCACTGATGTGCCTAAACATTGAAACCCCCACAAGTGACACCATTTTGGAAAGTAAACCCCCTAAGGAACTTATCTGGATGTGTGGTGAGCACTTTGACCCACCAAGGGCTTCACAGAAGTTTATAATGCAGAGCCATAAAAATAAAACAAAATTTTTTTCCCACAAAAATTATTTTTTAGCCCCCAGTTTTGTATTTTCCCTAGGGTAACAGGAGAAATTGGACCACAAAAGTTGTTGTCCAATTTGTCCTGAGTACGCTGATACCCCATATGTGGGGGGGAACCACCGTTTGGGCGCATGGGAGGGTTCGGAAGGGAAGGAGCGCCATTTGGAATGCAGACTTAGATGGAATGGTCTGCAGGCGTCACATTGCGTTTGCAGAGCCCCTAATGTACCTAAACAGTAGAAACCCCCCACAAGTGACACCATTTTGGAAAGTAGACCCCCTAAGGAACTCATCTTGATGTGTTGTGAGAGCTTTGAACCCCCAAGTATTTCACTACAGTTTATAACGCAGAGCCATGCAAATAAAAAATATTTTTTTTTCCACAAAAATTATATTTTAGCCCCCAGTTTTGTATTTTTCCAAGGTTAGCAGGAGAAATTGGACCCTAAATGTTGTTGTCCAATTTGTCCTGAGTACGCTGATACCCGATATGTGGGGGGGAACCACCGTTTGGGCGCATGGGAGGGCTCGGAAGGGAAGGAGCATCATTTGGAATGCAGACTTAGATGGATTGGTCTGCAGGCGTCACATTGCGTTTGCAGAGCCCCTAATGTACCTAAACAGTAGAAACCCCCCACAAATGACCCCATATTGGAAACTAGACCCCTCAATGAACTTATCTAGATGTGTTGTGAGAACTTTGAACCCCCAAGTGTTTCACTACAGTTTATAACGCAGAGCCGTGAAAATAAAAAATCTTTTTGTTTTCCCACAAAAATTATTTTTTAGCCCCCAGTTTTGTATTTTCCCAAGGGTAACAGGAGAAATTGGTCCACAAAAGTTGTTGTCCAATTTGTCCTGAGTACGCTGATACCCCATATGTTGGGGTAAACCCCTGTTTGGGCACACAGGAGAGCTCGGAAGGGAAGGAGCACTGTTTTACTTTTTCAACGCAGAATTGGCTGGAATTGAGATCGGACGCCATGTCGTGTTTGGAGAGCCCCTGATGTGCCGAAACAGTGGAAACCCCCCAATTATAACTGAAACCCTAATCTAAACACACCCCTAACCCTAATTCCAACGGTAACCCTAACCACACCTCTAACCCTGACACACCCCTAACCCTAATCCCAACCCTATTCCCAACTGTAAATGTAATCTAAACCCTAACCCTAACTTTAGCCCCAACCCTAACTGTAGCCCCAACCCTAACCCTAACCCTAATCCTAGCCCTAACCCTAGCCCTAACCCTAACCCTAGCCCTAACCCTAGCCCTAACCCTAGCCCTAACCCTAGCCCTAACCCTAGCCCTAGCCCTAACCCTAGCCCTAACCCTAGCCCTAACCCTAGCCCTAACCCTAACCCTAACCCTAGCCCTAACCCTAGCCCTAACCCTAGCCCTAACCCTAGCCCTAACCCTAGCCCTAATGGGAAAATGGAAATAAATACATTTTTTTTTATTTTTCCCTAACTAAGGGGGTGATGAAGGGGGGTTTGATTTACTTTTATAGCGAGTTTTTTAGCGGATTTTTATGATTGGCAGCCGTCACACACTGAAAGACCCTTTTTATTGCAAAAAATATTTTTTGCAATACCACATTTTGAGAGCTATAATTTTTCCATATTTTGGTCCACAGAGTCATGTGAGGTCTTGTTTTTTGCGGGACGAGTTGACGTTTTTATTGAAAACATTTTTGGGCACGTGACATTTTTTTATCGCTTTTTATTCCGATTTTTGTGAGGAAGAATGACCAAAAACCAGCTATTCATGAATTTCTATTGGGGGAGGCGTTTATACCGTTCCGCGTTTGGTAAAATTGATAAATCAGTTTTATTCTTCGGGTCAGTACGATTACAGCGATACCTCATTTATATCATTTTTTTATGGTTTGGTGCTTTTATACGATAAAAACTATTTTACAGAAAAAATAATTATTTTTGCATCGCTTTATTCTCAGGACTATAACTTTTTTATTTTTTTGCTGATGATGCTGTATGGTGGCTCTTTTTTTGCGGGACAATATGACGCTTTCAGCGGTACCATGGATATTTATATCTGTCCTTTTGATCGCGTGTTATTCCACTTTTTGTTCGGCGGTATGATAATAAAGCGTTGTTTTTTGCCTCGTTTTTTTTTTTTTTTTCTTACGGTGTTTACTGAAGGGGTTAACTAGTGGGCCAGTTTTATAGGTCGGGCCGTTACAGACGCGGCGATACTAAATATGTGTACTTTTATTGTTTTTTTTTTTTATTTAGATGAAGAAATGTATTTATGGGAATAATATTTTTTTTTTTTTCATTATTTTGGAATATTTTTTTTTATTTTTTTTACACATTTGGAAAATTTTTTTTTACTTTTTTACTTTGTCCCAGGGGGGGACATCACAGATCAGTGATCTGACAGTTTGCACAGCACTCTGTCAGATCACTGATCTGACATGCAGCGCTGCAGCCTTCACAGTGCCTGCTCTGAGCAGGCTCTGTGAAGCCACCTCCCTCCCTGCAGGACCCGGATCCGCGGCCATCTTGGATCCGGGGCTCGAGCAGGGAGGGAGGTGAGGAGACCCTCGCAGCAACGCGATCACATCGCGTTGCTGCGGGGGGCTCAGGGAAGCCCGCAGGGAGCCCCCTCCCTGCGCGGTGCTTCCCTGCACCGCCGGCACATCGCGATCATCTTTGATCGCGGTGTGCCAGGGGTTAATGTGCCGGGGGCGGTCCGTGACCGCTCCTGGCACATAGTGCCGGATGTCAGCTGCGATAAGCAGCTGACACCCGGCCGCGATCGGCCGCGCTCCCCCCGTGAGCGCGGCCGATCGGCTATGACGTACTATCCCGTCCAGGGTCAGATAAGCCCAGGGCACCTCGACGGGATAGTACGTCTAAGGTCACAGAGGGGTTAATCTCCCACTTTTTTTTTTTTTCCAGGGAAAATTTATAAACCCAATAAAAAAAATAATAAATAGGCTTTCTAGGGCCCACTATCTGAGAGAGAGAGATGGCACGCTTAGGACTGGCACACAAGCCCAAAGGCCAATATTAATCTCCCACTGATTGATTTATTGATTTTTTCAGGTAGAATTTAGAACCCAAATCAACCCAAAAAATAAATAGGCTTTCTATGGCCCACTATTTGTGAGAGAGATGGCACGCTCAGGACTGGCACACAAGCCCAGAGGCCAATATTAATCTCCCACTTTTTTTTTTTTTTCCAGGGAAAATTTATAAACCCAATAAAAAAAATAATAAATAGGCTTTCTATGGCCCACTATCTGAGAGAGAGAGATGGCACGCTTAGGACTGGCACACAAGCCCAAAGGCCAATATTAATCTCCCACTGATTGATTTATTGATTTTTTCAGGTAGAATTTAGAACCCAAATCAAGCAAAAAAATTAATAGGCTTTCTATGGCCCACTGAGTGAGAGATGGCACACACAGGAGTCAGGAGTGGCACACAAGCCCTGAGGCCAATATTTTTCTCCCACTGATTGATGTTGTGATTTTTTCAGGTAGATTTTGGAACCCAAATCAAGCAAAAAAATTAATAGGCTTTCTATGGCCCACAATTGGAGAGAGAGAGAGATGGCACACCCAGGAGTCAAGACTGGCACACAAGCAGAAAGGGCAATATTAATCTCCCACTGATTTGATTTTTTTTTTTTTTCAGGGAGACTTTAGAAAAAAAAAATACAAAAAAATGAATTTTTCAGGAAGAATTTAGAAACAAAATAAAATAAAATGATTGTTTCAGGGAGAATTTAGAAAACAAATAAAAAAAAATAGGCTTTGTAGGGCCCACTGAGTGAGAGAGGACGCACACAGGAGTCAGGAGTCGCACACAAGCCCAGAGGCCAATATTTATCTCCCACTGATTGATTTAGTGATTTTTTTCAGGTAGATTTTGGAACCCAAATCAAGCAAAAAAATTAATAGGCTTTCTATGGCCCACAATTGGAGAGAGAGAGAGATGGCACACCCAGGAGTCAAGACTGGCACACAAGCAGAAAGGGCAATATTAATCTCCCACTGATTTGATTTTTTTTTTTTTTCAGGGAGACTTTAGAAAAAAAAAATGAATTTTTCAGGAAGAATTTAGAAACAAAATAAAATAAAATGATTGTTTCAGGGAGAATTTAGAAAACAAATAAAAAAAAAATAGGCTTTGTAGGGCCCACTGAGTGAGAGAGGACGCACACAGGAGTCAGGAGTGGCACACAAGCCCAGAGGCCAATATTTATCTCCCACTGATTGATTTAGTGATTTTTTCAGGTAGATTTTGGAACCCAAATCAAGCAAAAAAATTAATAGGCTTTCTATGGCCCACAATTGGAGAGAGAGAGATGGCTCACCCAGGAGTCAAGACTGGCACACAAGCAGAAAGGGCAATATTAATCTCCCACTGATTTGATTTTTTTTTTTTTTTTCAGGGAGACTTTAGAAAAAAAAAATACAAAAAAAATGATTTTTTCAGGAATAATTTAGAAACCAAATAAAATAAAATGATTTTTTCAGGGAGAATTTAGAAAACAAATAAAACAAAAAATAGGCTTTCTAGGGCCCACTGAGTGAGAGATGACGCACACAGGAGTCAGGAGTGGCGCACAAGCCCAGAGGCCAATATTTATCTCCCACTGATTGATTTATTGATTTTTTCAGGTAGAATTTAGAACCCAAATCAACCCAAAAAATAAATAGGCTTTCTATGGCCCACTATTTGTGAGAGAGATGGCACGCTCAGGACTGGCACACAAGCCCAGAGGCCAATATTAATCTCCCACTTTTTTTTTTTTTTTCCAGGGAAAATTTATAAACCCAATAAAAAAAATAATAAATAGGCTTTCTATGGCCCACTATCTGAGAGAGAGAGATGGCACGCTTAGGACTGGCACACAAGCCCAAAGGCCAATATTAATCTCCCACTGATTGATTTATTGATTTTTTCAGGTAGAATTTAGAACCCAAATCAACCCAAAAAATAAATAGGCTTTCTATGGCCCACTATTTGTGAGAGAGATGGCACGCTCAGGACTGGCACACAAGCCCAGAGGCCAATATTAATCTCCCACTTTTTTTTTTTTTTTCCAGGGAAAATTTATAAACCCAATAAAAAAAGTAATAAATAGGCTTTCTATGGCCCACTATCTGAGAGAGAGAGATGGCATGCTTAGGACTGGCACACAAGCCCAAAGGCCAATATTAATCTCCCACTGATTGATTTATTGATTTTTTCAGGTAGAATTTAGAACCCAAATCAAGCAAAAAAATTAATAGGCTTTCTATGGCCCACTGAGTGAGAGATGGCACACACAGGAGTCAGGAGTGGCACACAAGCCCTGAGGCCAATATTTTTCTCCCACTGATTGATGTTGTGATTTTTTCAGGTAGATTTTGGAACCCAAATCAAGCAAAAAAATAAATAGGCTTTCTATGGCCCACTGAGTGAGAGATGGCACACACAGGAGTCAGGAGTGGCACACAAGCCCTGAGGCCAATATTTTTCTCCCACTGATTGATGTAGTGATTTTTTCAGGTAGATTTTAGAACCCAAATCAAGCAAAAAAATAAATAGGCTTTCTATGGCCCACTGAGTGAGAGATGACACAGACAGGGATGGCACTCTAGCAGAAATGCCAATCTTAATCTCCCACAAAAAAAAAAAAAAAAAAAAGGAACTGTCCTTCAATTACTATCTCCCTGCAGTAATCTCAGCCAGGTATGGCAGGCAGCAATAAGGAGTGGACTGATGCACAAATTAAATAAAAAGTGTGGACAAACAAACAAGATAGCTGTGCAGAAAGGAAGGAACAAGAGGATTTGTGCTTTGAAAAAAGCAGTTGGTTTGCACAGCGGCATACACACAGCAATGCAGCTATCAGGGAGCCTTCTAGGGCAGCCCAATGAGCTACAGCGCTGAGGGGAAAAAAAAAAAAAAGTAGCTTCCACTGTCCCTGCACACCGAAGGTGGTGTTGGGCTGTGGAAATCGCTACAGCACAAGCGGTTTGGTGGTTAATGGACCCTGCCTAACGCTATCCCTGCTTCTGACGAAGCGGCAGCAACCTCTCCCTAAGCTCAGATCAGCAGCAGTAAGATGGCGGTCGGCGGGAACGCCCCTTTAGCCCCTGTGACGCCGCGGACAGCAAGCCAATCACTGCAATGCCCTTCTCTAAGATGGTGGGGACCAGGACCTATGTCATCACGCTGCCCACACTCTGCATTTACCTTCATTGGCTGAGAAATGGCGCTTTTCGCGTCATTGAAACGCGACTTTGGCGCGAAAGTCGCGTACCGCATGGCCGACCCCGCACAGGGGTCGGATCGGGTTTCATGAAACCCGACTTTGCCAAAAGTCGGCGACTTTTGAAAATGAACGACCCGTTTCGCTCAACCCTACTCAACACAATTATGTACAGTATTTGCTGAAGATTCAGTATAACTGCATGCACATGTCCCTATTCCGTGATTGACAGTCTTTCCTGCATGACTGTGCATGGAGAGATAGCTGTCCATCACTAGTAGGACTGCCCGCTGGACAAACTGGAGGTCCAGTGAGTGGTCCTGCCCACTGGACTCATGCATACGAACACCGGGCATTTCAATGAAAAAAAGATAATCACGTTTTACTGAAACTTTTCCTACAAAAATATACATTAATCCGATCATTTTCTCCTGCTATACAGTATAACATCTTATAAGCAGATCAGATACCATTTTGAACATGACAGGTTCCCTTTAAGTGTGGAAACCCCTTTAAGAATGCTATGAAAATAAGCTTAGATGAACACAATAAGCAATAAATGTGGTATAGTAGCTGCTGCACAGGGACAACAATTCTGGGTGCTTAGTTAAATAGATATTAGATAGTTAGATAGAAAATTAGATAAATATTCTATAAATTTACCTAATTTTCCATCCATTTCACCTGACTACCCTCAGCCGAACATGCATGTGTTTTAAAGAGGAAAAATGGAGAAATCCGCAGGCAGAATGTACTAGAGGTGGCTTTTTACCCAGAGAAAAAAAATGCATTTAAAATCAAACTACAAATGATGTCAAAGAAGAGTTGGGATGCACCATACACATGAGATTATCCTCTGATCTGGTCTATATTGCCAAGTTTCACCATCATTGATTTAACATGTACAAGGAAGGCCTTTAGCAAGGCTTTCATTTTCTTTGTTGAAAAATTCAGCTTGTAGACTTTTACCCCTCTGAAACAATTCTATCAATTCTATCAGTAGCGTAACTAGAGTCCAATCTGACTCAATGCAGATTTTGGACCTGGGCCCCCACCTGCATGTTGGTCAGATATATGGTCCTTGTAGGATCCTAGATCCTATGAAAACATGCATTTAATAATGTTTCCCGTTCTGACTCTATACTGCAATAATCTCCCCCATCTTGGCCCCTTCCAGTAATAATGCCGCCCATCTTGGGGCTCATGCTATAACAATGTTCCCCATCCTGGGCCCCTTCCTGGTATAATGTCCACCTTCCAGGGCAACTTCCCAGTATAATGTTCCCTATCTTGTAATAATGTTGCCCATCTTGGCTCTTTCCTGTAGTAATCTCCTCCATCATGATGCCTTCTTGTAATAATGTCTCCCATCCTGGCCCCTTCCAGGAATAACATTTCCCATCTTGGGCCCCTTCCAATAACAATGTCCCCATCCTGGACCCATTCAGTAATAATGACCCCCATCCTGGGCCCAATGCTATAACAATGTCCCCCATTCAGGGTGCCTTCCTGGTACAATGTTCCCCATCATGTCATAAAGTCCCTCATCCAGGGCCCTTTCCTATAATAATTTCCTCCATCCTAGGCAACGTCTAGTAATAATCTTCCATCCTAGCCTCTCCCAGTAATAATGCCCCCATCCTATAGCAATATCCCACATCCGTGTCCCCTGCTTGATATAATGTTCCCCATCCTGGGCTCCTTCCAAGTATAATGCCCTCCATCCTGGGCCCCTTCTGTTCTTCTCCAGCACATTTAAAAAAGAAACAAACAATTGTTTGTACTTTCCCCCATGAAAAGCTGCGTCTTCCTCTATATCTAGCGCAGAAGCTGGCAGCTGACTTCGGTGTGCCATCACGAACAGTGCATAATGTCACTGTCTGAGCTGGCAAACGTATTTCTGGTACATGGAAGTAGTTCCAGTACATGTGCCGGAAATACATTTGCTGGCACAAGCGCACTTTTACTTTTCAGCTTTGCCTACAGTTGGGCAAAGCATACTGCGCAAGCGCAAAACACTATTTGTCTGTGCAGGTGCAAAATTTCTCACTCCGCTATTTTCCCCTCCCTCCTCTCACTTCCCCCTCACTTCTCTCATTTTCACCTCACTCCTCTCATTTTCACCTCACTCCCCTGTTCCCCTCACACGTGTACAGCAACTTCCTGTTATGAGCACAGCGGTGTAATCCATGAGGCTCCTCCCTTTCCCTTGATGTCATGCCTCACAGGAGCAACTGCATTGTAGACACAACGGAGCTAGATGTGGCCTGTGCCTGCCGGGCACTGATACTCTGAAGATGGCGGCCCTGACAGTAGCTCGCAGTGGCTGGGATGCCGCAGCCGGTGTGTTTTGCAGGGTGGCTTTTGAGGTGAATGTGTCTCCGCCCATTTGCGCTAACAACGTGGGCCGTGTGGACGGGGCTTTGTGTGTGGAGTGGGTGTGGCTATGTGGAATGGGCAAGACTATGTGGAATGGGCATGGCTTGATACATACACATTCATACCCTCAGCTTTATATATATAGAAGGAGACATAACTGGACTCCAATAGAGCTACTTGAGACCCTTATCGCATCCCAGCTTCATATTAGATTCATACAGAGGCATATGGAGATTGAAAAATAAAATATAAATTGTACTGAGAATATTCCTAGTTTCTGTACGGTATAACTACTCTATATCTAAATATGATGATGTGCCAAGTAGAAAGTTTGTTACATATGCATTCAGAAGCACATAAGCTCAAGGGAGAGTTTAAAGCAAATCATTAACTAATTACCATAATTAAAGAATGCAAATGTATGCCATACACCCTTTGAAAATGATCCTATGTGCCAGCGAAAGCTATTCTATACATAGTGTGCCAGATGGAGTAAAGAAGAGTAAAGAAATGTTAGTGTATTGAACAAAATTTAAAGTGGGATTACTGAAGTAAAGCCGCCATAGCAAGGTCATTATTATAATTATTATTATAATTATTACAAAAATTAAAATATTGCTAGAAGTATGTGTGTTCAAAAACACAGGAGTAGAGAGTAATAAGAAAAAGTGAGTCCCACATGGGCCAATTGATAAAAAAAATGTAAAGAGTTTCCACCCTTGAATTTTCTTTTAGAAAATATCTATGATACGTGCTCAAAGGAAAGCTGTCCCTTGATTCATGCTGCCTGAATCGTGGGTAGCAATAATTAAGTACATAAAAAGTAAAACGTGCGTTTAAATAACACAGAGCTTTTAGTAATACTGTTTTTGATCAAAAATAGCATAAGAGCCATCCCACCACAACAAGGTAACTCTGATCAGGACGGTCCTAAACTGTCTAATATTAAAACCTTACCATGTGTCAATGTTGACCTCAGTATGAATAAGGGAAGACCGGGCCCAACCAGTGAAACAGCAGTCACTCTTATATAAAATCTCTAGCTCAGAAACAGGGAAGCCACACCCTGGATGTTAGGTGTTGAGTTCCCACCTCTGCACAGGGGGAATCTCGAACCATCTCCGCTGTGGCGTCCCATTCTTCTTCAGCCGCAGTGGAGCCTGCTCAGCAGAGACATCGGTCCCAGCGTCTAGCTCAGGCTGATACTGTGTGACTGGTTGCTGCTGCCCTTCCAGGCTCTGCCTTTGTAGCCAGCACTGATCAGCGGCGAGCAGGTCTTTCCGGGACTAAGTCCTGCTTTTCCCATACTGAGCATGCCCATGGGACGACCTCCCATTGGAGGTCCGGGGTCACATGCTCAGGTCCTGTTGCGGCTCCCATTAGACCATCTGGAAGGTCTTGTAGCACTGCTGCCATAAAAGGTTTGCATGGCCGCTCGGCCATGCGCTAGTGTATACTTGAAAACATGTGTGTGCTGATGTGTGAAAGTCGCTCATTAAGCATCCCCTCCCTTGTGTTTGACTGTTTGCGTAAGGTGAATGTTTGCTATCTAGCACCCGACAGGGCCATCAGTACTTTTCACACGATACAGCGTCTATTGCTGTGACTTTCAGTGCGGCGCCATGCGCTATTAGAGCACTTTCCTAACCCAAATCTGGGTGGTTAGTGGCGTCTGCCAGAGCGGCACTGCTCGCACTCTTGTGCATAAAATTATTATTTAAGTTATACTCTGACACCCAGTAGCGGTGTCGAGCGCAAGTGGTCTAGACGAACTCTAATCCTGAGTCTTGGGATTGAGTTCTGTGACTCCTTGCTTGCGCTCTTTGTGCGGTACCGCGGCCCTGTGACGCAACAGGGTTCACCTCTTTCATGCAGGGTGAAGCTAACCCGTGTGTGTATCCTCATTGTACCACCATATAGTCCGTCATTACTCAGCAGCAGGTTCCATCTCTGCACGGTGGACCTCGGGCTGCGAACGCACCTTATACCATCTCTCTAATTATTTGGTGCGTTCTGCTAGCCCTAACACTGGCTTCCACAGAATGCAATAATAAAAAGAAAAAACACAAAAATTGAGCTTCACTCGAGTTGGTACACATGCAGCTCATAAGCACATGTTCACATTGGACATAAAACATATAAAACCTACAAAGAGAAAAAATGAGCAAAAATATCATAAAAGCCAAGGTTTTAATATGAGACAGTGTAGGACCATCCCAATCAGTTACCTTGTCGCGGTGGGATGGCTTTTATGCTATTTTTGATCAGGCACTGACTGCAGGGGAGTAGGGAGGTAGGGAGGGACTAATCGGACTGTAGCCATCGCTGATTGGTCCTGGCAGCCATGACAGGCAGCTGGCGGGATCGGTCGGGGCTTGGATTTCTGTGGCGGACGGAGGCTGCGGCCAGTGGGTGTTCGTGACAGACAGACAGAGAGACAGACGGGGGTGACCCTTAGACAATTATATAGTAGACTAGATTGTGGCCCGATTCTAAAGCATCGGGTATTCTAGAATATGCATGTCCCCGTAGTATATGGACAATGATGATTCCAGAATTCGCGGCAGATTGTGCCCGTCGCTGATTGGTCGAGGCAACCTTTATGACATCGTCGTCGCCATGGTAACCATTATGACATCTACGTCGATACTGTGCCCTTCGCTGAATCAGAGACGCGGGATTTCTACGTCGATACTGTGCCCTTCGCTGAATCAGAGACGCGGGATGTCTACGTCCTTTATGACATCATCGTCGCTGTGCCCGTCGCTGATTGGTCGAGGCCTGGTGGCCTCGACCAATCAGAGACGCGGGATTTTCAGGACAGACAGACAGACGGAAAAACCCTTAGACAATTATATATATAGATGGCCTGTGTTATATACTATGTCGCCTGTGTTGTATACTGCGTGGGTGCTATATACTGCATGGGCTGTGTTATATACTACGTGGGCTGTGTTATATACTGTTTGGGCTGTGTTATACACTGCGTGGTCACTGTTATATATTGCGTGGCTTTATTAGCGCATCGGGTATTCTACAATGTGTATGTATATAGCAGCCACGTGGTGTGGCACAGGCCACGTAGTATTTGTCTGCTATATACTACATGGATCCTATATGCTGCGTGGCCTGTGCTATATACTGTGTGGCTGCTATATACACATACATAAATACATATTCTAGAATACCCGATGCGTTAGAATCGGGCCACCATCTAGTACCTCTATAAAAGCCATGTTCTGGTTCTCATTGACTTGCATTTAGCTCTGTGACATAGCTTCTGACTTCTGGGCAGTCAGAAGTTACGGGCACAAGATGGTGTCGCTGGACCTGAACGGTGTCTGTAAAGGATGAGGGTGAGTATCAGAACGGGGGCTGGTTGCTTATATTTAAAGCGCCACTCCAGTGCTGGAGGAAAAAAAAAGTGCTTTTTTTTTTAAATTTATTTATTTTTTATAAATGGAGCTTCATTTTTAGGTCATCATGTACAGAAACATTAGCAATATATGTCTGTTTTTCACATTTATCTTTTGTTTTACGACCTCAAAGCATTGCTAGAAACATTTTAAATCGCATTACTGTAGAATGTAAGCTCGCAAGGGCAGGGTCCTCGCCCCTCTTTATCAGTCTGTCATTGTTAGTTTGTTTCCTGTAAGTGATATCTGTAACTTGTATGTAACCCCTTTCTCATGTACAGCACCATGGAATCAACGGTGCTATATAAATAAATAATAATAATAATAATAATAATAATAAACAGTGTTTACTAAGAACCCTTTGTTATTTAAATGCACGTTTTGCTTTTTATTTACTTAGTTACAGCAGGGTTTTTGCTCATTTTTTCTCTTGTAGGTTTTATATGTTTTATGGACAATCTGAACATGTGCTTATGAGCTGCATGTGTACCAACTCAAGTGAAGCTCAATTTTGTGTTTTTTGATGGGTAGCAATAATATGGGCTTGTGCGATAGCAGTCGGGTATGGTTTTCCCTAAAACATCTTGGTATTTCATAGAAAATGTAGTTTGAGAAAGTAAGTCGGGAACCATAATGTTCTAGTGCAGAGCGGCCGCTGACCTCTATGTACGCACCTGGGAGAGACCTACAAATCACTTGGTGCAGGGTAGGAAGAAGTGGGGTGGGGTGGGAATGCCATTGGACTTGTCAGGTCTCTCCCTATAATCTTTGGCTGACCTTTTGAAACTATGTTTTCTCTAAAAGAACGTGCCATCTCAGAATAACACATATCTGGATGCAATTGTGTATCCAGGCTCTGATTCATACGACCTATAATTTTCTGTGGAAGTAAACGCCAAAAAAAGTATGAAAAATCTATATAAATTTTATTTCAACCACAAATTACGTAACACATAAAACCAATATATATAAAAGGAGTACAGACACAAAAAATGCAAACACAATGCATGTATCAAATGAAAACAATGGGTCAATGAGGCAAAGGTAAAGTTACCAGTATGGGTACCTATACTCATAGGCATTAATAGTTCAGACAACTGTTAGTAATTACATCAAACTGCTAATTTAACATTCCAATGAATTTATGAGTACCTATAAATGAACCACCTTTAAAAAAATTACTACGCCTTCTAAATATTTTACTGAATATGTAGTATGATATATATCCCATTAAAATACATTTCAGCAGAAATATAATACATTTATACACAATGTGCCAGCCATAAAGAATGTATATTTATGCCCCAGTGTGCTTGTTATGTACCATAAAATAAACCTAAAAATCTCCTGCAACAGGTATATTAATTATCCAAGTGGATGAATATATACAGTTAGGTCCAAATATATTTGGACAGAGACAACATTTTTCTAATTTTGATCATAGACATTACCACAATGAATTTTAAACAAAACAATTCAGATGCAGTTGAAGTTCAGACTTTCAGCTTTCATTTGAGGGTATCCACATTAAAATTGGATGAAGGGTATAAGAATTTCAGCTCCCTAACATGCGCTTCCCTGTTTTTAAAGGGACCAAAAGTAATTGGACAGATTCAATAATTTTAAATAAAATGTTCATTTTTAGTACTTGGTTGAAAACCCTTTGTTGGCAATGACTGCCTGAAGTCTTGAACTCATGGACATCACCAGACGCTGTGTTTCCTCTTTATTGATGCTCTGCCAGGCCTTCACTGCGGTGGTTTTCAGTTGCTGTTTGTTTGTGAGCCTTTCTGTCTGAAGTTTAGTCTTTAACAAGTGAAATGCATGTTCAATTGGGTTGCGATCAGGTGACTGACTTGGCCATTCAAGTATATTCCACTTCTTTGCTTTAATAAACTCCTAGGTTGCTTTGGCTTTATGTTTTGGGTCATTGTCCATCTGTAGTATGAAACGACGACCAATCAGTTTGGCTGCATTTGGCTGGATCTGAGCACACAGTATGTCTCTGAATACCTCAGAATTCATTCGGCTGCTTCTGTCCTGTGTCACATCATCAATAAACACTAGTGACCCAGTGCCACTGGCAGCCATGCATACCCAAGCCATCACACTGCCTCCGCCGTATTTTACAGATGATGTGGTATTCTTTGGATCATGAGCTGTACCACGCCTTCACCATACTTTTCTCTTTCCATCATTCTGGTAGAGGTTGGTCTTGGTTTCATCTGTCCAAAGAATGTTCTTCCAGAACTGTGCTGGCTTTTTAAAGATGTTTTTAGCAAAGTCCAGTCTAGCCTTTTTATTCTTGATGCTTATGAGTGGCTTGCACCGTGCAGTGAACTCTCTGTATTTACTTTCATGCAGTCTTCTCTTTATGGTAGATTTGGGTATTGATACGCCTACCTCCTGGAGAGGGTTGTTCACTTGGTTGGCTGTTGTGAAAGGGTTTCTCTTCACCATGGAGATTATTCTGCGATCATCCACCACTGTTGTCTTCCGTGGGCGCCCAGGTCTTTTTGCATTGATGAGTTCACCAGTGCTTTTTTCTTTCTCAGGATGTACCAAACTGTAGATTTTGCCACTCCTAATACTGTAGCAATTTCTCGGATGGGTTTTTTCTGTTTTCGCAGCTTAAGGATGGCTTGTTTCACCTGCATGGAGAGCTCCTTTGACCGCATGTTTACTTCACAGCAAAATCTTCCAAATGCAAGCACCACACCTCAAATCAACTCCAGGCCTTTTATGTGCTGAATTGAGAATGACATGATGAAGGGATTGCCCACACCTGTCCATGAAATAGCCTTGGAGTCAATTGTCCAATTACTTTTGGTCCCTTTAAAAACAGAGAAGCGCATGTTAAGGAGCTGAAACTCCTCAACCCTTCATCCAATTTTAATGTGGATACCCTCAAATGAAAGCTGAAAGTCTGAACTTCAACTGCATCTGAATTGTTTTGTTTAAAATTCATTGTGGTAATGTCTATAACCAAAATTAGAAAAATATTGTCTTTGTCCAAATATATATGGACCTAACTGTATATACAGAAAAATCCAGAATTAAAGTGTCAAGTGCTTAGTAAATAAACAAGTGAACAGATATTAGTTCTATGGCATACTTTGCACCAATGTGCTAATTATGTGCCATTAAATAGTGGCTGCAGATAAATGAAGGTAAGTACATAGAAATCCAAGATTAAAGTGCAAAGTGCTTAATTAAGTACACTAATCAAAAGGTTCAACTGTATGGCATACTAGCACACAAAATGAGAGAATAATAAAGGCTGAAAAATAGTAAGATACATGACTTGTGTGAGCAGACTGAGCCCCGACGCGCGTTTCGCGATTAGCTTCTTCCTAGGGGTAATTTTCGTGTGGAGAGAGGTGAGTATTGTGATCCTTTTATACAGGATCATATCAGTGGTGGCAGCGGATTGATAGCGGTGTTTCCATTGATCAAGACCGGATGTGATGACTCCACAGGTTCAGCGTCTCACGCGGCAGATCGCACTCCCCCTCCGACGCGTCAGAGAGGGGGCAGAGTCAACCGCGCTATTGACGCGTCACTATGGAGACCCATAAACCGGAGGTCTCAGGAAGCACTTACCGCTGTATGTGTGCGCTCACTGAAGGAGGGCTGGGAGGTGTGCCAGGGCAAATATCCGGGTTATGCAAAGCCCGACATACTGTCTATAAGAGTAAGGGGCATGTAGTGTATTGCTAATAAAGAAATAAAGAAAGTGTGAGAAATAAGTGAAAAAAAGAATGAGTGAAGTAAAGAGGCATGAAAAGAGGTAAATAATATAATTATAAATAAGAAAATAAATAAATTATTAATAATGAAAATAAATGATCAAAAATACCAATATACACAGGAATTAATATATACTGAGGTGAAGGTTATGCTCAAGAAAGTGACATACAAATTTATTTTATTTTTCTTATAGAAAAAAGTGCACAGGTACACAAATATTGTCTATATAAATAGAATCATGACTTCAGTGATCTATATAACAAAGTGAGCTGGGGAAAACCATCAAGTCCAATCCAACCATCACGCCAGCCGAAATCAGACTGTCATGCTGCATGTGGTTTGGGTGGCATAAATCTAGTGACAGTTTCCCTTTAAAAATCTAAAGTATACTCACGTTTCTGCTTCCCCTCTGTCTCAGGACGTCCTCACAGTGATACAGATATGAGACCTCTTCAGCCACTCAATGCAATCGACGATTGGCTGCAGCGGTCTTATGCCCAACATGAGCAACCTGGGCAGTGCTGGAAGATAAGGTAAGGTTAGGATGTGCATATGTTATTTTTTTATTTTCAAGTGTTAAAAAAAATAGAGATGGACAATTTATTTTAAAAGGACCTGCCATGTAGAAACATTATTAACCTGCAGATATGGCGTTGATCTGCAGGTTAATAGCGTTTTGAAGCTGCCTGGCACCGGCACTGACTGCCCCGCTGCAGGGAGGAGATGAACTTTACTCCTCCCAGTATCGCTCCAGTTTCAGTCATGGGGGTTCAGTCACCGATTTATGTATAGAGAGTGGGAGCTGTAACCGTGCCCCCAGTACTGACTGACAGTGGCTCAGATAGGTACTGAGTGGTGACTGAAGCCACGCCGGCCCATTCCTATGATTGAAAGTCTGAGGCTGCTGAGTGGTATAAAGTTAATTTCCTCCCGGCAGTGGGGCTCTCAGTGTAGGTGCCGCAAAGCTTCAGAACTCTATTAACCTGCAGTTAAGCCCCATATCTGCAGTTTAATAGGTTTTTTTTATAAGACAGGCTCCCTTTAAATAGACACAAGTGATGATTACCAGCTATAGGTTTTACACATCCGTCACCAGGGTCATCAACTTGACATTTTATTTTTTCTGGACGGCTTATCAAAAAAAAAAAACGCAGACAGACGATATTATTTACAGACACAATGGAAAACCGTAATAAATCATTATGATTATTACCGATCCATGTCTACAGCCTATAATTCTGATATGAGGACTGCATTCACTGTAAACTGTAACATGATGATAATTACCGTCAAAATAATTTGTATAATTTTTTCAGCTTCAAAAACTCGTGGATTTCTTACATTATTTTATGGACGCGTAAAATTAGTTCCTTATTTAGAAAATGAATTTAACAGGACCCCCCCAGGAAATGTTTATTTCAGGGCAAGTGCGAAATTACGGGCTACGGAAACTTAAACATGGCCATCAAATTTCTCTCAAAGAAAATGTTCGTCACAGAATTCCCCTTCCTATTTATATCTACAGTACTGCTCATTTTACACTTATTGTCTTATGAGAGACAATCTGGTTTGTGTATAGCTCCTGACCGATGTGATAGTATAACAGCAGTGGATCCATTATAGATACTGGTAGCCACCGGCAATGAACATATGTGACTTCACTGACAACACGTAGAGCGCTGTTTACCAAACACTCCAGCACCCAACAATGTGCTCAGTAGACGTTCATGTCTCAGCCAACATTAAAAGGTGTTTGTGGGGGAGATCCAAGGACACGGAGCAGCCACAATTTACTGTGGTGACCTGTGCTAATCCTAGGTCATCATTAAAAGCTTTGTGAACAGATGGAGAGGTTTTGAGAAACATGAATACCTCCTCATTCATACCTCGCTCTCACAGGCACTTTCCCTTTCTCACACTTGTAGCAGATCACACTCACAATTCATTATAGTAGCCGTATATATAAAGAGCTGTGTATGATAAAGTCCAAGTCTTTGGATTTAGTCCATAGATAAAACCTAAGATAAAAACAAACTGAGCAAATATCCTGTAGTAAGGAAGTAAATAAATA
The DNA here is from genome assembly GCF_032444005.1 of Ranitomeya imitator. Lineage (NCBI taxonomy): Eukaryota > Metazoa > Chordata > Amphibia > Anura > Dendrobatidae > Ranitomeya > Ranitomeya imitator. The sequence continues at coordinate 54,355,587 of NC_091288.1, read as the reverse complement.
GTAATATTACATGTAAATATCATAGAGAACTTAGTTAACACTATTTTGATAAAAAAAAGTTTAAAAGCCAATTCACGGCGACAAGGTGGTACCCAATCAGGATGATCCTATTTCTAGCATTTTACCTCTTTATGGGTCAGCAGACCTCAATATAGATGGGGGCAGAGCAGCCGGACTCAGACCTGACACTTGCCTGTTTAGTCCACTAATGTACAATGGAGAATATGATCTTTTATAGATCCGGTACAGTTGCCATGGTCGAATATGTGTATTGTATATATGACGGAATAAGAGATAATTTTTTTATTCATTGAATTTAATTAGAGATCAGCAAATCAAATTTTAACAAATCAAACTCATTAAGAATTTACGCCAAATTTTCAATTTACCAGAATCCCAAATTTTCAGGATTTGATTCATAACAAATCCAGTAAGATGGCAGTCAGCTGTTATCCATTTTGATGGATTCTTCATACGGTTGAAAAGGGGCTGAGGAATAATAAAAAACTATGCTCACCTGTCATGTAGGCCTACCTCTCGCCTGTCCTGCCACCGCAGCTTCATGCCCTATTGCACGCTCGCTTCTTCCTGTCTCCGTAAATCTCCTGTTAGTGATTAAGCCTGATGTGGTCAAATGTGGCATGATAATAATGTGTGTCATGCCTTATGTTGATGCCTGGATTTCATGTATGTTATTTATGTGCATCGCTCCCCATGTGACCGTCGTGTGAGGTCAACTCAGCAGCAGTGGCAGAAGATCTAAAGAACAAAGATTAGATAACCAAGTGGGGTGCTGAAGTGGCAGGACAGATGAGGGGCGAGCCTGGGACAGGTGAGCATCGCATTTTATTATTTTTTAACCCTTCCCAACCCTCCGTTAAATATTCTTTGAAATCTGGAGAGACATCAGAGCATAATAAACACCATTTTGGGGCACTTTTGATTTAGAGTGACCGTTATTCAGAAGAATCAAATCTGCTGGCTGATTCGAGCAAGTTTGATAGAATTTAATTTGGCAGATTCGTTCCCCTATTCTTATAGTGTTACCCCTTCAAGCATAGCCCACTAATTAAATATATGTGAAGTTGCTTTATTTACATATTTGTAAGGGTGTGGACTATCTTGACCTGTTCATGTCCCTGAAGACAACATAATTTGTCTTGACCTTTTATCATTACCTGAGTTACACGCGCACACATCCCCTATGATGACCTCAGTTGCATTGGGTTGTTTAATCTCCTCTGCCCTTCAGGATTTTTTAAAAATTCCCTACTTATGTGATAACTTAAATCCTGATGATTGCAGAAGTTCGAGTTCACTGTCATATTTTTCATTGAGATTTTACCTTTCCCCAAATATCAAACATGACATGGCTGTTGTCAGTTATCTAGCCATTATGGATTTGGGGCTTATAGGCAGGAGTTACAGTTATGAGAAAATATGCATATTCTTCCCCGATTTACCCTGAAGTCGAAAATGTATGTCCCATCACTATTGGATTTATACAAGCCCCAATATTCATATTAGTCTGGCAAAGATGTTTGGATGGAAGGAAGGTGCACCTGTGAACAACAATAGCTATCTCTAAAGGATGTGAGATTTTCATTTTAATCTTCTCAAAACTTAAAAAGCCTTTTCCTGTCTTAACTTTTTGTCCATGCACAATACACATCCTCATTCAGTCACCTGGGCAATGCTGGGGTCTTTACTTCACAGTCCCTTGAGGTGTTTGTGGCGGATCCTGAAGATGAAGGCCAAGAAACAGCAGAGACCTGTGACTTACAAGTGAGTGTGATGCATTCCACACCTGACAGCACACTGACATACAGTTTTCCTGTAAAGTGTCTCAGAGCTTAACAGGACAGCAATTCGGTCATGGCATCCGGTCTTGGTCGCTTTACATTTTCACCTTTATTGAGTCAATAGATGTATACAGGGCCATCATCAGAACATTACTGCCCTTTCTGGTGTATAAGGTCTAGTAAGCAGAAGCAAAGATTGGGGTCCCGGACCCCATCTTGGACCTCTCCTTTTTTGCTTCTGCTCAACGGGCCCCAGGAGCAGGGGTGGGATACAGGGCACATCTCATCAGCAAAGGAAGCTTTCCTGAGCTCCTTGGCTGTCAACAGAATGGCAGCAAGTGCAGCTCAGAACTGCCTCCGCCTCATGTGATGTGCTGTGGTGGTGATGGCACCTTATGTGATTACGTCATTGTGCCAGTGGTACATATGTGCCCTGGATACCGGAAGTGGAGCTGCAGGGGATCGTATGAGAGTAAGTATGAGATTTTCTTTTTCTTTAACCCCTTAATCCCATATGACGTACTATCCCGTCCAGGTGACCTGGGACTTAATTCCCATGGATGGGATAGTACGTCATATGCGATCGGCCGCGCTCACGGGGGGAGCGCGGCCGATCGCGGCCGGGTGTCAGCTGCCTATCGCAGCTGACATCCGGCACTATGTGCCAGGAGCGGTCACGGACTGCTCCCGGCACATTAACCCCCGGCACACCGCGATCAAAGATGATCGCGGTGTGCCGGCGGTGCAGGGAAGCATCGCGCAGGGAGGGGGCTCCCTGCGGGCTTCCCTGAGACGATCGGTACACGGTGATGTGCTCACCGTGTACCGAGCGTCTTCTCCCTGCAGTCCCCGGATCCAAAATGGCCGCCGGGCTGCATCCGGGTCCTGCAGGGAGCACTTCCGGGTCAGGATCAGGCTGCAGCTGCAGCTCTAATCCTGCCCGGCTGTATGTCAGATCACCGATCTAACAGAGTGCTGTGCACACTGTCAGATCGGTGATCTGTGATGTCCCCCCCTGGGACAAAGTGAAAAAGTTAAAAAAAAAATTTCCACACTTGTAAAAAAAAAAAAAAAAAAAAAAAATTCCTAAATAAAGCAGAAAAAAAAAATATTATTCCCATAAATACATTTCTTTACATAAAAAAAACAAAAAAACAATAAAAGTACACATATTTAGTATCGCCGCGTCCGTAACGACCCGACCTATAAAACTGGCCCACTAGTTAACCCCTTCAGTGAACACCGTAAGAAAAAAAAAAAAAAACGAGCCAAAAAACAACGCTTTATTATCATAACGCTGAACAAAAAGTGGAATAACACGCGATCAAAAAGACGGATATAAATAACCATGGTACCTCTTAAAACGTCATCTTGTCCTGCAAAAAACGAGCCGCCATATAGCATCATAGCCAAAAAAATAAAAAAGTTATAGTCCTGAGAATAAAGCGATGCCAAAATAATTATTTTTTCTATAAAATAGCTTTTATCGTATAAAAGCGCCAAAACATAAAAAAAATGATATAAATGAGGTATCGCTGTAATCGTACTGATCCAAAGAATAAAACTGCTTCATCAATTTTACCAAACGCGGAACGGTATAAACGCCTCCCCCAAAAGAAATTCATGAATAGCTGGTTTTTGGTCATTCTGCCTCACAAAAAATCGGAATAAAAAGCGATCAAAAACTGTCACATGTCCGAAAATGTAACCGATAAAAACGTCAACTCGTCCCACAAAAAACAAGACCTCACATGACTCTGTGGACCAAAATATGGAAAAATTATAGGTCTCAAAATGTGGAGACGCAAAAACTTTTTTGCTATAGAAAGAGTCTTTTAGTGTGTGACGGCTGCCAATCATAAAAATCCGATATAAAAAACTCGCTATAAAAGTAAATCAAACCCCCCTTCATCACCCCCTTAGTTAGGCTAGGTTCACATTGCGTTAATGGGTTAACGCTAACGGACAGCGTTGCACGGCGAAAATGTCACAATTAACGCCGTGCAACGGGTCCGTTAGCACAACCATTGACAGCAATGTGATTTTCGGGTGTAGCGCATCGCTAGAGCGTGCCATTTTCGGCTCGCGCTAGCAAGGTGCCGTTCTTTTGTGGCGCACCTCAGACGCTGCTTGCAGCGTCCGCGGCGCGCCCGAGGTCCGATCCCCGATCTTCCAGAGCGGGGACGTTAACGCGACCACTAAACACGACACCTAAAAAGACATTGCGTTAGCGCAATCCGCTAGTGCTAAACGGATTTCCCTAACGCAATGTGAACCTAGCCTTAGGGAAAAATAATAAAATTAAAAAAAATGTATTTATTTCCATTTTCCCATTAGGGTTAGGGTTTGTATTACATTTACGGTTGGGATTAGAATTAGGGGTGTGTCAGGGTTAGGTGTGTGGTTAGGGTTACAGTTGGGATTAGGGTTAGGGGTGTGTCTGGGTTAGAGGTGTGGTTAGGGTTACAGTTGGGATTAGGGTTAGGGGTGCGTTTGGATTAGGGTTTCAGTTATAATTGGGGGTTTCCACTGTTTAGACACATCAGGGGCTCTCCAAACGCGACATGGCGTCCGATCTCAATTCCAGCCAATTCTGCATTGAAAAAGTAATACAGTGCTCCTTCACTCCGAGCTCTCCCGTGCGCCCAAACAGGGGTTTACCCCAACATATGGGGTATCATCGTACTCGAGACAAATTGGACAACAACTTTTTGGGTCCAAGTTCTCTTGTTATCCTTGGGAAAATAAAAATTTGGGGGGCTAAAAATCATTTTTGTGGGAAAAAAAAGGATTTTTTATTTTCACGGCTCTGCGTTGTAAACTGTAGTGAAACACTTGGGGGTTCAAAGTTTTCACAACACATCTAGATAAGTTCCATGGGAGGTCTAGTTTCCAATATGGGGTCACTTGTGGGTGGTTTCTACTGTTTGGGTACATCAGGGGCTCTGCAAATGCAACGTGACGCCTGCAGACCAATCATTATAAGTCTGCATTCCAAATGGCGCTCCTTCCCTTCCGAGCTCTGCCATGCGCCCAAACAGTGGTTCCCCCCCACATATGGGGTATCAGCGTACTCAGGAAAAATTGAACAACAACTTTTGGGGTCCAATTTATTCTGTTACCCTTGTAAAAATACAAAGCTGGGGGCTAAAAAATCATTTTTGTGAAAAAAAAAAGAATTTTTATTTTCACGGCTCTGCGTTATAAACTGTAGTGAAACACTTAGGGGTTCAAAGTTCTCACAACACATCTAGATAAGTTCCTTAGGGGGTCTAGTTTCCAAAATGGTGTCACTTGTGGGGGGGGGTTTAATGTTTAGGCACATCAGGGGCTCTCCAAACCAACATGGCGTCCCATCTTAATTCCAGTCAATTTTCCATTGAAAAGTCAAATGGCGCTCCTTCCCTTCCGAGCTCTGCTATGCACCCAAAAAGTGATTTACCCCCACATATGGGGTATCGTCGCACTCAGGACAAATTGCACAACAACTTTTGTGGTCTAATTTCTTCTCTTACCCTTGGGAAAATAAAAAATTGGGGGCGAAAAGATCATTTTTGTGAAAAAATAAGATTTTTTATTTTTACGGCTCTGCATTATAAACTTCTGTGAAGCACTTGTTGGGTCAAAGTGCTCACCACACATCTAGATAAGTTCCTTAAGGGGTCTACTTTTCAAAATGGTGTCACTTGTGAGGGGTTCCAATGTTTAGGCACATCAGGGGCTCTCCAAACGCAACATGGCGTCCCATCTCAATTCCAGTCAATTTTGCATTGAAAAGTCAAATGGCGCTCCTTCCCTTCCGAGCTCTGCCATGCGCCCAAACAGTGGTTTACCCCCACATATGGGGTATCGTCGCACTCAGGACAAATTGCACAACAACTTTTGTGGCCTAATTTCTTCTCTTACCCTTGGGAAAATAAAAAATTGGTGGCGAAAAGATTATTTTTGTGAAAAAATATAATTTTTTATTTTTACGGCTCTGCATTATAAACTTCTGTGAAGCACTTGTTGGGTCAAAGTGCTCACCACACATCTAGATAAGTTCCTTAAGGGGTCTACTTTTCAAAATGGTGTCACTTGTGAGGGATTCCAATGTTTAGGCACATCAGGGGCTCTCCAAACGCAACATGGCGTCCCATCTCAATTCCAGTCAATTTTGCATTGAAAAGTCAAATGGCGCTCCTTCCCTTCCGAGCTCTGCCATGCGCCCAAACAGTGGTTTACCCCCACATATGGGGTATCGTCGCACTCAGGACAAATTGCACAACAACTTTTGTGGTCTAATTTCTTCTCTTACCCTTGGGAAAATAAAAAATTGGTGGCGAAAAGATTATTTTTGTGAAAAAATAAGATTTTTTATTTTTACGGCTCTGCATTATAAACTTCTATGAAGCACTTGTTGGGTCAAAGTGCTCACCACACCTCTAGATAAGTTCCTTAAGGGGTCTACTTTCCAAAATGGTGTAACTTGTGGGGATTTCAATGTTTAGGCACATCAGGGGCTCTCCAAACGCAACATGGCATCCCATCTCAATTCCAGTCAATTTTGCATTGAAAAGTAAAATGGCGCTCCTTCCCTTCCGAGCTCTGCCATACGCCCAAACAATGGTTTACACCCATATATGGGGTATCAGCGTACTCAGGACAAATTGGCCAACAATTTTTGAGGTCCAATTTCTTCTCTTACTCTTGGGAAAATAAAAAATTGGGGGCGAAAAGAGCATTTTTGTGAAAAAATATGATTTTTTATTTTTACGGCTCTGCATTATAAACTTCTGTGAAGCAATTGGTGGGTCAAAGTGGTCACCACACATCTAGATAAGTTCCTTAGGGTGTCTACTTTCCAAAATGGTGTCACTTGTGGGGGGTTTCAATGTTTAGGCACATCAGTGGCTCTCCAAACGCAACATGGTGTCCCATCTCAATTCCTGTCAACTTTGCATTTAAAAGTCAAATGGCGCTCCTTCCCTTCCGAGCTCTGCCATGCGCCCAAACAGTGGTTTACTCCCACATATGGGCTATCAGCGTACTCAGTACAGATTGTACAACAATGTTTGGCATCCATTTTATCCTGTTACCCTTGGTAAAATAAAACAAATTGGAGCTGAAATAAGTTTTGTGTGAAAAAAAGTTAAATATTCATTTTTATTTAAACATTCCAAAAATTCCTGTGAAACCCCTGAAGGGTTAATAAACTTCTTGAATGTGGTTTTGAGCACCTTGAGGGGTGCAGTTTTTAGAATGGTGTCACACTTGGGTATTTTCTATCATATATACCCCTCAAAATGACATCAAATGAGATGTGGTCCCTAAAAAAAATGGTGTTGTAAAAATGAGAAATTGCTGGTCAACTTTTAACCCTTATAACTCCCTAACAAAAAAAAAATTTTGGTTCTAAAATTGTGCTGATGTAAAGTAGACATGTGGGAAATGTTACTTATTAAGTATTTTGCGTGAGATATCTCTGTGATTTAAGGGCATAAAAATTTAAATTTGGAAAATTGCGAAATTTTCTAAATTTTCGCCAAATTTCCGTTTTTTTTCACAAATAAACGCAAGTTATATCGAATAAATGTTACTACTAAAATGAAGTACAATATGTCACGAGAAAACAGTGTCAGAATCGCCAAGATCCGTTGAAGCGTTCCAGAGTTATAACCTCATAAAGGGACAGTGGTCAGAATTGTAAAAATTGGCCCGGTCATTAACGTGCAAACCACCCTCGGGGCTTAAGGGGTTAATAAAATGAATTAAATGGGTGTGGGGGAACAAATAATGATGAATTGGGGTGAGAAAGAGCAAATGATAAATTGACTTTACCAGTGAGTCAGTGTGTTGCCTGTACACTTACACTATACACTGTATAATATGTACAGAACTCCTGTGTATAATGGCACTGGTGATCATCACTGTATTACCTGTACACTATATACTATATACAAAGCTCCTGTATATAATGTCATCAATGATCACTGACCTGTACACTGACACTATATACAGAGCTCCTAGGTATAATATCACTGGTGATCACTGCATTACCTGTACACTATACATGATTGTTAAATATGCTTATTTTGCACATTTACTTAATCAGGACTCTTTACCAGATGCGTTACTCTTAAAGAAATATGTCATGATATCTTCATTAAAAATGTAGTGGTTTATTGGATTGTCCACAGAAAAACCACATTGCAGCAAAACATAAAATAGGTGAAATAGTTACGAACAGATTGTCCATTTGTTCCTCATTTTTCCAGAGATGGTAAAAACCGTCTGTCTGTCTTCAGTCATCATGGCTACCAGTTGTTCATTCCTTCTGTAGTTTGTCTGAAATCCATGGAGAATGAAGGAGCAGGCAGGAGGTGACAGCCCCACGTGACAGCCCCAGGGGCATCAACCAGGACTTTGAATCCTTTTTTTGCTTTGGAATTTCTCCTCTGATGATATAGCTACCTATTTGATGATGTTTATTTTCCTTAGAAAAATGTTTTTTTTTATTAATGGAATAAATATTGCATTTTATCTGAAGTGCTAGATCAACCCCTCTTTTTTGTGGACTGTCTTTCCTTTGATTTGTGATCCTGTGCATTTGTGAATAGGTGAACTGATTACACTTTCTATGTTCTTTGTGTATAATGTCACCTATGATTCCTGTATTACTTGTACACTATTTACAGAGCTCCTGTGTATAATGTCAATGGTGATCACTGTATCACTTGTACACTGACACTATATACTGAGCTCCTGTGTATAATGTTGCTGGTGATCTCTTTATCACCTGTACACTGACAGTATTTACAGAGGTCCTGTGTATAATGTCACTGGTGATCACTGCATCACCTATACACTGACAGTATTCACAGAGGTCATGTGTATAATTTCACTAGTGATCACTGTATTACCTGTACACGTACACTATATACAGAGCTCCTGTGCATAATATCACCAGTGATCACTGTATTAGTTGTACACTATACACTGTACACTATGTATAGAACTCATGTGTACAATTATGCTTATGGTATTATTAGTTTTGTGCTTTATATTGATAATCAGTATTGCAGTATTCAGTCAATATGGGGTGGTAATATATGGTCTGGTCATGGTGTGGCAGTATTTATTCCTTGTATATGGTATTATTTGTTCACTATGTGGTGTTAATATGTGGTCTGGTCATGGTATGGCGTGTTGTGAATTCTGTTGTCAAGCTCCCTCCTGTGGTCATGAATGGTACTTTGGCTGGTTCTGTCCATGGGCTTCCTCTGTTGGTTGTGAGTGGGGCGGCGGCTTCTGAGTTTCCTTCCCCAGGTGACGAGGTTAATTCGTTAGCTGGCTGGTCTATTTAACTCCACTTAGATCATTGCTCCATGCCACCTGTCAATGTTCCAGTATTGGTCTAGTTCTCTCCTGGATCGTTCTTGTGACCTGTCTTCCCAGCAGAAGCTAAGTTCCTGCTTGTTTTTCTTTAGTTTGCTATTTTTCTGTCCAGCTTGCTATTTTGATTTTTGTCTTGCTTGCTGGAAGCTCTGGGACGCAGAGGGAGCGCCTCCGCACCGTGAGTCGGTGCGGAGGGTCTTTTGCGCCCTCTGTGTGGTCTTTTTGTAGTTTTTTGTGCTGACCGCAAAGTTACCTTTCCTATCCTCTGTCTGTTCAGTAAGTCGGGCCTCACTTTGCTAAATCTATTTCATCTCTGTGTTTGTATTTTCATCTTTACTCACAGTCATTATATGTGGGGGGCTGCCTGTTCCTTTGGGGAATTTCTCTGAGGCAAGGTAGGCTTTATTTTTCTATCTTTAGGGCTAGCTAGTTCCTTAGGCTGTGACGAGGCGCCTAGGGAGCGTCAGGAGCGCTCCATGGCTATTTCTAGTGTGTGTGATAGGATTAGGGATTGCGGTCAGCAGAGTTCCCACGTCTCAGAGCTTGTCCTGTATTATTAGTAACTATCAGGTCATTCCGTGTGCTCTTAACCACCAGGTCCATTATTGTCCTCACCACCAGGTCATAACAGTACAGGTGGCCCAAAGTATTAATGCATCTCAATAGAGGGATAAGAGAAGTTCTGAGACCATTTTTTTTTCTTTGCAGTGTGTTTTGTCTCTCTTTTCCCATTTACCTCTGAGTGGTTCAGGATACAGGTGTAGATATGGACATTCAAGGTCTGTCCTCTTGTATGAATAATCTCACTGCAAGGGTACAAAACATTCAAGATTTTGTGGTTCAGAATCCAATGTTAGAGCCTAGGATTCCAATTCCTGATTTGTTTTTTGGGGATAGATCTAAGTTTCTGAATTTCAAAAATAATTGTAAATTGTTTCTTGCTTTGAAACCTCGCTCCTCAGGTGACCCTGTTCAACAAGTGAAAATCATTATTTCTTTGTTACGTGGTGACCCTCAAGACTGGGCATTTTCCCTTGCGCCAGGAGATCCGGCATTGCGTGATGTTGATGCATTTTTTCTGGCACTCGGATTGCTTTATGAGGAACCAAATTCAGTGGATCAGGCAGAGAAAATCTTGCTGGCTCTGTGTCAGGGTCAGGATGAGGTAGAGATATATTGTCAGAAGTTTAGGAAGTGGTCTGTACTCACTCAGTGGAATGAATGTGCCCTGGCAGCAATTTTCAGAAAGGGTCTCTCTGAAGCCCTTAAGGATGTCATGGTGGGATTTCCCATGCCTGCTGGTCTGAATGAGTCTATGTCTTTGGCCATTCAGATCGATCGACGCTTGCGTGAGCATAAAGCTGTGCACCATTTGGCGGTATTATCTGAGCATAGACCTGAGCCTATGCAATGTGATAGGACTTTGACCAGAGCTGAACGGCAAGAACACAGACGTCGGAATGGGCTGTGTTTTTACTGTGGTGATTCCACTCATGCTATCTCCGATTGTCCTAAGCGCACTAAGCGTTTCGCTAGGTCTGCCACCATTGGTACGGTACAGTCGAAATTTCTTTTGTCCGTTACTCTGATTTGCTCTTTGTCATCCTATTCTGTTATGGCATTTGTGGATTCAGGCGCTGCCCTGAATTTGATGGTCTTGGAGTTTGCTAGGCGCTGTGGTTTTTTCTTGGAGCCCTTGCAGTATCCTATTCCATTGAGAGGAATTGATGCTACGGCTTTGGCCAAGAATAAGCCTCAGCACTGGACCCAATTGACCATGTGCATGGCTCCTGCACATCAGGAGGATATTCGCTTTTTGGTGTTGCATAATCTGCATGATGTGGTCGTTTTGGGGTTGCCATGGCTACAGGTCCATAATCCAGTATTGGATTGGAAATCAATGTCTGTGTCCAGCTGGGGTTGTCAGGGGGTACATGGTGATGTTCCATTTTTGTCTATTTCATCATCCACCCCTTCTGAAGTCCCGGAGTTTTTGTCGGATTACCGGGATGTATTTGATGAGCCCAAATCCAGTGCCCTACCTCCTCATAGGGATTGCGATTGTGCTATCGATTTGATTCCTGGTAGTAAGTTTCCTAAGGGCCGACTGTTCAATTTATCTGTGCCAGAGCACGCCGCTATGCGGAGTTATGTAAAGGAATCCTTGGAGAAGGGTCATATTCGCCCGTCGTCGTCACCATTGGGAGCAGGGTTCTTTTTTGTGGCCAAGAAGGATGGTTCTTTGAGACCTTGTATTGATTACCGTCTTCTTAATAATATCACAGTCAAATTTCAGTATCCTTTGCCGCTGCTGTCTGATTTGTTTGCTCGTATTAAGGGGGCTTGTTGGTTCACCAAGATAGATCTTCGTGGTGCGTATAATCTTGTGCGTATTAAACAGGGCGATGAATGGAAAACAGCATTTAATACGCCCGAGGGCCATTTTGAGTACCTGGTTATGCCATTCGGGCTTTCCAATGCTCCATCAGTATTTCAGTCCTTTATGCATGACATCTTCCGAGAGTACCTGGATAAATTCCTGATTGTATATTTGGATGATATTTTGGTCTTTTCGGATGATTGGAAGTCTCACGTGAAGCAGGTCAGAATGGTGTTCCAGGTCCTTCGTGCGAATTCTTTGTTTGTGAAGGGGTCAAAGTGTCTCTTTGGAGTTCAGAAGGTTTCATTTTTGGGTTTCATTTTTTCCCCTTCTACTATCGAGATGGACCCTGTTAAAGTCCAGGCCATTTATGATTGGACTCAGCCGACATCTGTGAAGAGTCTGCAAAAGTTCCTGGGCTTTGCTAATTTTTATCGTCACTTCATCAGTAATTTTTCTAGTGTTGCTAAACCGTTGACTGATTTGACCAAGAAGGGTGCTGATGTGGTCAATTGGTCTTCTGCGGCTGTGGAAGCTTTTCAGGAGTTAAAGCGTCGTTTTTCTTCTGCCCCTGTGTTGTGCCAGCCAGATGTTTCGCTCCCGTTTCAGGTCGAGGTTGATGCTTCTGAGATTGGAGCAGGGGCTGTTTTGTCGCAAAGAAGTTCTGATGGCTCGGTGACGAAACCATGTGCCTTCTTTTCTAGAAAGTTTTCGCCTGCTGAGCGCAATTATGATGTTGGCAATCGAGAGTTGTTGGCCATGAAGTGGGCATTCGAGGAGTGGCGTCATTGGCTTGAAGGAGCCAAGCATCGCGTGGTGGTCTTGACGGATCACAAGGATTTGACTTATCTCGAGTCTGTCAAACGGTTGAATCCTAGACAGGCTCGTTGGTCTCTATTTTTCTCCCGCTTTGATTTTGTGGTTTCGTACCTTCCAGGCTCTAAGAATGTGAAGGCTGATGCCCTGTCAAGGAGTTTTGTGCCCGAATCTCCGGGTGTTCCTGAGCCGGCGGGTATTCTCAAAGAGGGGGTAATTTTGTCTGCCATCTCCCCTGATTTGCGGCGGGTGCTGCAAAAATTTCAGGCTGATAGACCTGACCGTTGCCCAGCGGAGAAACTGTTTGTCCCTGATAAATGGACTAGTAGAGTTATCTCTGAGGTTCATTGTTCGGTGTTGGCTGGTCATCCTGGAATCTTTGGTACCAGAGATTTGGTGGCTAGATCCTTTTGGTGGCCGTCTTTGTCGCGGGATGTGCGTTCTTTTGTGCAGTCCTGTGGGACTTGTGCTCGGGCTAAGCCCTGCTGTTCTCGTGCCAGTGGGTTGCTTTTACCCTTGCCAGTCCCGAAGAGGCCCTGGACGCATATCTCTATGGATTTTATTTCGGATCTCCCTGTCTCTCAAAAGATGTCGGTCATTTGGGTGGTTTGTGACCGCTTTTCTAAGATGGTCCATTTGGTACCCTTGTCTAAATTGCCTTCCTCCTCTGATTTGGTGCCATTGTTTTTCCAGCATGTAGTTCGTTTACATGGCATTCCGGAGAACATCGTTTCGGACAGAGGTTCCCAGTTTGTTTCGAGGTTTTGGCGAGCCTTTTGTGCTAGGATGGGCATTGATTTGTCTTTTTCCTCGGCTTTCCACCCTCAGACAAATGGCCAAACCGAACGAACTAATCAGACTTTGGAAACATATCTGAGATGCTTTGTTTCTGCTGATCAGGATGATTGGGTGTCCTTTTTGCCTTTGGCTGAGTTCGCCCTTAATAATCGGGCCAGCTCGGCTACTTTGGTTTCGCCGTTTTTCTGCAATTCGGGTTTCCATCCTCGTTTCTCTTCAGGGCAGGTTGAGTCTTCGGACTGTCCTGGTGTGGATACTGTGGTGGATAGGTTGCAGCAGATATGGACTCATGTGGTGGACAATTTAACATTGTCCCAGGAGAAGGCTCAACGTTTCGCTAACCGCCGGCGCTGTGTGGGTCCCCGACTTCGTGTTGGGGATTTGGTTTCGTTGTCATCTTGTTATGTTCCTATGAAGGTTTCCTCTCCTAAGTTTAAGCCTCGTTTCATTGGTCCGTATAAGATTTCTGAGGTTCTCAATCCTGTGTCGTTTCGTTTGACCCTTCCAGCTTCTTTTGCCATCCATAATGTATTCCATAGGTCGTTGTTGCGGAGATACGTGGCGCCTGTGGTTCCATCCGTTGATCCTCCTGCCCCGGTGTTGGTTGAGGGGGAGCTGGAGTATGTGGTGGAGAAGATTTTGGATTCTCGTATTTCGAGACGGAAACTCCAGTACCAGGTCAAGTGGAAGGGTTATGGTCAGGAAGATAATTCCTGGGTCTTTGCCTCCGATGTTCATGCTGCCGATCAGGTTCATGCCTTTCATTTGGCTTGTCCTGGTCAGCCTGGGGGCTCTGGTGAGGGTTCGGTGACCCCTCCTCAAGGGGGGGGTACTGTTGTGAATTCTGTTGTCAAGCTCCCTCCTGTGGTCATGAATGGTACTTCGGCTGGTTCTGTCCATGGGCTTCCTCTGTTGGTTGTGAGTGGGGCGGCGGCTTCTGAGTTTCCTTCCACAGGTGACGAGGTTAATTCGTTAGCTGGCTGCTCTATTTAACTCCACTTAGATCATTGCTCCATGCCACCTGTACACGTACACTATATACAGAGCTCCTGTGCATAATATCACCAGTGATCACTGTATTAGTTGTACACTATACACTGTACACTATGTATAGAACTCATGTGTACAATTATGCTTATGGTATTATTAGTTTTGTGCTTTATATTGATAATCAGTATTGCAGTATTCAGTCAATATGGGGTGGTAATATATGGTCTGGTCATGGTGTGGCAGTATTTATTCCTTGTATATGGTATTATTTGTTCACTATGTGGTGTTAATATGTGGTCTGGTCATGGTATGGCGTGTTGTGAATTCTGTTGTCAAGCTCCCTCCTGTGGTCATGAATGGTACTTCGGCTGGTTCTGTCCATGGGCTTCCTCTGTTGGTTGTGAGTGGGGCGGCGGCTTCAGAGTTTCCTTCCCCAGGTGACGAGGTTAATTCGTTAGCTGGCTGGTCTATTTAACTCCACTTAGATCATTGCTCCATGCCACCTGTCAATGTTCCAGTATTGGTCGAGTTCTCTCCTGGATCGTTCTTGTGACCTGTCTTCCCAGCAGAAGCTAAGTTCCTGCTTGTTTTTCTTTAGTTTGCTATTTTTCTGTCCAGCTTGCTATTTTGATTTTTGTCTTGCTTGCTGGAAGCTCTGGGACGCAGAGGGAGCGCCTCCGTACCGTGAGTTGGTGCGGAGGGTCTTTTGCGCCCTCTGTGTGGTCTTTTTGTAGTTTTTTGTGCTGACCGCAAAGTTACCTTTCCTATCCTCTGTCTGTTCAGTAAGTCGGGCCTCACTTTGCTAAATCTATTTCATCTCTGTGTTTGTATTTTCATCTTTACTCACAGTCATTATATGTGGGGGGCTGCTTGTTCCTTTGGGGAATTTCTCTGAGGCAAGGTAGGCTTTATTTTTCTATCTTTAGGGCTAGCTAGTTCCTTAGGCTGTGACGAGGCGCCTAGGGAGCGTCAGGAGCGCTCCATGGCTATTTCTAGTGTGTGTGATAGGATTAGGGATTGCGGTCAGCAGAGTTCCCACGTCTCAGAGCTTGTCCTGTATTATTAGTAACTATCAGGTCATTCCGTGTGCTCTTAACCACCAGGTCCATTATTGTCCTCACCACCAGGTCATAACAGTACAGGTGGCCCAAAGTATTAATGCATCTCAATAGAGGGATAAGAGAAGTTCTGAGACCATTTTTTTTTCTTTGCAGTGTGTTTTGTCTCTCTTTTCCCCTTTACCTTTGGGTGGTTCAGGATACAGGTGTAGATATGGACATTCAAGGTCTGTCCTCTTGTATGAATAATCTCACTGCAAGGGTACAAAACATTCAAGATTTTGTGGTTCAGAATCCGATGTTAGAGCCTAGGATTCCAATTCCTGATTTTTTTTTGGGGGATAGATCTAAGTTTCTGAATTTCAAAAATAATTGTAAATTGTTTCTTGCTTTGAAACCTCGCTCCTCAGGTGACCCTGTTCAACAAGTGAAAATCATTATTTCTTTGTTACGTGGTGACCCTCAAGACTGGGCATTTTCCCTTGCGCCAGGAGATTCGGCATTGCGTGATGTTGATGCATTTTTTCTGGCACTCGGATTGCTTTATGAGGAACCAAATTCAGTGTATCAGGCAGAGAAAATCTTGCTGGCTCTGTGTCAGGGTCAGGATGAGGTAGAGATATATTGTCAGAAGTTTAGGAAGTGGTCTGTACTCACTCAGTGGAATGAATGTGCCCTGGCAGCAATTTTCAGAAAGGGTCTCTCTGAAGCCCTTAAGGATGTCATGGTGGGATTTCCCATGCCTGCTGGTCTGAATGAGTCTATGTCTTTGGCCATTCAGATCGATCGACGCTTGCGTGAGCGTAAAGCTGTGCACCATTTGGCGGTATTATCTGAGCATAGACCTGAGCCTATGCAATGTGATAGGACTTTGACCAGAGCTGAACGGCAAGAACACAGACGTCGGAATGGGCTGTGTTTTTACTGTGGTGATTCCACTCATGCTATCTCCGATTGTCCTAAGCGCACTAAGCGTTTCGCTAGGTCTGCTACCATTGGTACGGTACAGTCGAAATTTCTTTTGTCCGTTACTCTGATTTGCTCTTTGTCATCCTATTCTGTTATGGCATTTGTGGATTCAGGCGCTGCCCTGAATTTGATGGACTTGGAGTTTGCTAGGCGCTGTGGTTTTTTCTTGGAGCCCTTGCAGTATCCTATTCCATTGAGAGGAATTGATGCTACGGCTTTGGCCAAGAATAAGCCTCAGCACTGGACCCAATTGACCATGTGCATGGCTCCTGCACATCAGGAGGATATTCGCTTTTTGGTGTTGCATAATCTGCATGATGTGGTCGTTTTGGGGTTGCCATGGCTACAGGTCCATAATCCAGTATTGGATTGGAAATCAATGTCTGTGTCCAGCTGGGGTTGTCAGGGGGTACATGGTGATGTTCCATTTTTGTCTATTTCATCATCCACCCCTTCTGAAGTCCCGGAGTTTTTGTCGGATTACCGGGATGTATTTGATGAGCCCAAATCCAGTGCCCTACCTCCTCATAGGGATTGCGATTGTGCTATCGATTTGATTCCTGGTAGTAAGTTTCCTAAGGGCCAACTGTTCAATTTATCTGTGCCAGAGCACGCCGCTATGCGGAGTTATGTAAAGGAATCCTTGGAGAAGGGTCATATTCGCCCGTCGTCGTCACCATTGGGAGCAGGGTTCTTTTTTGTGGCCAAGAAGGATGGTTCTTTGAGACCTTGTATTGATTATCGTCTTCTTAATAATATCACAGTCAAATTTCAGTATCCTTTGCCGCTGCTGTCTGATTTGTTTGCTCGTATTAAGGGGGCTTGTTGGTTCACCAAGATAGATCTTCGTGGTGCGTATAATCTTGTGCGTATTAAACAGGGCGTTGAATGGAAAACAGCATTTAATACGCCCGAGGGCCATTTTGAGTACCTGGTTATGCCTTTCGGGCTTTCCAATGCTCCATCAGTATTTCAGTCCTTTATGCATGACATCTTCCGAGAGTACCTGGATAAATTCCTGATTGTATATTTGGATGATATTTTGGTCTTTTCGGATGATTGGAAGTCTCACGTGAAGCAGGTCAGAATGGTGCTCCAGGTCCTTCGTGCGAATTCTTTGTTTGTGAAGGGGTCAAAGTGTCTCTTTGGAGTTCAGAAGGTTTCATTTTTGGGTTTCATTTTTTCCCCTTCTACTATCGAGATGGACCCTGTTAAAGTCCAGGCCATTTATGATTGGACTCAGCCGACATCTGTGAAGAGTCTGCAAAAGTTCCTGGGCTTTGCTAATTTTTATCGTCACTTCATCAGTAATTTTTCTAGTGTTGCTAAACCGTTGACTGATTTGACCAAGAAGGGTGCTGATGTGGTCAATTGGTCTTCTGCGGCTGTGGAAGCTTTTCAGGAGTTAAAGCGTCGTTTTTCTTCTGCCCCTGTTTTGTGCCAGCCAGCTGTTTTGCTCCCGTTTCAGGTCGAGGTTGATGCTTCTGAGATTGGAGCAGGGGCTGCTTTGTCGCAAAGAAGTTCTGATGGCTCGGTGACGAAACCATGTGCCTTCTTTTCTAGAAAGTTTTCACCTGCTGAGCGCAATTATGATGTTGGCAATCGAGAGTTGTTGGCCATGAAGTGGGCATTCGAGGAGTGGCGTCATTGGCTTGAAGGAGCCAAGCATCGCGTGGTGGTCTTGACGGATCACAAGGATTTGACTTATCTCGAGTCTGCCAAACGGTTGAATCCTAGACAGGCTCGTTGGTCTCTATTTTTCTCCCGCTTTGATTTTGTGGTTTGGTACCTTCCAGGCTCTAAGAATGTGAAGGCTGATGCCCTGTCAAGGAGTTTTGTGCCCGAATCTCCGGGTGTTCCTGAGCCGGCGGGTATTCTCAAAGAGGGGGTAATTTTGTCTGCCATCTCCCCTGATTTGCGGCGGGTGCTGCAAAAATTTCAGGCTGATAGACCTGACCGTTGCCCAGCGGAGAAACTGTTTGTCCCTGATAAATGGACTAGTAGAGTTATCTCTGAGGTTCATTGTTCGGTGTTGGCTGGTCATCCTGGAATCTTTGGTACCAGAGATTTGGTGGCTAGATCCTTTTGGTGGCCGTCTTTGTCGCGGGATGTGCGTTCTTTTGTGCAGTCCTGTGGGACTTGTGCTCGGGCTAAGCCCTGCTGTTCTCGTGCCAGTGGGTTGCTTTTGCCCTTGCCAGTCCCGAAGAGGCCCTGGACGCATATCTGTATGGATTTTATTTCGGATCTCCCTGTCTCTCAAAAGATGTCGGTCATTTGGGTGGTTTGTGACCGCTTTTCTAAGATGGTCCATTTGGTACCCTTGTCTAAATTGCCTTCCTCCTCTGATTTGGTGCCATTGTTTTTCCAGCATGTAGTTCGTTTACATGGCATTCCGGAGAACATCGTTTCGGACAGAGGTTCCCAGTTTGTTTCGAGGTTTTGGCGAGCCTTTTGTGCTAGGATGGGCATTGATTTGTCTTTTTCCTCGGCTTTCCACCCTCAGACAAATGGCCAAACCGAACGAACTAATCAGACTTTGGAAACATATCTGAGATGCTTTGTTTCTGCTGATCAGGATGATTGGGTGTCCTTTTTGCCTTTGGCTGAGTTCGCCCTTAATAATTGGGCCAGCTCGGCTACTTTGGTTTCGCCGTTTTTCTGCAATTCGGGTTTCCATCCTCGTTTCTCTTCAGGGCAGGTTGAGTCTTCAGACTGTCCTGGTGTGGATACTGTGGTGGATAGGTTGCAGCAGATATGGACTCATGTGGTGGACAATTTAACATTGTCCCAGGAGAAGGCTCAACATTTCGCTAACCGCCGGCGCTGTGTGGGTCCCCGACTTCGTGTTGGGGATTTGGTTTCGTTGTCATCTTGTTATGTTCCTATGAAGGTTTCCTCTCCTAAGTTTAAGCCTCGTTTCATTGGTCCGTATAAGATTTCTGAGGTTCTCAATCCTGTGTCGTTTCGTTTGACCCTTCCAGCTTCTTTTGCCATCCATAATGTATTCCATAGGTCGTTGTTGCGGAGATACGTGGCGCCTGTGGTTCCATCCGTTGATCCTCCTGCCCCGGTGTTGGTTGAGGGGGAGCTGGAGTATGTGGTGGAGAAGATTTTGGATTCTCGTATTTCGAGACGGAAACTCCAGTACCTGGTCAAGTGGAAGGGTTATGGTCAGGAAGATAATTCCTGGGTCTTTGCCTCCGATGTTCATGCTGCCGATCTGGTTCATGCCTTTCATTTGGCTTGTCCTGGTCGGCCTGGGGGCTCTGGTGAGGGTTCGGTGACCCCTCCTCAAGGGAGGGGTACTGTTGTGAATTCTGTTGTCAAGCTCCCTCCTGTGGTCATGAATGGTACTTCGGCTGGTTCTGTCCATGGGCTTCCTCTGTTGGTTGTGAGTGGGGCGGCGGCTTCTGAGTTTCCTTCCACAGGTGACGAGGTTAATTCGTTAGCTGGCTGCTCTATTTAACTCCACTTAGATCATTGCTCCATGCCACCTGTACACGTACACTATATACAGAGCTCCTGTGCATAATATCACCAGTGATCACTGTATTAGTTGTACACTATACACTGTACACTATGTATAGAACTCATGTGTACAATTATGCTTATGGTATTATTAGTTTTGTGCTTTATATTGATAATCAGTATTGCAGTATTCAGTCAATATGGGGTGGTAATATATGGTCTGGTCATGGTGTGGCAGTATTTATTCCTTGTATATGGTATTATTTGTTCTCTATGTGGTGTTAATATGTGGTCTGGTCATGGTATGGCGTATTGTGAATTCTGTTGTCAAGCTCCCTCCTGTGGTCATGAATGGTACTTCGGCTGGTTCTGTCCATGGGCTTCCTCTGTTGGTTGTGAGTGGGGCGGCGGCTTCTGAGTTTCCTTCCCCAGGTGACGAGGTTAATTCGTTAGCTGGCTGCTCTATTTAACTCCACTTAGATCATTGCTCCATGCCACCTGTCAATGTTCCAGTATTGGTCTAGTTCTCTCCTGGATCGTTCTTGTGACCTGTCTTCCCAGCAGAAGCTAAGTTCCTGCTTGTTTTTCTTTAGTTTGCTATTTTTCTGTCCAGCTTGCTATTTTGATTTTTGTCTTGCTTGCTGGAAGCTCTGGGACGCAGAGGGAGCGCCTCCGCACCGTGAGTCGGTGCGGAGGGTCTTTTGCGCCCTCTGTGTGGTCTTTTTGTAGTTTTTTGTGCTGACCGCAAAGTTACCTTTCCTATCCTCTGTCTGTTCAGTAAGTCGGGCCTCACTTTGCTAAATCTATTTCATCTCTGTGTTTGTATTTTCATCTTTACTCACAGTCATTATATGTGGGGGGCTGCCTGTTCCTTTGGGGAATTTCTCTGAGGCAAGGTAGGCTTTATTTTTCTATCTTTAGGGCTAGCTAGTTCCTTAGGCTGTGACGAGGCGCCTAGGGAGCGTCAGGAGCGCTCCATGGCTATTTCTAGTGTGTGTGATAGGATTAGGGATTGCGGTCAGCAGAGTTCCCACGTCTCAGAGCTTGTCCTGTATTATTAGTAACTATCAGGTCATTCCGTGTGCTCTTAACCACCAGGTCCATTATTGTCCTCACCACCAGGTCATAACAGTACAGGTGGCCCAAAGTATTAATGCATCTCAATAGAGGGATAAGAGAAGTTCTGAGACCATTTTTTTTTCTTTGCAGTGTGTTTTGTCTCTCTTTTCCCCTTTACCTCTGAGTGGTTCAGGATACAGGTGTAGATATGGACATTCAAGGTCTGTCCTCTTGTATGAATAATCTCACTGCAAGGGTACAAAACATTCAAGATTTTGTGGTTCAGAATCCGATGTTAGAGCCTAGGATTCCAATTCCTGATTTGTTTTTTGGGGATAGATCTAAGTTTCTGAATTTCAAAAATAATTGTAAATTGTTTCTTGCTTTGAAACCTCGCTCCTCAGGTGACCCTGTTCAACAAGTGAAAATCATTATTTCTTTGTTACGTGGTGACCCTCAAGACTGGGCATTTTCCCTTGCGCCAGGAGATCCGGCATTGCGTGATGTTGATGCATTTTTTCTGGCACTCGGATTGCTTTATGAGGAACCAAATTCAGTGGATCAGGCAGAGAAAATCTTGCTGGCTCTGTGTCAGAGTCAGGATGAGGTAGAGATATATTGTCAGAAGTTTAGGAAGTGGTCTGTACTCACTCAGTGGAATGAATGTGCCCTGGCAGCAATTTTCAGAAAGGGTCTCTCTGAAGCCCTTAAGGATGTCATGGTGGGATTTCCCATGCCTGCTGGTCTGAATGAGTCTATGTCTTTGGCCATTCAGATCGATCGACGCTTGCGTGAGCGTAAAGCTGTGCACCATTTGGCGGTATTATCTGAGCATAGACCTGAGCCTATGCAATGTGATAGGACTTTGACCAGAGCTGAACGGCAAGAACACAGACGTCGGAATGGGCTGTGTTTTTACTGTGGTGATTCCACTCATGCTATCTCCGATTGTCCTAAGCGCACTAAGCGTTTCGCTAGGTCTGCCACCATTGGTACGGTACAGTAGAAATTTCTTTTGTCCGTTACTCTGATTTGCTCTTTGTCATCCTATTCTGTTATGGCATTTGTGGATTCAGGCGCTGCCCTGAATTTGATGGACTTGGAGTTTGTTAGGCGCTGTGGTTTTTTTCTTGGAGCCCTTGCAGTATCCTATTCCATTGAGAGGAATTGATGCTACGGCTTTGGCCAAGAATAAGCCTCAGCACTGGACCCAATTGACCATGTGCATGGCTCCTGCACATCAGGAGGATATTCGCTTTTTGGTGTTGCATAATCTGCATGAAGTGGTCGTTTTGGGGTTGCCATGGCTACAGGTCCATAATCCAGTATTGGATTGGAAATCAATGTCTGTGTCCAGCTGGGGTTGTCAGGGGGTACATGGTGATGTTCCATTTTTGTCTATTTCATCATCCACCCCTTCTGAAGTCCCGGAGTTTTTGTCGGATTACCGGGATGTATTTGATGAGCCCAAATCCAGTGCCCTACCTCCTCATAGGGATTGCGATTGTGCTATCGATTTGATTCCTGGTAGTAAGTTTCCTAAGGGCCGACTGTTCAATTTATCTGTGCCAGAGCACGCCGCTATGCGGAGTTATGTAAAGGAATCCTTGCAGAAGGGTTATATTCGCCCGTCGTCGTCACCATTGGGAGCAGGGTTCTTTTTTGTGGCCAAGAAGGATGGTTCTTTGAGACCTTGTATTGATTACCGTCTTCTTAATAATATCACAGTCAAATTTCAGTATCCTTTGCCGCTGCTGTCTGATTTGTTTGCTCGTATTAAGGGGGCTTGTTGGTTCACCAAGATAGATCTTCGTGGTGCGTATAATCTTGTGCGTATTAAACAGGGCGATGAATGGAAAACAGCATTTAATACGCCCGAGGGCCATTTTGAGTACCTGGTTATGCCATTCGGGCTTTCCAATGCTCCATCAGTATTTCAGTCCTTTATGCATGACATCTTCCGAGAGTACCTGGATAAATTCCTGATTGTATATTTGGATGATATTTTGGTCTTTTCGGATGATTGGAAGTCTCACGTGAAGCAGGTCAGAATGGTGTTCCAGGTCCTTCGTGCAAATTCTTTGTTTGTGAAGGGGTCAAAGTGTCTCTTTGGAGTTCAGAAGGTTTCATTTTTGGGTTTCATTTTTTCCCCTTCTACTATCGAGATGGACCCTGTTAAAGTCCAGGCCATTTATGATTGGACTCAGCCGACATCTGTGAAGAGTCTGCAAAAGTTCCTGGGCTTTGCTAATTTTTATCGTCACTTCATCAGTAATTTTTCTAGTGTTGCTAAACCGTTGACTGATTTGACCAAGAAGGGTGCTGATGTGGTCAATTGGTCTTCTGCGGCTGTGGAAGCTTTTCAGGAGTTAAAGTGTCGTTTTTCTTCTGCCCCTGTGTTGTGCCAGCCAGATGTTTCGCTCCCGTTTCAGGTCGAGGTTGATGCTTCTGAGATTGGAGCAGGGGCTGTTTTGTCGCAAAGAAGTTCTGATGGCTCGGTGACGAAACCATGTGCCTTCTTTTCTAGAAAGTTTTCGCCTGCTGAGCGCAATTATGATGTTGGCAATCGAGAGTTGTTGGCCATGAAGTGGGCATTCGAGGAGTGGCGTCATTGGCTCGAAGGAGCCAAGCATCGCGTGGTGGTCTTGACGGATCACAAGGATTTGACTTATCTCGAGTCTGCCAAACGGTTGAATCCTAGACAGGCTCGTTGGTCTCTATTTTTCTCCCGCTTTGATTTTGTGGTTTCGTACCTTCCAGGCTCTAAGAATGTGAAGGCTGATGCCCTGTCAAGGAGTTTTGTGCCCGAATCTCCGGGTGTTCCTGAGCCGGCGGGTATTCTCAAAGAGGGGGTAATTTTGTCTGCCATCTCCCCTGATTTGCGGCGGGTGCTGCAAAAATTTCAGGCTGATAGACCTGACCGTTGCCCAGCGGAGAAACTGTTTGTCCCTGATAAATGGACTAGTAGAGTTATCTCTGAGGTTCATTGTTCGGTGTTGGCTGGTCATCCTGGAATCTTTGGTACCAGAGATTTGGTGGCTAGATCCTTTTGGTGGCCGTCTTTGTCGCGGGATGTGCGTTCTTTTGTGCAGTCCTGTGGGACTTGTGCTCGGGCTAAGCCCTGCTGTTCTCGTGCCAGTGGGTTGCTTTTACCCTTGCCAGTCCCGAAGAGGCCCTGGACGCATATCTCTATGGATTTTATTTCGGATCTCCCTGTCTCTCAAAAGATGTCGGTCATTTGGGTGGTTTGTGACCGCTTTTCTAAGATGGTCCATTTGGTACCCTTGTCTAAATTGCCTTCCTCCTCTGATTTGGTGCCATTGTTTTTCCAGCATGTAGTTCGTTTACATGGCATTCCGGAGAACATCGTTTCGGACAGAGGTTCCCAGTTTGTTTCGAGGTTTTGGCGAGCCTTTTGTGCTAGGATGGGCATTGATTTGTCTTTTTCCTCGGCTTTCCACCCTCAGACAAATGGCCAAACCGAACGAACTAATCAGACTTTGGAAACATATCTGAGATGCTTTGTTTCTGCTGATCAGGATGATTGGGTGTCCTTTTTGCCTTTGGCTGAGTTCGCCCTTAATAATCGGGCCAGCTCGGCTACTTTGGTTTCGCCGTTTTTCTGCAATTCGGGTTTCCATCCTCGTTTCTCTTCAGGGCAGGTTGAGTCTTCGGACTGTCCTGGTGTGGATACTGTGGTGGATAGGTTGCAGCAGATATGGACTCATGTGGTGGACAATTTAACATTGTCCCAGGAGAAGGCTCAACGTTTCGCTAACCGCCGGCGCTGTGTGGGTCCCCGACTTCGTGTTGGGGATTTGGTTTCGTTGTCATCTTGTTATGTTCCTATGAAGGTTTCCTCTCCTAAGTTTAAGCCTCGTTTCATTGGTCCGTATAAGATTTCTGAGGTTCTCAATCCTGTGTCGTTTCGTTTGACCCTTCCAGCTTCTTTTGCCATCCATAATGTATTCCATAGGTCGTTGTTGCGGAGATACGTGGCGCCTGTGGTTCCATCCGTTGATCCTCCTGCCCCGGTGTTGGTTGAGGGGGAGCTGGAGTATGTGGTGGAGAAGATTTTGGATTCTCGTATTTCGAGACGGAAACTCCAGTACCTGGTCAAGTGGAAGGGTTATGGTCAGGAAGATAATTCCTGGGTCTTTGCCTCCGATGTTCATGCTGCCGATCTGGTTCATGCCTTTCATTTGGCTTGTCCTGGTCGGTCTGGGGGCTCTGGTGAGGGTTCGGTGACCCCTCCTCAAGGGGGGGTACTGTTGTGAATTCTGTTGTCAAGCTCCCTCCTGTGGTCATGAATGGTACTTCGGCTGGTTCTGTCCATGGGCTTCCTCTGTTGGTTGTGAGTGGGGCGGCGGCTTCTGAGTTTCCTTCCACAGGTGACGAGGTTAATTCGTTAGCTGGCTGCTCTATTTAACTCCACTTAGATCATTGCTCCATGCCACCTGTCAATGTTCCAGTATTGGTCTAGCTCTCTCCTGGATCATTCTTGTGACCTGTCTTCCCAGCAGAAGCTAAGTTCCTGCTTGTTTTTCTTTAGTTTGCTATTTTTCTGTCCAGCTTGCTATTTTGATTTTTGTCTTGCTTGCTGGAAGCTCTGGGACGCAGAGGGAGCGCCTCCGCACCGTGAGTCGGTGCGGAGGGTCTTTTGCGCCCTCTGCGTGGTCTTCTTGTAGTTTTTTGTGCTGTCCGCAAAGATACCTTTCCTATCCTCTGTCTGTTCAGTAAGTCGGGCCTCACTTTGCTAAATCTATTTCATCTCTGTGTTTGTATTTTCATCTTTATTCACAGTCATTATATGTGGGGGGCTGCCTGTTCCTTTGGGGAATTTCTCTGAGGCAAGGTAGGCTTTATTTTTCTATCTTTAGGGCTAGCTAGTTCCTTAGGCTGTGACGAGGCGCCTAGGGAGCGTCAGGAGTGCTCCACGGCTATTTCTAGTGTGTGTGATAGGATTAGGGATTGCGGTCAGCAGAGTTCTCACGTCTCAGAGCTTGTCCTGTATTATTAGTAAGTATCAGGTCATTCCGTGTGCTCTTAACCACCAGGTCCATTATTGTCCTCACCACCAGGTCATAACAATGGCGGTACTTGTTCCTTGTTTGTGGTATTGTTCAATCCCTATGTGATGGTATTATGTGATCTGGTCATGGTGTGGCAGTATTTGTTCCATGTATGTGGTATTATTTGGTCACTGTGCGGTGGTAATATGTGGTCTGTTCATGGTGTGGCACTATTTGTTCTTCAATGTGGTATTATTCAGTCACAATGTGGTGGTAATATGTGGTCCGGTCATGGTGTGACGGTTTTTCTTCCTTTTATGTGGTAATATTGATCATTTGAAAAATCTATTGTATGTGACATATTAAAAATATACCTAAAAAACGTATTGGTGTTATGATCAGGTGGCCTTGGAGCAGCATGAAATGACCTTCGCTGGAGCAGTGGTAACTTTACTGACCGCAAACCCTGATCCTATCACCGCTACTAGAAGTAGCCGTGGGGTGTGCCTAACCAGACCTAGACACCTCGACACAGCCTAAGGACTAAATATCCCTAAAGATGGAAATAGGAAAAACTCTCTTGCCTCAGAGTAGACCCCCAAAGGATAGGTAGCCCCCCACAAATAATGACTGTGAGTAGGAGAGGAAAAGACACACGCAGACAGAAAACAGGGATAAGCAAAGGAGGCCACTTCTACTTAGATAGGAAAGGATAGTACAAGATACTATGCGGTCAGCATAAAACACTACAAAATATCCACAGCAGAAAAATACAAAAACTCCACCACCTAACTAAAGGTATGGAGAGTATATCTGCGACTCCAGCGAGTCCAACTAGACTGAGAAAAACAACAGACACAGTCTAGCAGGAGCAAAATAGAAACAAGATAAGCACAGAAAATAAACACACAACAGTGTGTCTAAAAAAAATGAAGAAAACACTTATCTTAGCTGATTTGGCAGCAAGCAGGAGGGGCCAGGCAGAGGACCAACACTTCCAAAGGAACATTGACTACTGGCAAGGACTAATGAGTCCTGCACAGCTAAATACCCCAGTCCGAATTGCAATTAGCAGAAACACCTGTCCAAGACTGCTGCTCAGAAATAACTGCATTACCATCAACAACCACCGGAGGGAGCCCAAGAGCAGAATTCACAACAATTGGGTACTTTAACAATTTTTTTTATAGGTTAGAAGAGAGTAGGGACCTGCCAAAAATGTCTACCTTTTTGTGGTGGCAGACTTAAAAAATCTTTTGGCCAAAGCAAAAGCTGATGGCTATGTATGTGATATGGTGTTTGATGGGATTTGTTACTTTGTGATTATTGAGGACATGGTGCAGAAGTCTAGTTTTTCCAAGAGTGGGTGATGGGATTGTGGATGTTTCGAAGGGTGGAGGTGGCGGCTGAGTTGTGATGGAGTCTGGGCGGAGTCTCAAGGAGGCTCAAAAATTTTGCAAGTAGGGGGCGCTGAAATTCTTGGTGGCAGCCTTGTATGTGTACTTATACTGTATGGTGGTACACACGGTACCTATAGATCCATATTATGGACATTACTCTGGGTAGCTCAACACTGTATTGTCTTCTGGCACCAAAGCATCAGTTGCTACCAAAAGGGCTCCAGAAAGGTCAACCACCAAACCTTTGTGGAGAGAAATGTAGCAAATTTCTGAAACAGTGATACTGGCAATTATCAAATTGAGACCTAGTACTTCAGTGCATCTCAACTTGCATATCATGGCGCCAGGTCCTATACCAATCAGAGTGCCCAGAATGACTGCTGTCTACCACTGAGTGTGCCACAATAGGCACCATTTGTGTTACACCCGGTCCAGTCCCTGTACCTTTGCAGGGTCCCCGTCGGGACTCCCGCTCTGTGCCAGGTCCACTCCGTCATGACACGGTCTCTGCTTCCCCTCCCTCCTCTGCTTCCTGGCATGCAGCCAGCAGATTTTTGGGTGGTGTGCTTAGGTCACATGCGCGCTTGCTCCCGGTATCTTAAAGAGACAGCGTGCATTTTCCAAAAGGTGCTTTTGACCAATTGCGTGTTAATGATCACTATTTCTAGCCCCTCCACCATAGGGAGGGTGCCGGAGCAACAAGTATCCTCAGTTGCTATCTTCTGGTTCCTGCCAGCATGTGCTTCTGTTTCTGAAGTTCTCTGCCAGTGCTCCGCTTACACTGTTTGTCTCCACAGACTATCTGCTACCCATTACCTGGCTTTCCTGGACGATCTCTAAACTGCTTACTCCAGTTCCATCTCGTCCCGCCATTCAGTTACCTGAACCTCAGTACAACGTCCGTACCGCTGGAACCAGCTTCTACCCGTACCCCCGGTACCCACCGGCATGGCCGTATTTAGAGTTTATGCTGCCTCCCCCTTTGGTGAGTATGACACTATCGGAAGTGATTTTGGCAAAAATCGCTGATGTGAAAGTACCCTTTTGCAGCAGATCTGGCAGTTTTTCACTTACGACAACACTGCATTCGGCCTCATTCATTCCTTCTGGGATTTCCGGACATTTGCGGCACTTGCTGTGATCTGGCAAATGCGGTACCATACCTCCCAACTTGTGAAGACGGGAAAGAGGGACAAAGTTTAGGCAAATTTTAGGCCGTGCCTCTGACCACACCCATTTCACAACTAGTCACACCCATATCCAAGCCCCAACCACACCCATTTAGTACTGCTGATCACACTGTTTCATAAACAACAATTATAAACAAAAAATATGGCCACACAGTGCTCCATACTGTATAACGACCCCACATGATGCTCCATACTGTAAAATGGCCCCACATGATGCTCCATACTGTATAAAGGCCCCACATGATGCTCCATACTGTATAATGGCCACACATGATGCTCAATACTGTATAATAGCCACACATGATGCTTATTACTGTATAATGGCCCCACATGATGCTCAATACTGTATAATGGCCACACATGATGCTCCATACTGTGTAATGGACCCACATGATGCTCAATACTGTATAATGCACACACATGATGCTCCATACTGTATAGTGGTCCCACATGATGCTCAATACTGTATAATGGCCACACATGAAGCTCCATACTGTATAATGCCCCCCTCCCATCTTGTATGCATGGCTCATCTCCCTCCTCCCATCTTATATGCATGACTCATCTCCCCCCTCCTGTATGCATGGCACATCTCCCCCCTACTGTATGCATGGATCATCTCCCCCCTCCTGTATGCATGGCTCATCTCTCCCCTCCTGTATGTATGGCTCATCTCCCCCCTCCCTGTATGCATGGCTCATCTCTCCCCTCCTGTATGCATGGCTCATCCCCCCTCCTCCCTCCCATCCTGTATGCATGGCTCATCTCCCTCCACCTGTATGCACGGCTCATCTCCCCCTTCTGTATGCATGGCTCATCCCCCCTACTCCCTCCCATCCTGTATGCATGGCTCATCGGCTCCCCTCTCCCATCCTGCATGGCTTGGCTCCCCGTCCTCCTTCATCCTCCCCTCCCTGTCCTCCCTGGCTGTCATACTCACCTTTCCCACACCGCGCCGAACATCCCTCCATATCTGTCCCGCTGCAGCACCTTCTTCCTGCGTGAGCAGTCACGTGGTACCGCTCATTAAGGTCATGAATATGCGTCCATATTCATCACCTTAATGCGCAGTACCACGTAACCGCTCACACAGGACGAGCTGTCGGCGCTGAGACCAGGCATCGCTGAAGTAGGGTGAGTATGATGTCTTCAAGGAGGCGGGCGGTTGGGTGGTCGGTCAGCCGGGGGTAATGGGGACGGAGGCGGGAGTTGACCCCGGACTTTAATTAAAAAAACAGAAAAAAAACTTGCTCAGGTGCCACCCTCGCATCGTCCCTCCCAAGGCACGTGCCCTCAAATGCCTAGTGACAAATACGGCCCTGCCCACCTGTTAGCTCTACGTCACCCGCTAACCCTGCTTGTCTGTCTGTGTCGCTGGGTCAACTACCACGGGTCTGGGGTTTAACTGAAGGTAGCACCCGTGTCCCCCAGGCATCACATTCTGTGTCGCCATAATTCCTCTAATTCATAACGAGCTGGGGTATTACTTACTCCCAAAATCCTACTCCTATCAAAGACTGGATTAAGATTTCTGGAGTGGGGCACGCCACTTGTCAGAGGTAATTGATGTATGAATTGGGAGAGTCTGAATCCTACAAGCTCACTCATCAAGACTGGCGAGAAAATCCTTAGTGTTGATGAATCAGGGCTTGAGAATTTGCTGCAAACGTATTTTAGTAGTTTTTAAATAGTTTGGATGTTTATCTTTTATAAGCTAAAACTTCCAGATTTCAAGCTAAAATACTCCCCAAACTCTGATACATTGTTGTAAACTTTCTGGACCATAGACACATTTAAAGGAGCCTGACACATCCCGCAATGCTATTAATCTGTAGATATAGGGTTAATCTGCCGATTAATAGTGTTACAATGCTGTCTGGCTGCCGTACTGATAGTGTGGCTACTGTGAGAATATAAACTTTTTCCTCATGGAAACCGCCAGCTTTCAGTCATAGAAATGTGGCTGGACGGCTTCAGTCACCACTCAGTTCGTAGTGAGCGGCAGCTTTCATCATGCCCAGGGAATCGGATTGACAGGTCACTCTGCAGAGCATCAGAGCAAAGTATGCTGTCAATCAAAGTGTTGGGGTGTTCTTACAGCCGATGATCACATTGCGATGAATATAACCAGTTCAGGCATGCCTCTATGACTGAAAGCTGGCGGGTTCCAAGAGAAGTAAACTTCATTTTCTCTGGTTGCTATGCTTTCAGTAAGGTTGTCAGACAGCATTGTGGATTAATCTATATCTGCAGGTTAATAGGATTTGGGGAGAAGAAAGATTCTTTAAAAATACAATTATAGCAAATTCATGCCATAGAGATTTAGAGCAGCCTTTAGATATATAAAATAATGTTTTCCATTCATTGACAAAGCAGTGATCTTGAAAATGTCAAATCATTCCAACAGAATTTATATTAAAAAGTTGCAGCACTTTTCATTGTAAAGTACTTTAAGCAAAATACCTTCATCCTAAAATAACAAGAAGTTGGTATATATTATTGAAAGCCAACACATTGAAGAAATCTAAGATACAAATTACCTGTCTTGATAAAAATGATCCATAAAAAGTGATTTATTTGTAAAATAGTTCATGTAATATGTAAATGTGATAATTGAAATGAGGGAAAAAACTAAATTCTGCCATTATTTCCCATTTGTTTTGGCTAACAGCACTGCACTATTAATTAGACAGGATGTTCTAAGGAATGTATATTTTTATAATATAATTAAGTCCACAGCTGGTATGTAAAAATTAACAATCTTGAGGGAGTTAGGAAATTCATTTGCACTGCTTCTAAATTAGCATCTCAAGCCATGAAATTACCAACAGAACCAGCTAAAAATATTAGTTTTATTTGTACAAATTGCACCACATTGACCAGTAACAGTCATATAACTGCGTTGTTAATATCCGAGTTATAGCCAGTCAAGTACTTTTACTTTGATAGTGTATTTTATATGCATACATCAAAATATAAGCCAAAAATGGCATGAACTTATTTTTTTTGTATAATGGGAGTTGAAAAAACAATTAAAATGATTTTCCAGTAATATTGTATTGTACGGGATCTATAAATACAGCGATAAATAGGTTGAAACATTTTGTAGATGTAGGAATTTGTGATTATTTTGCAAATGATTTTTATTGAAACATATAAACCTGGGAATATAAAAATATTGCAAACGGCAACATAAGAACAACAAAATTCATGGATGAAAATGTAAACAATGCAGTATATAGATTCATTGGTGTCATCACACAATTATGGTCAAGCCAAATAAATTGAGACGTTAATAATGAAATTATTACTTTTAAGGGATTTTCTCAACCTACTAAATGGGTAAAATTGCAAAATTCTAGTAAAAGAAAGTAATTTTGCAATGCACGTGTAGGAGGAATTGGTGATACCTTTGAGAAATCATCATAGAGATTAAGAACTGCCATCTATTGGGCTGGTGCAGGCAGGTGGAACCAACATGTACCGTCAGCGTTTCAGGGGGGCAGCTTCATGTACTGAACCTGGCCAGGTGACTCACAGGGTAGAGCCCTGGGATATAAAAACCTTGCTCAACAAACCTCCAGGGGGGGGGGGAGGGGTTGGCACCAAGAGCAGGAGAGAAGAGGGCGCAGAACCGTAGTGGCATAGAGGCCGTCATGATAGGCCACAGAGGAAAGCCTACTCCACCAGACTGTTGGACACCACCTGTTAAAGGTCAGACGACATCTGAGGAGACCCGGAGGGTGGACTTCACCGGTCAAGAGTCAAGTCCCAGTCCCCTGCGCTCCGGGCCTGGCAGAAACCCGCCAACGGCCAGGCCATGAGGACCTGCAAAGAGCCAACGCAACAGGAGGCCCAGCTGTGACAGCAGTAAGGCGGTGGGAGAGAATAGGGCTGTCCCTTCCAGCCTAGGCATATGGTACAGGGGTTGGCCGGGGCTAGGGTGACAGGTTGGGAGTGGGCCACTTGGGGCGTGGGAGGCTCAACACGCTTTAATAGACTACGTCAGAGAGATACTTGCAGCCTAGCAGAAAACCAGTGACCCCTGCTAGAGCCAGAATTCTGGAAGGAGAGCCAGAGCACCTACGTGATAATACCCATGAACGGGTGTATCACCTTTGTGCAGAGAAGTTCAGTATTGCGTAGTGAAGAACATTCATTATTAATTGTCTCAGCAGTTTCTGGTTTATCTTGTTACTATCACTTACTGTCCAGAATTGCTGTAAATTGTTTTTGCATTTCAACAATGTTATATAGATCATGACTGTTCCCGCTTTGTGTGTTCTGTGTGTTGCGTTGGGTCTCCTGCATTAGATAAGTCTAACGAAAAATCAGCTCTGTTCTCAAGATTGGAGGGATTTTTAACTGTATAGTTTACTATTCTTTACCTAGGTTACCAACCACCTCTGCGGACGATCAGTGGCGAATGGCGATGAGTCTCCTCAGTAGTAGCTCGTCACTTGCAGGCTGTTTGCTATTAAACTTATAAGCAAAGCTCTGAGGCTTCCTTGATCACTAGATCTGGCCAGCATTAGCACTGCTGCCCTTCTCTGATGCTGCACAGACAAAGCTCCTTCCGCTACCAGCATTGAAGATTGCACAGTTCAAGTGAAGTGTCAATCAACTAGGAGCGCAACCTCCCCTCACCCAAGCTGAAAACTGGAACACTAAGTTGGGTTATTTGTAGAAATCAGGGAATTTGAGCATAATCAAAGTAGCCTTGCATTTCACAAAACCATTTTTGCAGCTATGTTCACGTGCATCCTGCAAAATGGCAGCCGTCTGACTAGAGTGAGAGACAAGTTAGCGCCGGGGACAACTAAACTTCCTGTCATAATTTATTCTACCCAATGTTATGCTCTAGAGACTAGAGAGACCCCAGAGCTTAATGAGGCACGTTCAATTTCACTTTGAATAAATTTGATGCAAATTGAATTACTTAGTTGAATTTGAGCGAATCTACTTAATATGAATTTCACCAGATTTGCTCAATTTCTAGTTATTCCTATGATCAAAATTATCACCTATCTAATATTCAGCAATCCTAAGAAAGGGGCTCAGGAATGCCCCTTGGAGCAGTAGCGGCACACATGTGCCCCCGCTCAATTCATTCACTGTGGTACTGCTAGAGAAAACCATCCACAGTTCTCTGCTTTTTTGTTTAGACAGCCCAATAGTAATAAAGGATGAATTAATTCTGAAGGGACAATCTGGAGATCGGTGAGGATCCCAGAATTCAGGCCCCACCAATCTGTAAATTATCATCTATAATTTGGATAGTTGATAACTCTTAAAGATGGGAATATTCCTAATATAGGCTGAATATGGCTAATAAACAGTTAAAGTGTGGTTGGAATGACAAGGAAGAGGGGTTTTGAAGTCAGGAGGGTTGAAAACTAAATCAGATTGTGTGCATATTAAATAAAATATATGGTATATATATTTATAGCCTTTCCCGGGCAGAGGTGGATTGGCAGTGAATTATTTGTATTCAGCTATCATAAACATGTAAGGAATTAAAATAGGTCCCATAGGTTTTCAAGTTCAGCCATTGAGTTGAGGGCCGGGGAATGATACTTTTTGATATTACAGATGTTATAGATTTGAGCTTTATTCAGGAGAGTACAATAGTTTTGAAGGTTTAAAGTGAAGCAAACCCAATGAGTAGTCTTTATTTATTGCAAAATCAAATAAGTTTTGCAGAACTCTGAACATAAGGACCCAGAATCTGCTTAGTTTAAGGTTAGTAAAGATCTTTTTGCAAGATCTTTTGAGAAACAATTATGAAAACTTATAGCAGGATAACTGGTGGTCACTGCATGAGCCATGTTTCTGGGGCTTAGTGGTTAACTGCAGTCTTGCAGCACTGGGGTCCTGGGTTCAAATCCCTCCAAGGACAACATCTTCAAGGAGTTTGTATGTTCTCCCTGTGTTTGCGTGGATTTCCTCGGGGTTCTCCAGTTTCCTCCTACATTCCAAAGACATACTGATAGGGAATTTAGATTGTGAAATCCAATGGGGACAGCAATGATGATATCTGTAAAGTGCTGTGGAATTAATGGTGCTATATAAGTGAGTAAAAAATAAATACATTCCTATCTGGTGCATACGGCAAACACAAAAACTTGCACAGAATCCATTAATCACATGTAAGAACAATAAATGACCCAACCGAACCAGCATCTAATAATTGTCCCGCTCACAAAAATAAGCCCAACAAATAATTACTAGTCAGATTGTGAAATTACAAAAACAAGTGAACCCGAAAGCGCACTTTGCCCCTAATTTGTCAAAAAAGTAGTAGGCAGAAGTAAAATAGCAAAGAGAATATAATGCTAATATATTATACAATCTCAATATCAGCATCTGAGATGTTACAGTTCTAAAAAATATAACATAGGAAACTGGCAGACAACATGCAAATTCAGCCTGAACTCAGGGTTGAAGGATTCACAAGCAGATCTGGCACAGACAACATTTTGGCTAAGGTACATTAGTGAATATATAACATACAGATGGCTTCCTTCTGCACTAATATCCCCAAAGGCCCTCATATAAACCGGTCAGAAAGGTCACTGAATACAGTGTCACAACCATTATACGTAGCATTGATGTCAATAACAGCTAAAACAGATCCACAATAGCGAGCTGGCAATATTAATATAATGACATTTGGTTTCCAGTGTCATGAAGCCATGTAATATTAGATAAATAAAAAACATATAAAAATGGCATTTAATTAGAAAAATGGGTTTAGAATGAATCTTTTTAGGTAATTTCTGTGCCTTGGTGATAATAAATGGGTTTATCCTTTATTTGGTTTATATCTTATCTCTATTAGATCTTTACACTGTTCCTTGTGTAATGTAATGTAATTTATGGGCAAAGACCCTGATTCTAAGGCAATGTTCACATAGCAGTATTTGGTCAGTATTTTATATCAGTATTTGTCAACCAAAATCATGCGTGGAACAATCAGAGGAAAAGTATAATAGAAACATGTCACCACTTCTGTATTTATCACCCACTGGTTTTGGCTTACAAATACTGAGGTAAAATACTGACCAAATACTGAATGTGTGTGTAAGAAGAACAACCGGACCGGTGGTACCTCTCTTGTGCCGGGACCGGAACTGTCAGGCCTGTCTCCTTTGTTGTCCTGGGGACAGCTTAGAGACCCGGACTGACCTTTGCACGACAGAGCAGGGGCGTGGCTACAATAAGGAAGCCTGACCTCTGATATTATTTATTCTGTGTTATATCAGCACAGTTTTTCATACTTATTGGGTCTTGGAGATATTGTACTAGTCAAGACTTGCCCTTCTGATTTACTTTGAGTGATGTTTCCATGAACTGTTATTATTTTTATTAGGCTATTGTGTGTTGTGGTATACTATATACCTATTTTTTATTATTTTGTGAATTGTTAATTTATTGGCATTGCTATAAGAGACCGAATAAATAGTAAAAAAGTATCTAATATACTCAGAAGAGTAGTTAAAATATTGTTTTCAAATCATCCAGCTGTAATTAAGTATATGATATGGTTTATATGGAGCTATCTCAAGAACGCTGTTCGATCCCCGAAGACGTCACTTGTAGGGCAAAACCTTGGGTCGGGCTACAAATTTGGCGTCTGCCACAAAGTGGACTGCTCCATACATATTTAAGTGCTGCTTTATCTACTCTGGTGATTATATTAAATACTTTCTTACTGTTTACTCAGTACAGTGGATCTATGCTATATTCTGTTCTTTTGGGTAAGGTATTCTATCACCTGGATTTATCCACTTTGCTCGGTCTGAACTCCTGAACTATGGTGTTTTTGGTGATACTGGCTGTTTCACTACGGATTTTCTATTGAACTGATTATTTTGAAACCAAGCACTCTGTTCACATTATCCTTTATTTGTATTGGGTGGTCAGCTCCTTCGATCATTTCTATCCAATGTTGTAATGCAGTGTTCACTTTCTATTTCACTTGTTTACGCTTCAAAAATATATACCATATTTTTCGGACTATAAAACGCAAAATTGTGAGGAAAATAGGGGGTACATCTTATAGTTGGAATGCAGGCTTATCCGCAGTGTTTCGGCGGCCAAGGTGCGGGAATGATGAGGCGCGGTGAGCGGTATGGCGTGAGCAGGGTCCCTTCCAAGGATGATGTGACGCCACGGCCCGGTATCCAAGGCGAGCAGCAGAGCTGGGTGAATCACGGCTTTCTCGGTGGCGACAGCTTTCTCGGTGGCGGCAGCCATCTTCCTGAGGCCGTGCATGTGCAGATTGAGTTTTCTGCTTCATGGGGCTTCAGAAAAATGGGAGGACGCACGTGCACAGATTGAGATCTCGGCGGCCATTTTTCTGAAGCCGAGTTCGCAGATTGAGATCTCGGCTTCAGGAAAATGGCTGCCGCAATCTCCATCTGCGCACGCATGGCCTCCCGCGGCCATGTTCCTGAAGCCCTGGGAAGCAGAAAACTCAATCTGCACACACACAGCCTCAGGAAGATGGCCGCTGCCACTGAGAAACTGGTGATTAACACAGCTCTGCTGCTCACCTTGGATACCGTGCCGTGGTGTCACCTCAACTGAGGAAGTGACCGCACATCTGCCACCGCCACAGCACTGCTGCAACCCCCCATGGACACCAAGCCATGGTGTCACCCACCTAAGCAGGATGGGACCCTGCTCAGGTGCACGCCGTACCGCCCATCGCACCTCACATCACCGCACCTCTGCTGACACCATGCCTCCTGTGACCCTGCTCTGCCACCGCCTGCCCTCAGGTAAGATATCTTAAGTTTGGACAATAAGACGGACGCCATCTTATAAAAAATCTTTTTTTCTGCAATTTTCACCCCAAATTTGGAGTGCGTCTTATGGTATAGTGCGTCTTATAGTCCGAAAAATACGGTACACACCAAATTAATAACTGACAGCATTATTAATAAATATTAATTAATGATGGTATCATTTAGCAATGCCAATAACTTTACAATTCACAAAATAGTGCCGAACGCTCCTGGGTATGGGGTACGAAGGAGAGATTTTTGCTTTCTTGGCCTTTTTCAAAGAATATGAATGATAACACCCAAACGTTTTCTCCACTCATGGTTAGTGGTTGGATGAAGCCATTTATTGTCAAACTACTGTGTTTTCTTTTTTTAAATCATAATGACAACCCAAAACCTCCTGATGACACTGATCAAAAGTTCACATACCCTGGTGATTTTGGCCTGATAACATGCACAGAAGTTGACACAAATGGGTTTGAATGGCTACTAAAGGTAACATCCTCACCTGTGACCTGTTTGGTTGTAATTAGTGTGTGTGCATAAAAGCTGAGTGAGTTTCTGGATCCAGACAAACTCTTACAGTTTTCATCCAGCCACTAACATTTCTGGATTGTGAGTAATGGGGAAAGCAAAAGAATTGTCGATGGAGGAACGGTAAAAGGTAGTTGAACTGTATAAAACAGGAAAGGGATACAAAAAGAAATCCAAGGAATTGATCATTCCAACATGACAATAATCCAAAACACAAGGCCAAGTCGACCTGTCATTGACTTCAGCAGAACAAAGTGAAGGTTCTGGAGTGGCCATCTCAGTCTCTTGACCTCAATATCAGTGAACCACTCTGGGGAGATCTCAAGCGCACAGTTCATGCTAGACAGCCCAGGAATTTACAGGGACTGGAGGCCTTTTTCCAAGAAGAGTGGGCAGCTGTTGTGAATTCAGCTTTTGGGCTCCCTCCGGTGGTTGTAGAGGGTAATGCAGTTGTGCCTGGACTGCAGGAGTGGACAGGTGGATCTACTAATTGCAAAACTGACTGGGGTATATAGCTTTGCTGGATCCTTTAGTCAGTGCCAGTTGTCCATTGTTTTTGAAGGATTCACTTCCCTGCTGGTCTCTACAGTTTGCTGTGTTTTTCTACAAAGATAAGTCCTGGCTTTGTTTTTGCTGTCCACCTGCGGTGGACCTTATAGTTCTGTGCATTTTCATGTTTTTGTCTTGTCCAGCTTGGTCTGTGAAGGATTTTTTGCAGCCTAGCTATTTCTCTGGAGATGCAGATATACCCCCCATGTCTTTAGTCAGATGTGGTGATCCGTATTTTCTGCGGTGGATATTTTCTAGTGTTTTTATACTGACCGCATAGTACTCTGTTCTATTCTTTCTTTTTAGCTAGTATGGCCTCCTATGCTAAAATCTGATTTCATATCTGCGTATGTTATTTCCCTCTCCTCTCACAGTCAATATTTGTGGGGGGCTATCTATCCTTTGGGGATTTTCTCTGATGCAAGATAGGTTTCCTGTTTCTGTCTTTAGGGGCAGTTAGATCTTAGGCTGTGCCGAGGGGTATAGGGAGTGTTAGGTACCCCCCACGGCTACTTATAGTTGCGCTGCTAGGTTCAGGGTTTGCGGTCAGTACAGTGACCACCTTCTCCAGAGTACGTCTCATGCTGCTCCAAGGCCACCAGATCATAACAGTGACCAGTTGTACTGTTATGATCTGGTGGCCTTGGAGCAGCATGAGATGTACTCTGGAGAAGGTGGTCACTGTACTGACCGCAAACCCTGAACCTAGCAGCGCAACTAGAAGTAGCCGTGGGGGGTACCTAACACTCCCTAGACCCCTCGGCACAGCCTAAGATCTAACTACCCCTAAAGACAGAAACAGGAAACCTATCTTGCCTCAGAGAAAATCCCCAAAGGATAGATAGCCCCCCACAAATATTGACTGTGAGAGGAGAGGGAAATAACATACGCAGATATGAAATCAGATTTTAGCATAGGAGGACATACTAGCTAAAAAGAAAGAATAGAACAGAGTACTATGTGGTCAGTATAAAAACACTAGAAAATATCCACCGCAGAAAATACGGATCACCACATCTGACTAAAGACATGGAGGGTATATCTGCATCTCCAGAGAAATAGCTAGGCTGAAAAAAATCCTTCACAGACCAAGCTGGACAAGACAAAAACATGAAAATGCACAGAACTATAAGGTCCACCGCAGGTGGACAGCAAAAACAAAGCCAGGACTTATCTTTGTAGAAAAACACAGCAAACTGGAGAGACCAGCAGGGAAGTGAATCCTTCAAAAACAATGGACAACTGGCACTGACTAAAGGATCCAGCAAAGCTATATACCCCAGTCAGTTTTGCAATTAGTAGATCCACCTGTCCACTCCTGCAGTCCAGGCACAACTGCATTACCCTCTACAACCACTGGAGGGAGCCCAAAAGCTGAATTCACAACAGGCAGCTTTACCATCTGAGAAAATATAGAATCTCATCCACAACTACCACAGAAGATTTCAAGCTGTCATTGATGTTAGAAGGGGCAATACATGGTACTAAGAAATGGGGTATGTAAACTTTTGATCAGGGTCATTTGGATGTTTTGGGTTGTCATTATGATTTAAAAAGAGAAAACACAGTAGTTTGACAACAAATGGCTTCACTCAACCCCTGACCATGAGTGGAGAAAAAGTTTGGGTGTTATCTTTCATATTCTCTGAAAAAAAGGCCAAGAAAGCAACAATTCTGCCGGGGCATGTAAACTTTTGAGCACAAATGTATCCATCTATCTATCTATCTATCTATCTATCTATCTATCTATCTATCTATCTATCTATCTATCTATCTATCTATCTATCTATCTATCTCATATATAACTGTCTTTATTTCTTCCTTATCTCATAGAAATGTGCAGCACTAGCAGAGGCAAAAAATTACAGCGGATACAGAGCCCTCCAGGCAATTCCAAACCTCAACTTGTTTTCAAAAAGATGAAGGCAGCACTCCAAAGTCCAATTTTCCGTGGTTTGTTGACCCATGGTGACAAGGCAATGTTTTGTTCCAAGGTTGTTGTGATGTGGAAAGTGTTGGACTTTGAGAAAGATCCACACTTGGAACGAAACGCTGCCTTGTTACCACGGGTCAATAAACCACGGACAATTAGACTTTGGAGTGCTGCCTTCATCTTTTTGAAAATATCTATCTATCTACTATCTATCTGCCTAGCTATCTACATTATCTGTCTATCCCATATCTATCTATCTATCTATCTATCTATCTATCTATCTATCTATCTATTATATATCTGCCTATCTATCTATCTATCTATCTATCTATCTATCTATCTATCTATCTATCTGTCTATCTCTACCATTGATCTATGGCATGCTTCTATTCCTGGAAATAAAATGACTGTAAACTGATTGGATTTTCCAATGAAAATACTGTATTATAAAATAATATAAAAGCCCCTTTTATAATCAGTTAAAGAAC
The DNA here is from genome assembly GCF_032444005.1 of Ranitomeya imitator. Classification (NCBI taxonomy): domain Eukaryota; kingdom Metazoa; phylum Chordata; class Amphibia; order Anura; family Dendrobatidae; genus Ranitomeya; species Ranitomeya imitator. The sequence goes on along the minus strand of NC_091288.1, from coordinate 54,314,972 downwards.
CATCCATTACCGGAGATAAAATGTTGTTGTCTTTTCAAAGAGAGAAAGAGAAAATAAATAAATAAATAAAGCAATAATCCCCTTCAAGCAAATTTCCACTGGATTAAGTACGGTTTAACCCTGGCGATGTTCCTGTAGATTCTGGTTATGGAGGCTGGCTGTCTACCCAGACAAAGCCTGGATTAACTGCAGTGTGGAACCACAAATCACCAGCTGGGTCCCTGTTTAATACTAGCAAACGAAAGCCTGCTCTTCTAATGCCTGACATTTCCAATTACACATAGATATATATATTTCTTGTTCCTACACAGGTACATAAAATAATTAAGTTCACAGTGTATTTAGGGATTTGCAAAAGCTAAAAGGGTTTTCTAAACAGGGAAATATTATCAGAAGCGGGACAGTATTCCTCTCCAATTCCATAACTAAGATATAGTTACAAAGCATCCCAGCATCTCTTTTCTGCCGCTGGTCTCTGGGGAAATCTCGCTCAAGCCTTCTTTATCACACATTGGCTATTCCCACCCCACCTCCTCCTGTCTTTCCACCTTTCCTCCCCCAGGGACCATCAATTCCACCCTCATAACTATCCCATGCCCCCGACTTATTCTTTCAATTGTAATGTCTTGTTTTCTATGCAGCAACCTCCTTTTCTTTCTTTGGCTTTGATCCCTCTACTTTTTGATATGATTAAAATCTCAATGAACTGTAAACAGTTTAGAACTTTGCTGTGTAATGGTGGGCCACGCTTTTCATCTCACAGGGCCCCATCTAGATGACAGGAGGAGAGATTTGTATCATGCGTTCCTGCTAATGTTCTCCTGCTATCTCATTAGGATAAAACCAGGAGTTTTCTATTATGAATGTGAACGGTAGCAAATGTCTCCCACTGTAACATATTACACAGCCGGATCCATCAGTTTATATCTGGATCAGCTTGGGTCAGGTCATGGAGTTTTTCCCACCAGGGAGACATCCAAATGGATGTATTAAATACCAATATTATTGCCCAATGTATTCCACAATTGAGGAATCCGTTCCTGTGCACACAATAGGCATACATACTCATAGAATGGTGGGCCTTGTGTCCCCCCCCATTTACATGGAGCAGCACAATCACTATTTATAGGAGCAGCTGTTAGCATTGGCTCCCATTCTGGGTAGTAGAAGGGATTCCTGAGCAAGGGACACTCTTCTGACGTCTTCATCCATATTAGAAAATGTAGGACTGGGTTTGGCTAAAAGAGAACCCTTTTAATAAAAAAGTTAATTAAACTTTTATTATGTAATTAAAAAGTTATTCTCTTCTTCAATCTTCAGTAGCGCACTACTTTCTTGCCCGTCTCTTGAGTAAATGAAACATTGAGCACTGAAGCGGTTTAGATCCAGCGGTGTAGCCAGCTTCTACAGCAAAGAGCTTATAAGAGCGGTGCTTCTTAAAGGGGTTGCTCAGGCTTGGGCTGAAACCTGCAGTCACTCTATGCAGACTTGTGAATTCTCAGTGTACGCTATCAAGATTACTTGATGCTGGGAGCTAGCGGTCACATGACCACAAGTAAGTGATTTGCGTACTTCCGGCAACATCCCGACTAGACATGTTTGGTCTTGCATAATTCACTTATACTGAGTGAGGCCATACTTGTCTAGTCGTCTCACACTGCACTGGAGAATCCCGAAAGTGCTCACACCACATGCTGTGAGGATTCACAAGCCTGCAGGCACATAGAGTGATAACATTCTTGGACCTCAAACATGGACAACCCCTTTAAAGGAAACCTGCCACCATGTTTTTTCCATATATAGTAGGGCCAGCAACTGTACGTCCTTATATACAGTATTCTAGAATGCTGTCTGTATGTCCTCAATGCGCTCTCCGTAAAATAAAAAATAATTATACTCACCTATGGGGCGGTCTGGTCCGAAGGGGTTGCTCACACTTGCGTATGTGAGAGAACTGGGCCAATCTGTCAGTGTTTGATCTGAGTATCATCTGAGTGTGATCCAATTCTCTTGCATGAGAGAATCGCAGCTGTTATGTTTGCTAATGACAGGTGTTATGAAGGCAATCCAGAAACACAGTGTGCTTAGCGATCAGAGCGCACACAGTGATCTGACAAATACCCAAAAATACAAGAACGAGCTCTGAGACGTGGAAACTCTGTAGACTGCACACCTGATCCTATCCTAAACACAACTAAAAGCGGCTGAGGATTGCGCCTAACAACTACCTAGGCAACTCGGCACAGCCTAAGAAACTAGCTAGCCTGAAGATAGAAAAATAGGCCTGTCTTGCCCCAGAGAAATTCCCCAAAGGAAAAGGCAGCCCCCCACATATAATGACTGTGAATAAGATGAAAAGACAAAACGTAGGGATGAAATAGATTCAGCAAAGTGGGGCCCGATATTCTAGGACAGAGCGAGGACAGTAAAGCGAACTTTGCAGTCTACAAAAAACCCTAAAGCAAAACCACGCAAAGGGGGCAAAAAAAAACCCACCGTGCCGAACTAACGGCACGGCGGTACACCCTTTGCGTCTCAGAGCTTCCAGCAAAACAAAAGACAAGCTGGACAGAAAAAAAGCAACAAAAAAGCAAAAAGCACTTAGCTATACAGAGCAGCAGGTCACAGGAACAATCAGGAGAAGCTCAGATCCAACACTGAAACATTGACAAGGAGCAAGGATAGCAGCATCAGGCGGAGTTAAGTAATGAAGCAGTTAACGAGCTCACCAGAACACCTGAGGGAGGAAGCTCAGAAGCTGCAGTACCACTTGTGACCACAGGAGTGAATTCAGCCACAGAATTCACAACAGTACCCCCCCCTTGAGGAGGGGTCACCGAACCCTCACCAGAGCCCCCAGGCCGACCAGGATGAGCCGCATGAAAGGCACGAACAAGATCGGAAGCATGAACATCAGAGGCAAAAACCCAGGAATTATCTTCCTGAGCATAACCCTTCCATTTAACCAGATACTGGAGTTTCCGTCTAGAAACACGAGAATCCAAAATCTTCTCCACAATATACTCCAATTCCCCCTCCACCAAAACCGGGGCAGGAGGCTCAACAGATGGAACCATAGGTGCCACGTATCTCCGCAACAACGACCTATGGAATACATTATGTATGGAAAAGGAGTCTGGGAGGGTCAAACGAAAAGACACAGGATTGAGAACCTCAGAAATCCTATACGGACCAATAAAACGAGGTTTAAATTTAGGAGAGGAAACCTTCATAGGAATATGACGAGAAGATAACCAAACCAGATCCCCAACACGAAGTCGGGGACCCACACGGCATCTGCGATTAGCGAAAAGTTGAGCTTTCTCCTGGGACAAGATCAAATTGTCCACTACCTGAGTCCAGATCTGCTGCAACCTATCCACCACAGAATCCACACCAGGACAGTCCGAAGACTCAACCTGTCCTGAAGAGAAACGAGGATGGAACCCAGAATTGCAAAAAAATGGAGAAACCAAGGTAGCCGAGCTGGCCCGATTATTAAGGGCGAACTCAGCCAACGGCAAAAAGGACACCCAATCATCCTGGTCTGCAGAAACAAAACATCTCAGATATGTTTCCAAGGTCTGATTGGTTCGTTCGGTCTGGCCATTAGTCTGAGGATGGAAAGCCGAGGAAAAGGATAGGTCAATGCCCATCCTACCACAAAAGGCTCGCCAGAACCTTGAAACAAACTGGGAACCTCTGTCAGAAACAATATTCTCAGGAATGCCATGCAACCGAACCACATGCTGAAAGAACAAAGGTACCAAATCAGAGGAGGAAGGCAATTTAGCCAAGGGCACCAGATGGACCATTTTAGAAAAGCGATCACAGACCACCCAAATGACTGACATCTTTTGAGAAACGGGAAGGTCAGAAATGAAATCCATCGAAATATGTGTCCAAGGCCTCTTTGGGACCGGCAAGGGCAAAAGCAACCCACTGGCACGAGAACAGCAGGGCTTAGCCCTAGCACAAATCCCACAGGACTGCACAAAAGTACGTACATCCCGTGACAGAGATGGCCACCAGAAGGATCTAGCCACTAACTCTCTGGTACCAAAGATTCCAGGATGACCAGCCAACACCGAACAATGAAGTTCAGAGATAAGTTTATTAGTCCACCTATCAGGGACGAACAGTTTCTCTGCTGGACAACGATCAGGTTTATTCGCCTGAAATTTTTGCAGCACCCGCCGCAAATCAGGGGAGATGGCAGACACAATGACTCCTTCTTTGAGGATACCCGCTGGCTCAGATAAACCCGGAGAGTCGGGCACAAAACTCCTAGACAGAGCATCCGCCTTCACATTTTTAGAGCCCGGAAGGTACGAAATCACAAAGTCGAAGCGGGCAAAAAATAACGACCAACGGGCCTGTCTAGGATTCAAGCGCTTGGCAGACTCGAGATAAGTCAAGTTCTTATGATCAGTCAATACCACCACGCGATGCTTAGCTCCTTCAAGCCAATGACGCCACTCCTCGAATGCCCACTTCATGGCCAGCAACTCTCGATTGCCCACATCATAATTACGCTCAGCGGGCGAAAACTTCCTGGAAAAGAAAGCACATGGTTTCATCACTGAGCAATCAGAACCTCTCTGTGACAAAACCGCCCCTGCTCCAATCTCAGAAGCATCAACCTCGACCTGGAACGGAAGAGAAACATCTGGCTGACACAACACAGGGGCAGAACAAAAACGACGCTTCAACTCCTGAAAAGCTTCCACAGCAGCAGAAGACCAATTAACCAAATCAGCACCCTTCTTGGTCAAATCGGTCAATGGTTTGGCAATGCTAGAAAAATTACAGATGAAGCGACGATAAAAATTAGCAAAGCCCAGGAACGTTTGCAGACTTTTCAGAGATGTCGGCTGAATCCAATCCTGGATGGCTTGGACCTTAACTGGATCCATCTCGATAGTAGAAGGGGTAAAGATGAACCCCAAAAATGAAACTTTCTGCACACCGAAGAGACACTTTGATCCTTTCACAAACAAAGAGTTAGCATGCAGGACCTGAAAAACCATTCTGACCTGCTTCACATGAGACTCCCAATCATCTGAGAAGATCAAAATGTCATCCAAGTAAACCATCAGGAATTTATCCAGATACTCACGGAAGATGTCATGCATAAAAGACTGAAACACAGATGGAGCATTGGCAAGTCCGAACGGCATCACTAGATACTCAAAATGACCCTCGGGCGTATTGAATGCAGTTTTCCATTCATCTCCTTGCCTGATTCTCACCAGATTATACGCACCACGAAGATCTATCTTAGTGAACCAACTAGCCCCCTTAATCCGAGCAAACAAGTCAGATAACAATGGCAAGGGATACTGAAATTTAACAGTGATCTTATTAAGAAGGCGGTAATCAATACATGGTCTCAGCGAACCATCCTTCTTGGCTACAAAGAAGAACCCTGCTCCCAGTGGTGATGACGATGGGCGAATATGTCCCTTCTCCAGGGATTCCTTCACATAACTGCGCATAGCGGCGTGTTCGGGCACGGATAAATTAAATAATCGACCTTTAGGGAATTTACTACCAGGAATCAAATTGATAGCACAATCACAATCCCTATGCGGAGGTAGAGCATCGGACTTGGGCTCTTCAAATACATCCTGATAATCAGACAAGAACTCTGGGACCTCAGAAGGGGTGGATGACGAAATCGACAAAAATGGAACATCACCATGTACCCCCTGACAACCCCAGCTGGATACCGACATGGAATTCCAATCCAATACTGGATTATGGGTTTGTAGCCATGGCAACCCCAACACGACCACATCATGCAGATTATGCAACACCAGAAAGCGAATAACTTCCTGATGTGCAGGAGCCATGCACATGGTCAGCTGGGCCCAGTATTGAGGTTTATTCTTGGCCAAAGGTGTAGCATCAATTCCTCTCAATGGAATAGGACACCGCAAAGGCTCCAAGAAAAACCCACAACGTTTAGCATAATCCAAATCCATCAGATTCAGGGCAGCGCCCGAATCCACAAACGCCATGACAGAAAACGACGACAAAGAGCATATCAAGGTAATGGACAGAAGGAATTTGGACTGTACAGTACCAATGACGGCAGACCTAGCGGACCGCTTAGTGCGCTTAGGACAATCAGAAATAGCATGAGTGGAATCACCACAGTAGAAACACAGACCATTCAGACGTCTGTATTCCTGCCGTTCAACTCTAGTCATAGTCCTATCGCACTGCATAGGCTCAGGTTTAACCTCAGGCAGTACCACCAAATGGTGCACAGATTTACGCTCGCGCAAGCGTCGACCGATCTGAATGGCCAAAGACAAAGACTCATTCAAACCAGCAGGCATAGGAAATCCCACCATGACATCCTTAAGAGCCTCAGAGAGACCCTTTCTGAACAAAGTTGCCAGCGCAGATTCATTCCACTGAGTGAGTACTGACCATTTCCTAAATTTCTGACAATATACTTCTATATCATCCTGACCCTGGCACAAAGCCAGCAAATTTTTCTCAGCCTGATCCACTGAATTAGGCTCATCGTACAGCAATCCGAGCGCCAGGAAAAACGCATCGACACTACTCAATGCAGGGTCTCCTGGCGCAAGAGAAAATGCCCAGTCTTGAGGGTCGCCGCGCAAAAAAGAAATAATAATCAAAACCTGTTGAATAGGATTACCAGAAGAATGAGGTTTCAAGGCCAGAAATAGCTTACAATTATTTTTGAAACTTAGAAACGTAGTTCTATCTCCAAAAAACAAATCAGGAATAGGAATTCTTGGTTCTAACATAGATTTCTGATCAATAGTATCTTGAATTTTTTGTACATTTATAACGAGATTATCCATTGAAGAGCACAGACCCTGAATATCCATGTCCACACCTGTGTCCAGAATCACCCAAATGTCTAGGGGAAAAAAAAAAAGTGAACACAGAGCAGAAAAAAAAAAAAAAAAATGATGTCAGAACTTTTTCTTTCCCTCTATTGAGAATCATTAGTTTGGCTCCTTGTACTGTTATGTTTGCTAATGACAGGTGTTATGAAGGCAATCCAGAAACACAGTGTGCTTAGCGATCAGAGCGCACACAGTGATCTGACAAATACCCAAAAATACAAGAACGAGCTCTGAGATGTGGAAACTCTGTAGACTGCACACCTGATCCTATCCTAAACACAACTAAAAGCGGCTGAGGATTGCGCCTAACAACTACCTAGGCAACTCGGCACAGCCTAAGAAACTAGCTAGCCTGAAGATAGAAAAATAGGCCTGACTTGCCCCAGAGAAATTCCCCAAAGGAAAAGGCAGCCCCCCACATATAATGACTGTGAGTAAGATGAAAAGACAAAATGTAGGGATGAAATAGATTCAGCAAAGTGGGGCCCGATATTCTAGGACAGAGCGAGGACAGTAAAGCGAACTTTGCAGTCTACAAAAAACCCTAAAGCAAAACCACGCAAAGGGGGCAAAAAAAAACCCACCGTGCCGAACTAACGGCACGGCGGTACACCCTTTGCGTCTCAGAGCTTCCAGCAAAACAAAAGACAAGCTGGACAGAAAAAAGCAACAAAAAAGCAAAAAGCACTTAGCTATACAGAGCAGCAGGTCACAGGAACAATCAGGAGAAGCTCAGATCCAACACTGAAACATTGACAAGGAGCAAGGATAGCAGCATCAGGCGGAGTTAAGTAATGAAGCAGTTAACGAGCTCACCAGAACACCTGAGGGAGGAAGCTCAGAAGCTGCAGTACCACTTGTGACCACAGGAGTGAATTCAGCCACAGAATTCACAACACGCAGCACAGTTGCGGAGAAGTTGGAAAAATTAATTTCTCCATCTTCTCCATTGTCTATGTGCGTGTACATCAGACTGCACTGGGATGACATAAGTGTGAAGTCCAATGCTTCTCAGGCAACCATAGACTTTTATGGGTGTGCTTGATTCATATCGGAGTCGAATCGGCATGAGAAAACAATTGCAGATCGGCACTGCCCCAAAGTATAACACTGGGCCGAGCGTTATCTGATAAAACATCGCACAGCATTCGGCCGTGTTAAACGGCAGAGTGAGCAAACCCTAACTGGGAGACCAGATAATGCTAGCAAACTTTAAAGCTAGCCAATAACCTATGCAATGTGCAGTAGACAAAAACATTAAACATGGCATTGAACAGAACAGAGAGAATTTTTAATAACAAATCAATTGCAAACTTGCTTGTCTTTGCAAGCACTTTGCAATTTTAATCATTTATAAGGGTGAGAAACCTTTTTAAAGGGTTATTCTCACCACTGATCTTCATTAGCGCACCGCTATTTTGCTTCCAGGCTTCCAGCATGCCAGATGGGGGGCAGAGTGCTCCTGAATGATGGACAATTTGGACCAGCGGTAAGGCTGCTGTGCTGGTCCAAACTGTGTAAGGGTTCATTCACAAGAGAGTTTATTGTGCACCAATACCATCTGTGCTTTTCATGATAGTCTATGGGGTTGCTGACATAGCTGTGATTTTTTCAGGACCGAGTGATAAGTGAAAAATCACGGAGACATGTCTGATATTGATCCGATGCCAAGTGAGTGCTGTTTGTTAGACTGGAGAAGCTGGAGAACTTTTATTTATTTCTTTTTCATTCGAAAAAACGTATGAAACTCTGATCAAAAACACTGATGTTCCCGACTGGAGTAACAGTGCTGGCTCGGTGTATGAAGATACACAACATTTATAAGGTGTGCCAAATCCATTTAGTGGCATGTGTCTCTTAATGAACTATACTCTATAAAGACTGTAGTAATGGGACTATGTCGGTCTTGATGAATTGGTCCCTTGGAGGGCATTGTTAAAACATCATATTTCCTAACATCTAGTTAAATGCACAAACTCCTAAAGTAACCCTCTAACTGGCATGTAAAATGTTAGTATTCATTTGTAATGCCCCATCACTATATCTAATAGCCTCCACTCTACTGCTGCTCCTCATTTCTCTGATATTGGTGCCCATGTTCCTAAAATATAAAATCGCTGTTGCAGAGGCTTGGGATCCTTAAATATATGATCTCTATGAGATGGATACTAATAGGTCACGACATTCTATATCCTATCCCCCCTTTTTCCTTTTTTTCTGAGTCTATGTGTTTCTTCATCTGTGAGCTTTTACACTTTATATACTTGAAAATGTTTAACCAAAAGTTAAAATATTATTATAGAATAATATTGGTTGACAACCTATAAAATTATAGTAAAAAAATTAAAAAGGCGAAAAGAAAAGTATTTTCCTGTAAAAATGGAAAAATGCATTTACCGTAAATAAAATTACAATTTAAATAAAGTGCACAGCCTTTTTTCACAGAGCTTGCTCTTCAGACCCTGACAAGAATGCCCTTTAGTTATATAAGGAGGTGGAAGAAGACACCGAGTCAAGAAGAGTTAAATTATACAGTAATGTTCATTAATGTTTTATTGTTATTACTGTTTTATTTAAGTTTGCATTTCATTTTTACGACCGGTTTGGGTCTCGGTATTCTTGGAGGTTTTACCTCACAGCCATCAGCGGGCATTGGTGAGGTCTGTCCATACTGTAGATGAACCATTAAAAAAGCATATTGATATAGTTGCAGCAGTTTGTGTAAAGTATAGTTAAAAGCTTGAGAATAGCCCACACATGAGGAAGGGTTAGATCTGAAAAAAGGGAAGCACTTCCTAGTTAGCAGGGGGAGAGAGGAGAGTGTAGTAGGAAGTGTGACAGTGTGAGGTCCTACAGGTTCAAGGTCAGCGGATGCATAGGCGGCAAAGTGTCCTGTCAGTTACAAGTCTCCAAAACAGTATAAGAACTCTGCAAAGGAATACGTGGATTTCGTCCGCGCTGCCCAAATGATGAGATTCCAGAAAGTTATTAAAGTTTGACAGTGGTTTATTCTACGCATTTCAAGTTTTTTTGCAACCTCTTCTTCAGGAAATGTTATCCTCCATTTTCTTGAATTTATTCAAAGTACATCATTTTAAACATTTTCCTTCATCTAACTCAATCTCAACTTTGTTATTATTATTATTCTCTATTCTGGCAAAGTACAACAATTCACATCCCCTTTAAGGGCAAACTCGAGTCTTTTCTGAGGTAGTGCAATCATTCAACACTCAATATTCAAGTCAATTAATAACATTATAACAGCAGGAACGAAGCGAAGGACCCGTTACGAACCCCCAACGTTGGCCTTGGGCGGGCTACAAGGCGTGTATCCTGACCCGGAATTCTGCCACATCAACGGGTTTTTTTTCAGGTCTGAAAAACAAAACAATTCTCACAACAGAATTAGCAACAGTCTCTATTGGAGGCAGTCTCTGTAAAAGCCCCCGTTGTAAAACCATTAGGGAGCACCTTTAAGAAGGTGCAAACTATTTACATGCAGTTCAGGAGTCATTCACCGTCCATGATTCTGCCGTCCTTAAAGTAACGATGAACTTGTGCAAACTAAGGATCCCTTTAACAGGGGACCCCTTTAAGAAATAACCCTGGACGGTTTTAATAAACTTGAAAACAGTAAGGCTATTTGCACACGTTCAGGATTTCTCGCAGAAAATTCCTGAGAAAAACCGGACATTTTCTGCAAGAAATCCGCAAGAAAACCGCATTTTCCGGACACTTCCCAATGCATTTTGTAGTGGGAAAGCCGCAAAAAACCCCGCAAAATTAATGAACATGCTGCGGTTTTTACCGCGATGCGTTTTTTTCCGCATAAAACATGCGGAATTCATTCTAAATGATGGGATGCTTATTGTATGCGTGTTTTGTGGTTTTATAGCATTTTTATCGGGAAAAACCATGAAAAAAATGCGAAAAATACACAACGTGTGCACACAGCCTTACAGTCAATTCAGGAACTTGCAGCAAACAGTTAACTATTTACTGTCACATTCTTTCTTTTACTTTCTCTTATGCTGGATGGGCCAGGGGCCACTGTCTCTTCATATCAGAGTCATGGTCCCAGGGAACGTAGCAGTGGCCCCAATCAGATCGGAGGGCTGATGGTGCTGAGAGCGGGCCTACCAGTGACTCATCGATAGCGGTAAGATCTGTCACTGGAACGGAGTCAGTAGCTGGGGCAGGAGCAGCTGCATGAGCGGGGGTTGGTCACCGGGGCCAGGTCGTTCTTCATACCTGCTTCAGATGCTGTTCCTCCGGTGCCGGTCTGCTCCTCTGCAGAAGCTGCAGTCGCTGGTTGCTGGACAGACCGCGGTGTTGTCATCTTCTTCAACGGCATCTCACTTTCCAGCAGGGCCTTGCTTTCTGGCTTTGGAGCGCCAGAACTTCTTTCTTGCTCTGGACCAGACAAGGCTGCCGACGGACGTCTGGTGAGGCTCCCAATGAAGATCTTCTTCCACCCGGCAACAGTGCTCAGCTGCGTCCGCAAGAGTTGGTCGCTGAGCTTTTCCACCTCCGCTTTCAGGAACTCCAGGACCTCTGGTGGTGACGGCTCGCTGCGGCTTCCATCCCGGTAGCTGGGGGAGTCCTCGGCTTCCACCCCACGCTCCGGGTCGGGCGGCTGGCCATAGCGTCGTCCTCGTGACTGGCTCCTTCTTCCTCCTTTTCCCGCTCTCCACTGCAGAGGCGATTTTTTGTTCTTTGTCTCCGCCCACCATTGAGGATCAGGAGGCGAATCTCTGCTGCTGATGGACACGTCATCAAGGTACAGAGAAATTTAGACTTGGCGGCCATTTTCTTTCACGCTTCTCAGTTCGTTCGCGCCCACGACGACATGCCCTTCTTCTCCTGCGCTCCTCGTGGCACTGTAATGGTGGCGGTTTGGTGGGAATTTTTGGCGGTCTTTTGCAATACACAGTCCTTTAGTAAATCACAGTTTTTCAGCATAAATCACGGTTAAGCACAGTTCTTACACAGTCTCTAGGCGCACATGACCTGATTTTCAGGCTTAAGTAGATCCTGTTCGTGACACCAAAGTTTTGATCGCCCCCAAGGGCTAGGGGAACTCGATACCGGGCCCTCAAGGGGATGTCACGGTAGCTGACCCGGTCCGTGGCCCTCGGGAGGTCCGTTAATAAAAGGGAAAGGTCTTTAAAGGGGAAATGTTCGTGACGCCACCTGTTGTATTCAGTCAGGGTGACTGACGCTGCTTAGGGGTCCGCTGGGGTGATGTTATGGCAGCTAGATGGTATACCATCCCACAGATGAAGTGTGTCCCGAGGGCTTCCCAGAGTGTAGATGGTGGATGGTAGATGGTGGATGGTGTGAGGCGCAGTGAAGAATGAGGACACAAGGTTGCAGTCTCTTTACCTTTTCACTGAAGGTTCAACATCCACAGTCCAGAGCACCGGATCAAAGGGCAGACAGAGTCCGGCTGGTTTGGAGGCAAACCCAGAGTCCCCTTATCCAGGTGGAAATCATCAGCCTTTCTCTAGCGCCTGGGTGTTGTAGTACCTTATTGCTGAGCCTCTCATAACAAACCTGTATGACTGATTGGCTGAGGCTTTTTTCAGGGACTCTAGCACGCCCCGGCCCCCACAAGTTGCCATCGTGTCTTCTGGGTGTAGGGCGGATCGGTAACTTAAAATTAGCTGTCCTGACGGTCTCTGGAGCAAGGCATAAAGGACTGTTGCTCCTTCGGTGTTCCGGCTACCGGATCCTGCGCCTCAGAAGGAGGCAGCCTGTGTAGGGCAGAACTCCTTCTGGTTTCATCTCCTTTTGCTAAGACTTCGTTTCTCACCCTCTACAATACAATTTGCTGTTCGTGTCTCTTTCTTAGGATTCTGCCGCACGTGGGGCAGGCGCAGCTCCGTGGCCTTCTGTCTAGGCCTCTGACAGGATCCCACCCCTGTCAGGGACCCACTACCTGAGCGGAGCTCAGATAACAGCTAACTGGGTGAAGCCCAGCCAGCTTCTGCCTAACTTCCTATCCAGACCACCAGTTTTACCTAATTGTGAAGAGTGCCCTAATAAATAGGAGCATAGCTCCCCCTGGTGGACTGGAGTATTAAATGTGTTGTATGTTGGTGTTACCTGTTAAAGAGATCTCCCCCTAGAGGAGAACGATATTACTGCAACGACCAGGACCCTGGCGCGCTGCATATGTTTCCTAGGGATAGAGAAACTTGGGTTGAAATATAGACCACTAACAGCGAAAAGTGTCATAGCAGAACTTGTGTTGAACTTTATAGTTCTACTACTAACCAGTACTCACCAGAAATCAGAGTCTGCATAGATCTGAGCTGCTCAAGAGACAATGGGTTTCCACAACGGCTATATAAATCCTACAATATTCTTGTGTATGGTACCAGCGATTGGCCTGATCATAGGCTTAAAGGGACACTGTCACCTGAATTTGGAGGGAACAATCTTCAGCCATGGAGGTGGGGTTTTTGGGTGTTTGATTCACCCTTTCCTTACCTGCTGGCTGCATGCTGGCTGCAATATTGGATTGAAGTTAATTCTCTGTCCTCCGTAGTACATGCCTGCACAAAGCAATCTTGCCTTGCGCAGGCGAGTACTATGGAGGACAGAGAATGAACTTCAATCCAATATTGCAGCCAGCATGCAGCCAGCGGGTAAGGAAAGGGTGAATCAAACACCCAAAAACCCCGCCTTCATGGCTGAAGATTGTTCCCTCCAAATTCAGGTGACAGTGTCCCTTTAAGACCCGTAAAGGGACTAGAAAATAAAACAAAAAGTAGAGCTAAAATGTTTAAAAAAATATATAACATCTTGAATAACTCCCTATACCCTCCATTAAAAATTAAGAAATAAAAAAATAAAAAAATTATTAATACGCATATGTGGTGTCGCTATGTCCATAAAAGTGTCATCTATGAAAGTATAAAATTAATTAATTCAATCAGTAAACGCCGTTATGAGAAAAGGAACCAAAATGCCGGAATTTACATTTTTCAGCCATCACAAGGCCATCTTCACACAGCTCCATCAACCAAAAATTGAATACGTTATGGGTGTATTTTTTAATGAAATTCCACATTTTTTTCACCACTAAAATAATTTAAAAACCTGTTTTTGATATAGCTATAATCATACTGACCATAAGAGCTTACGCTCTGCAAAGAGTTTGTATGTTCTCTCCGTGTTTGTTTTTCCATTAAACAAATCTCAAAGTATTCAAATTTGCATACAACCAGAAATTTCAGGAAATTTGACTCACACTCGATCCTCCCCAAAGCGATACGCTCTTATCTGCAAATTGCATCTTTTCTGTAGAAATTCAATGTGCCATGCACAAGAAATGTAGCTTAGAATCCATATTCAAATTAGGCTGGAAGTGCAAAGGGTCTATCAATGCACTTGGAAGAAGCAGTTCTCTTCCAGCCTGATTTGCATCTGGCTGCTACACTAGAGTTCTCATGCCTGGCATAAATGTGAGCCATTTGTATTGGGGAGTATGAAAGTAATAAGCCATACCATTATACTACTACTTCCTGCCACATCTCCACCGCGACCTGCTCCTACAACTTCTTCTTCTGCAGGCAGCGCTGATGATAGAAGAGATGTTGGAACCAGAACCTCTGGATGACACAGACTACAGAACCACCCAGTCTGGCAGTATGGAAGTTTCTGCTGTCCTGCTGAGTTATTAGCTCCCTAATTGGAGAGCAGCACACCATACTTAAAGTGAAGCTGTCATCAGTAGGGTTGAGCGAAACGGGTCGTTCATTTTCAAAAGTCGCCGACTTTTGGCAAAGTCGGGTTTCATGAAACCCGATCCGACCCCTGTGCGGGGTCGGCCATGCGGTACGCGACTTTCGCGCCAAAGTCGCGTTTCAATGACGCGAAAAGCGCCATTTCTCAGCCAATGAAGGTAAACGCAGAGTGTGGGCAGCGTGATGACATAGGTCCTGGTCCCCACCATCTTAGAGAAGGGCATTGCAGTGATTGGCTTGCTGTCTGCGGCGTCACAGGGGCTATAAAGGGGAGTTCCCGCCGACCGCCATGTTACTGCTGCTGATCTGAGCTTAGGGAGAGGTTGCTGCCGCTTCGTCAGAAGCAGGGATAGCGTTAGGCAGGGTCCATTAACCACCAAACCGCTTGTGCTGTAGCGATTTCCACTGCCCAACACCACCTTCGGTGTGCAGGGACAGTGGAAGCTACATTTTTTTTTTCCCCTCAGCGCTGTAGCTCATTGGGCTGCCCTAGAAGGCTCCCTGATAGCTGCATTGCTGTGTGTACGCCGCTGTGCAAACCAACTGCTTTTTTCAAAGCACAAATCCTCTTGTTCCTTCCTTTCTGCACAGCTATCTTTTTGGTATGTACACACTTTTTATTTAATTTGTGCATCAGGCCACTCCTTATTGCTGCCTGCCATACCTGGCTGAGATTACTGCAGGGAGATAGTAATTGAAGGACACTCCCTGTTTTTTTTTTTTTTTTTGTGGGAGATTAAGATTGACATTTCTGCTAGAGTGCCATCCCTGTCTGTGTCATCTCTCACTCAGTGGGCCATAGAAAGCCTATTTATTTTTTTGCTTGATTTGGGTTATAAAATCTACCTGAAAAAATCACTACATCAATCAGTGGGAGAAAAATATTGGCCTCAGGGCTTGTGTGCCACTCTTGACTCCTGTGTGCATCATCACTCACTCAGTGGGCCATAGAAAGCCTATTTATTTTTTTGCTTGATTTTGGTTCTAAAATCTACCTGAAAAAATCACTACATCAATCAGTGGGAGAAAAATATTGGCCTCAGGGCTTGTGTGCCACTCCTGACTCCTGTGTGCATCATCACTCACTCAGTGGGCCATAGAAAGCCCTTTTTTTTTTTTTTTTGCTTTATTTGGGTTCTAAATTCTACCTGAAAAAATCAATAAATCAATCAGTGGGAGATTAATATTGGCCTTTGGGCTTGTGTGCCAGTCCTAAGCGTGCCATCTCTCTCTCTCAGATAGTGGGCCATAGAAAGCCTATTTATTTTTATTTTTTTTATTGGGTTTATAAATTTTCCCTGGAAAAAAAAAAAAAGTGGGAGATTAATATTGGCCTCTGGGCTTGTGTGCCAGTCCTGAGCGTGCCATCTCTCTCACAAATAGTGGGCCATAGAAAGCCTATTTATTTATTTTTTTTTGGTTTTATAAATTCTCCCTTAAAAAATAAGGGAAATTAATATTGGCCTTTGGGCTTGTGTGCCAGTCCTAAGCGTGCCATCTCTCTCTGTCTCTCAGATAGTGGGCCATAGAAAGCCTATTTATTATTTTTTTTATTGGGTTTATAAATTTTCCCTGGAACAAAAAAAAAAAAGTGGGAGATAAATATTGGCCTCTGGGCTTGTGTGCCACTCCTGACTCCTGTGTGCGTCATCTCTCACTCAGTGGGCCATAGAAAGCCTTTTTTTGCTTTATTTGTTTTCTAAATTCTCCCTGAAAAAATCATTTTATTTTATTTGGTTTCTAAATTCTTCCTGAAAAAATCATTTTATTCTATTATTTTTTTTCCTAAAGTCTCCCTTAAAAAAAAAAAAAAATCAAATCAGTGGGAGATTAATATTTACATTTGTGCTTCAGTGACAGTTCTGCGTGTGTGGCATCTCTCTCATTTGTTGCCACCAACAACAGAGTGTGTAACATTGTGCCTGATTTTCGTTGTGGTCTCACTCACCTGTAAAGGGGTAGCTAAATCATACTGAAGTTATAGCTCACTGTGTAATTTGTGTGACAGCAACAAATACCGTTAGTTTGTTTACGTTTTTAAAACAATAAGGAAGTATGGTGGAAGAGGTCGTGGCCGAGGGCGTTCATTGTCAGCTGGTAATGAGGGTAGTGGTAGTGGTGGAGCATCAGCTGGTCGTGGGAAAAAAAATATTGCACCTAAGTCTGGAGCTGTGGAGCCAGGTTCGTCGTCTGGCTACACAAGGCCTCGAACGCTCCCTTTTCTGGGAGTAGGAAAACCGCTTTTAAAGCCGGAGCAGCAAGAGCAAGTTTTGGCTTATCTTGCTGACTCAGCCTCTAGCTCTTTTGCCTCCTCTCGTGAAACTGGTAAATGTCAAAGCAGCGCGTCGTTAGTGGATGTTCACGGTCAGGGACAAGTCGCTTCCTTGTCCTCTTCAGCAAAAACAACAACAGAGAAGAATGCAGCAGGCGACACAACGGGTTACTTCATGGAGCTCTTTACACATACCGTCCCTGGCTTAGAAAGTGAAGCAGTTAACAGTCCATGCCCATTACAAGTTGAATCTGACATGGAGTGCACTGATGCACAGCCACAGCCAGACTACTATGCTGGTCCTTTGACTCAGACCACAACATTGCCCTCGCAGGGTGCTGATCAAGAATCAGACCCTGATGAGACTATGTTGCCCCATCACGAACGCTATACCACCGACCGACACGGTGACACAGACGAAGTTGCACACGAGCTACAAGAAGAGGTAATAGATGACCCAGTTCTTGACCCCGATTGGCAGCCATTGGGGGAACAGGGTGCAGGCGGCAGCAGTTCTGAAGCGGAGGAGGAGGGGCCGCAGCAGGCATCAACATCGCAACAGGTTCCATCTGCCGGGCCCGTATCTTGCCCAAAACGCGTGGCAAAGCTAAAACCTGTTGGAGGACAGCGTGGCCATCCGGTTAAAGCTCAGTCTGCAATGCCTGAAAAGGTATCCGATGCTAGAAAGAGTGCAGTCTGGCATTTTTTTAAACAACATCCAATTGATCAGCGCAAAGTCATCTGTCAAAAATGTTCAACTACCTTAAGCAGAGGACAGAATCTGAAAAGTCTCAATACAAGTTGCATGCATAGACATTTAACCACCATGCATTTGCAAGCCTGGACTAACTACCAAACGTCCCTTAAGGTTGTAGCACCCTCGGCCAATGAAGCTAGTCAGCAACGCAACATCCCTTCCGGCAGTGTAGGGCCACCATTTTCCGCACCACCTGCAGTATCTGTGCAGGTTTCTTTGCCAGGCCAATGTCGTCAGGGTCAGGGAATCACCAGTTTCGTAGTAGGAAACACTGCATCTAGGGCACCGGTGGCAACAATACCATCTCCCACCGTCTCTCAGTCTGCCATGTCCACCGGCACCCCCGCTAGTTCCACGATCTCCAGCTCTCCAGTCCAGCTCACCCTACATGAGACTATGGTTAGAAAAAGGAAGTACTTAGCCTCGCATCCGCGTACACAGGGTTTCAACGCACACATAGCTAGACTAATCTCGTTAGAGATGATGCCCTACCGGTTAGTTGAAAGCGAAGCTTTCAAAGCCCTGATGGACTACGCTGTACCACGCTACGAGCTACCCAGTCGAAACTTTTTTTCCAGAAAAGCCATCCCAGCCCTCCACCAGCATGTTAAAGAGCGCATCGTCCATGCACTCAGGCAATCTGTGAGCACAAAGGTGCACCTGACAACAGATGCATGGACCAGTAGGCATGGCCAGGGACGTTACGTGTCCATCACGGCACACTGGGTAAATGTGGTGGATGCAGGGTCCACAGGGGACAGCAAGTTTGGGACAGTTCTGCCTAGCCCACGGTCTAGGAAACAATTGGCTGTAGCCGTTCGCACCCCCTCCTCCTCCTCTTCGTCCTCCTGCAGAAGCGAGAGCTCGTCCACAGACCGCAGTCGCACAACCACTCCATCCGCAGCTGCCACTGTTGCACACCAGGTCTCCCATTATGGGGCAGCTACTGGCAAACGTCAGCAGGCTGTATTGGCTATGAAGTGTTTGGGCGACAACAGACACACCGCGGAAGTTCTGTCCGAGTTCTTGCAGAAAGAAACGCAGTCGTGGCTGGGCACTGTAGATCTTGAGGCAGGCAAGGTAGTGAGTGATAACGGAAGGAATTTCATGGCTGCCATCTCCCTTTCCCAACTGAAACACATTCCTTGCCTGGCTCACACCTTAAACCTGGTGGTGCAGTGCTTCCTGAAAAGTTATCCGGGGTTATCCGACCTGCTCCTCAAAGTGCGTGGACTTTGCTCACATATCCGCCGTTCGCCCGTACACTCCAGCCGTATGCAGACCTATCAGCGTTCTTTGAACCTTCCCCAGCATCGCCTAATCATAGACGTTGCAACAAGGTGGAACTCAACACTGCACATGCTTCAGAGACTGGCTGTTATGTTTTTGTGGGAGGATACACATACACGGGCAGGCAGTAGGATGGCAGACATGGAGTTGTCAGGTGTGCAGTGGTCGAAGATTCAAGACATGTGTCAAGTCCTTCAGTGTTTTGAGGAATGCACACGGCTGGTTAGTGCAGACAACGCCATAATAAGCATGAGCATCCCCCTAATGCGTCTGCTGATGCAAAGTTTGACGCACATAAAGGATCAGGCGTCTGCAGCTGAGGAAGAGGAAAGCCTTGATGACAGTCAGCCATTGTCTGGCTAGGGCAGTGTACAGGACGAGGTAGCGGGCGAAGAGGAGGAGGAGGACGAAGAGGATGATGGGGATGATTATATTTTTAATGAGGAAGCTTTTCCGGGGCCACTGGAAATTGGTGGCGCGGCAAGGCCGGGTTCTGGTTTTTTGAGGGACACAAGTGACGTGGATTTGCCTGAAACTGCCCCTCAACCAAGCACAACCGCAGATTTGAGAACTGGAACTTTGGCCCACATGGCGGATTATGCCTTACGTATCCTCAAAAGGGACACACGCATAACTAAAATGATGAATGATGACGATTACTGGTTGGCCTGCCTCCTTGATCCTCGCTATAAAGGCAAATTGCAAAATATAATGCCACATGAGAACTTGGAACTAATATTAGCAACCAAACAATCAACTCTTGTTGACCGTTTGCTTCTGGCATTCCCTGCACACAGCGCCCGTGATCGTTCTCACACGAGCTGCAGGGGCCAGCAGACCAGAGGAGTTAGAGGGGCAGAAATCAGAAGTGGCGTTGGCCAGAGGGGTTTTCTGACCAGGTTGTGGAGTGATTTTGCTATGACCGCAGACAGGACAGGTACTGCAGCATCAATTCAAAGTGACAGGAGACAACATTTGTCCAGTATGGTTACAAACTATTTTTCATCCCTTATCGATGTTCTCCCTCAACCGTCATTCCCATTTGATTACTGGGCATCAAAATAAGACACCTGGCCAGAATTGGCAGAATATGCATTGCAGGAGCTTGCTTGCCCGGCAGCTAGTGTCCTATCAGAAAGAGTATTCAGTGCTGCAGGTTCAATACTAACAGAAAAAAGGACTCGTCTGGCTACCCAAAATGTAGATGATCTAACCTTCATTAAAATGAACCACAACTGGATTTCGAAATCTTTTGCCCCACCTTGCCCGGCTGACACCTAGCTTTCCTATGAAAAGGTCTTGCCTGTGGACTATTCTGAATGCCTTTTCCAATCTCGTAATTTTCTGCACCTGATTGTCCAGCATATGACATGTTTACACCTCACTAAATGGCCAAACTCCCCACACGGGGCCGTGGTATCGACACTTGGTGACAGCACCCGTGAGAGTGCAGTTTGTCTGAAGAGGTGGGTGAGCCCGCTTTTGGTCGACGGCACTGCCACTGGGTCCCTCCTAGTACAATAAAGTGTCTCTGGCGGTGGTGGTGCGCACCCAACGTCAGACACACCGTTGTAATATGAGGGGCCCTGGGCCTGTACCGCCGGCCACAAGACAGTTTCCCCCCACCCCAGCTCAAACAGTGCTCTACCACTTGCAAAATTATCTCACAGCTCCACCAATGTTTAGTCTATGCGCTGACATCCTTCAATGCCTGCCACTGACAATACCATTGTATTGACATTTTTGTTATGTTAGGCCTTCGATGCCTGTCTGTGGTCACTCCTTCCACTAGGCCTCCACTGACCACACCACTGCTGCCCGTGTACCCCTGTAACCAATTTAAAATTGCCTACAGCCATGTGTTATTATTTTAGGCCTTCGATGCCTGTCTGCGGTGACTCCTTCCACTAGGCCTCCACTGACCACACCACTGCTGCCCGTGTACCCCTGGAACCAATTTAAAATTGCCTACAGCCATGTGTTATTATTTTAGGCCTTCGATGCCTGTCTGCGGTCACTCCTTCCACTAGGCATCCACTGACCACACCACTGCTGCCCGTGTACCCCTGTAACCAATTTAAAATTGCCTACAGCCATGTGTTATTATTTTAGGCCTTCGATGCCTGTCTGCGGTGACTCCTTCCACTAGGCCTCCACTGACCACACCACTGCTGCCCGTGTACCCCTGGAACCAATTTAAAATTGCCTACAGCCATGTGTTATTATTTTAGGCCTTCGATGCCTGTCTGCGGTCACTCCTTCCACTAGGCATCCACTGACCACACCACTGCTGCCCGTGTACCCCTGTAACCAATTTAAAATTGCCTACAGCCATGTGTTATTATTTTAGGCCTTCGATGCCTGTCTGTGGTCACTCCTTCCACTAGGCCTCCACTGACCACACCACTGCTGACCGTGTACACCCCTGTAACCAATTTAAAATTGCCTACAGCCATGTGTTATTATTTTAGGCCTTCGATGCCTGTCTGCGGTCACTCCTTCCACTAGGCCTCCACTGACCACACCACTGCTGCCCGTGTACCCCTGGAACCAATTTAAAATTGCCTACAGCCATGTGCTATTATTTTAGGCCTTCGATGCCTGTCTGCGGTGACTCCTTCCACTAGGCCTCCACTGACCACACCACTGCTGCCCGTGTACCCCTGGAACCAATTTAAAATTGCCTACAGCCATGTGTTATTATTTTAGGCCTTCGATGCCTGTCTGCGGTGACTCCTTCCACTAGGCCTCCACTGACCACACCACTGCTGCCCGTGTACCCCTGGAACCAATTTAAAATTGCCTACAGCCATGTGTTATTATTTTAGGCCTTCGATGCCTGTCTGCGGTCACTCCTTCCACTAGGCATCCACTGACCACACCACTGCTGCCCGTGTACCCCTGGAACCAATTTAAAATTGCCTACAGCCATGTGTTATTATTTTAGGCCTTCGATGCCTGTCTGCGGTCACTCCTTCCACTAGGCATCCACTGACCACACCACTGCTGCCCGTGTACCCCTGTAACCAATTTAAAATTGCCTACAGCCATGTGTTATTATTTTAGGCCTTCGATGCCTGTCTGTGGTCACTCCTTCCACTAGGCCTCCACTGACCACACCACTGCTGACCGTGTACCCCTGTAACCAATTTAAAATTGCCTACAGCCATGTGTTATTATTTTAGGCCTTCGATGCCTGTCTGCGGTCACTCCTTCCACTAGGCCTCCACTGACCACACCACTGCTGCCCGTGTACCCCTGGAACCAATTTAAAATTGCCTACAGCCATGTGCTATTATTTTAGGCCTTCGATGCCTGTCTGCGGTGACTCCTTCCACTAGGCCTCCACTGACCACACCACTGCTGCCCGTGTACCCCTGTAACCAATTTAAAATTGCCTACAGCCATGTGTTATTATTTTAGGCCTTCGATGCCTGTCTGTGGTCACTCCTTCCACTAGGCCTCCACTGACCACACCACTGCTGCCCGTGTACCCCTGTAACCAATTTAAAATTGCCTACAGCCATGTGTTATTATTTTAGGCCTTCGATGCCTGTCTGCGGTGACTCCTTCCACTAGGCCTCCACTGACCACACCACTGCTGCCCGTGTACCCCTGGAACCAATTTAAAATTGCCTACAGCCATGTGTTATTATTTTAGGCCTTCGATGCCTGTCTGCGGTGACTCCTTCCACTAGGCCTCCACTGACCACACCACTGCTGCCCGTGTACCCCTGGAACCAATTTAAAATTGCCTACAGCCATGTGTTATTATTTTAGGCCTTCGATGCCTGTCTGCGGTCACTCCTTCCACTAGGCATCCACTGACCACACCACTGCTGCCCGTGTACCCCTGTAACCAATTTAAAATTGCCTACAGCCATGTGTTATTATTTTAGGCCTTCGATGCCTGTCTGCGGTCACTCCTTCCACTAGGCCTCCACTGACCACACCACTGCTGCCCGTGTACCCCTGGAACCAATTTAAAATTGCCTACAGCCATGTGTTATTATTTTAGGCCTTCGATGCCTGTCTGCGGTCACTCCTTCCACTAGGCCTCCACTGACCACACCACTGCTGCCCGTGTACCCCTGTAACCAATTTAAAATTGCCTACAGCCATGTGTTATTATTTTAGGCCTTCGATGCCTGTCTGCGGTGACTCCTTCCACTAGGCCTCCACTGACCACACCACTGCTGCCCGTGTACCCCTGTAACCAATTTAAAATTGCCTACAGCCATGTGTTATTATTTTAGGCCTTCGATGCCTGTCTGCGGTGACTCCTTCCACTAGGCCTCCACTGACCACACCACTGCTGCCCGTGTACCCCTGGAACCAATTTAAAATTGCCTACAGCCATGTGTTATTATTTTAGGCCTTCGATGCCTGTCTGCGGTCACTCCTTCCACTAGGCCTCCACTGACCACACCACTGCTGCCCGTGTACCCCTGGAACCAATTTAAAATTGCCTACAGCCATGTGTTATTATTTTAGGCCTTCGATGCCTGTCTGCGGTGACTCCTTCCACTAGGCCTCCACTGACCACACCACTGCTGCCCGTGTACCCCTGGAACCAATTTAAAATTGCCTACAGCCATGTGTTATTATTTTAGGCCTTCGATGCCTGTCTGCGGTCACTCCTTCCACTAGGCATCCACTGACCACACCACTGCTGCCCGTGTACCCCTGTAACCAATTTAAAATTGCCTACAGCCATGTGTTATTATTTTAGGCCTTCGATGCCTGTCTGCGGTCACTCCTTCCACTAGGCCTCCACTGACCACACCACTGCTGCCCGTGTACCCCTGGAACCAACATCAGAAAATATAAAAATAAGTATTTTGCTTATAAAAAAGAAAATACTGGAGAGATATCAAATGCAGACATTTTAACATTAAAAACAAACACATACAACAAAAATCTGGTACAGTACTAGAAATGGCCACCAGCTACAATAACTTTCTCCTGCAACTAGTTAACTGAAAGGTTTTTTCAATTTTAAACACAGATATGGCATCCACCGAGTGTTGTCCTGTCACGTCTTCTTTATATTATTGCCAAGAAGATGCAAAACAATGAAAATAATAAAATCATTATTTACCAAAAAAATAGAGTAAGTCAAAACCACATTGCAAATAAACATTCATTACAAATAAAGAAGCAGGGCGCGTCCGAGGGTGAGTATATACCTAATAAGAATATAATCACCCTCGGACGCGCCCTGCTTCTTTCCGACAGCCTTCCTTCCTAAGAATCAGCCCTTCCGTGGTGTAGAGAGAGGGTTTGTTACACTCCAAGGTGTTCCCCAGGTTGCCTTTCCTGAGCTTCGATCTTCCGGCTCTCGTTTAGTAGTCGTTGGAAACTACGCTGCATTAGGCCTACAAATTGGGTATGGGGTGTAGAGAGATGGTGTGTTACACTCCAAGGTGTTCCCCAGGTTTCCTCTCCATTGCTTCGATCTTCCGGCTCTCGTTTAGTAGTTGTTGGAAACTACGCTGCATTAGGCCTACAAATTGGGTATGGGGTGTAGAGAGATGGTGTGTTACACTCCAAGGTGTTCCCCAGGTTTCCTCTCCATTGCTTCGATCTTCCGGCTCTCGTTTAGTAGTTGTTGGAAACTACGCTGCATTAGGCCTACAAATTGGGTATGGGGTGTAGAGAGATGGTGTGTTACACTCCAAGGTGTTCCCCAGGTTTCCTCTCCATTGCTTCGATCTTCCGGCTCTCGTTTAGTAGTTGTTGGAAACTACGCTGCATTGGGCCTACAAATTGGGTATGGGGTGTAGAGAGATGGTGTGTTCCACTCCAAGGTGTTCTCCAGGTTGCCTTTCCTGAGCTTCGATCTTCCGGCTCTCGTTTAGTAGTTGTTGGAAACTACGCTGCATTAGGCCTACAAATTGGGTATGGGGTGTAGAGAGATGGTGTGTTACACTCCAAGGTGTTCCCCAGGTTTCCTCTCCATTGCTTCGATCTTCCGGCTCTCGTTTAGTAGTTGTTGGAAACTACGCTGCATTAGGCCTACAAATTGGGTATGGGGTGTAGAGAGATGGTGTGTTCCACTGTAGAGAGATGGTGTGTTCCACTCCAAGGTGTTCCCCAGGTTTCCTCGCCAATGCTTCGATCATCATGCTCTCGTTTAGTAGTTGTTGGAAACTACGCTGCATTAGACCTACAAATTGGGTATGGGGTGTAGAGAGATGGTGTGTTCCACTCCAAGGTGTTCTCCAGGTTGCCTTTCCTGAACTTCTATCTTCAGGCTCTCATTAAATTGTGGTTAAACGGAACAACTGCATTTGGCGTACTAGTTGGTTTGGGGCCTACTATCGGTGTCTGCCGCTCCTTGCTGTTCTCCTGGTTTCCTGTCCTGAAATTCTGTTTTCAGGCGCTCGTTAAGTAGTTGTTAATGTTAGACTGCATTTGCCCTACTAGTTGGGTTGGGGCCTACTATCGGTGTCTGCCACTCCTTGCTGTTCTCCTCCACTGAACAAAGCTGTGCCGCCTGTTTACTACTGTTGCCAATTTTGAACTGCATTTCGACTACTTACTGATTTGGGCCTACTCTCTGTGTCAGCCTCTCATTCCAGTTGTCCTCCACTGCAATGCCCCCTGATTAGTCCTGTGTTACCAATTTTGAACTGCATTTAGCCCACTTTATTCTTTGGGCCTATATCTGTGTTTCCTCCTCATCCTGCCCATTGCCCAGCCAGTGATAGATGAGACTGCTGGTACATTGACCCATAACGCAACATTTCCCGTGCACGCTACACTGCAAGATTGTGACCCTGCTGAAAGTCAGGTCCCCCTTCCCGCATACCATACCACCTTACACGGGGACAAACAGGAAGGTGCAGATGAAAGTGCAGGTTCCTTCATCAGGTGGGGGGAGGAATACTAGTTGGCGACGTCACTGGCACAGGGCCTCTCATGGTACGCAAAAGTGTTGCTGCCGGTGGGAGGCGCCCCCGCCGTGCAAACACACCGCTGTACTTTGAGGGGCCCTGTGCCAGTGCCAATGCCAACGAGTGGGCCCCCCCTGCTTGCTCAGGTTCACAGCACTTGCAAAGTTGAAATACTTACCTCTCCCTGCTCCACTGCCGTGACGTGGTCCAGATTTCCTGGGCCCACTAATTACTTGAACCAGCCCTACCCACCACAACTTTAGCCAAATGACCCCCAATTTCAAATGCCTTCCAATTATTATAAGGTAAATTACGCTTGACAAGCTTCATTAAGAAGAATGGATGGTTTTGACATTAAAATGGGCACTCTAGGTGTTTTCCTGGCCCCCACTCACTGCCGACTATGCTGCCCCATTGACTTGCATTGGGTTTCGTGTTTCGGTCGATCCCGACTTTACGTCATAATCGGCCGATTTCACTCGACCCGACTTTTGAGATAGTCGGGTTTCGCGAAACCCGGCTCGACTCTAAAAAGGTCAAGGTCGCTCAACTCTAGTCATCAGGTTTGGCAGATAAGAAATACGGCCATCACCTTTCAGGGCTGATATACAGCATTGTATATTACTGTATATCTGCCCCCAACCCCGAGAAGAAAAATAACTTTTATTATACTCACCTGGGGCGGTCTGGAATGTTGGGTGTCGCTGGTCTTGGTCGGGCACCTCCTTTCATCTTACTATCCCCGTCCTCTTGCTTGTTTCGTTTGGATGACGCATCTCTTCATCATCCACACAGTCTCCTCAGCACAACGCTCCAGCACAGGCGTACTTCTCTGCCCTGTTGAGGGCAGAGCAAAGTACTGCAGTTTGCATGCCCCTGGGCTCTTTGACCTTTCCCGGTGCCTGCGCACTGCAGTACTTTACTCTGCCTTCAACAGGGCAGAAAAGTACGCCTGCACTAGAGCGCAGTGCCGAGGAGATGCGTGATCCACATGAAGCAAGCAGGAGGGCGGCATAGCAAGAAGAAAGGATGCGCCGGAGCAAAACCAGCGACACCTGGAGCGCCCGCTAGGGCCTAGGGGATACTCGTACCGGGTCTGGTGGTCGTTGGTTAGTCACAGTGGCAGTGACCCGGTCCATGGCCCTGGGCGTCCAAGTTAAAGGGAAAGTCTTTAAAGGGGTTGTTTTGAATAAAGAATGTTCATTACGCCACTGCTTAAAGGGGTCCACTGGGGATGGTGTTTTTGCAGCAATGATGGTGTGGCTTCCCACAGGTGAAGCTTAGTCCCCAGGGCTCTCGGTGTAGTGGGCAAAGATGACAGATGGTGTAGTGCCAGAAAGAATTAGAGGACACAAGGTTGTAGTCTCTTTACCTTTTACTGGTAGTATGCAGCCACAGTCCAGGATACGGATCACAGATGATGGTGAGGTCCGGCCAGCCTGGAAGCGATTCGGAATCACCCTAGCCAGGTGGGGTTGGAAGCCTTCCTTTCTGCACTGCGCTGTAGTCCCTTGCTCCGTAAGGCTTCTTGCAAGGTCCTCTCTTTCTCTCTGTCCTATTAATAGGACAATATCCGTATGGCAGGCAACTCGAGCCTTTTTACAAGTGTCTCTATTTGTGGCAACTCCGGGCTCTATATGTAATGACCAGAGGTCCGAATAAGATCCAGTGAGTCACAAACCAAGACCAAGGCAGAAATCTCCAACGGTAGTTACTCAAAAGCAAAATAATCAAGGTAATATGGAGAATATTAAGGCAGATGCACCCCAAAGATACACTAATTCAGCAGCAGCTGAAATCACTGTGCCACTCCAAGGTCTCCTGAGAACTGTATACTACAACAGACTAGTAAGAAATTTACCTAACAGGCAACTAAAAAACAGGAACAAGTGTAAACTGAATGTAGTTTTATCAAGGGAGCCCCTGGAACAGCACACTGAGTATAACTTACACCACTCTAATATAAGATACACCTCTAAAGTAACAATTTAACACTCTGAGCAGAGATACCCGGGTATCTATAACTATGGTACCGTATCCTGAGATGGATTTCCTCTCAGGCAGGAATCCGCAGAGGCTGCAGCCAGTTCATATCTTCAGCGCCAATAAGTTACAGCAAGCTCCTCTTGTCTTGTCGGCCGATGCCGAGCCCAAACGCCGGGGACTTAGTGGTCTCACGATGTTGTCTCTGCTTCTGTAGCTCCTAGGAATGCTTCCACGATAACCCGTCCGTCTCTGTATCAGCAGTCTGTCCAGACTTATTTCTCCACTCAATGCACAGGGAATCCACAGACTTCCAAATACGTACTGGGTTTTAGTAAAGTCTCAGTCTTTTCTTAGATAAAGGGTTAGCTCCTCTCCAGGAAATGTTAGCAACACAAGTCTCTCACAGAGTTAAACAAAAGGTTAGTTCTTCTCCAGGAGAAGGTTAGCAACAAAAAGTCTCTCAAAAGCTTCTTTTCCTCCAAAAACACTTGCAGTAAATCCACACACAGTCTCTTGATCTCACAGCAGCTTCTTCTTTTGCTTCCCGCCTTTTTTTCTCTCAGCTCTCACTTCCTAGTTTCACTTTACACACGAGACACTAGACCCCACCCCGCAGCACACATTGTCTCTGGGAGTTTTGCACGGTCTGTCATCTGCTGCAACAGGCAAAAACCACAGGGTCCTAGTGCCCTCTCAGTGGGACTACAGTTCACCCTCTTACATGCCACCCCACTAGAGGTTGGCGTCCTCGACATACCTTCCCACTCAAATTCATCTTGAGCATATCGCTGAGGCGGTATTCCTGCCGTAGATCGTGTAGTTCTCCTGAGTCCTACATCAACAGGTGCGACCTTAGAGGGAGCTAGAGTCTCTTCCGTGGTCGTGTTAGTGGGCGTAAGTGGAGTTGTCTCCTCCTGCGGCTCGATGTCCTGTGATACAGCGTCAGGACCAAGCAGTTGACCTGATGCACTCTCCTCAACAACATCCTCCATATCCCCAACATTCTCATCACCCGAGGCCAGATCGGTCACAGGGGGCAAATAAGCAGGCGCAGGAGTAAGCACACCATCAAACTCAAGATCATTCAGAGCTTCCGCCCCTTGAAACATGGCCTCTGGCTCTAGGGGGGTAGGCGCCGAATCTTCAAACCAGCACCGCTGTAACATGTTACGATGCAAATTACGAGTTGGCCCCCCTGTCCCCACCGGTTCGACCTCGTACACTGGAATCTCAGGGTTCACCTGTTTTTTTATCAGATACGGTATCGCCTCCCATCGGTCACTCAGCTTTCCTGACCGTCGTTTTGTCCTCACCAACACTCTGTCTCCCGGAGAGAACAGCTCTGTTTGTACAGGTTGCGTGTCCTTATGGACCACCTGACGAAGGCGGTCGCCCACCACCTGATGCACCACCCTCAACCACCGCCGATGCTCTCGTACCCACTCGGATGCAGTCCGAAGGGGGGCGGAGGAGGGATCTGGCATGTTCAAATCCTCAATGTCTCGGCCAGGTCTACCAAACATCAACATGTGTGGTGAGTAACCAGTAGTACTGTGCACCCTGTTATTGTAAGCCCACATCAATTCGGGGAGATACTCAGGCCAGCATGTCTGTTGCTGACTCTCTAAGGACCTCAACATTTGCAACAGGGTCCGATTAAAACGCTCACACGCCCCATTACCCTGAGGGTGGTAAGGCGTTGTTCTCGACTGCTCGATACCATAGAGCTGGTGCAACTCTTTCATCAGCGTCCCCTGAAAGCAGGCCCCTTGATCTGAATGTATTCTCTGCGGACACCCGAACACTTGGAAGAAATGTCGGCACACTGCCTCAGCCGCCGACTTGGCCGTCTGATCTCTTGTCGGCACCGCTACAGCATACTTGGTAAAGTGATCTGTCATTGCCAGGCAATAGGAGTACCCTGACGTAGAGTACCCTATCAACACGTAGTCAATCATGAGTAGTTCCAGTGGAGCTGAAGTCTTAATAGACTGTGTGGGAGCCCGCTGCTCAGGGCTTTTGTTGAGCCCACAAATTCGGCACTGCCGACACGCGTCGGCCACCATCCCTCCCAACTCAGGGCAGTAGAGGACTCGCTGCAACCACTGAAGTGTCTTTTCACTTCCAAAATGGGCCCCCTTCTCATGCGCCTCACGAGCGACCACTGGCCCCATCCCCACAGGAATTATCAGTTGGTACCGATGCTGCAGCTCCGATGGCAGGTACACCTTACGATATAAAAGACCTTGTTCCACACACAATTTATCCCATTGTTGAAGGAGTTTCATTCCTTCCATGGACAACTGAGCCTTGTCCTCTGCACTGGGCCAGGCCTTGTTTTGTACCCAACGGCGCACAAGTGCAACGTCCGGACACTCATCCTGGACTCTTGTCCAATCTGAGGGTGTTTTACCCAGGACACAGGGCATCCCGGTGGCCACCCCACTTGAGTGTACCACACTTTGGAAGATAGGTATTTGCCCCAAAGCTGGAGTTTCAGTATCCTCAAGTTGTTCGTCAACATCTTCCCCG
This sequence comes from Ranitomeya imitator, assembly GCF_032444005.1. Lineage (NCBI taxonomy): Eukaryota > Metazoa > Chordata > Amphibia > Anura > Dendrobatidae > Ranitomeya > Ranitomeya imitator. The sequence continues at coordinate 54,284,589 of NC_091288.1, read as the reverse complement.
GATGACCCAAGGGGCACTCTTGACAATGCATCTGCATTGCCGTTCTCTCGACCAGAGCGAAATTTAATGCGGTAATTGAACTTGGCCAGTCTGGCGACCCACCGCTGCTCCAACGCCGCCAGTTTTGCATTCTCTAAGTGAGCTAGCGGGTTGTTATCTGTCATGACTAGCACCTCAGCTCCTGTTAGATACTCGGAGAAACGTTCTGTCATTGCCCACACCAGGGCCAGCAATTCCAGCCGGAATGAGCTGTAGTTAGCCGGATTTCGCTCGGAGTCTCTTAAAGATCTGCTGCCATAAGAAATCACTCGTTCTCGGCCGTCCTGCACCTGTGCTAGTACTGCCCCCAACCCATGAAGACTACCATTGGTATACAACAAAAAAGGGGTGTCAAACCGGGCGTAGGCCAGCAATGGGGCACTCGTTAGGGCGGTTTTCACTCCATCAAATGCCTTTTTCTGTAGGGGCCCCCATGGAATGGGGCGATTTCGAGGACCCAGCGCTGTCCCTCTCAAAAGTTCATTCAAGGGACTCACCACTTGTGAGAATTTAGGCACAAACCGCCGATAGTATCCTGCTAGGCCCAGGAAGGCCCGCACTTCTCGCAGGTCACAAGGAGGTGGCCACTCTTGTACCGCCTTAATCTTACTGGCTAAAGGTAGTACCCCGTCTGGGGTCACCAGATGCCCCAAATATTCAATCTGGTTTCGTAACAGTTGACATTTTTTTGGCTTTATTTTCAGGCCGTAGCTCTTGAGCCGCCGGAGAACTTGACGCAGCTTCTCCAGATGATCTTCAAATGAGGTTCCGAACACCACAATGTCGTCCAGATATATCTGGACTGATTCAAAATTTAGATCGCCCAAGCAATGTTCCATCAGGCGTTGGAAGGTTCCCGGGGCGGTAGCGAGGCCAAAGGGCATCCGGTTGAACTCAAAGAGCCCCATTGGCAAGACAAACGCCGTCTTGGCCCGATCTTTTTCAGCCATTGGGACCTGCCAGTACCCGCTTGCCAAATCCAACGTTGAGAAATACTTGGCCCGACCCAGGGCCGACAGGGATTCTTCAATACGGGGTAAAGGATATGCGTCCCGTACGGTGTGGGCATTCAATTTCCGATAGTCCACACAAAATCGGAGTGTCTCATCCTTCTTGCGGACCAAGACTACAGGGGCCGCCCAGGGACTCCGGCTCTCTCGGATCACTTGGTTGTCCAGCATACTGGCCACCATGCTCTTCACCTCTTGATAGAGCGCCGGAGGAATTTGGCGATATCTTTCTCTAATGGGTGGAGTATCCCCCGTTGGAATCTCATGCTCAATCGTCTGGGTACACCCGAAGTCCTCTCCATGTCGGGAAAAGGTCTCTTGATGTTCCCACAAAACTCTCTCCAACTGCTCCAACTGCACGGGGGTCAGCTTCTCCCGATCCACTCCCATCTGCTCCATGATCACATGAACATTCCATTCCTCCGTAGGAGGTTCAGTCCGGCCTACCTCGACCGCGAATGTCCAGGATGACTGTTGGTCTGGTCGCAATTCGAACCCTGCATTTTCCGGCACCTTCTCTGCCGGCATGAACAATTCAGCCAGTATGGTCCCAGCGGGAATTGCAACAGCTTCATCTAAAACATTGATGCATCGGACCGGCACTCGTCCATTCTTCACAATCGCCAAAGACTGGGCCACATGTACCTTGGCAAATGAGGAACCCTCTCGGGCGGGCTCAAGTAGCACTTCAAGCCCATTCAATCTCTGTGCAGCTCCCACAGGCAGCATTAAGAGTTCCTCTTGTCTGGGTCCCAGCAGGATCGGGGCCCTCGAAGTCACTCGGACCCGGCCCACCCGGCCACCTGGGACCGCACTTTTCAGCAAGTCGCAACTCAGCACTAGACGGTGTAGAATTCTCTGTGTGGGTCGGTGTCTTGTCGCACGGGCCCAGTATCGGGGTCCTTCACTGGCATACATCTGGTGATTCAAATCTCGCAGCACGTTCATTCCGAGCGTCACTTCCATCCCTCTTCTAGGGGGGTGATCCACCAGTACTACTCCTTTCTGCCCCAGCTCTTGACCAAACATTTTTAGTTGCATCCACACGATCCCTTTTACTGACAATTGACCATTATTTGCGGCGGTCAGTCGTATCACTCGGCCATCCTCTGGAATCACTAGTCGACTGAAGTATCTCTCATATACTTCTAGAGGCATTATAGTACATTCGGATCCCGTGTCAACCAAGCACCTCATCTTCCGCCCGCCAACTCTGCTTCTATCACTGGACTACATGCAAACAAATCTTGTTCATTCCGTCGAGGGCTTTGTGTGGGTGGGGCCGCTGCTGCTTGCCCTCTCATGGCAGCGGCCGGAAGTTTAAAGCCGGCGACGGGGTTTCTGGGGCTGTAAGCGCCCGGCAGTAACGCGAGATGTGTCCCTGGCGGCCACACTTCCAGCAGGTGATTGTTCCTCGTGGTTGAGGGCTTGACTCATTCTGATAGGACGACCTGGCCATTTGCGGGGTCACCGTTCCAGGGGGTGGGGCAGGAGGTTCCCGTGAGGGGGTAGAGGCGGGATCAACTGTCAGTTGAGACAATTTCAGCTTCAACTCCTTCACCTCAGCACGCAAAGCTTGTACCACGCTTACCAGCCCCTCTCCCCCCGACCCTGATGACCCACCTTCCTCCAGCTGGGCACTGTTCACTGACCCCTCGGGAACATAGGCTGATTTCTCTTCCCTTTCCACTGCAGCTCGGTAAATCTGCCAGAAAGATAACTCTGGTGCAACCCGGGCCATTTCCAACAGTTTGTCCCGGAGCAGTCTATTGGCTAAACCGGTGATGAATTGGTCCCGGAGCAAGCGGTCTACCTCCCGAAACGCCCCCATGGCCCCCGGGTCTAGTCGCTGCATCTCATTCAACATCTCTTGCAAAATATTAGAGTACTGCATCAGGGACTCACACTCTCTCTGGGGACGATTAAAGAATAGGGACCGAAGCTGGGCCACACGCGCTCGGCCCCCCAAACTCCCCTCTAACAGTTCCAAAATCTTTTCTAATGTATTCCTCTCTGATTCTGGGCGCACCATCACCATACGCCTAATATCACCCTCCAGTGCATTTAATGCCAGCTCAGCGCGTAACGCGGGGGTCAAATTACACATGCGCAGAATACTCCGGATTCTCTCAGCCCAATCTTGCAACGCCATATTGCGCCCATCGTATTTCGGCATGTGCTGAAGTAAAGCTCCTACAGGCACATACCCTCCCGGAGTCGCAGCGGCTGCCAAGGGAACCCCAACCCCCGAGGAGGATGCGGATACAGCGGGGTCATTTCCACCCTCGCCCCCGTCCATGACAAACACTGGATCCTGCCGACTACGCCAAAAATGTAATGACCAGAGGTCCGAATAAGATCCAGTGAGTCACAAACCAAGACCAAGGCAGAAATCTCCAACGGTAGTTACTCAAAAGCAAAATAATCAAGGTAATATGGAGAATATTAAGGCAGATGCACCCCAAAGATACACTAATTCAGCAGCAGCTGAAATCACTGTGCCACTCCAAGGTCTCCTGAGAACTGTATACTACAACAGACTAGTAAGAAATTTACCTAACAGGCAACTAAAAAACAGGAACAAGTGTAAATTGAATGTAGTTTTATCAAGGGAGCCCCTGGAACAGCACACTGAGTATAACTTACACCACTCTAATATAAGATACACCTCTAAAGTAACAATTTAACACTCTGAGCAGAGATACCCGGGTATCTATAACTATGGTACCGTATCCTGAGATGGATTTCCTCTCAGGCAGGAATCCGCAGAGGCTGCAGCCAGTTCATATCTTCAGCGCCAATAAGTTACAGCAAGCTCCTCTTGTCTTGTCGGCCGATGCCGAGCCCAAACGCCGGGGACTTAGTTAGTGGTCTCACGATGTTGTCTCTGCTTCTGTAGCTCCTAGGAATGCTTCCACGATAACCCGTCCGTCTCTGTATCAGCAGTCTGTCCAGACTTATTTCTCCACTCAATGCACAGGGAATCCACAGACTTCCAAATACGTACTGGGTTTTAGTAAAGTCTCAGTCTTTTCTTAGATAAAGGGTTAGCAACACAAGTCTCTCACAGAGTTAAACAAAAGGTTAGTTCTTCTCCAGGAGAAGGTTAGCAACAAAAAGTCTCTCAAAAGCTTCTTTTCCTCCAAAAACACTTGCAGTAAATCCACACACAGTCTCTTGATCTCACAGCAGCTTCTTCTTTTGCTTCCCGCCTTTTTTTCTCTCAGCTCTCACTTCCTAGTTTCACTTTACACACGAGACACTAGACCCCACCCCGCAGCACACATTGTCTCTGGGAGTTTTGCACGGTCTGTCATCTGCTGCAACAGGCAAAAACCACAGGGTCCTAGTGCCCTCTCAGTGGGACTACAGTTCACCCTCTTATACTATATGCTGCTGTGCCTTCAGATGTAATGGTGGACAGGCGACTTGAAATCACCTGCCCGCCAATTTCTGCTGTGGGGCATACAATTACCCCCACAACCTTGGAATTCCAGCCTCTGGTTCTTGCACTTCAGCGTGGAGGAAGCTCAGTCGCAGCTCCCCTCCAGCGCTTCACTTCCCCTGTGCTCCTTCCTCTTTACACAGTCTCCTACAGACCATTCTGTCTCTCTCTCTCTCTTCTCTTTACAGGAGCTGCAGAACCATGTGTCTGCACGGCCTCAGCTTTCCACTCCTCACTCCTCTCTGACAGACTCCCTAAATCCTCGTCCAGACAGAATATATATAGGGAAGCCACCCACAAACTGGATCAGAGCTCCTCCTTCTGGCCTGGAGTCAGAACAGTGTTGTACTGTATGTATGTGTTACCCGTTAGAGGGATCTTTCCTCGCTTCCAGGAATGTCATCACCCTCCCCGTGGGGATGGCAATACCACTGTGACAACCGAATTCCTGGGATGTCACACGCCCATCAGACCGGTCTGCCCCGCATTGCAGGTGAGAATAATAAAAGTTATTTTTCCGCTCTTGCAGGTCCAGTTGGGGGCAGATATACAACATTATAGAATGCTGTATATCAGCCCTGGAAGGTGGTGGCCATATCTTTTATCGGTCAAACCTGGTGACAGGTTGCCTTTAAGCCTCCAGCTTACTGCTGGAAGCTGTCAGATATGGTCTTGTGCTCCTCTGGTTTAGTCTTGTCTGTTTAGCTCCTTGTTGTATCATTCTTCCTTGTTTTGCCCTTAGCTTGTTTTTCTGACTATTCTTGTGTATCCTGATTTTGTATTTTTACTGCCCCTTTGGTTCTGACCCGGCTACCTCACCACTCCTGCCAACCCGCACCCCCATACAACAGCTTATTCAATGAACCCAACCCATGCTTCCCTGTTGAAGTCCAGATCCCTGTACAGTGATTAAAGGGTGAAGGTCATGACAATCCCTTGGATCTGGTAAGTGGAGTGGCTTGCGCTAAGTCTGTCTACGGTAACCATTTTAGAGCTTTCAGGGGACCATTTCCATACGTTACGTAAAAACATACTCACGGGATACGTTTAAATAGCATCTGTCAGTAGGCTTTTGCCACCTTACTTGTCAGCAGTATGATGTAGGGGCATAGAACCTGATTACAATCATGTATCACTTACCGATGACTGCATGTAGTTTTATCAGAGGGAGATTATTACTAGAGGACTAGTAATCCTGTTGCTAGGTAGGCAGGTATATTCATGAATTTTGTATAACCCCAACATAGTTACATAGTTACATAGGTTGAAAAAAGACTTAGGTCAATCAAGTTCAACCTTTCTCCACCAACTGTTCATTTCATGACTAATTTAACTATATCCAGCAATATTATGTGTATCAAGGAAATCATCCAGCCCTTTTTTTAAATCTAAAAGCTGTTATGTTATAGTGTCTGCTTTTTCTACCTCTTGTGTTTGGGCATTCCAGAATCTGACTGCTCTATCTGTAAATAACCTATTTTCTTTCCTATTTCCTATTTAGCTGCCGGAATCGCCTTTTTTCCACCCATAATGAGTGCCCCCTGGTCCTTAGTATGGTCCTTGGAAGGAGTAAGTCATGTGCCAGTGTTTTGTACTGGCCGCACATATATTTATACATGTAAATGAGATCCCCTCTGAAGCATCTTTTTCCTAAGTTAAACAAGCCCAACTTTTCTAACCTCTCCTCATATGAGAGACCTTCCATCCCTTGTAATAATCTAGCTGCCTGTCTTTGAAATAATTCAAACTTCTGAATATTCTTTTTAAAATGTGGAGCCCAAAACTGGATCCCATATTCTAGATGTGGCCTCACCAGTGATTTATCAAGGGGTAATAATACGTTGGGATCGTGGGATTTTATCTCTCTTTGTATATCCCTCTCCTAGTGTATCCTCACCCACCCCCTGCAGACTGTGAGCCCTCGCGGGCAGGGTCCTCCCTCCTTATGTACTCGTGTGCCTTGTTATCTGCTCATGTTTAATGTAATTGTCTATATTTGCCCCGTATTCACATGTAAAGCGCCATGGAATAAATGGCGCTATAAAAATGTATAATAATAATAATAATAATAATAATAAAAATATACCCTAATATCTTGTTTTCTTTTGTGGCTGCTGCTTGACATTGAGTACTGCTGCTCAGCTTACTTGAAATCAGAATAGCCAAGTCCTTCTTCTGTTCTGTAGTCCCGAGTGTTACAGAACCCCCAGCACCAAGAATATGTTATGCAGTATATATTATATATGATAGGTTCCATGTGAAATGCATCAGTCCACAGGCTGCGCCCCTGGACAAGATATTCTCTTTCTGACCTCCCCCCACCTTTGTAATTCCCACAGTAAATAGCGGCAGGCTCCGGCCCCCTGCGGCTATTGTAATGTATGTCTGGCTAGCTGTTTTCCTATTGGCCGGCCCTGTGTATCTGTGTTATATATTCTGTGTGCTGTAAATAAAGGGTGTTCTTAGACTGGAAATACGTGGAGAAGCAGGCAGCTTTTATATGCTCTCATGTAATCAAGAGATTCCTGCCAGCGTCATTCATTCAGAATCTAGCAAAAGCCAGAGTGGACCTTCTGAAACACGGGGTGGTACTGAAAGAGGTACCCCAGCTTGGTAGACCCCATTACACCGAGTATTCTCCCATTTAATGTATATGCAGCAATAGGATTACTCCTTCCTAGGTGCATTACTCTACATTTATCCACAATTGCCAAGTGTTTGTCCATTCAGACATCGTATTCAGATTGTTTTGCAATACTGTAATGTCAAGGTCAGATTTTAATATCCTACATAGTTTGGTGTCATCAGCAAAGACTGACACTTTACTCTCAATTCCATCCACAAGGTCATTAATAAAGAGCTTAAAAAGAATTGGTCCTAACACAGATCCCAGCGGTACCCCACTGCTGACTTATCCCATCACTGATTGACAGCTCTCTGTGTCAAAATAGTGAGGGTACAAAAATACCACATGACTTGACAAAAGTTACAGAGACGTGGAAATTGTAAAAACTCTCAAAAGTGAAGATGGTCCCTCAACACCACAGAGCGCTCTAAGGCAATGAACAACCTGCCATATGATGAATGAAGATAGATAGAATTCAATTGAGAGGTAAAAAAAACACTGCAATTGTGCTCTCAGTAAAAAGCATAAGTACAAGAGGACCTATAGCCAACATTTGCCATTGTAAATAAAGACCACACTACCCAGTACCACGATGCGCGTTTTGAGTACAACTTCGTCAAGGATAGACAGGCCTCAAATGAGAAGTAAAAATACCCGTGCTATAGTTCTCTCAGTAAATAGCATAAGTGCAAGAGGACCTATACCAACCACATGCTATTGTAAGACCACACTTCCCAGTACCCCACCGTGCATTTCACATGCAGCTTCATCAGGGGTAGACCTCAAATGAGAGGTAAAAAAACTCCAGCAATAGCGCTCTCAGTAAATAGCATAAGCGCAAGAGGACCTATACCCACCACATGCCATTGTAAATAAAGACCACACTGCCTAGTACCCCAACGCACGTTTCACGTTCAACTTTGTCAGAGGGTACACCAACAAAGCTGGTAGTTTATGTAGTGCATGCCTTTTACTTGTGATCTTAATGTGTTTAACTGATCCAGAGTCACAAAAAAGTCACTATATCAAAATAACTGACGGTCACATCCAAAAATAAATCATGTCTGAATAGGTGCTTACCTAGAGTCGCCAACTCATATACAATCAACCAGATAACGCAGCACTCTGTAGCTCCATAGCATGCAAACATAAAATATGAAAATAGCTAAGCACCTGTTCAGACCTGATTTATGTTTAGATGTGAAGGTCAGTTTTTTGATATTTGTATGTAGCCTTCTGACTGAGCACTCCGCCCCTTAGCCTTAGGTGTTTTTACTTGCAGCAGGATTCTTCTCATCCACAGGGATATAGACTTTAGTCCAAGAGAGGATTCATATTAGGTTCCCAGAGAGATGTAGACTGTCTAAGAGAGGAATGGCATTAGGTCTTGGCAACGAGAAACGCCTTAACGTGGCTGCCAGGTACACATGAATTGGCCACTTTATGTGCTAAGCATTCTAAGGCCATGTTCACACTATGCGGTTTTTACTGCGGAACCGCAGCTGTTTTCTATGCAGGGTACAGTACAATGTTACCCTATGGAAAACAAAAACCGCAGTGCACATGATGCGGAAAAACCCCCAAAAAACCGCGCTGAATTGCTGCGGAAAAAAAGAAGGACCATGTCACTTCTTTGTGCAGAATCGCAGCGATTCTGCACCCATAGAAATGCATTGATCCGCTTACTTCCCGCATAGGGCTGTGCCCACCTTGCGGGAAGTAAGCGGATAATGTGCGGGTTATACCCGGTGTGGAGGAGAGGAGACTCTCCTCCAGGCCCCGGGAACCATATTTGTGTTAAAAAAAAAGAATTAAAATAAAAAATCATGATATACTCACCTCTGAAGTCTCAGCACTGCACGCGGCCGTCCGGTCTCAGGTTTGCTATACGACCAGGACCTTTGGTGACGTCGCGGTCACATGACGGTGACGTCACCGAAGGTCCTGGTCGCACAGCATCTTTGGAACCGGACCGCCGCCTGCAGCGCCGAGGAGATCGGGACGTCAGAGGGTTGAGTATATCATCATTATTTTAATATTTTTACACTACTATTGATGCTGCATATTGCTGCATATGCAGCATCAATAGTAGGGGTAAATCCCGCAGCGGAACCCGCAGTGGAACCCGCAGGACAAACCACGATAAATCTGCAGGGATAACCGCAGCGGGTTTGCCCTGCAGATTTATCAAATCCGCTGCGGGAAAACCCGCGGGACAAAACGCAACGTGTGAATGTGGCCTAAATGTTTCATATTTATAGAGCAATAATGCAAGTCAATTTTCATATTTTATGTTTGCATGCTACAGAGTGCTGCCTTATCTGTTTGATAAAAAAGTCACTGACCTAAGACTTGCTTCGGCCTATAGTATTGGTTCCCAGCAGTTTACATTACCAGCTATCTGGATGAAATTTTAACAAATCTCATCAACATGCTGGAGAATTTTTCTGCATGGAATTTTAAATTCAAATCTCAATATGTCAATTTCTGATGTGTAATGTCATGGATATTTGGGGAATTTTCTTTACTGATTTCACTGGGAAAACTTAAATCTGTAATCAGGATTTTTGCTATGAATTACTGGAATTTTTTTAAAAGAAAAATCTGCAGGTGCAGATGATCTTATAAAATAAAAAATACAGTATTCTGGGATGGCTGCGTTCAAATGTGAAGCCACATCATTCCCGTAGCTAGGCAATCAGAGACCAGTTGGGGTACCAGTGAAACATGGTCACAGGAGTAAATAAAAAATATTTGTTTCATTTTTCCCATTCATTTCTATTAGTTTTGAACAAATCCATGTATATGCTGCAGACAAAAACCAATTAAGATGCGTAAAGAGGATTTTCCGTTTTTGATATTCCAGTCTGCAAAAATGATCAAGTAAAAATGGGAGAGGCGTCAATTGTTAGATCAATGTGGCCCCCACTGTTGAGCACTGTTTTTTTCTAGGAGTAGCATGGAATAAAATTTTTACTTTTTACAATAAATTTTATACAAAGCTATAATTACTTTTCTTCTGGTGAGCGCCAAACCCTTTATATTGAGTGTCATGAGTCATGACACATGCATGACTTCTTCACTTGTTCCCTCAAGATCCAGTCTTTAGGAGTTGACTGGTATACAGTTAGGGCCAGAAATATTTGGACAGTGACACAAGTTTTGTTATTTTAGCTGTTTACAAAAACATGTTCAGAAATACAATTATATATATATAATATGGGCTGAAAGTGCACACTCCCAGCTGCAATATGATAGTTTCCACATCCAAATCGGAGAAAGGGTTTAGGAATCATAGCTCTGTAATGCATAGCGTCCTCTTTTTCAAGGGACCAAAAGTAATTGGACAATGGACTCTAAGGGCTGCAATTAACTCTGAAGGCGTCTCCCTCGTTAACCTGTAATCAATGAAGTAGTTAAAAGGTCAGGGGTGGATTCCAGGTGTGTGGTTTTGCATTTGGAAGCTGTTGCTGTGAGCAGACAACATGCGGTCAAAGGAACTCTCAATTGAGGTGAAGCAGATCATCCTGAGGCTGAAAAAAAAGAAAAAATACATCAGAGAGATAGCAGACATGCTTGGAGTAGCAAAATCAACAGTTGGGTACATTGTGACAAAAAAGGAATTGACTGGTGAGCTTGGGAACTCAAAAAGGCCTGGGCATCCACAGATGACAACAGTGGTGGATGATCGCCGCATACTTAATTTGGTGAAGAAGAACCCGTTCACAACATCAACTGAAGTCCAGAACACTCTCAGTGAAGTAGGTGTATCTGTCTCTAAGTCAACAGTAAAGAGAAGACTCCATGACAGTAAATACAAAGGGTTCACATCTAGATGCAAACCATTCATCAATACCAAAAATAGACAGGCCAGAGTTAAATTTGCAGAAAAACACCTCAAGAAGCCAGCTCAGTTCTGGAAAAGTATTCTATGGACAGATGAGACAAAGATCAACCTGTACCAGAATGATGGAAGAAAAAAGTTTGGAGAAGAAAGGGAACGGCACATGATCCAAGGCACACCATATCCTCTGTAAAACATGGTGGAGGCAACGTGATGGCATGGGCATGCATGGCTTTCAATGGCACTGGGTCACTTGTGTTTATTGATGACATAAGAGCAGACAAGAGTAGCCGGATGAATTCTGAAGTGTACCGGGATATACTTTCAGCCCAGATTCAGCCAAATGCTGCAAAGTTGATTGGACGGCGCTTCATAGTACAGATGGACAATGACCCCAAGCATACAGCCAAAGCTACCCAGGAGTTCATGAGTGCCAAAAAGTGGAACACTCTGCAATGGCCAAGTCAATCTCCAGATCTAAACCCAATTGAGCATGCATTTCACTTGCTCAAATCCAGACTTAAGACGGAAAGACCCACAAACAAGCAAGACCTGAAGGCTGCGGCTGTAAAGGCCTGGCAAAGCATTAAGAAGGAGGAAACCCAGCGTTTGGTGATGTCCATGGGTTCCAGACTTAAGGCAGTGATTGCCTCCAAAGGATTTGCAACAAAATATTGAAAATAAAAATATTTTGTTTGGGTTATGTTTATTTGTCCAATTACTTTTGACCTCCTAAAATGTGGAGTGTTTGTAAAGAAATGTGTACAATTCCTACATTTTCTATCAGATATTTTTGTTCAACCCTTCAAATTAAACGTTACAATCTGCACTTGAATTCTGTTGTAGAGGTTTCATTTCAAATCCAATGTGGTGGCATGCAGAGCCCAACTCGCGAAAATTGTGTCACTGTCCAAATATTTCTGGCCCTAACTGTAGACCGGAATACTCCTTTAATTGTGAGAAACGTCAAATACAGACAATCTAACCCATTTGGTATGGGATCAATCATTGGTGTTAACACACATCAAGTAGTTATAGCTTCTTTACGAAAATGATTATTGAGAAGTTCATGCAAATTCTGTCAGCTTGAATAATTTCCTTGTTCCTGCTTAAAACACTGTCGACTAGAAATAGAGTTGTGTAGATAGTGTTGCTATAGTTATAAAACGTTCAGAGCAATACTCCTACAATTTTGTCTTGTTATATGGTATGACAATCAAAGACATCTTTAAAGACACTTGTCCATCGTCTTTCTCATTGGCTCTGTCCCCAACTCATCCCACGGATGCAGGAGAGTTTGAATGGAGCTGTGGGTCATGCATACATCCTGTCATTCTATTCTAAAAAAGCCCCCCATACACCTTAGATGGCTGTTGGCCGAACGATGGTTTGGTTGATCGTTTGGGCTGGAAGCTGTTACTCAACTGGCTCTCCCATTCACAGGAGCGCTTAGCTGGTTATGCAATTCTGCGTTCTCTGTGTCTAATGTGTATGAGGGGCTTTGTTTATGAGACTGATGAAAATAGCTGAACTTGGCTATAATTCTTAATCCCATAGTATAAGTATAGATAGGCGTTCAGCACAAGGTGGGCAAAGCATCTCTGAGTGTGCCCAAACCTGGTCAACTCAAGGTTTCAACTATAGTGACTCATATTAATTATAGTGATTTATTTGGCGTGACGGTATAATTAAAGTAATGGCCAATTTATATAGCTTCATTCTGTTTTACTACTTAAAAAAAAATAACGTATTCTGATTTAGACTTTGGCCACACAGAGAATTTAAAAAGGGATTCCAATTTGCAAAAATGATCTTGTATCCACTGGATAGGTGTTAATTGTTAGATCAGTGGCACATAGATGGTCCCTTCTCAACGAGCAATAAACCAAAATTACAGAAGTGATAGAAAGAGAACAAATACTCACTTTTACATAACTGATCACATATAATGTTGATGCCTGCTCTATAATTTGTTGAATAAATTTGCTATATTAAGATGTATTATCACCATTCTGCGAACTTTGGTCAGATTATCTCTTAAGGTCAAAGTCAATTTTAAAAATTGGCCAAGCATGGTGTCAAAATAAAAACCTTCTTATTCCCAACTAGTCTTCTATATTACTGCCTGGGACTCTCACTAATCTCCTTGCTTACTCTTTTGGCAGAGATGACGCATGACCACTTCAGCTTAACGCTGGCCACAGCAGTGATGAGTTGGTCATCCCTGTGGCCACTGTTGCATGCTGTCCCTGGTGGAAGAGAACGCAAAAGGGCAGTATAAAGACCCGGGTAGTGGTATATTTCATCTGGCCTCTTCCCCCTGAAGCTTGAAAAAGCAATTGGTGGCAGCTGGTATGTGCAGCGAGAAGCTAGAAGACTGCTGTAGGCTGCTGTGAGCTATGACATTGAGGAGACACCTGCCACCTCTCAGATGGCTCCACTGCCCATAGACACTGGACAGGACTCAGCAAGTCCTTGACCGGATAATATCTAAGTTGCTGTGAATGCATAGCAGCATAGTGTTCAAGGTGACAATGAGCATAAAGGAGTATTGGATGCACAGTTTGTAAAGAAGAACCAGGGCACAAAAGTTTCACGAGCTTGTTGATTTATTAGTGGGTCTCACCTTGTCAGTGGATCCAGGGAACCAGTAAACATTTTTGTAGGATGCCTCTGCATTGAACAGAGTTTGTTGACAACAACATTTAACCCGTAAACAGCAATTAATGAATTGCAGTTGTCTTATCATTATAATGTAATTATAGAAATTTGTCCCCACTCCCCGGAATTGTCAGATTTGCAGTTATCAATTGACTTTACTGCAGATTACTGTTTGGATGCCCATAATAATTGCTGTAAATCAAGATATTAGGGAGGTGTCATCTATCAAACTTCCGCAGCAAATGTATCAATGTTACGGAATTATCGCTTCTCTCAATCTTGTTAGGCTTCTTTTTCACTTGCTGTTATATGGACCTCGAGTTGATAGGTACTAATTACAATTGTTTGAGTTTATTTTTTTCTGTGTAAACTTAAATATGTTTTGTTGTACATATTTTGGAAATTTTTTGGTTATTTCCATGTTTTTGTTTTTTTTTCTGTTTCTTTATGAGTCCATGTCTGGAAAAAACTTTCGATTTGATTTGTGTGTTTAGAATTAATGAGGGTGTGTGCTCGTTACTCGAGATTTCCGAGCATGCTCGGGTCTTCTCCAAGTATTTTGGGCGTGCTCGGAAATTATGTTTGATTCGCCGCAGCTGCATGATTTGCGGCTGTTAGACAACCTGAACACATGCAGGGATCGCCTGTTTGTTAGGGAATCCCCACATTTTTTCAGGCTGTCTAGCAGCCACAAATCATGCAGCTGCAGGGACTCAAACATAATATGCGAGCACGCCCAAAATACTCAGATATCACCCGAGCATACTCGGAAATCTTGAGTAACGAGCACACTTGCTCATCATCACTATTTAGGATGTATTATTACTGAGAATAATAGTACCAAATACTGGTGATTTTTGTTAATCATTAACTTCATCCTTTCCAGTTGTGATTTATATGAGGGTCTAGCCCTTCATTTAATCCGCAGACACCTGAGGAAGGTTGTTAGTAGTCGAAACGCGTTGTGGTTATCTGTTTTTAAATAAAAACCTTTTTTATTGGAGATAAATTTAGTCTATATTACATTTTTTACCTTCCCGCTGTGGGAGCGTTACACACCTGGATCACCTACTGCTATGACACACGGTTGGAACTCCACTGGAGGAACTTCCTGCAGCACACCAGTTTGGCTGCACTCCATTGCATCTCAGGCAAACTACTCCTAGTGTTTTTTAGTTTGTTTCTCACTAGTTGATTTTGCATTCACTCACTATGCATAGATAGTGCCATATTTGTCTCCTTTCCACAAGGGATTTCCATCATTTTTACAAGTCAGAAATTGCACTGGTAGATATTAGATTGGCAACATCACGGTCCTTTGACCAAAGTCCTTCTTCCTGCGGGAGTACAGAGAAAAGAAATACAAAGCCTGGAATGTCCTGTACAGTGAGTGCGTGTGTATATCTAATATGTAATATGTGTGTGTATAACATTGCATGATGAAACATGTAGTGTGTGTGAGACATGCAGTGACAATGTGTGGCATGTGAGACATGCAGTGTGTATGTGTAATATTCAATGGGAGTGTAATATACAGTATGTGTGTAACATACAGTGTGTGTGTAATATACAGTGTGTATGTATGTTTAGCATGCAGTATGTGTTTAACATGTAGTGTTTGTTTCTATGTTTAACATTCAGCTTGTATGTGACATGTAATGTCTGTGTAGCATGTTTTGTGTGTATCATCCATATCTAAGAATACCTAAACTGCAAATGAGTGATTGTTAGTGTTGAGCGATACCTTCCGATATCGGAAAGTATCGGTATCGGATAGGATCGGCCGATATTCAAAAAATATCGGATATCGCCGATACCGATACCCGATCCCAATGCAAGTCAATGGGACCAAAATATCGGAATTAAAATAAACCCTTTCTTGCCTTGTAGGTTCATTCTACATGAAGGAAAACAACTAAGAATAATGTAGGATGTATTGTGGGAGGTGGCGGAGACATTAAAGGCAATGAGGTTTAGCCCAATCAAATAGAATAGCATGTTTTGGTTTTTTTTTAAGACGTTCGGAGTGAAAAAGATATTGAGTATGTAAATTTTTTTTTATTTTGTCAGATATTGATGTTTCACTATTCCACGCCCTTCCCCTTCTTTTTTTTTCTTTTTTTTTTTTTACTTTTCCCACACTTTCATCTTCATCATCATCAGCATCTTTGACATCAACTTCTTCTTCACCTTATTCATCTTTTTCTTCATCTTCTACCTATTTTTTTTTTTAATTACATTCTTCATATTCATTTTATTCAACTATTATTATTCTTCCTATTCTACATATTCTTTTTATTCCACTGTTATTATTCTTCCTATTCTACTTCTTCATCATATTCTCATTTGTGACAGGCATTCCCGTAGTTGTTATCTATAAAAGTTGGAAGATTACACCTTCCGTTCTGCCAGTCACAAAAGTTACATTTGTCCGCGTTCAGTTTGGCCTGCAGCATCAGGCTTTATCCAGGGGCACCACGAGGAGGAACGGACTCACCCCCATACACTGCTTAGTCTTCTTCTGCATATAATTTAGATAATATCTTTTGCTCTGATATTAAGTCTTATGCTTAATGTTCTTCTGCTCTTTGTTCTGCAGCCTCTTGTTCTTCTGCTTCTCGGTCTTCCATGTCGTCGTCTCCAGGGTCGTCGTCTCCAGTGTCGTCATCTCCGCCGTCGTCGTCTCAGCCGTCGTCGTCTCCGCCGTCGTCGTCATCGGGGTGGTCTTCCGGGTCGTCGTCATCGGGGTGGTCTTCCGGGTCGTCGACTTTAGGGTCTTCAACTTGGAAATGTAGCAGAAGGTACAAGAAGGCTGAGAAAATGCCAAGAACCAGCTGATGGAACTGGAACTCGGATGGCTACCCGAAGGTTCAAGAGCCTATGGAACTACCGAGGACCAGCTGACGTTACTGGAACCCGGTTACTAAGCAGGAGGTACCCGTGCTAAAAAGCACTACCAAGGACCGCCTGACGTTGGCGGAACTCGGATACCCAGAAGGAGGCACCTAAGCCAAAGGCTCTGCCCGGAACCAGCTGACGGTACTGGAACCAGGATGGGGAGCAGAAGGTACAAGAGAAAAAGACACTGCCGAGAACCAGCTGACGGTACTGGAACCCGGATGGGTAGCCGAAGGTCCAAGAGCCAATGGAACTACCGAGGACCAGCTGACGTTACTGGAACCCGGTTACTAAGCAGGAGGTACCCGTGCCCAAAAGCACTACCAAGGACCACCTGACGTTGGTGGAACTTGGATACCCAGAAGGAGGCACCTAAGCCAAAGGCTCTGCCCGGAACCAGCTGACGGTACTGGAACCAGGATGGGGAGCAGAAGGTACAAGAGCAAAAGACACTGCCGAGAACCAGCTGACGGTGCTGGAACCAGGTGGTGGACCTGAAGGTCCACAGGAGAGGAGAGAACAGCTAGGCCGCGAGGCAGCCGCAGTTACCGAACCCCAACAGTCCTACAGGGGGAGCTGGGCCTACTGGCACTACAGAACCAGCCTTGACTACCAGTTCACGCAGCCCACATAGTAAGCTCCTAAACTGGAGGCACCCTGGAGTTGGCTAACCCGACCGCACCACGACGGGGCAAGCATAGGCGTCTCAGTGAGCTTGACACAACCCGGAAACAGCTGGCGGTGCTGAAACCAGGCTTGGCACGAGGGAGTACCTGTGTCAAGAACACTGCCGAGAACCAGCTGGCGGTGCTGGAACCCAGATGCGTTGCCCCAGTGTGCAAGAGCCAATGGCACGACCGAGGACCAGCTGACGGTGCAGGAACACGGTTACTAAGCTGTAGGTGCCCGCGCTTAAAAGCACTACCAAGGACCGCCTGACGTTGGCGGAACTCGGATACCCAGGAGGAGGCACCTAAGCCAAAGGCTCGGCCCGGAACCAGCTGACGGTGCTGGAACCAGGTGGTGGACCCCAAGGCCCACAGGAGAGGAGAGAACAGCTAGGCCGCGAGGCAGCCGCAGTTACCGAACCCCAACAGTCCTACAGGGGGAGCTCGGCCTACTGGCACTACAGAACCAGCCTTGACTACCAGTTCACACAGCCCACATAGGAAGCTCCTAAACTGGAGGCACCCTGGAGTTGGCTAACCCGACTGCAACACGACGGGGCAAACATAGGCGTCTCAGCGAGTTTGACACACCCCGGAAACAGCTGACGGTGCTGAAACCAGGTTTGGCACGAGGGAGTACCTGTGACAAAAACACTGCCGAGAACCAGCTGGCGGTGCTGGAACCCAGATGCGTTGCCCCAGTGTGCAAGAGCCAATGGCACGACCGAGGACCAGCTGGCGGTGCTGGAACCCGGTTACTAAGCTGTAGGTGCCCGCGCTTAAAAGCACTACCAAGGACCGCCTGACGTTGGCGGAACTCGGATACCCAGGAGGAGGCACCTAAGCCAAAGGCTCGGCCCGGAACCAGCTGACGGTGCTGGAACCAGGTGGTGGACCCCAAGGCCCACAGGAGAGGAGAGAACAGCTAGGCCGCGAGGCAGCCGCAGTTACCGAACCCCAACAGTCCTACAGGGGGAGCTGGGCCTACTGGCACTACAGAACCAGCCTTGACTACCAGTTCACACAGCCCACATAGGAAGCTCCTAAACTGGAGGCACCCTGGAGTTGGCTAACCCGACTGCAACACGACGGGGCAAACATAGGCGTCTCAGCGAGTTTGACACACCCCGGAAACAGCTGACGGTGCTGAAACCAGGTTTGGCACGAGGGAGTACCTGTGACAAAAACACTGCCGAGAACCAGCTGGCGGTGCTGGAACCCAGATGCGTTGCCCCAGTGTGCAAGAGCCAATGGCACGACCGAGGACCAGCTGGCGGTGCTGGAACCCGGTTACTAAGCTGTAGGTGCCCGCGCTTAAAAGCACTACCAAGGACCGCCTGACGTTGGCGGAACTCGGATACCCAGGAGGAGGCACCTAAGCCAAAGGCTCGGCCCGGAACCAGCTGACGGTGCTGGAACCAGGTGGTGGACCCCAAGGCCCACAGGAGAGGAGAGAATAGCTAGGCCGCGAGGCAGCCGCAGTTACCGAACCCCAACAGTCCTACAGGGGGAGCTGGGCCTACTGGCACTACAGAACCAGCCTTGACTACCAGTTCACGCAGCCCACATAGGAAGCTCCTAAACTGGAGGCACCCTGGAGTTGGCTAACCCGACCGCACCACGACGGGGCAAGCATAGGCGTCTCAGCGAGCTTGACACAACCCGGAAACAGCTGACGGTGCTGAAACCAGGCTTGGCACGAGGGAGTACCTGTGACAAGAACACTGCCGAGAACCAGCTGGCGGTGCTGGAACCCAGATGCGTTGCCCCAGTGTGCAAGAGCCAATGGCACGACTGAGGACCAGCTGGCGGTGCTGGAACCCGGTTACTAAGCTGTAGGTGCCCGCGCTTAAAAGCACTACCAAGGACCGCCTGACGTTGGCGGAACTCGGATACCCAGGAGGAGGCACCTAAGCCAAAGGCTCGGCCTGGAACCAGCTGACGGTGCTGGAACCAGGTGGTGGACCCCAAGGCCCACAGGAGAGGAGAGAACAGCTAGGCCGCGAGGCAGCCGCAGTTACCGAACCCCCGCACCACGACGGGGCAAGCATAGGCGTCTCAGTGAGCTTGACACAACCCGGAAACAGCTGACGGTGCTGAAACCAGGCTTGGCACGAGGGAGTACCTGTGACAAGAACACTGCCGAGAACCAGCTGGCGGTGCTGGAACCCAGATGCGTTGCCTATTAGAGATTGTCTTCCTAGAGCCCCAACTAGCGGTGTTGGAGCTAAGGGTAAGCAGGGGGAGCAGAGTGTAGGCCGAAGCCTGCACTGGAGGCAGCTTTGTGTCTGCGTTGCGTTTGCAGGACACTTTGCCGGCTACACAGTGGGGGAACAGCTGGCGTTGCTGAACCCCACTAACACAATGGCGTGTGTTTTTCTCTGTGCAGCTAGCACTTGCAGTCAAAAACTAGCGATGTTAGAGCCCGTGTTGAAGCAGGAGGAGGAGGAGAGGAGCAGAGTGTAGGCCGAAGCCTATTTGAACCAATTTCAAAGGAAACCTTTAACCCCCCCTCAGGTGTTACAAAGTACAAGAGACACACCTTGTGCAGTATTAATGCTGCACAAGTGAAAGGTTGCTCTATTAATTTGTCTACTTGCACACGCACAATTTAGCCCATTCTACAGTCAAACTGTAGTGGATGCGTGACTTGGCTTTTTAAGGAGACGCAGCACAGGTGTCCCAAATAACGCCTTGGTGCTTGGCGCAGCTTCCTGAGCGTTGTTATTTGCTGTACAGGAGTCTGCGCTCTTGTGTTATCCCTTGGCAATGCCCTGTTAGAGCTGCCCGTCTTATGACCTCATTTCATGTTGGCCGGTGCGGTTAACGATGGCCATAAATCCCAGACCCACAGTGCCTTTTCATAAAGTCACACTGCGGTGCTGTGATTCGTGGCCTTGAGCAGTAAATATTTTGGCCGCTCACACACGTCCTTACACCTGCTTCAGACTGGGCGGCCTCTGCTGATCCCTTCTCGCATGCCGCGGCCATGAGGCTGCACAGTCTGAAGAAGGCGGAAGGAGATGAGTTAAGACAGGTGAAAATATGCACTGCTCGTGCCCATCAATCACACCCTCACAGTCAAAATAAGACAACGAGGAGCATTGTTTCAGGCAGGGCGGACGCACAGGCGCAACAAGCCAACCAATGATGTCAGAAGACGGGAAGCGCTACCAAGGGGGGTGCTGTGTATCATTAGAAAGGAAAGTCACACCTCAGGGACAGTGGAATGGTCTGAATGAGACACATTTTGTACGTTTTGAGTTCCACGTAGGCAAGGACAAAAAGTCAGCCACCTTGTACAAATGCAGCAGTACTGCTGTACAAGGTGGCTGTTATACATAGAAACACCTGGGGGTGGGGGGCAGGCTCCCTTCAATTTCAGTTCATGTGCCTGCGTGGCGTTTGCAGGACACGTTGCCAGCTACACAGCAGGGGAACAGCTGGCGGTGCTGAACCCCACTAACACATTGGCTGGTGTTTTTCTCTGTGCAGCTAGCATGTCCGGGCAGAAACTGGCGTTGTTTGAGCCCAGGGTCAGCAGGAGGAGGAGAGGAGCAAAGTGTAGGCCGAAGCCTGCACTGGTGGCAGCTTTTGGTCGGTTGTGCCAGCGTGGCTTGTGCTGGACACGTTGCCGACTACACAGCAGGGGAACAGCTGGCGTTGCTGAACCCCACTAACACATTGATTGGTGTTTTTCTCTGTGCAGCTAGCAGTTCCGGGCAAAAACTAGCGGTGTTTGAGCCCAGGGTCAGCAGGAGGAGTAGAGGAGCAGAGTGTAGGCCGAAGCCTAGTTGAACCAATTTCAAAGGTTACCTTTAACCCCCCCCTCAGGTGTTGCAAGGTACAAGAGCCACACCTTGAACAGCATTAATGATGCACAAGTCAAAGGTTGCTCTATTTAATTTTGCTCCTTGCACACGCTGAATTAAACACGTACACTATTTAGCCCATTATACTGTCAAACAGTAGTGGAGGCGTGACTACTAGTCTTTTTAAGGAGACGCAGCACAGGTGTACAAATTTACACCTAGGTGCTGTGCGCAGATTCCTTACCGTTGTTATTTGCAGTACAGGAAACTGCGCTCTTGTGTTATCCCTTGGCAATACCCTGTTAGTGCAGGCCGTCTCATGACCTCATTTCATGTTGGCCGGTGCGGTTAACGATGGCCATAAATCCCAGACCCACAGTGGCTTTTCCTAAAGTCACACTGCGGTGCTGGGATTCGTGGCCTTGTGCAGTAAATATGTTCGCCGCTCACACATGTCCTTACACCTGCTTCAGACTGGGCGGCCTCAGCTGATCCCTTATCGCATGCCGCGGCCATGAGGCCGCACAGTCAGAAGAAGGCGGAAGGAGGGGAGTGAAGACAGGGGAACATATGCACTGCTCGTGCCCATCAATCACACCCTCGCAGTCAAAATATATGAGACAACGGGGGGCGTTGTGTCGGCAGGGGGGATGCACAGGCACAGCCAGCCAACCAATGATGTCAGGAGACGGGCAGCGCTAACAATGGGGGTGCTGCGTGTCATTAAAAAGGAAAGTCATACCTCAGGGACATTGTAATGGTCTGTAATGAGACACATTTTGTACTTGTTGAGTTCCACGTGTGCAAGGAGAAAAAGTCAGCCACCTTGTACAAATGCAGCAGTACTGCTGTACAAGGTGGCTGTTATACATAGAAACACCTGGGGGGGTGGGGGGCAGGCTCCCTTCAATTTCAGTTCATGTGCCTGCGTGGCGTTTGCAGGTCACGTTGCCAGCTACACAGCAGGGGAACAGCTGGCGGTGCTGAACCCCACTAACACATTGGCTGGTGTTTTTCTCTGTGCAGCTAGCATGTCCGGGCAGAAACTGGCTTTGTTTGAGCCCAGGGTCAGCAGGAGGAGGAGAGGAGCAAAGTGTAGGCCGAAGCCTGCACTGGTGGCAGCTTTTGGTCAGTTGTGCCAGCGTGGCTTGTGCTGGACACGATGCCGACTACACAGCAGGGGAACAGCTGGCGGTGCTGAACCCCACTAACACATTGGCTGGTGTTTCTCTCTGTGCAGCTAGCATGTGCGGGCAGAAACTGGCTTTGTTTGAGCCCGGGGTCAGCAGGAGGAGGAGAGGAGCAGAGTGTAGGCCGAAGCCTGCACTGGTGGCAGCTTTTGGTCGGTTGTGCCAGCGTGGCTTGTGCTGGACACGATGCCAACTACACAGCAGGGGAACAGCTGGCGGTGCTGAACCCCACGAACACATTGACTGGTGTTTTTCTCTGTGCAGCTAGCAGTTCCGGGCAGAAACTAGCGGTGTTTGAGCCCAGGGTCAGCAGGAGGAGTAGAGGAGCAGAGTGTAGGCCGAAGCCTAGTTGAACCAATTTCAAAGGTTACCTTTAACCCCCCCCTCAGGTGTTGCAAGGTACAAGAGTCACACCTTGAACAGCATTAATGATGCACAAGTCAAAGGTTGCTCTATTTAATTTTGCTCCTTGCACACGCTGAATAAAACACGTACACTATTTAGCCCATTATACTGTCAAACAGTAGTGGAGGCGTGACTACTAGTCTTTTTAAGGAGATGCAGCACAGGTGTCAAAATTTACACCTAGCTGCTGTGCGCAGATTCCTGAGCGTTGTTATTTGCTATACAGGAGTCTGCGCTATTGGGATCCCTTGGCCATGCGCTGTGAGCGCTTCCTGTCTTCTGACTTCATTTAATGTCGGCCGTTACGGTTAGCGATGGACATGAATCCCAGACCCACAGTGTGTTTTCAAAAAATCACACTGCGTGGCTGGGATTCCTGGCCTTGTTCAGTAAATATGTTTGACGCTCACACATGTCCTTACACCTGCTTCAGACTGGGCGGCCTCATCTGATCCCTTATCGCCTGCCGCGGCCATGAGGACACCCAGTCTGAAGAAGGCGGAAGGAGATGAGTGAACACAGGCAAACATATGCACTGCACATGCCCATCAATCACACCCTCGCTGTTCAAAAAAATAAGACACCGAGGGGCGTTGTTTCGAGCAGGGCAGACGCACAGGCGCCGCCAGCTAACCAATGATGTCAAAAGACGGGCAGCGCTAACAAGGGTGGTGCTGCGTATCATTAGAAAGGAAAGTCACACCTCAGGGACAGTGGAATGGTCTCAATGAGACACATTTTGTACGTGTTGAGTTCCACGTGGGCAAGGAGAAAAAGTCAGCCACCTTGTACAAATGCAGCAGTACTGCTGTACAAGGTGGCTGTTTTACATAGAAACACCTGGGGGTGGGGGGCAGGCTCCCTTCAATTTCAGTTCATGTGCCTGCGTGGCGTTTGCAGGTCACGTTGCAAGCTACACAGCAGGAGAACAGCTGGCGGTGCTGAACCCCACTGACACATTGACTGGTGTTTTTCTCTGTGCAGCTCGCATGTCCGGGCAAAAACTGGCGGTGTTAGAGCCCAGGGTCAGCAGGAGGAGGAGAGGAGCAATGTGTAGGCCGAAGCCTGCACTGGTGGCAGCTTTTGGTCAGTTGTGCCAGCGTGGCTTGTGCTGGACACGATGCCGGCTACACAGCGGGGGAACAGCTGGCGGTGCTGAACCCCACTAACACATTGGCTGGTGTTTTTCTCTGTGCAGCTAGCACTTCCGGGCAGAAACTGGCGGTGTTTGAGCCCAGGGTCAGCAGGAGGAGGAGAGGAGCAGAGTGTAGGCCGAAGCCTGCACTGGTGGCAGCTTTTGGTCAGTTGTGCCAGCGTGGCTTGTGCTGGACACGATGCCGACTACACAGCAGGGGAACAGCTGGCGGTGCTGAACCTCACTAACACATTGACTGGTGTTTTTCTCTGTGCAGCTAGCAGTTCCGGGCAAAAACTAGCGGTGTTTGAGCCCAGGGTCAGCAGGAGAGGAGCAGAGTGTAGGCCGAAGCCTAGTTGAACCAATTTCAAAGGTTACCTTTAACCCCCCTAGGTGTTGCAAGGTACAAGAGCCACACCTTGTGCAGCATTAATGCTGCACAAGTAAAAGGTTGCTCTATTTGTTTTGCTCCTTGCACACGCTGACTAAAACACGTACACTATTTAGCCCATTATACTGTCAAACAGTTGTGGAGGCGTGACTTGTCTTTTTAAGGAGACGCAGCACAGGTGTCAAAATTTGCACCTAGGTACTGGGCGCAGATTCCTGAGCGTTGTTATTTGCTGTACAGGAGTCTGCGCTATTGTGATCCCTTGGCCATGCGCTGTGAGCGCTTCCTGTCTTCTGACCTCATTTCATGTCGGCCGTTGCGGTTAGCGATGGACATGAATCCCAGACCCACAGTGTGTTTTCAAAAAATCACACTGCGTGGCTGGGATTCGTGGCCTTGTGCAGTAAATAGGTTTGCCGCTTACACATGTCCTTACACCTGCTCCAGACTGGGCGGCCTCAGCTGATCCCTTATCGCCTACCACGGCCAGGAGGCCGCACAGTCTGAAGAAGGCGGAAGGAGATGAGTTAAGACAGGCGAACATATGCACTGCTCGTGCCCATAAACCACACCCTCGCTGACAAAATAAATATGACAACGAGGGGCGTTGTTTCTAGCAGGGCGGATGCACAGCCAGCTAACCATGATGACAAAAGACGGGAAACGCTACCAAGGGGGGTGCTGCGTATCATTAGAAAGGAAATTCACACCTCAGGGACAGTGGAATGGTCTCAATGAGACACATTTTGTACGTGTTGAGTTCCACGTGGGCAAGGAGAAAAAGTCAGCCACCTTGTACAAATGCAGCAGTACTGCTGTACTAGGTGGCTGTTATACATAGAAACACCTGGGGGGGTGGGGCCAGGTTCCCTTTAATTTCAGTTCATGTGCCTGCGTGGCGTTTGCAGGTCACGTTGGGGAACAGCTGGCGGTGCTGAACCCCACTGACACATCACCTAGTGTTTTTTCTGTGTAGACAACACTTCCAGGTGGCAACTGACAGTGTTGAAACCCAGGGAATCAAAGAGGAGCAGAGTGTAGGCCGAAGCCTGCAGTGGAGCAAGTTGAAAGGGAACCTTTAACCCCCCCCCCCAGGCATTTGTTGCTGAAAGAGCCATCTTGTACAGCAGTAATACTGCACATGGAAAATGGTGGCTCCGAAAATTATGCTCCTTGCAAACGCTGAAGTACACACTCATATAATGTGTCCCCTCACACCGTCAAACCATCCCGGAAGTGGGACTTTCCTTTGTAATGTGACACAGCACAGCCGTCATTCCAACCCCCTTGGTGCCGGGCGCCACCTCCTCAACGTTGTTTGGTTCTGTCATGGAGCCCGCGCTGTAATGTTATCCCTTGGCCATGCACAGTTAGCGGTGCCCGTCTTCTGACATCATGTAGGTGTCAGGCTGGCAGTGCCTGTGCGTCCAAGCCGCCCGAGATCCAACCTTGCAGTGTCATCTAATGTAGTCCCACTGCGGGCCAGGGATCCATGGGCATGCGCAGTGCATATCATCGCCTTTCACTCACCTCCTTCCTGCTTCTTCAGACTGTGCGGCGTCACGGCCGTGGCATGCTATTAGGGATCAGCTGACGCCGCCTAGTCTGAAGAAGCGTGAAGAAGGGGAGTGAGAGGCTAGTATATGCACTGCGCATGGCCATGGATACCAGGCCCACTGTGGGATCACATTAGACGACACTGCGAGGTGTGATTTCGGGCAGCGTGGACGCACAGGCGCAGCCAGGACGACAACAAATGATGTCAGAGGACGGGCAGCGCAAACTGTGCATGGCCAAGGGATAACATAACAGCGCAGGGTCCATGACGGAATCAAACAACGCTAAGGAGGCAGCGCACGGTGCCAAGGGGGTAGCAATGACGGCTGTGCTGCGTCACATTACAAAGGAAAGTCCCACCTCCGGGACGGTTGGACGGTGTGAGGGGACACATTACATGAGTGTGTAGTTCAGCGTTTGCAAGGAGCATAATTTCAAGAGCGACCTTTCCCTTGTGCAGTATTAGTGCTGCACATGGTGGCTCTTTCAGTAACAAACGCCTAGGGGGGGGGGACAGGTCCTCTTACATTTTAGTTGTGCCAGCGTGGCGGTCGCATGACACGTTGCCGGATACACAGCTGGGGATCAGCTGACGTTACTGAACCCCAATAACAGAGGAGCGACTGTTGACTGTGTACACAGCACTTCCAGGCACCAACTGGCGGTGTTAGAGCCCAGGGACAGCAGGAGGAGCAGATTGGAGGTATTGCCGCACACACAGCTGGGGATCAGCTGACGTTACTGAACCCCAATAACAGAGGAGCGACTGTTGACTGTGCACACAGCACTTCCAGGCACCAACTGGCGGTGTTAGAGCCCAGGGACAGCAGGAGGAGCAGATTGGAGGTATTGCCGCACACACAGCTGGGGATCAGCTGACGTTACTGAACCCCAATAACAGAGGAGCGACTGTTGACTGTGCACACAGCACTTCCAGGCACCAACTGGCGGTGTTAGAGCCCAGGGACAGCAGGAGGAGCAGATTGGAGGTATTGCCGCACACACAGCTGGGGATCAGCTGACGTTACTGAACCCCAATAACAGAGGAGCGACTGTTGACTGTGCACACAGCACTTCCAGGCACCAACTGGCGGTGTTAGAGCCCAGGGACAGCAGGAGGAGCAGAGGAACAGAGTGTAGGCCGAAGCCTGATTGGAGCAAGTTGAAAGGAAACCTTTAACCCCCCCCCCCCCAAGACGTTTGTAGCTGAAAGAGCCATCTTGTGCAGCACTAAGGATGCAAAAGGAAAAGGTTGCTCTTTTAATTATGCTCCTTGCAAACACCGAAGTAAACACTAAAAATGTGTCCCTTTATACCGTTAAACCGTTCCGGAGGTGCGAATTTCCTTCGTAATGGGACACAGCACAGCTGTCATTCCTATCCCCTTGATGCCGTGCGCTGCCTCCTCAGCGTTGTTTTAAGCTGTCACGGAGCCTGCGCTGTTCTGTTAGCCCTTGGCCATGCCCAATTAGCGCTGCCTGTCTTCTGACATAATTTGGTGTCAGGCTGTCAGTGCCTGTGCGTCCACGCTGCTCCAGATCCCACCTCGCAGTCTCATCTAACGTAATCCCACTGCGGGCCTTGGAACCATGGGCATGCACAGTGCATAACCTCGACTCTCACTCCCCTCCTTCCCTCTTCTTCAGACTGTGCGGTGTCACGGCCGTGGCATGCTAGGGATCAGCTGACGGCGCACAGTCTAAAGAAGGCGGAGGGAAATGAGCGAGAGCCCGAGGGGAAGATATGCACTGCGCATGCCCATGGATCCCAGGCCCGCAGTGTGACTCAATCAGAAGACACTGCGAGGCGGGATCTCGGGCAGCGCGGCCGCACAGGCGCAGCCAGCCTGACACCAAATTATGTCAGAAGACAGGCAGCGCAAATAGGGCATGCCCAAGGGATAACAGAACAGCGCAGGCTCCGTGACAGCTTAAAACAACGCTGAGGAGGCAGCGCATGGCACCAAGGGGGTAGGAATGACGGCTGTGCTGCGTCACATTACGAAGGAAAGTCCCAGCTCCGGGACGGTATAACGGTATCAGTGAACACATTTTATAAGTGTTAAGTTCTGCGTGTGCAAAGAGCTAAAAAAAAAGAGCTACGTTTTCCTTGTGCAGCATTACTGCTGCACAAGATGGCTCTTTCAGTAACAAACGACAGGGAGGGGGGGGGGGACGGGTTCCCTTACATTTAGGTTGTTGTGCCAGCGTGGCGGTCGCAGGACACATTGCCGGCTACACAGCTGGGGATCAGCTGACGTTACTGAAACCCAATAACACTGGGTCGTATGTTTTTACTGTGCAGCCTGCACTTCTGAGCCACAACTGGCGGTGTTGGAGCCCAGGAATAGCAGTTCAGGTGGTAGAAAGATGAACACAGCAGGAGACCTGGATGACACCCAATTACTTAATCAGGCAGAGGAGTGGCAAATTCCTGCGAGATCCAGGCCTGGTTCATTTTCAGGAAAGTAAGCCGGTCAACGTTATCGGAGGATAGTCGCATGCGACGGTCTGTTAGTACAACACCTGCGGCACTAAAGACACGTTCCGATAAGACACTAGCCGCAGGGCAAGCCAGCACCTCCAATGCATACTGGCTTAGCTCTGGCCATGTATCCAGCTTAGAGACCCAAAACTTGAACGGGGAAGAGCCGTCTGGGAGTACAGTAAGAGGGCAAGCCATGTAGTCTGTCACCATCTGACGGAACCGTTGCCTCCTGCTGACTGGAGCCGCCGGTGATGGTGTAGACATTTGGGGCGGGCACACAAAAGTGTGCCAGAGTTGTGCCATACTGGGCTTGCCTTGGGCAGAGGCACTGCTTCTGCTCCCTCTTTGGGCAGAGCTGTTGTGAATTCTGTGGCTGAATTCACTCCTGTGGTCACAAGTGGTACTGCAGCTTCTGAGCTTCCTTCCTCAGGTGTTCTGGTGAGCTCATTAGCTGCTTCGTTTCTTAACTCCACCTGATGCTGCTTTCCTTGCTCCTAGTCAATGTTCCAGTGTTGGATCTGAGCTTCTCCTGATTGTTCCTGTGACCTGCTGCTCTGTATAGCTAAGTGCTTTTTTGCTATTTTGTTGCCTTTTTTCTGTCCAGCTTGTCTTTGTTTTTGCTGGAAGCTCTGAGACGCAAAGGGTGTACCGCCGTGCCGTTAGTCCGGCACGGTGGGTCTTTTTTGCCCCCTTTGCGTGGGTTTGCTTTAGGGTTTTTTGTAGACTGCAAAGTTCGCTTTACTGTCCTCGCTCTGTCTAAGAATATCGGGCCCCACTTTGCTGAATCTATTTCATCCCTACGTTTTGTCTTTTCATCTTACTCACAGTCATTATATGTGGGGGGCTGCCTTTTCCTTTGGGGTATTTCTCTGGGGGCAAGTCAGGCCTATTTTTCTATCTTCAGGCTAGCTAGTTTCTTAGGCTGTGCCGAGTTGCATAGGTAGTGGTTAGGCGCAATCCACAGCCACTTTTAGTTGTGTTTAGGATAGGATCAGGTGTGCAGTCTACAGAGTTTCCACGTCTCAGAGCTCGTTCTTTTGTTTTTGGGTATTTGTCAGATCACTGTGTGCGCTCTGATCGCTAGGCACACTGTGTCTCTGGATTGCCTTCATTACACCTTTCATTAGCAGACATAACACAGAGCCTCCCCCACTGCCTCGACGCACTGAGCTGCTTTGTAAAGCACTAGCAGCACTCCTCTCAGTTGGACAGGAGAAGATGATGGAATTCACCAGTGTGTCGTGGTACTCCCGCAATTTACGCTCCCGGGTCAACGCAGGGATGAGGTTTTGGACGTTGTCCCGGTAGCGAGGATCGAGGAGGGTGAACACCCAATAATCAGGCATGTTGAGAATGTGGTCGATGCGGCGGTCGTTTCTCAGGCACTGCAGCATGAAATCCACCATGTGCTGCAGAGTGCCAACTGGCCCAGAAACGCTGTCCCCTGCTTGAGACATGATCTCTGCCCGCTCGTCATCACCCCACCCTCGCTGTACACACTGACCACTGGACAATTGTGTCGCTCCCTCCTCTGGACGGAGCTCTTCCTCCTCCATTGACTCCTCCTCATCCTCCTCACAAATTGGCCCCTGCGTACCCCTTTGTGAGGAACCACGTGGCGCTGACTCTCCAGAAGCTGATGGAAAAGGTGACTCCTCATCCTCCACCTCTTCCACCGCATCATCCCTTAACCCTTGCAAAGTTTGCTGAAGCAGACAGATAAGGGGGACAGTCATGCTGACTAGTGCATCATCTGCACTTGCCATCCGCGTGGAATAATCAAAAGGACGCAAAACCTGGCAGACGTCCTTCATAGTGGCCCACTCTGTGGTTGTGAAGTCTGATCGGCGCTGACTGCGACTTCTTTGCGCCTGATGCAGCTGGTACTCCATAACTGCTTGCTGCTGCTCACACAACCGCTCCAACATATGTAACGTGGAATTCCACCGGGTAGGTAGGTCACATATGATGCGGTGTTCCGGAAGGCGGAATCGGCGCTGCAGAGCAGCAATGCGGGATCTGGCCAAGCTGGAACGCCGCAAGTGAGCACACTCTAGGCGGACCTTGTGCAGCAGGGCATCAAGATCCGGATAGTCCCTCAGAAAACTCTGCACAACCAAATTGAGCACATGTGCCAGACATGGGATGTGAGTGAGGTTGCCAAGGGCCAAAGCTGCCACCAGATTTCGGCCATTGTCACACACTACCATGCCTGGCTGGAGATTCGCTGGCAGTAACCACACATCGCTCTCCTGCTTGATGGCATTCCAGAGCTCCTGCGCTGTGTGGCTTCGATGCCCCAATGAAACTAGTTTCAAGACGGCCTGCTGACGTTTGGCCACGGCTGTGCTCATGTCGGTCATAGGTAAACGTTCACGGGTCCATGTGGAGGTGGACTGTGACGGATCCTGCAGAGAGGAATCAGAGGAACTGGTGTAAGAGGAGGAGTCGATGCGTACAGACTGGATTGCTGGAATCCTTGGAGTGGGCAGGACACGTCCTGCGCCACTCGCACGATCTGTACCTGGCTCAACAACATTAACCCAATGGGCAGTGAGGGAAACATATCGCCCCTGTCCATGCTGACTGGTCCACGCATCGGTGGTGAGGTGGACCTTGCTACTGACGGCGTTCAGTAGCGCACGTTTTATGTTTGCCTCAACATGCCTGTGCAGGGCAGGGACAGCCTGCCTGCTGAAGTAAAAGCGGCTGGGCACCTTGTACTGTGGGACTGCCAATGCCATCAAGTCACGGAAGCTGTCAGTCTCCACCAGCCTGAACGAGAGCATTTCCAGGGACAACAGTTTGGCAATGCCTGCATTCAGAGCCTGTGCTCGGGGGTGTTTGGCCGAGAATGCCCGCCTTTTCTCCCATGCCTGGACTACCGATGGCTGTAGAGTAGACTGGGAGTGTGAGGATGACTGGGAAGGTGGTGCTGTGGGTGGAATTACACTAGGTCTCTGGACAACAGTGGAGGAAGAGGCAACACGAGATGAAGAGGTGGTAGCTGCCGCTGTTGGTTGGCCTACGTCTTCACTGTGTTTCTGTAACTCCACCGCGTGCCTGTTCCGCACATGTTTCCACATATTTGTGGTATTGAGGTTGCTGACACTTTTACCTCTTTTTACTTTCTGATGACACAGCTTGCATTTGACAAAACAAATGTCATCTGCAACTGTGTCAAAAAAGGACCAGGCACTGCAAGTCTTGGGAGCGCCCTTTTTGGCTTTGGAAAGAGACAGGCTCCTAACGGGTGCCAAAGTGGAGGCTACAGGCTCCGCAGTCTTCCCCCTCCCTCTCCCTCTTTGGCCCGTAAGGAGAAGCTCTTCCTCAGAGCTGCTCCCACCACCTTCCTGTTCCTCACGCCACGATGGGTCAAGGACCTCATCATCTCCACTACCCTCTGCCACCAACTGCTCCTCCTGGGTAGTCTCGGCAGCACAGTACGCATCAGAAAGCGGCACCTGAGTTTCATCATCAGATGCGTACTGCGCTGTGGTCACCGGAGGCACTGGCCCACCTGCCTCTTCAGAGTCAGAGAGATAAAGCTTTTGGGCATCACTGCACACTGCCTCTTCTTCCATTTCTCCAATGCTGCTTGGCTGGCCCCCTGTTTCCAAGCCAAGAGATTCAGAGAACAGAAGTAGAGACGGCTCCTGTCCTGGGCTCTCTGACTGCCTGGCCAATTTGGCAGGTGGTGAAGAGACAGATGGCTGCTCTCCAGTGCTCTGTGCCTGAGAGGATGTGGCACTAACTGAAGTCGATGCCGAGGCGTTAGCTGCCATCCACCCGACAACGGCTTCAATTTGGTCTTCACGTAGCAGCGGTGCACGGCGCTCTCCGACAAAGCTGCGCATGATGGACTGTTCCCTGCTGAAACTGAGTGACGACGAGTCACCGGCGCCCGCAGCAGGCACAGAATCACCACGTCCTCTCCCTGCTCCTCTCCCTGCTCCGCGCCCACGCCCACGTGCCTTACTCCCTGCCCTCTTCATCTTGGTTGACAGATAAAGATAAGCAGAAAAGTACTAAGGCCTTAGTGTGCTTATTCCTGAAATGCTCCTCCTAACAGGTGTAAGAAACACTAATGTTGTAAATTGTGGACTAAACTTTATTATTTTTCAAATGTGGCCTACACAAGTGTTAAGTTGTGTTTGGTGAACTTAACTTTTTTTTTGGTGCAGATCGGGCTACAGAGCTAGTTTAAATCACACGGAGACCGTGTAGACAGCCGTAAACGGCGCTGCAAGGCCAAAAAACCCTCCTCTCGGTTATCCTATATAGTGTTTTTCCACTATTTAGCTGGATACGAGTGGAAAGACACTAATAGGAATTTTTTTTTTCAAATTTTAAACTGGCTGCACTATTTGAAAAAAAGGAAATTGTTTTTCAAGGTATGAGGCAGTAACGCACCCTGAGCTGAATCCAACCGGCTATGGCTGCACACAGACTACAGGGCGAGCTGCGCTCACACAGAGACCGTGCAGACAGCCGTAAACGGCGCTGCAAGGCCAACAAACCCTCCTCTAGGTTATCCTATATAGTGTTTTTCCACTATTTAGCTGGATACGAGTGGAAAGACACTAATAGGAATTTTTTTTTTCAAATTTTAAACAGGCTGCACTATTTGAAAAAAAGTAAAATTTTTCTCAAGGTATGAGGCAGTAACGAACCCTGAGCTGAATCCAACTGGCTATGGCTGCACACAGACTACAGGGCGAGCTGGGCTCACACGGAGACCGTGCAGACAGCCGTAAACGGCGCTGCAAGGCCAAAAAAACCTCCTCTAGGTTATCCTATATAGTGTTTTTCCACTATTTAGCTGGATACGAGTGGAAAGACACTAATAGGAATTTTTTTTTTTCAAATTTTAAACTGGCTGCACTATTTGAAAAAAAGGAAATTGTTTTTCAAGGTATGAGGCAGTAACGCACCCTGAGCTGAATCCAACCGGCTATGGTTGCACACAGACTACAGGGCGAGCTGCGCTCACACAGAGACCGTGCAGACAGCCGTAAACGGCGCTGCAAGGCCAAAAAAACCCTCCTCTAGGTTATCCTATATAGTGTTTTTCCACTATTTAGCTGGATACGAGTGGAAAGACACTAATAGGAATTTTTGTTTTTCAAATTTTAAACAGGCTGCACTATTTGAAAAAAAGTAAAATTTTTCTCAAGGTATGAGCCAGTAACGAACCCTGAGCTGAATCCAACCGGCTATGGCTGCACACAGACTACAGGGCGAGCTGGGCTCACACGGAGACCGTGCAGACAGCCGTAAACGGCGCTGCAAGGCCAAAAAACCCTCCTCTAGGTTATCCTATATAGTGTTTTTCCACTATTTAGCTGGATACGAGTGGAAAGACACTAATAGGAATTTTTGTTTTTCAAATTTTAAACAGGCTGCACTATTTGAAAAAAAGTAAAATTTTTCTCAAGGTATGAGCCAGTAACGAACCCTGAGCTGAATCCAACCGGCTATGGCTGCACACAGACTACAGGGAGAGCTGGGCTCACACGGAGACCGTGCAGACAGCCGTAAACGGCGCTGCAAGGCCCAAAAACCCCCCTCTAGGTTATCCTATGTAGTGTTTTTCCACAATAGAGCTGGAGACTGGTGGAAAAACACTAATAGGAAATTTGAGAAAAAATGTGCAGCAGGCTGCACTAAGAGCAAAAAAGGACAACTGTGTGAGGCAGTGTGAACCCCCCCTGAGCTGAATACAACCGGGTATATGGCTGCACACAGACTACAGAGTGAGCTGCACACACACACACACAGAGACCTTGCAGAACGCTGTTAAAACAGCGCTGCAAGGCAAGAGCAAGGTGAACAGTGAAGAACACACAGCGTTTTGCTAAATTAGCCTTTGGAAAGGAAAATAAAGCAATTAGCTAGCTCGACTGGCCCTCAGTTAGAACACAGCGTCCTGTCCCTAACTGAAATCACAGCAGAGTGAGCGCAAAATGGCGGCAGCGTTTTTTATAGTGCAGAGTGACATCATTTCAGCAGCCAATCCAAGCCTTGCCAGTACTTACATGCCCACCATGCTAAACAGGATGTGCCCACACTTCCAATCATTCCTCATTGGCTGCTGCGTTCAGTTTGAATTCTGGGAACTTCCGATTCCGGTATCCGATACGCGGGAAGTATCGGAATTCGGTATCGGAATTCCGATACTGCAAATATCGGCCGATACCCGATACTTGCGGTATCGGAATGCTCAACACTAGTGATTGTACATATACTGAGGGCACTATGTGCACACGTAGAAATGGTCCACTGCGAATTTTTCCGCAGCGGATTTGATAAATCCGCAGGCCAAAATCACTGCAGTTTTCCTGCGGATTTATCGCGGATTCTCCGCGGTTTTTGTGCGGATTCCACTGCGGTTTTACACCTGCGGTTTTCTATTATGGAGCAGGTGTAAAACCGCTGCAGATTCCGCACAAAGAATTGACATGCTGCAGAATGTAAACCGCTACGTTTCCGCGCGTTTTTTTCCGTAGCATGTGCACTGCGGATTGCGTTTCCCATAGGTTTACATTGTACTGTAAATGCATGG
Source organism: Ranitomeya imitator (assembly GCF_032444005.1). NCBI lineage: Eukaryota > Metazoa > Chordata > Amphibia > Anura > Dendrobatidae > Ranitomeya > Ranitomeya imitator. The sequence continues at coordinate 54,249,856 of NC_091288.1, read as the reverse complement.
GAAACCGCAGCATTAATTAGGACAGGAATGTACTCAAGTCTGTGCCTGGCATACATTTCTTGCGGTGGCACATGACATCTAAGGTTGCTTTCACACATCGTTTTTTTGCCGTCGAATGTTGAAAAAAACTGATCTGTCACAGATTGTGAAAAACTGATGCGACGGATCTGTTTTTTCGACGGAAATCCTAAAAAAATTGGAGCATGCTCAACTGGAATCCGTCTTTTGCTGGCCGTTTTTTCGACGGACACAAAAAGTTACTATGTCCGTTTTTTCTAACCGCCGAAAAAAAATTTTTTCAACGGATCCGGCAAATACGGATGACACGTGAGACCATCCGTCGCAATCCATCGCTAATACAAGTCTATGAGAAAAAAACGGATCCGGCGGCAACTTTTGCCAGATCCGTTTTTTTCGGAATTCGCCGGATTGAGCCTGATGGCAAAAAACTGATGTGTGAAAGCAGCATTAAAGATCCATCAAATTCATTGATTTCTCATTCTCTGAACTCAGTTTGTTTATTTATTACTGCTTTTTTTCCCTCTTTTGTTGTTGTTTGTTTTACCTATTTATTATTTTTTTCCTTTGTGCATATATTTGAATTTCTTCAGAAACTTTGTCATACCTTGCCTCAGGAAGGGACCTAAGAAGTCTCGAAAGCTTGCTCTGTAACATCATTTATTTTATTTTTGTTAGCCATTAAAAGGTATCATAACGACAAGATTTTCTTGCTTTTCCCACGGAGAGGATTCATTAAGAGGCACATGCCTTGGAGAATTTGGCAAATCTTACCTCTACTCAACCTTCATCAAGACTGCTGTGTAAAATGGCAATCTTGATGAATCGTGAGTCTTCATGTTCTTCTGTGCAGCAATTCTGCCGGCCGTACGCAGATGGCGGTGATAGAACTTCTGTTATTGTTATCGTTGTGAGCTATCTGGCAGCACTGAGGCACATCGAGTGTTAATTAGTGAGCCGGCTGCAGTAGGTGCACTGAGGCGCTTTAAGTGTTAATGGTAAGCTGGCAGCATTGCTGCACTGAGGCATGTGAAATGTTAAATCTATCACTCCTCCCAGGGAGGTCATGTGAGGGCTAACTGCCTTTGTGGAGTTACAATCTGTACATCATGATTAAGGACGCCATGAGCATTTGTAACAGGTAGATATTTTGTGCTACCACAACAGTGATGTCACTCTTTATGGCATCAGAATAAGGTGCACCTGAGAGCAGCACTGCTCACCTGTATATGCACCTGTCACCCCAGCTCTGCAGCTCCACAAGTGACAGGATGGGGGAGAACCTGCGCCTTCCCGGTCTCTACCGGCGAGTCAACGCTTGGGGCGATAACGCCGAGGAGAACGCGGCCTGGAAGCGCCCTGCCTCCGTGCCCTGGCAGCAAAGTGACCGCTATGATGAGTGGAGTTCTGGCAGTGACCGATCCGGAGTCCGAGGTGACTCAGACGAGCGATCCCTGGGAGAGTACAGCGCCCGATTATCCCGGGATAATGGGCGACAAGCTCCTCTGCTGCGCGGTATATTTGAGATTGAGAAGACAAGCTGTGACGTCTCTCTGACTTCAAGTCACCTCCTCTGGTGTCCCATCCTTCCCGAGAACCCTGGTGAGTAGTCACATGTGCGTGCCCGACCAGAGCAGTTTACGCTAACCTGGCAGAACTTTAAAGCAATATGTAGTAGGTGTAATAATAATAATATTAGCAAATACCTCCAATTAGAACTGTAGTAAAGTTCTCCAGATATGCTAAGTCGCAGGGCGTTGCAGTAGCTTAGGTATCAGTGTTGACCACCATTCATATAGTGACCGTTTTTAGTGGTCGTAACCATGGATACCTAAGCTACTGCACATGGGGCAAGCGACATAGAAAATCTGAATAACTATACTACATTTCTAAGTGGAGGTATTTGCTAATAGTATTATTATTACACGTACTAAATGTTGGGATAGGATCTTGGAGATGGGAATACCCCTTTCACTTCCAGCATGTCCTAACCACTGCACGTTGTGATGGCATGCTCGGGGTCCAGTGTAGCCACATATAATTTAATTGGGTTGTCCACTATTGGTCAAACCTTTATTAATTGTCCCACTGTGCTGTATATATTAAAAAAGAATTATGCTTACCTGGACTAGCACCACTCCCACACTCCAAACACTGTGTCTCCCAAGCGTCTCATAACATAAACAATGTCATGTGACAGCTGCAGCCAATCAGTTGTTGCTGATTGACTGCAGCCTTCACAATTACATCTGAGTGGGAGAGACATTGTTCTTCCATTTGTAATTAATGGTGCAAGCTGCAGCTGCTCAAGTGGCCTTGCTTATGTCAGGAGTCTGGTGGGGGACACGGCTGAAAGCGGTGAAATGGCGCCGGTCCTGGAAGGTAAGTATATATTTTTTTCTAATTTATATAGAACACGGAGATAATTAACAAAGGGTTGTCCAGCACTGGACAAACTCCCTTTAAGGGTATGGGCCCATGATCAGTAGACGTTGCGGGTTGAATGCGGCGTACTTGTGCAGCGTCCAGATGTTACATCATGGAGGGTGGGATTTCAAGAAATCACATGCCCACTATGTATCCACAGATGCCCGTGGATCACCCACAGAGATGGACATGTGGCACGTCTCTCCAGGAAGCAGCATGTCAAGCTACAAAATGTATTTGATGCGGTGAATCTGCACGGTTCATTGAACACTTGCGGGTTCACCTGCGTTCAATAGACGGCAGTGCTTTGGACGCAGCGAACATGCGCTATGTCCAGAGCGCTGCCACTTCCAGATCGTGGGCACATACCCTAAGAGTATATGTTTGTCCACAGCTATGCCAACATGTAGCCCTCTGATGTAAAACAAATAACCGTGGTACCGCCCACATGAAAAAGCATATGCCAATTAATCAAGAGGTTTCCTTTTTTTCCCCATTTCTTGTTGTTGGGAAAAGCTAACTGACAGCCAAATGTATTGTCACAAAGAATGAGTAAAATCTTAGCAAATTCTTCTAGTCATGTATTGGTGCAAAAGGCAGTAATGTATCACTGACTAATGACCCGTACAGGAGTCTGTAATGTGGCACCACAGGCTGGCATTCAGCTTTCCCATAAACACATAGAACTAAGAATTTGAGAAGGAGTTGAAGTAGTTTAGCTGGTTAAACCAGTCAGTGTTTAGAATCCCACTATAAAGTCGCGGCCAAAAGTTTTCAGACTGGCACAAGTTTGGTTTTCACAGTTTGCTTCTTCAGTGTTTTTAGACCTTATAGTTGTATGCTTCTATGGTTACTGAAGTACAATTATTCACATTGCATAAGTTTCAATATTTTTTGACAAATACATCAAGTTTATGCAAAGACTCAATATTTACAGTGTTGGCCCTTATTTGTCAAGACTTCTGCCTTTCTCCCTGATATGCCGAATATCAGCTTCTGGGCCAAATCCTCACTGATGAGAAGACAACTATGGAGGAGCGAATGTGCTTGGTGATACTCCGCTATCACTCGAGTATCTGGGCGCTCATAAGTGCTTGGCACTCAGCAAGCATTAGCCGGTGCTTGAATTTGAAACTTGAATCCCGCCCTGCATGTTTGGCGCCTGTTACACAGCCAATAAGCATGCAGGGATTGCTTGCGAGTCACTCTAATGCCATAGTAATTTTGGTAGCGGCATTACTGTGATTGGCTAGTCATTTGATATCATCAGTGGTTATAAAAGGACAGGCGCCACCATGCCCGACACACTCATGGCATTGCACAGCTCAGAGACAGTTCTGATTGGAGGGAGAGAGCTCTTGTCCGGGGCTGTGTGTGCACAGTTGAACAAATCACAGTCCTCTAGTGTTGAAACTGGTGCAGATTCTGAACCATCATACTAACAGTATGTGCTTTGCTGTTTATATCAGATACATTCTGCATTTATTTAGCCCAGGGAGGGACAGTTGCTGGAGTAGGGAGAGTGGCAGAATACAGTCTTTAGGCAGGGCTTAGGGCTTTGCAGTCAGTTTCTAAAAATTTATCTGCACGTAACAACATTTTTTTTTGTGGGGGGGGGGGGGGGCGGGGTTAGAAAACTGACTATATTGCTATGCATTACATGCTCTGTAGTACATTTATGTGGCATATAACACTCCAAAAAGCGTTGAAACCTCCAATGGAGGATAGTATCTGGGACAATGTAGAAAACGGTCAAAGGAGCACAAAGAACACAAGGACAAGGTAGTAATTTCTTAAAAATTTGGGGGGATTCAATTACTCATCCATACAGTATTATGTGCTTTACGGTACATTTCTGTGGTTTATAACACTTAAAAAAGCGTTGAAATGGTTTCTTATTTCAATTTCTCATCCATAGACTTGGAGAGAGTGGGGATTTATAAGCTCATCACACCATGTTGTCTGATGTTGAAAGCTGAAATCTGTGTGCCGGGTGCCGGTCCTGCTGATGAAGTTCAGCCAAAGATTTGAGGATAGGGAAATGAGCTGCACATCCATCCAACAATATATAAAAATTAGTTCATGCGGTAAAAACATGGAATGCAAACGTGATGCGCTTCTGGCATCCAAGCGCCCTTAGTCATAGGATATGGCAGAGTATACTAAGTGAACTATTTATGTAGCTCTAAGTCAATTACAACAGAGGTAGAGATAGTTTTTCTTTTTTTTTTTTAAATAAAACTGGGTTTCAAGAGATCTAACAATTAGAAAATGTGTAAGGATACTTTAACACATCAGGCACAATCCGTCTAAATTTTTTTTTTACCCGGGGATACATTGATTCGGCCATTTCACCTTGCGTTTTATATGTTTTTTTGCTGGATCAGTCGCTGTGCGGTTTTCCGCTGGACAAAAAAAAGTTCCTCTGGACATTTTCTCTGTCCGCCGGAAAACTAATTATTTACGGATCCAGCAAAAAGCGTATGAAACGTTGGGACATCAGGCACAATCTGGCACTAGTACAATTCTATGAGAAAAAAAACGGATCAGTTTTTTAAAAAATTCGCAAGATTGTGCCTGATGCAAAAAAACTGATGTGTGAAAGTAGCCTAAGGCTGATGATGGTGCATGCAGACGTAAAAAACGTGGGGCAGGTACAACTACGCCTGTTGCTGGAGCACAAAAAACATGTCCATCTACGACACATAGGTTTCTATCCCACTTTGCAGGGAGGCACGGTACACCAATTTTGAAGCAAGAGCAGTGCGAACAGGTGGCCAGTTGGATAGCAGATAATGCTTCCAGCATGCTTGACAGCACCACCCAGCCTTCTAAACGGTGCATTCTCGCCAGTCAACAGTCTGGATCACTTAATCTTCACACTGATCCTACTTCCTCCCACCATCTTGAGTCCTAGGAGACTAGTGATCCCACATTAACCCCTTCCCGACCCATGACGCCACGTAGGCGTCATGAAAGTCGGTGCCAATCCGACCCATGACGCCTATGTGGCGTCATGGAAAGATCGCGTCCCTGCAGATCGGGTGAAAGGGTTAACTCCCATTTCACCCGATCTGCAGGGACAGGGGGAGTGGTAGTTTAGCCCAGGGGGGGTGGCTTCACCCCCTCGTGGCTACGATCGCTCTGATTGGCTGTTCAAAGTGAAACTGCCAATCAGAGCGATTTGTAATATTTCACCTATTATAACTGGTGAAATATTACAATCCAGCCATGGCCGATGCTGAAATATCATCGGCCATGGCTGGAAATACTAATGTGCCCCCACCCCACCCCACTGATCGCCCCCCCAGCCCCCCGATCTGGCCGGTACACTGCTCCGGCTCCCCTCCGTCCAGTGCTCCGCTCCCCCCCGTGCTCTTGTTCGCTCCCCCCGTGCTCCAATCACCCCCCCGTGCTCCAATCACCCCCCCTGCACTCCGATCCACCCCCCCGTGCTCCATTCCAGCCCCCCGTGCTCCGTTCCACGCCCCCCGTGCTCCGTGGCACCCCTCCCGCGCTCCGATTCCCCCCCCCCGTGCTCCGATCCCCCCCCCGTGGTCCCCCCCACCCCATCATACTTACCGATCCAGCCGGGGTCCCGTCCGTCTTCTCCCTGGGCGCCGCCATCTTCCAAAATGGCGGGCGCATGCGCAGTGCGCCCGCCGAATCTGCCGGCCGGCAGATTCGTTCCAAAGTGCATTTTGATCACTGAGATAAATTATATCTCAGTGATCAAAATAAAAAAAATGATAAATAACCCCCCCCCTTTGTCACCCCCATAGGTAGGGACAATAAAAAAATAAAGAAATTTTTTTTTTCCACTAATGTTAGAATAGGGTTAGGGGTAGGGTTAGGGGTAGGGGTAGGGGTAGGGTTAGGGTTAGGGGTAGGGTTAGGGCTAGGGTTAGGGTTAGGGGTAGGGGTAGGGTTAGGGGTAGGGTTAGGGTTAGGGGTAGGGTTAGGGTTAGGGCTAGGGTTAGGGGTAGGGTTAGGGCTAGGGTTAGGGTTACGGTATGTGCACACGTTTTCTGGTCCTCTGCGGATTTTTCCGCTGCGGATTTGATAAATCCGCAGTGCTAAACCGCTGCGGATTTATGGCGGATTTACCGCGTTTTTTTCTGCGCATTTCACTGCGGTTTTACAACTTTCTATTGGAGCAGTTGTAAAACCGCTGCGGAATCCGCACAAAGAAGTGACATGCTGCGGAATGTAAACCGCTGCGTTTCCGTGCAGTTTTTCCGCAGCATGTGTACAGCGATTTTTGTTTCCCGTAGGTTTACATTGAACTGTAAACTCATGGGAAACTGCTGCGGATCTGCAGCGTTTTCCGCAGCGTGTGCACATACCTTTAGAATTAGGCTATGTGCACACAGTGCGGATTTGGCAGCAGTGTTCCATCAGGTTTACAGTACCATGTAAACATATGAAAAACCAAATCCGCTGTGCCCATGGTGCGGAAAATACCACGCGGAAACGCTGCGTTGTATTTTCCGCAGCATGTCAATTCTTTGTGCGGATTCCGCAGCGTTTTACACCTGTTCCTCAATAGGAATCCGCAGGTGAAATCCGCACAAAAAACACTGGAAATCCGCGGAAAATCCGCAGGTAAAACGCAGTGCCTTTTACCCGCGGATTTTTCAAAAATGGTGCGGAAATATCTCACACGAATCCGCAACGTGGGCACATAGCCTTAGGGTTAGGGTTGGAATTAGGGTTGTGGTTAGGGTTGTGATTAGGGTTATGGCTACAGTTGGGATTAGGGTTAGGGGTGTGTTGGGGTTAGTGTTGGAGGTAGAATTGAGGGGTTACCACTGTTTAGGCACATCAGGGGTCTCCAAACGCAACATGGCGCCACCATTGATTCCAGCCAATCTCGTATTCAAAAAGTCAAATGGTGCTCCCTCACTTCCGAGTCCTGACATGTGCCCAAACAGTGGTTTACCCCCACATATGGGGTACCAGCATACTCAGGACAAACTGCGCAACAATTACTGGGGTCCAATTTCTCCTGTTACCCTTGTGAATCTAAAAAATGCTTGCTAAAACATAATTTTTGAGGAAAGAAAAATGATTTTTTATTTTCACGGCTCTGCGTTGTAAACGTCTGTGAAGCACTTGGGGGTTCAAAGTGCTCACCACATATCTAGATAAGTTCCTTGGGGGGTCTAGTTTCTAAAATGGGGTCACTTGTGGGGGTTTCTACTGTTTAGGCACACCAGGGGCTCTGCAAACGCAACGTGACACCCGCAGACCATTCCATCAAAGTCTGCATTTCAAAAGTCACTACTTCCCTTCTGAGCCCCGACGTGTGCCCAAACAGTGGTTTACCCCCACATATGGGGTATCAGCGTACTCAGGAGAAACTGGACAACAACTTTTGGGGTCCAATTTCTTCTGTAACCCTTGGGAAAATAAAAAATTCTAGGCTAAATAATTATTTTTGAGGAAAGAAAACGTATTTATTATTTTCACGGCTCTGCATTATAAACTTCTATGAAGCACTTGGGGGTTCAAAGTGCTCACCACACATCTAGATAAGTTCCTTTGGGGGTCTAGTTTCCAAAATGGGGTCACTTGTGGGGGGTTTCTACTGTTAAGCCACATCAGGGGCTCTGCAAGCGCAACGTGACGCCCACAGAGCATTCCATCAAAGTCTGCATTTCAAAACGTCACTACTTCACTTCCGAGCCCCGGCATGTGCCCAAACAGTGATTTACCCCCACATATGGGGTATCAGCGTACTCAGGAGAAACTGGACAACAACTTTTGGGGTCAAATTTCTCCTGTTACCCTTGGGAAAATAAAAAATTGCAGGCTAAAAGATCATTTTTGAGAAAATAATTTTTTTTTTTTATTTTCATGGCTCTGCGTTATAAACTTCTGTGAAGCACTTGGGGGTTCAAAGTCCTGACCACACATCTAGATTAGTTCCTTTGGGGGTCTAGTTTCCAAAATGGTGTCATTTCTGGGGGATCTCCAATGTTTAGGCACACAGGGGCTCTCCAAACGTGACATGGTGTCCGCTAATGATTGGAGCTAATTTTCCATTTAAAAAGCCAAATGGCGTGCCATCCCTTCCAAGCCCTGCCGTGCGCCCAAACAGTGGTTTACCCCCACATATGGGGTATCAGCGTACTCAGGACAAACTGGACAACAATATTTGGGGTCCAATTTCTCCTATTATCCTTGGCAAAATAGGAAATTCCAGGCTAAAAAATCATTTTTGAGGAAAGAAAAATTATTTTTTATTTTCATGGCTCTGCTTTATAAACTTCTGTGAAGCACCTGGGAGTTTAAAGTGCTCAATATGCATCTAGATTAGTTCCTTGGGGGGTCTAGTTTCCAAAATGGGGTCACTTGTGGGGGAGCTCCAATGTTTAGGCACACAGGGGCTCTCCAAACGCGACATGGTGTCCGCTAACAATTGGAGCTAATTTTCCATTCAAAAAGTCAAATGGCGCTCCTTCCCTTCCGAGCCCTGCCGAGTGCCCAAACAGTGGTTTACCCCCACATATGAGGTATCGACGTACTCGGGAGAAATTGCCCAACACATTTTAGGATCCATTTTATCCTACTACCCATGTGAAAATGAAAAAATTGAGGCGAAAATAATTTTTTTGTGAAAAAAAAGTACTTTTTCATTTTTACAGATCAATTTGTGAAGCACCTGAGTGTTTAAAGTGCTCACTAGGCATCTAAATAAGTTCCTTGGGGGGTCTAGTTTCCAAAATGGGGTCACTTGTGGGGGAGCTCCAATTTTTAGGCACACGGGGGCTCTCCAAACGTGACATGGTGTCCGCTAAAGAGTGGAGCCAATTTTTGATTCAAAAAGTCAAATGGCGCTCCTTCCCTTCCAAGCCCTGCCGTGCGCCCAAACAGTGGTTTACCCCCACATATGAGGTATCAGCGTACTCAGGACAAATTGGACAACAACTTTTGTGGTTCAGTTTCTCCTTTTACCATTGGGAAAGTAAAAAAATTGTTGCTAAAAGATAATTTTTGTGACTAAAAAGTTAAATGTTCATTTTTTCCTTCCATGTTGCTTCTGCTGCTGTGAAGCACCTGAAGGGTTAATAAACTTCTTGAATGTGGTTTTGAGTACCTTGAGGGGTGCAGTTTTTAGAATGGTGTCACTTTTTGGTATTTTCAGCCATATAGACCCCTCGAACTGACTTCAAATGTGAGGTGGTCCCTAAAAAAAATGGTTTTGTAAATTTCGTTGTAAAAATGACAAATCGCTGGTCAAATTTTAACCCTTATAACTTCCTAACAAAAAAAAAATTTTGTTTCCAAAATTGTGCTGATGTAAAGTAAACATGTGGGAAATGTTATTTATTAACTATTTTGTGTCACATATCTCTCTGGTTTAACAGAATAAAAATTCAAAATGTGAAAATTGCGAAATTTTCAAAATTTTCGCCAAATTTCCGTTTTTATCACAAATAAACGCAGAATTTATTGACCTAAATTTACCACTAACATGAAGCCCAATATTTCACGAAAAAACAATCTCAGAACCGCTAGGATCCGTTGAAGTGTTCCTGAGTTATTACCTCATAAAGGGACACTGGTCAGAATTGCAAAAAACGGCAAGGTCTTTAAGGTCAAAATAGGCTGGGTCATGAAGGGGTTAATACACGCCGAGGAGCTCTGTACAACATGACTTTTTGATTGTGGCACTATGCATGTTCCAAGAGATACAGGAGGAGATGCTGTTTAGTGATGCACAAAACTTAGAACAGCCACGACCACAAAAAGATGACGTTGGGGAATGGCAAATTTTGGAAGATGATGATGAAACACAGTTGCTGATAAGTTTTTAAGTCACCAATTCAAGAGGACCAGGGTGCGGCGGTGGAAGATGAGGTGGTGGGTGGTGAAAATACTGACCCAACCTGGGAATCTGAAATGCAGAGCGAGGCCACCAGCACTAAGCGGGAGGGATTGGCAGCATTGAAACAGGCAGGAAGAGGCAGTGGAGTGACCAGAGGGAGAAGCTGAGCAACTGTGCTGCAAAGAATTAACACTCGTGAATTTCTCCGAGAAAAAAGTGTCCTCCAAGTTTGGCACATTTTTTAAAGAGAGTTCAGAGGCAAAAAAGTGGTCACTTGCACCTGTGCCATGCCAAAATTAGCAGGGACCTGACCACTAAGAGCCTAACCACCGGAAGCATGCTCAGGCACATGTCATCTAAGCACCTGACTTGGTGGGCTGAAAGCTTGGTCCACAGTTGGTGCCAGCAGGTGACACAACTGCCTCTTTCCCTGTGCTGCATGCTTCCCTATCCCTTGTCCATGACACTGGCACATATGCCTCCTGCACTGCACCTGCAAAACTTTATCTTAGGATGCTTGTGCGGTCCATCTATACCGTTGGTCTGAGACAACTTATGAAGTTCCATGACTTCCAGTACCCCCTATATGCTGAGGACACTCAGATCTACCTCCCTGGCCCAGAATTGACCTCTGTGCTTTCCAAAATCCTGGAGTGTCTAACAGCCATGTCCTCCTTCTTCTCCTCTCACTTCCTCAAGCTTAATGTGGACAGATCTGAACTCGTTATCTTTCCTCCATCTAGCGTATCTTCCCAATATGATCTATATATCACAATAAATGACATCACACTTTCTCCTGTACCGAAAATCCTCTTCCTAGGATTAACTCTTGACTCTGCCCTGTCTTTCAAACCAATCATCCAAGCGCTTGCCACCTCCTGTCACCTTCAGCTCAAAAATATTTCCAGAATCCATCCTTTTCTGAACCCTCAATCTACTAAAATACTTGTGCATGCCCTCATCATTTCCCACCACGACTACTGCAACATCCTCCTCTGTGGCCTACCTGCTAATACTCTCTACCTCTCCTTAAATCTGCTGTCCAACTAATCCATCTCTCTCCTCGCTACTTCTCTGCTGCTCCCCTTTGAAAATCCCTACATTGGCTCCCAATTCCCCAACGTATCCAGTTCAAACTACTAAGACTGACCAACAAAGCCATCTATAACCTGTCTCCAAACTAATCATCAGATATCTTCCCTCATATAATCTCCAGTCCTCCCAAGACCTCCTTCTCTCCTCCACACTTATTCATTCTTTATCCAATCGCCTCCAAGACTTCTCCCAAAAGTCCCCATCATCTGGAATCCTGTGCACAAACATGTCTGATTATGCACCACATTGAGATCCGTCAGACGGAACCTGAAACCCCATCTTTTCAAGAAAGCTTTCAGCCTGTAATGACCACGCTGCCATCTCAACACCACTTGAGCCACTGCGACCCCACTTCCGACTGTCTCCTTCCCATCATACTGTAGAATGTAAGCCCGCAAGGGTAAGCTCATCTTCCCTCTGTACCTTCACCATGGAATCAATGGTGCTATATAAAGAAATACTAATAATAATAAATACCAAAACTCCACTTTATTCAGAATGTTTTAATGAGGTACTACATTTGGTGCCTTGAAGGGTGTATGGATGACCCAGCTTGTAATTTTTGGCAGGCTTTGCACTGTGTGCAGAGCTTTTATGACTGTAGAGTACCACTACTACACTTTGTTCACAATATTTCAATGAAGCACCACAGTTGGTGCTTTCAAGGGTGTATGGATGACTCTTGCTTGCAATTTTTGGCAGGCTTTGCACTTAAAACATAACCCTAATGAGTCTAGGAGTACCAATGCGTGACAGTTTGAACAGAATGTGTATGAGGGCCTCCTTTATGTCTAATACAGAGTGTATCTGAGTCCATCTTCCATCTAATTTTTGGCAGTTCTTACTTCCTCGTAAATTACCCTGACATAATTTTTTAATACAAATTTAAATTTTGGTTTATTTAAATAATTTTTTTAGAATCCTTTTTAAAGTTTGCCTTATAGACAAGTCATTATACAAGAAATAATGTTTCTTAACATTTTTTCTGTTTACTCCAATTTCACTTTGATTTTTAATGTTTTATTGTCAGTCCTTAAAGTGGAGTAAAAGTGTCACACCATGGTTCTTAGCAGCAATCTGGGAGTTAGAGATGCTTCCAGGCGTCTTCCCTATGCTATTCTTTTTCCATCCATTCCAAAATTGTTACTGCCCCCAGACCTCTTTTGTAGGATCTGCCAGTAAAGTACTCTGATTTCCCATTGGTTCCCAATATACTCGTTACTCAAAATGAGCATCCAAGCATTAGGATTTGCTTGGTTCAAGTAACGAGCATTCAAGCATTTTAGTGCTCACTCATCCCTAATGAGTATTTATAATGGTGATTTCAGGATTGTTCATGTCTCTGTGGTTCTTAACCATTGGTAGATCTATGACCAGGATTGGTGCCAGACATAGTTAAGTTTCTTTCTGTAAGGGCTCTTGAACTAACAAGGAGGACAATTGTCCTATATGTCATTGGTCACAACATTACTGATGCAGGACAGAGAGGTGGATCTCTTGTGAACACAATATAGGGCTGCAGCTATATTGATATCTCTAAAGCCATACACACAGCATAGTGGATATCAGGTTTCTATTGAAATGGAAAAAGAAGAACTTCTCAGGCTTCCTAGAAGACAATGATGCCTTTTATTGGAAGCTCCGATGTTGACTTTAGTTCAGACCTACAACAACCAAAGCATAGCCTAAAGTGACTATGGTCCACCATCTGAACACATGCATCTAAAGGAAAAAGATGAAAAAGCGGAGCTCCATAGGGAACAGGTTTTTGAGTAAACAAAGTAAGGCCGGAGTCACATTGGCATATGACATCGGATGCAAGATGCTGATGACCCTCGGCTCCATCTCTGCTGAGAGTGTGAGACAATTGTCAGTTCTCTGTCTTCCGATCCTCTTGTATCAGAGAATTGGAGCACAGCTGTGGATGGACAGAAAAATTAATTTCTCTGTCTCCTCCATTGCCGACATCCGAGGGAATCGTACTGCACTCAGGTGATATCCAAATGCAGTGCGATGTTTCACACGCATCCGTAGACTTGTATGGGTGAGTCTGATTCGATTCACAGATGAAATCGCAGTATGGTGCGATTGTTTTCGCATGCCGAATCCCCCTACTTAAGAAGGCACAGGTGCAGGCCCATCTGAAGTTTTCCAGTGAACACCTGGTTTATTCTGTGTGTGATTGGGAGAAGGTGCTGTGGTCAGATGAGACAAAAATTGAGCTCTTTGGAATTAACTCAACTGGCCATGTTTGGAGGAAGAGAAATGCTGCCTATGACCCAAAGAACACTGTCCCCACTGTCTAGCATGGAGGTGAAAACATTATTTTTGGGGGGTGTTTCTCTGCTAAGGGTACAGGACTACTTCACCGCATGAATGGGAGAAGGGATTGAACCATGTACCATAAAATCCTGAGTGACAACCTCCTTCCCTCCACCTGGACATTAAAAATGGGTCATGGCTGGGTTTTCCAGTAAGACAATGACCCAAACCATACAGCCAAGGCAACAAAGGAGTGGCTCAAAAAGAAGCACATTAAGGTCATGGAGTGGCCTCGCCAGCCTCCAGACCTTTATCACATAGAAAACTTATAGAGGGAGTTGAAGCTCCAAGTTGCCAATAGACAGCCTCAAAATCTTAATGATTTAGAGATGATCTGCAAAGAGGAGTGGACCAAACTTCCTCCTGACATGAGTGCAAACCTTATCATCAACTACAAAAAGTGTCTGACTGCTGTGCTTGCCAACAAGGGTTTTGCCACCAAGTATTAAATCTTGTTTGCCAGAGGGATCAAATATTTATCTCACTGCAAAATGCAAATACATTTATAAAATTTATACAATGTGATTTTATGGATTTTATTTTTGATATTCTATCTCTCAAGTTTAAAATTAACCTACCCTTAAAATTATAGACTGCTCATGTTCTTGTCAGTGGGCAAACTTACAAAATCAACAAGGGATTAAATACTTATTTCCCCCACCGTATAGATAGATAGATAGATGGATAGATAGATAGATAGATAGATAGATAGATAGATAGATAGAGGTGCTTCTCACAAAATTAGAATATCATCAAAAAGTTAATTTATTTCTTTTCTTCAATACAAAGTGAAAAGTGAAACATATATTATATAGAGTCATTACATACAGAGTGATCTATTTCAAGTGTTTATTTCTGTTAATATTGATGATTATGGCTTACAGCCAATGAAAACCCCAAATTCATTATCTCAGTAAATTAGAATACTTTATAACACCAGCTTGAAAAATGATTTTAAAATACAAAATGTTGGCCTACTGAAATGTATATTTGGTGAATGTACTCAGTACTTGGTCGGGGCTCCTTTGGCATCAATTACTGCATCAATGCGGCGTGGAATGGAGGCGATCAGCCAGTGGCACTGCTGAGGTGTTATAGAAACCCAGGTTGCTTTGATAGCAGCCTTCAGCTCGTCTGCATTGTTGTGCCTGGTGTCTCTCATCTTCCTCTTGACAATACCCCATAGATTCTCCATGCGGTTAAAGGGAATCTGTCACCCCAAAAATCGAAGATGAGCTAAGCCCATCGGCATCAGGGGCTTATCTACAGTATTCTGTAATGCTGTAGATAAGCCCCAATGTATCCTGAAATATGAGAAAAAGAGGTTAGATTATACTCACCCAGGGGCGGTGCCGCTGCGGTCCGGTCCGATGGGCGTCGCGGTCCGGTCTTGGACCTCCCATCTTCTTGCGATGACGTCCTCTTCTTGTATTCACGCTGCAGCTCCGGCGCAGGTATACTTTGTCTGCCCTGTTGAGGGCAGAGCAAAGTACTGCAGTGCGCAGGCGCCGGGAAAGGTCAGAGAGGCCCAGCACCTGCGCATTGCAGTACTTTGCTCTGCCCTCAACAGGGTGTGAAGACAAGAGAGGACGTCATCTTATGAAGATAGGAGGCCCCGGACCGGACCGCGATGCCCATTGGATCGGACCGCCCTTGGGTGAGTATAATCTAACCTCTTTTTCTCATCTTTCAGGATACATCGGGGGCATTACAGAATGCGGTAGATAAGCCCCAGGTGCTGGTGGGCTTAGCTCATCTTCGATTTTGGGGGTGACAAGTTCCCTTTAAGGTCAGGTGAGTTTGCTGGCCAATCAAGCACAGTGATACTGTTGTTTTTAAACCACAAGGATGAGGGATCTCATTCACTTTGCTGGGACCAGAACATTTCCATGTTTTGAATATTTTGTAAAAAATCTGTTGTACGGTCCAGCACTCCACTGTATGGAGACGCTGGGAGAGATGGCTGTCGGCTGAATAATAGTTTGGCTGACAGCTATCTAAAGTGTATGGCCTGGAGAGAACAAAGGCTGACAAACAAGTGTGGGAATGTTGTGAAGGAGCTGATTGCTGACCAGCGTGTGCAAAGAAGAAAAACCAGGAAACAAAACTGTGGCTGCACAATGGAGGGCTGCTATGGTGATGAGGACGCTCAAGCACAGCCAGCACAAGCCTCAGAAAGAGAGGAAACTAGACGCGTCCTCACATGGGAGGGTTGCTATGGTGATGACAACGCTGGAGCACAGCCAGAGGGAGTCAGAGAAGAGGGGCAGTGTTCGGGGTAAGGCCACGTTCACGCATTCAGTATTTGGTCAGTATTTTACCTCAGTATTTGAAAGACAAAACCAGGAGTGGAACAATCTGAAGTAAAGTATAACAGAAACACGTCACCACTTCTGTATTTATGACACATTCCTGGTTTTGGCTTACAAATACTGAGGTAAAAAACTCACCAAATACTGAACGTGTGAACATGGTCTAAGATAGAGATGGAAGGAGAGGAGAGCAACAGAGAGCAAAATCAGAGCAATAGGAGATACAAAAGAAATGGAAAGGTGAAAGTGTGGCATGGCAATGTGTGCATTATCCCTTGTAGTGGTATATATATCTTTATTCTTTGTCCATTATACTGATATTTATTGAATGTGAATCCACATCTGCCTACATTAACCCTTTCTGACATGTAAATTCTATATATCATGCGTCAGATGAGAGTGTAAGAAGCGATCACACGTGCTGAGCCCACTCCACATAAGGCAGGTGCCAACCGTTTTATACAGCCAGCAGCTAACTGCAGTGACTGAGGCTAGCTCTAATTGCTGCTCTTTAACCAAGAGGTCTGCCAAACCTTTTCCCGATAAAAACGCTATAAAACCGCAAAAAAAACCCGCATACAATAAGCATCCCATCATTTAGAATGAATTCCGCATGTTTTGTGCACATGATGTGTTTTTTTCCGCGAAAAAAACACATCGCGGCAAAAAACTCAGCATGTTCATTAATTTTCCGTTTTTTTTTGTGGATTTCCCACTCCAAAATGCATTGGGAAGTGTCCGGAAAAAACCGCGTCAAAAACGCGTAAAAATCGCGGCAAAAACGCATGCGGTTTTCTTGCGGATTTCTTGCAGAAAATGTCCGGAATTCTCAGGAATTTTCTGCAAGAAATCCTGAACGTGTGCACATAGCCTTAAGGGGAATCTGTCACCAGGTTCTCAACACCTGTAGAGACAGACCCTGAGTCCACTGATGTGTCACTTATTGGGCTGCTTGGTGTAGTTTTGATAAAATCAGGGCTTTATCATCAGGAGAGTATCACGAGAGGAGAGGACTAGTAAACCTGCTATAATGTATTCCTCTATATTCATGAGCTCTGTATATTTGTATAACCCTGTCCTCACCATTGATTGGCATATTTCTGCCTATGCACAGTGTACACAGAAAAATGCCAATCAGTGGTATGGGCGGGGTTATATAGAGCTCAGCATTCAGACAACTGCTAGATCTGTAGAAGATAAAACAGTGATTTTATCAAAATGACAGCAAGCAGCCCAAATAAGTGATACATTGCTGGAATCAGAGTCTCTGTCCCTACATTCTGCTCTCAGATTGGTTGCCATTGTAACCAGAGGCCTACTGAAGAAGTGTTTCTTTTCAGATGAGAAAGGGAAGGATGAAAGCAGCCTAATAATGATGTTTACAAGCTCAGTTACAAGTACAGTACCTTTCTGCAGGTATTCTTTAGCCCCATCGTTTCTAGAGTTCACAGCTTGGAGACAACAGAGTACTGAAGGCCTCTGTCTCCACCCTGAAGCGTACGCATTGTAAGGAGAAAACCCGGTGAACAGAGACCAGTCCCGTCCCCTGCAAGTGACTTTTTGTTTCAGTGTGGGGGCAAAGGTTGCGGCAGTGACTGTAGTCTCTTCTCCCTGATCTCATGTGAGTATCCTAGCATGCATTGGGGGCGCTCAATCAAATCGTCATCAAACAGGAAATAGGTGAAATTAGTTAAAGTTAGATAAAGTTGAGAGGGAACTATAGGGACTCATTAATCTTATGTCCAAACCCGGAATGGGCGGCACCTGCGCAGTGTGGCGCCGGAGTCAATGTATGCGTATACCGCATGACGATATAATTTTTTTAAGACATTTTGTCTGCAAATTCGCATACACAGTGTCTTCAACAAAATGGCGTCGCCTATCACTGGATGTGCACATGTTAACTCCTGCTCCATTTTATTCAAGAATTGCACTACACCGTCAACATAGCAGTGCACACGCATCGGCCGTTGCCATTATCCCTATGGCCGGTGCATGCGCATTGCTATGCTGACATTGTTGTAGATAATTTCAATAAAATTATTTTTTTAAAGACATTGTATATGCGAATTCGCAGTTTATAAAGCATAGCAAAGCTCCTGTTTTGCTATGATTTACAAGCGATCAGACTGCAAAAAGTGAAAGTCCCATAGTGGGACAAAGAAAAAAGGGTAAAAATATAAAAAAAAACACAATAATTAAAAAAATAAAAATATATTTTAAGCATAAATTAATATTTTTATGGAAAAATAAAAATAAACAAAAAAAAGTAAACATATTTGGTATTGCCGTGTCCGAAACAACCCAGCCTATAAAACTGTCTAATTAACCCCTTTAGTGAACACCGCAAAAAAGAGGAAAAAAATGATGCTTTATCATCATACCGCCGAACAAAAAGTGGAATAAAACACAATCAAAAAGATGAATGTAAATAAAAAGGTAGATACCCGAGTCATACCCAGGGGTCGGCAGGGGAGGGGGAGCGGGGGCTGTCCAATTATACTCATCTACTCCTGGCGCAGTCCCTGCACGTCCCTGCTTCTTCCAGCGCTGCAGCTTCTTCCTGTAGTGAGCGATCACATGGTACCGCTCATTACAGTAATAAATATGCGGCTCCACCTCCCATAGGGGTGAAGCCGCATATTCATTACTGTAATGAGCGGTAACGGTGACCGCTCACTACAGGAAGAAAATGCGGTGCCTGGAAACAGACGTGCAGCGACGGCGCCAAGAGCAGGTAAGTAGGACGGGGACAGTGCGTGATACTCACCTGCTCCTTGTTCCACCGTCAGCGCCGCTGTGTCTTCCACAGTGACACTCAGGTCAGAGGGTGCGGTAACGTGCCGCCCTCTTCCTGAACATCGGCACAGAGGATGGGAAGACACAGCGGCGGTTAGCGGTGGAACGGGAAAGGTGAGTATAGCGAGTGTCAGGGGCCTGAGAGGTGACTATGTAATTTTTTTAATCACAGCAACAGCATATGGGGCAAAAATCTGTATGGAGCTTCTTATGTGGCCATGTGCAGCATGATATGGGGGCAAATATCTGTATGGGGCATCTTATGTGGCAGCATTATATGGGGCAGTTATCTGTACGGAGCATCTTATGGGGCCATGTGCAGAATTATATGGGGCAAATATCTGTATGGAGCATCTTATGGGGCCATAATCCACATTTGTGGAGCATTATACAGGGCAAATGTCTGTATGGAGCATCTTATGGAGTCATAATCAACATTTGAGCAGCATTATATGGGGCATATTTTAATATGGAGCATCTTATGGGGCCCATCATAAACTGTATGGAGCATTATATGGGGCTCCTGATTCAATATGGATATTCAAAAACACTTAACCTTCTGATGTCTCAATTAATTTTACTTTTATTGGTATCTATTTTTATTTTTGAAATTTACCAGTAGCTGCTGCATTTTTCACCCTAGGCTTATACTTGAGTCATTAAGTTTTCCCAGTTTTTTGTGGCAAAATTAGGGGGTCGGCTTATACTCGGGTCGGCTTATACTCGAGTATATACAGTATTTTTCTATGAAATAGTTTTTATTGTGTAAAAGCGCCAAAACATAAAAAAATATTAATGTGGTATTGCTGTAATCATACTGACCCGAAGAATAAAGCTGCCTTATCAATTTTACCACAAGCGGATTGGCATAACCCCCCCACCCAAAAAAAAATCCTGAATTTCTGGTTTTTGTTCATTCTGGAATAGATAAATTGGAATAGAAAGGAAAAAAAATGTCATGTGTCCAAAAATGGTACAAATAAAAATGTCAATTTGTTCTGTAAAAAACAAGACTGAAAAATTATAGCTCTAAAAAAAAGTGCTTTTTAGTGTGTGACAGCAGCCAAACAGAAAAATCTGATATAAATCTGACATCGCTGTAATCGCACCGACCTGAAGTATGAAGTCGTCTAATCACTTATACCACATGAGGAATGGCGTAAAAAAAAATAAAAGTAATTTTTCACTTGCTCTTTATCTGACCATTCTGCCTCCCAAAGATTGCAGTAAGGCTCAGCTCACATTTATCCTGTGCTTTGCGCTTAGCGCTTGCACCATGATTCAGATGGAATCCCTGGCAGAAGATTCCCTTTAATGAGGCAGAAAGAGTCACTTTGTGGACACTGTCTGGCCTATGATCCAGCGGTGTCCATCTTTTTATGCGTGCATAAAAATGCAGTCCGCTACAATTTTGTGCACTTC
Source organism: Ranitomeya imitator (assembly GCF_032444005.1). NCBI lineage: Eukaryota > Metazoa > Chordata > Amphibia > Anura > Dendrobatidae > Ranitomeya > Ranitomeya imitator. The sequence goes on along the minus strand of NC_091288.1, from coordinate 54,229,627 downwards.
TGAATAAAAATGACATTGCTGAATAGAGATAACTCTGCTGCCTCATGCTAATGAATGGATCATTTGGAAGTTTCACCTAAATCACGTCACTAAAAGATTTAGATGGAAACCCCAAAGAAAGTGCTCAGCATAGAGCGCAGGATAAATGTGATCCCAAACATTATGTAAAATGTTCCCAATAAAAGCTTCAACTCAATCCACAAAAAAATTTCCCAATCAGTGCCATCATCTGTAATGGAAATAAAGGAGGCCTTCCACATTACTGGTAAAAGCGAAATGGATTCTCGCCCCCCAGAAGTAATTCAGCAAATTCTCCTCGCCCAAATCCAAATGCCCCTCTCCCTTCTGAACCCCAAAGTGTGACTAAACCACATTTAACGTCCACATGTTTGGCATTTATGTAGCGGTGACAGCCCGCCTAATTTACGGTTGCATATCTTCAGAAGCATGAGCTGGGCACAACGTACTGGTCGCTACAATGTACTGGTCACTACAACAGCAATTTTCACTCAGCAACCTCCACTACTACATGTTTTTGTAAAACACTAATGGAGTGAAAATCATCACTACACCTATAGATAAATTCCCAAAGGGTTATAATTTCCAAAATGGGGCCCAGGGCTGCCACCAGGAATTTTAAGGCCCATACTGGCAACATTTTTGTGCCCCATTGAGACTCCACCCAGACTCCACTCCAGCCCAATCTCCAACCTTCAAACCTTCCACAGTCCCACCGGCCACTCATAGAAAACTCCACATCTGCACCACGTCCTCACCAATCATAGTTCCCATCTAACACCAGATCACATACATAGCCAGCAGCTTTTGTTTTGGCTAAAAGATTTTTTTAAGCCACCACCACAACAAGGTAAACTCTTTTTGCAGGTCCCTACTCTCTTCTAATGTATAAAAAAATTGTTAAAATACTCAATACATTTTTTAGGCATATTTTTAATATGTTACATACAATACATTTTTTTAAATGATCAATATTACTACATAAAAGGAAGAAAAACCGTCACACCATGGCCGGACCACATATTACCACCACATTGTGACCGAATAATACCACTTTAAAGAACAAATAGTGCCACACCATGAACCCTAACCTACTCTAACCTATTAAATATTTGTTAAAATATTCCATACTCTTTTTAGGTATATTTGTATTTAGGTTTCTTTAAAGGAATGTCTCAAATGCAATTTTTAAAATGAACCGTAATATCACATACAAGGACAAATACTGTCATACCATGGCTGACCACATATTACTGCCACATAGTGACCGAATAATACCACATACAAGGTACAAATATGGCCACACCATAGCTGGACTGCATATTACCACCACGTAGTGACTGAATAATACCACATGGAAGGAGCAAATACCGCCACACCATGACCAAATCACATATTACCACCATGTAGTGACCTATAATACCACATACAAGGAATAAATACCACCACACCATGACCAGACCATATATTACCACCACATAGTGATAGAATACTACAATACTGATCATTATTAAAAATTATTTAAAAAAAAATACTAATTTTACCACAAGCGCCATTATACACAGGAGCTTTGAATATAGTATGCAGTGTTTTGTGTCAGTGTACACGTAATACAGTGGTCACCGGTGACATACATTGGAGCTCTGTATATAGTGTCAGTGTACAGGTAATACAGTGATCACCAGTGACTTTATACATAGAAGCGCTGTATATAGTGTCAGTGGACAAGTAATACAGTGATCACCAGTGACATTATACACAGGAGCTCTGTATATAGTGTCACTGCACAGATAATACAGTGATCACCGATGACATTATACACAGGAGATCTGCATATAGTGTCAGTGTACAGGAAATACAGGGATCACCAGTAACATTATACACAGGAGCTCTGTATATAGTATACAGTGTATAGTGACAGTGTACTGGTAACACACTGACTTACGAATGATGTCTCTAGGTGAAGTCCTTCATCTTTGCTTTTCTTCATCAGCACAGACCACCATCACTTCTTCCAGCCAGGACTTGTCTCTGCAGAAAATAACACAGTTATCTAGAGCATATTTCCCAATATTTCCCCAACTTCTGCACTACGCCAGATGAACAAAAAAAAAAAGCGACCATGACCCCCTGCACAGGACTTCCCTTACCCACACTAAAAACAGTATCCTCAAAAATAATATCCTTTAATTAGCCCCTACAGTAATAATATCCCACATTCTGGACCCCATGTGTCCTCCCGTTCTGCCTCATAACTCTCCATACTCCCCCCCCATGTCTCTCCATATTGCCCCATACAGTCATGGCTTAAAGTTTTGACACCCCTGCAATTCTGTCAGATAATACTCATTTTCTTCCTGAAAATGATTGCAAACACAAATGATTTGGTATTATTATCTTCATTTAATTTGTCTTAAATGAAAAAACACAAAACAGAATGAAGCAAAAAGCAAAACATTGATCATTTCACACAAAACTCCAAAAATGGGCCAGACAAAAGTATTGGCACCATCAGCCTAATACTTGGTTGCACAACCTTTACCAAAATGACTGCGACCAACCGCTTCCGCTAACCATCAATGAGTTTCCTACAATGCTCTGCTAGAATTTTAGACCATTCTTCTTTGGCAAACTGCTCCAGGTTCCTGATATTTGAAGGGTGCCTTCTCCAAACTGCCATTTTTAGATCTCTCCACAGATGTTCTATGGGATTCATGTCTGGACTCATTGCTGCCCACCTTAGAAGTCCCCAGTGCTTTCTCTCAAACCATTTTCTAGTGCTTTTTGAAGTGTGTTTTGGGTCATTGTCCTGCTGGAAGACCCATGACCTCTGAGGGAGACTTAGCTTTCTCACACTGGGCCCTACATTATGCTGAAAAATCTGTTGGTAGTCTTCAGACTTCATAATGCCATGCACACGGTCAAGCAATCCAGTGCCAGAGACAGCAAAGCAACCCCAAAACATCAGGGAACCTCCGCCATGTTTGACTGTAGGGACCGTGTTCTTTTCTTTGAATTACTTTTTTTTTCTCCTGTAAACTCTATGTTGATGCCTTTGCCCCAAAAGCTCTACTTTTATCTCATCTGACCACTCATCTGACCAGAGAACATTCTTCCAAAACATTTTAGGCTTTTTCAGGTAAGTTTTGGCAAACTTCAGCCTGGTTTTTTTATGTCTCGGGGTAAGAAGTGGTGTCTTCCTGGGTCTCCTACCATACAGTCCCTTTTAATTCAGACGCCGACGGATAGTATTGGTTGACACTGTTGTACCCTCGGACTGCAGGGCAGCTTGAACTTGTTTGGATGTTAGTCGAGGTTCTTTATCCAACATCCGCACAATCTTGCGTTGAAATCTCCTGTCAATTTTTCTTTTCCGTCCACATCTAGGGAGGTTAGCCACAGTGCCATGGGCTTTAAACTTCTTGATGACACTGCGCACGGTAGACACAGGAACATTCAGGTCTTTGGAGATGGACTTGTAGCCTTGAGATTGCTCATGCTTCCTCACAATTTGGTTTCTCAAGTCCTCAGACAGTTCTTTGGTCTTCTTTCTTTTCTCCATGCTCAATGTGGTACACACAAGGACACAGGACAGAGGTTGAGTCAACTTTAATCCATGTCAACTGGCTGCAAGTGTGATTTAGTTATTGCCAACACCTGTTAGGTGCCACAGGTAAGTTACAGGTGCTGATAAATACACAAATTAGAGAAGCATCACATGAGTTTTCGAACAGTGCCAATACTTTTGTCCACCCCCTTTTTTATGTTTGGTGTGGAATTATATCCAATTTGGCTTTAGGACAATTCTTTTTGTGTTTTTCCATTTAAGACAAATTAAATGAAGATAATAATACCAAAGAATTTGTGTTTGCAATCATTTTCAGGAAGAAAATCAGTATTATCTGACAGAATTGCATGGGTGTCAATACTTTTGGCCATAACTGTAGTCATCCATAATAGTATAATGCATCCCATAGTCATATATAGTAGTATAATGCAACCCATTGTTACGGAACTGCAACACAGAACTAGGATAGAAAGGGGAAATCTGAGCCTGCACTGAGACTAGGCTGATACCCTACGATGGAGTGGGTGACCCATTCCTTGCGAATAGACCCACCGATGATGCTAGGTTAATCTCAAGCGAAGACCTATAGGTAGGGGGAAGGAGGTCCCTAAAAGATCTAAGGACTTGGTATAAAAACAGGTCACCTCCTAATATAAAATACAGAGAAGGCTGCAGAAACCAACAGAAAACAGAAACTAAGGATAGCAGAACTGGGGGTTCCCAGAACTGCACAATATCAAACACAGAAAGCTATCAAAGCACCTAGTCAGAACTCTAGCGGGTTAACACTGTTGTCCAGCAAGGACTGGGAGGCAGGTGCTGGGTAATAAAGGGTGATACAATCACCTGACCTAAGACAACCCAGCTCCAGGGGAAAAAGACCAGCAGCCAGAAAACCACAACAAGATGGCGGAAGGTCAAAAACAAAACAGATTCTAACACCCATAGTCATATATAGCAGTATAATGCACCCTTATAGTAGTATAATGTACCCAATAGCAGTATAATGCACCCTCATAGCAGTATAATGCAGACCCAGTCATATATAGTATAATGCAGCCCCAGTCATCTATCTATATAATCATCTAAGGTCACTTCCGTCTGTTTGTCTGTTTGTCTGTCACGGAAATCCTGCGTCGCTGATTGGTTGCGATGGGCACAGTCCGGTCGGGAATTCACCCTTCCCTACTCCCCTCCAGTCAGTGCCCCCATTGCGGTTTAGCAGTCCGTTAAACGGACTGCGTTACACTGCGGCATAACACGCTGTAACGCAGTCCGTTAACGTTGCTATTAACCCTGTGTGACCAACTTTTTACTATTGATGCTGCCTATGCAGCATCAATAGTAAAAAGATCTAATGTTAAAAATAATTAAAAAAATAAAAAATCATTATATTCTCACCTTCCGGTGCCTTTCCCGCTCCTCTCGACGCTCCGGTCCCAAGAATGCATTGTGGCAATGACCGGAGATGACGTAGCGGTCTCGCGAGACCGCTACATTATCATGTGTTATTGCTGCAATGCATTCTTGGGACCGGAGCGTTGGGAGGAGCATTGCTAAACAACTGGACTGGATCCAGGCGTCGCCGGAAGGTAGTATATAACTATTTTTTATTTTAATTCTTTTTTTACAGGGATATGGTGCCCACATTGCTATATACTACGTGGGCTGTGTTAGATACTATGTGGGCTGTGCTATATACTACGTCTCTGTGCTATATACTACATGGGCTGTGCTATATACTACGCGGTTGTGCAATATACTACGTGGTTGTGCAATATACTACGTGGCTGTGTTATATACTACGTGGGCTGTGTTATATACTACGTGGGCTGTGTTATATACTACGTGGGCTGTGTTATATACTATGTGGGCTGTGTTATATACTGTGTGGGCTGTGCTATATATTACTATATTCTAGAATACCCGATGTGCTAGAATTGGGCCACCATCTAGTGTATAGTATAATGCAGCCCCATACCAGTGTAATGCACCCCCATAGTATAATGCACCCCCATACCAGTATAATGCACCCCCATGGCAGTATAATGCAGCCCCATAGTATAATGCAGCCTCATAGTATAATGCAGCCTTATAGCAGTATAATGCACCTCCATATTGGTATAATGGACCCCATGGTGGTATAATGCACCACCATAGCGGTATAATGCAGCCCCATGGAGGTATAATGCAGCCCCATGGTAGTTTAATGCAACCCCATGGCGGTATAAAGCACCCCCTTAGCGGTATAATGCAGCCCCATACCGCGGTTTTACGGAAAAAAATGAAAAAAGTTTCACCTTACCTGGCCGAGGTCAAGCGGTGTCCGCGACTACGATTCAGCTGAGGCATGCACCATCGTTTCAGCATATGACAGTGACATCATACGTCGACGACGGGCACGCTGACGTTAGCTGCCAGCTAGTGATTGGCTGGCGGCTGTTAACTGTTGCCGTGCAGAAGGAATCTCCCAGACTGCAACAAATTTTAGCTGATCGTGTATCTGTTATTGAAGTGTGTCTGTTACTGAAGCAGCAGCGGGCCCCCTCTGCTAACTGGGCCCTATAAGCCAGGAAGGGCAGTAATGCCCTGATGGTGGCCCTGATGGGGTCACTTGAGGGGAAATGGTGTCAGTTGTGGGAGGTATCCACTGTTTAGGCACATCAGGGGCTCTTCAAACGCGACATGGTGTCCGCTAATTATTCCAGCAAATTTAGCATTGAAAAAGTCAAATGGCGCTCCTTCCCTTCCAAGCCCTACCATGTGCTCAAACAGTGGTTTTACCCCACATATGGGGTATAAGCATGCTCATGAGAAATTGCAAAACAAGTTTTGGGGTCATTATTTCCAGGTACTCTTGTGAAAATGAAAAAAATTGTGTCCAAATTAAAAGTTTTGTTTAAAAAAGGTTTAAATGTTATTTTTTTCCTTCCACATTCTATAAATTCATGTGAAGCACCTGAAGGGTTAATAAACTTCTTGAATATGGTTTTGAGCAACTTGCTGGTCAACTTTTAACCTTTCTAACTTCCTAACAAAAAATGTTTCAAAAATTGTGCTGATGTCAAGTAGACATGTGGAAAATGTTATTTAATAACTGTTTTGTATGACATAACTCTTTAATTTAAGGACATTAAAATTAAAATTTAGAAAATTTAAAATTTTTCTAAATTTCTGCCAAATTTACATTTTTCACAAAAAAATGCAAGTCATATCGAATAAAATTTACCACTACCATGAAGTACAATATGTCATGAAAAATCTTTTTCAGAATCAGTGGAATCTGTTTAAGTGTTCCAGAGTTATGACCTCATAAAGTGACAGTGTCAGAATTGTAAAATTTGGCCTGGTCATGAAGGTGAAAACAGACTTGGGGGCTGAAGGGGTTAGATAGAGATTTAGGATTAAAATAAATGTTAGTTTCGGACCATCATTTTTGGAGGGTGTCATAAATCTTGTGTTTAGTTTCAATGCATGCGAAAAGAGTTTCAAATAGTCATAGGCTGATTCACCTGTCATGATCCAGACCGGGTTTTGAGTCCTGTTTTCCCCTTTTTCCGGTCGGGTCATGCCAGGGGTTAACTTTCTCAGCCTCAGTCTGGTCTCAGATTTGCTATTTATCCCCGCTGCATCCTGCAGACCATGTCAGTAATAGTTTCTGCCTACGGCTGTGTAGCTGACTCCATTTGCCCTGATTTGTCCTGCTGCTTGCTTACTGAACGCGTGTCTGTTTATCTTCACTTCCCTTCTCGACTCAGTGGTTTTGACTTGGCTTGGACCCTGACATGTTGTTTTGTATCTTGTCTTTGGCATATCTGCTCCTGACCGGTACTGACCCATTTGGATTGTTTTTGACTCTGTGTTTGCTTATTCTTTTTGTACTGCGCTACAGTCTTATATCGACCGAGTTTTTTTTAAACTTTTCTGCTGCCACCTGGTGGCAGCCTCGCTGCTGCTTTGCAGGGCTTGCCTTGCTGTGGCAAGTCCTCCCTCCACTCTATTGCCTTCTAGTGGAGCTTGCATTTATCTGCGTTGCAGCGGCGTGACATCACCCTTATTAATTTAAATAGGGATGGATCTGCAGTACCTCGCTGTGGCCACTATACAATTGAGAGATCTGTGTTGTGCAGCTCCGCTACTGATTACATCTGGCCGCCTCTGGAGCTGGGAACAGCTGATCAACGGGGGTCCTGGGTTTTGCAACCCCACCAATCTAATATATATATATATAAAGCCGAGATTTTCAGCCCAAATGTTTGGGCTGAAAGTGCCCCTCCCGGCTTATACTCGAGTCACAGTCGGCAGCAGGGTCGGCGGGTGAGGGGGAGAGGGCGCTGAGGCATACTTACCTAGTCCCGGCGATCCTGGCGCTCCCCCTGCCGTCCTACGGTCTTCGGGTGCTGCAGCTCTTCCCCTCTTCAGCGGTCACGTGGGACCACTCATTAGAAAAATGAATATGGACTCCACTCCCATAGGGGTGGAGCCGCATATTAATTTCTCTAATCAGCGGTAACAGTGACCACTGATAGAGGAAGAGGCTGCGGCACCGAAGACCAGCTGTCCGGGAGAAGGAGCGGGACGCCGGGAGCAGGTAAGTATGTCATATTTACCTATCCCCGTTCCACACGCCGGGCGCCGCTCCATCATCCCGGCGTCTCTCCGCTCTGACTGTGCAGGTCAGAGGGCGCGATGACGCATATAGTGTGTGCGCCGCCCTCTGCCTGATCAGTCAGTGCAGAGAGAGACGCCGGGACCGGACGCTGGGAGCTGCAAGAAAGAGAGGTGAGTATGGCATTTTTTTTTATTGCAGCAGCAATGGCACAGCTTTATATGGTACATCTATGGGGCAATAATGAACGGTGCAGAGCACTATATGGCAGAGCTATGGGACAAAAATGAACGGTGCAGAGCACTATATGGCACAGCTATGGGACAAAAATGAACGGTGCAGAGCACTATATGGCAGAGCTATGGGGCAAAAATGAATGGTGCAGAGCACTATATGGCAGAGCTATGGGGCAATAATGAACGGTGCAGAGCACTATATGGCACAGCTATGGGACAAAAATGAATGGTGCAGAGCACTATATGGCACTATATGTGGCACATTTTTATATAGAGCATCTTATGGGCCCATCATGAACTGTATGGAGCATTATATGGGGCTTCTGATTCAATATGGATATTCAAAAACACTTAACCTACTGATGTCTCAATTCATTTTACTTTTATTGGTATCTATTTTTATTTTTGTCATTAACCGGTAGCTGCTGCATTTTCCACCCTAGGCTTATACTCGAATCAATAAGTTTTCCCAGTTTTTTGTGGCAAAATTAGGGGGGTCGGCTTATACTCGGGTCGGCTTATACTCGAGTATATACGGTATGTTTCATTTTAACACAGTTTTATTAATACTAGGTAATTTTTATTGCAAACTTAGACTACTCAGTCTTAAAATGCTCTATAGTTTATGTTGTGCCCAAATCTTGTATATTATGACATGGCTTTTTCCACTTTGGCCAAGCCACTTGTTAGGCAAAGTTCAGAGAGGTTTTTGGATAACATGTCAGAGAATTCTGATACATTTAGCCTGATAAATCTCCCCCATTAATCTTTGTTATACCTTCTTTATGTAACAGATTATGATTATAAAGATTTTCATGCAAATTCTATCTTTGCACATCTTTTCCAATTTACAGTGTTCTAATTATACCACTGGTGCCTAGAAACAGAGTTGTATAAACCTTAGAGAACTATCGCTACAGTTTAGAACAATATCCTTAGAACGCTTTCTCGCCATATAATAATCATTATAGCTGTCACTAAGGACTCGTCTCCAGCTTTTTCCACCTTATTCACAAAATATGTTTTTAAGGCAGCCATGCAGAAAGATAATAATAAGCACTAGAGTTGAGCGACCTTGACCTTTTTAGAGTCGAGCCGGGTTTTGCGAAACCCGACTATGTCCAAAGTCGGGTCGAGTGAAATCGGCCGATTATGACGTAAAGTCGGGATCGACCGAAACACGAAACCCAATGCAAGTCAATGGGGCAGCATAGTCGGCAGTGAGTGGGGGCCAGGAAAACACCTAGAGTGGCCATTTTAATGTCAAAACCATCCATTCTTCTTAATGAAGCTTGTCAAGCGTAATTTACCTTATAATAATTGGAAGGCATTTGAAATTGGGGGTCATTTGGCTAAAGTTGTGGGGGGTAGGGCTGGTTCAAGTAATTAGTGGGCCCAGGAAATCTGGACCACGTCACGGCAGTGGAGCAGGGAGAGGTAAGTATTTCAACTTTGCAAGTGCTGTGAACCTGAGCAAGCAGGGGGGGCCCACTCGTTGGCATTGGCACTGGCACAGGGCCCCTCAAAGTACAGCGGTGTGTTTGCACGGCGGGGGCGCCTCCCACCGGCAGCAACACTTTTGCGTACTATGAGAGGCCCTGTGCCAGTGACGTCGCCAACTAGTATTCCTCCCCCCACCTGATGAAGGAACCTGCACTTTCATCTGCACCTTCCTCTTTGTCCCCGTGTAAGGTGGTATGGTATGCGGGAAGAGCAACCTGACTTTCAGCAGGGTCACAATGTTGTTGTGTAGCGTGCACGGGGAATGTTGCGTTATGGGTCAATGTACCAGCAGACTCATCTATCACTGGCTGGGCAATGGGCACGATGAAGTGGAAACACAGATATAGGCCCAAAGAAGAAAGTGGGCTAAATGCAGTTCAAAATTGGTAACACAGGAATAACCAGGGGGCATTGCAGTGGAGGACAACTGGAATGAGAGGCTGACACAGAGAGTAGGGCCAAATCAGTAAGTAGTCGAAATGCAGTTCAAAATTGGCAACCGTAGTAAACAGGCGGCACAGCTTTGTTCAGTGGAGGAGAACAGCAAGGAGTGGCAGACACCGATAGTAGGCCCCAAACCAACTAGTACGCCAAATGCAGTTGTTCCATTTAACCACAATTTAATGAGAGCCTGAAGATAGAAGCTCAGGAAAGGCAACCTGGGGAACACCTTGGAGTGTAACACACCATCTCTCTCCACCCCATACCCATTTTGTATGGCCTAATGCAGTGTACTTTTCTACAACTACTAAACGAGAGTCGGAAGACCGAAGCAATGGCAAGGAAACCTGGGGAACACCTTAGAGTGTAACACACCCTCTCTCTACACCCCATACCCAATTTGAAGGCCTAATGCAGTGTAGTTTCCAAGAACTACTAAACGAGAGCCGGAAGATCGAAGCTCAGGAAAGGCAACCTGGGGAACACCTTGGAGTGTAACACACCCTCTCGCTACACCCCATACCCAATTTGAAGGCCTAATGCAGCGTAGTTTCCAACAACTACTAAACGAGAGCCGGAAGATCGAAGCTCAGGAAAGGCAACCTGGGGAACACCTTGGAGTGGAACACACCATCTCTCTACACCCCATACCCAATTTGAAGGCCTAATGCAGAGTAGTTTCCAAGAACTACTAAACGAGAGCCGGAAGATCGAAGCTCAGGAAAGGCAACCTGGGGAACACCTTGGAGTGTAACACAACGTCTCTCTACACGACGGAAGGGCTGATTCTTAGGAAGGAAGGCTGTTGGAAATAAGCATTGCGCGTCCGAGGGTGATTATATTCTTATTAGGTATATACTCACCCTCGGACGCGCCCTGCTTCTTTATTTGGAATGAATGTTTATTTGCAATGTGGTGTTGACTTTCTCTATTATTTTGGTAATTAATGATTTTATTATTTTCATTATTTTGCATCTTCTCGGCAATAATATAAAGAAGACGCGACAGGACAACACTCGGTGGATGCCATATGTGTGTTTTCAATTTAAAAAAACTTTCAGTTAACTACTTGCAGGAGAAAGTAATTGTAGCTGGTGGCCATTTTTAGTACTGTACCAGATTAGAGTTGTGTGTTTGTTTTTAATGTTAAAATGTCTGCATTTGATATCTCACCAGTATTTTCTTTTTTATAAGCAAAATACTTATTTTTATATTTTCTGATGTTGGTTCCAGGGGTACACGGCCAGCAGTGCCCTGGTCAGTGTAGTAGTAGTTGAAAGAATGGACCGCAGACAGGCATCGAAGGCCTAAAATAATAACACATGGCTGTAGGCAATTTTAAATTGGTTCCAGGGGTACACGGACAGCAGTGGTGTGGTCAGTGGAGGCCTAGTGGAAGGAGTGACCGCAGACAGGCATCGAAGGCCTAAAATAATAACACATGGCTGTAGGCAATTTTAAATTGGTTCCAGGGGTACACGGGCAGCAGTGACCTGGTCAGTGTAGTAGTAGTTGAAAGAATGGACCGCAGACAGGCATCGAAGGCCTAAAATAAAAAAATTGGGCTGGCTGTAGGCAATTTTAAATTGGTTCCAGGGGTACACGGACAGCAGTGGTGTGGTCAGTGGAGGCCTAGTGGAAGGAGTGACCGCAGACAGGCATCGAAGGCCTAAAATAATAACACATGGCTGTGGGCAATTTTAAATTGGTTCCAGGGGTACACGGACAGCAGTGGTGTGGTCAGTGGAGGCCTAGTGGAAGGAGTGACCGCAGACAGGCATCGAAGGCCTAAAATAATAACACATGGCTGTAGGCAATTTTAAATTGGTTCCAGGGGTACACGGACAGCAGTGGTGTGGTCAGTGGAGGCCTAGTGGAAGGAGTGACCGCAGACAGGCATCGAAGGCCTAAAATAATAACACATGGCTGTAGGCAATTTTAAATTGGTTCCAGGGGTACACGGGCAGCAGTGACCTGGTCAGTGTAGTAGTAGTTGAAAGAATGGACCGCAGACAGGCATCGAAGGCCTAAAATAAAAAAATTGGGCTGGCTGTAGGCAATTTTAAATTGGTTCCAGGGGTACACGGGCAGCAGTGGTGTGGTCAGTGGAGGCCTAGTGGAAGGAGTGACCGCAGACAGGCATCGAAGGCCTAAAATAATAACACATGGCTGTAGGCAATTTTAAATTGGTTCCAGGGGTACACGGGCAGCAGTGACCTGGTCAGTGTAGTAGTAGTTGAAAAAATGGACCGCAGACAGGCATCGAATGCCTAAAATAATAACACATGGCTGTAGGCAATTTTAAATTGGTTACAGGGGTACACGGACAGCAGTGACCTGGTCAGTGTAGTAGTAGTTGAAAGAATGGACCGCAGACAGGCATCGAAGGCCTAAAATAAAAAAATTGGGCTGGCTGTAGGCAATTTTAAATTGGTTCCAGGGGTACACGGACAGCAGTGGTGTGGTCAGTGGAGGCCTAGTGGAAGGAGTGACCGCAGACAGGCATCGAAGGCCTAAAATAATAACACATGGCTGTAGGCAATTTTAAATTGGTTCCAGGGGTACACGGACAGCAGTGACCTGGTCAGTGTAGTAGTAGTTGAAAGAATGGACCGCAGACAGGCATCGAAGGCCTAAAATAAAAAAATTGGGCTGGCTGTAGGCAATTTTAAATTGGTTCCAGGGGTACACGGGCAGCAGTGACCTGGTCAGTGTAGTAGTAGTTGAAAGAATGGACCGCAGACAGGCTTAGAAGGCCTAACATAACAAACTTGGGCTGGCTGTAGGCACTTTTAAATTGGTTCCAGGGGTACACGGGCAGCAGTGGTCTGGTCAGTGGAAGTCTAGTGGAAGGAGTGACCGCAGACAGGCTTCCAAGGCCTAACATAACAAACTTGGGCTGGCTGTAGGCACTTTTAAATTGGTTCCAGGGGTACACGGGCAGCAGTGGTCTGGTCAGTGGAAGTCTAGTGGAAGGAGTGACCGCAGACAGGCTTCCAAGGCCTAACATAACAAACTTGGGCTGGCTGTAGGCACTTTTAAATTGGTTCCAGGGGTACACGGGCAGCAGTGGTCTGGTCAGTGGAAGTCTAGTGGAAGGAGTGACCGCAGACAGGCTTCCAAGGCCTAACATAACAAACTTGGGCTGGCTGTAGGCACTTTTAAATTGGTTCCAGGGGTACACGGGCAGCAGTGGTCTGGTCAGTGGAAGTCTAGTGGAAGGAGTGACCGCAGACAGGCTTCCAAGGCCTAACATAACAAACTTGGGCTGGCTGTAGGCACTTTTAAATTGGTTCCAGGGGTACACGGGCAGCAGTGGTCTGGTCAGTGGAAGTCTAGTGGAAGGAGTGACCGCAGACAGGCTTCGAAGGCCTAACATAACAAAATTGGGCTGGCTGTAGGCACTTTAAATTGGTTCCAGGGGTACATGGGCAGCAGTGTATGGTCAGTGGAAGTCTAGTGGAAGGAGTGACGGCAGACAGTCTTCGAAGGCCTAACATAACAAAATTGGGCTGACTGTAGGCACTTTTAAATTGGTTCCAGGGTAACACGGCCAGCAGTGGCCTGGTCAGTGTAGTAGTTGTAGAAAGAAGGGACCGCAGACAGGCTTCGAAGGCCTAACATAACAAAAATGTCAAAACAATGGTATTGTCAGTGCCAGGCATTGAAGGATGTCAGCGGCTAGACTACACATTGGTGAAGCTGTGAGAGATAATTTTGCTAGTGGTAGAGCACTGTTTGAGCTGGGGGGGGGAACTGTCTTGTGGCCGGCGGTACAGGCACAGGGCCCCTCATATTACAACGGTGTGTCTGACGTTGGGTGCGCACCACCACCGCCAGAGACACTTTATTGTACTATGAGGGACCCAGTGGCAGTGCCGTCGACCAAAAGCGGCCACACCCACCTCTTCAGACAAACAGCACTCTCAAGGGTCCAAGCGCAAAGTGGCGATAGCACGGCCCCGTGTGGGGAGTTTGGCCATTTCGTGAGGTGGAAACATGTCGTATGCTGGACAATCAGGTGAAGAAAATTACGAGATTGGAAAAGTCATTCAGAATAGTCCACAGGCAAGACCTTTTCATAGGAAAGCTAGGTGTCAGCCGGGCAGGGTGGGGCAAAAGATTTTGAAATCCAGTTGTGGTTCATTTTAATGAAGGTTAGATCATCTACATTTTGGGTAGCCAGACGAGTCCTTTTTTCTGTTAGTATTGAACCTGCAGCACTGAATACTCTTTCTGATAGGACACTAGCTGCCGGGCAAGCAAGCTCCTGCAATGCATATTCTGCCAATTCTGGCCAGGTGTCTAATTTGGATGCCCAGTAATCAAATGGGAATGACGGTTGAGGGAGAACGTCGATAAGGGATGAAAAATAGTTTGTAACCATACTGGACAAATGTTGTCTCCTGTCACTTTGAATTGATGCTGCAGTACCTGTCCTGTCTGCGGTCATAGAAAAATCACTCCACAACCTGGTCAGAAAACCCCTCTGTCCAACGCCACTTCTGATTTCTGCCCCTCTAACACCTCTGGTCTGCTGGCCCCTGGAGCTCGTGTGAGAACGATCACGGGCGCTGTGTGCAGGGAATGCCAGAAGCAAACGGTCAACAAGAGTTGATTGTTTTGTTGCTAATATTAGTTCCAAGTTCTCATGTGGCATAATATTTTGCAATTTGCCTTTATAGCGAGGATCAAGGAGGCAGGCCAACCAGTAATCGTCATCGTTCATCATTTTTGTAATGCGTGTGTCCCTTTTGAGGATACGCAAGGCATAATCCGCCATGTGGGCCAAAGTTCCCGTTGTCAAATCTGCGGTTGTGCTTGGTTGAGGGGCAGTTGCAGGCAAATCTACGTCACTTGTGTCCCTCAAAAAACCAGAACCCGGCCTTGCCACGCCACCAATTTCCCGTGCCCCCGGGAAAGCTTCCTCATTAAAAATATACTCATCCCCATCATCCTCCTCATCCTCCACCTCCTCTTCGCCCGGTACCTCGTCATGTACACTGCCCTGACCAGACAATCGCTGACTGTCATCAAGGCTTTCCTCTTCCTCTGGTGCAGACGCCTGATCCTTTATGTGCGTCAAACTTTGCATCAGCAGACGCATTAGGGGGATGCTCATGCTTATTATGGCGTTGTCTGCACTAACCAGCCGTGTGCATTCCTCAAAACACTGAAGGACTTGACACATGTCTTGAATCTTCGACCACTGCACACCTGACAACTCCATGTCTGCCATCCTACTGCCTGCCCGTGTATGTGTATCCTCCCACAAAAACATAACAGCCCGCCTCTGTTCGCACAGTCTCTGAAGCATGTGCAGTGTTGAGTTCCACCTTGTTGCAACGTCTATGATTAGGCGATGCTGGGGAAGGTTCAAAGAACGCTGATAGGTCTGCATACGGCTGGAGTGTACAGGCGAACGGCGGATATGTGCGCAAAGTCCACGCACTTTGAGGAGCAGGTCGGATAACCCCGGATAACTTTTCAGGAAGCACTGCACCACCAGGTTTAAGGTGTGAGCCAGGCAAGGAATGTGTTTCAGTTGGGAAAGGGAGATGGCAGCCATGAAATTCCTTCCGTTATCACTCACTACCTTGCCTGCCTCAAGATCTACAGTGCCCAGCCACGACTGCGTTTCTTGCTGCAAGAACTCGGACAGAACTTCCGCGGTGTGTCTATTGTCGCCCAAACACTTCATAGCCAATACAGCCTGCTGACGTATGCCAGTAGCTGCCCCATAATGGGAGACCTGGTGTGCAACAGTGGCAGGTGCGGATGGAGTGTTTGTGCGACTGCGGTCTGTGGACGAGCTCTTGCTTCTGCAGGAGGACGAGGAGGAGGAGGAGGAGGGGGTGCGAACGGCTACAGACAACTGTTTACTAGACCGTGGGCTAGGCAGAACTGTCCCAAACTTGCTGTCCCCTGTGGACCCTGAATCCACCACATTTACCCAGTGTGCCGTGATGGACACGTAACGTCCCTGGCCATGCCTACTGGTCCATGCATCTGTTGTCAGGTGCACCTTTGTGCTCACAGATTGCCTGAGTGCATGGACGATGCGCTCTTTAACATGCTGGTGGAGGGCTGGGATGGCTTTTCTGGAAAAAAAGTGTCGACTGGGTAGCTCGTAGCGTGGTACAGCGTAGTCCATCAGGTCTTTGAAAGCTTCGCTTTCAACTAACCGGTAGGGCATCATCTCTAACGAGATTAGTCTAGCTATGTGGGCGTTCAAACCCTGTGTACGCGGATGCGAGGCTAAGTATTTCCTTTTTCTAACCATAGTCTCATGTAGGGTGAGCTGGACTGGAGAGCTGGAGATCGTGGAACTAGCGGGGGTGCCGGTGGACATGGCAGACTGAGAGACGGTGGGAGATGGTATTGTTGCCGCCGGTGCCCTAGATGCAGTGTTTCCTACTACGAAACTGGTGATTCCCTGACCCTGACTGCTTTGGCCTGGCAAAGATACCTGCACAGATACAGCAGGTGGTGCGCTAAATGGTGGTCCTACACTGCCGGAAGGGATGTTGCGTTGATGACTAGCTTCATTGGCCGAGGGTGCAACAACCTTAAGGGACGTTTGGTAGTTAGTCCAAGCTTTCAAATGCATGGTGGTTAAATGTCTATGCATGCAACTAGTATTGAGACTTTTCAGATTCTGACCTCTGCTTAAGGAAGTAGAACATTTTTGACAGATGACTTTGCGCTGATCAATTGGATGTTGTTTAAAAAAATGCCAGACTGCACTCTTTCTAGCATCGGATACCTTTTCAGGCATTGCAGACTGAGCTTTAACCGGATGGCCACGCTGTCCTCCACCAGGTTTTGGCTTTGCCACGCGTTTTGGGCAAGATACGGGCCCGGCAGATGGAACCTGTGGCGATGTTGATGCCTGCTGCGGCCCCTCCTCCTCCTCTGCTTCAGAACTGCTGCCGCCTGCACCCTGTTCCCCCAATGGCTGCCAATCGGGGTCAAGAACTGGGTCATCTAATAACTCTTCTTGTACCTCCTGCGCAACTTCGTCTGTGTCACCGTGTCGTTCGGTGGTATAGCGTTCGTGATGGGGCAACATAGTCTCATCAGGGTCTGATTCTTGATCAGCACCCTGCGAGGGCAATGTTGTGGTCTGAGTCAAAGGACCAGCATAGTAGTCTGGCTGTGGCTGTGCGTCAGTGCACTCCATGTCAGATTCAATTTGTAATGGGCATGGACTGTTAACTGCTTCACTTTCTAAGCCAGGGACGGTATGTGTAAAGAGCTCCATGGAGTAACCCGTTGTGTCGCCTGCTGCATTCTTCTCTGTTGTTGTTTTTGCTGAAGAGGACAAGGAAGTGACTTGTCCCTGACCGTGAACATCCACTAACGACGCGCTGCTTTTACTTTTACCAGTTTCACGAGATGAGGCAAAAGAGCTAGAGGCTGAGTCAGCAAGATAAGCCAAAACTTGCTCTTGCTGCTCCGGCTTTAAAAGCGGTTTTCCTAATCCCAGAAAAGGGAGCGTTCGAGGCCTTGTGTAGCCGGACGACGAACCTGGCTCCACAGCTCCAGACTTAGGTGCAATATTTTTTCCCCCACGACCACCTGATGCTCCACCACTACCACTACCCTCATTACCAGCTGACAATGAACGCCCCCGGCCACGACCTCTTCCACTAGACTTCCTCATTGTTTTAAAAACGTAACCAAACTAACGTTATTTGTTGCAGTCACACAACTTACACGGTGAGCTATAACTTCAGTATGATTTAGCTACCCCTTTACAGGTTGGTGAGACCACAGCGAAAATCAGGCCCAATGTTACACACTCTTTTTTTGGTGGCTGCAAATTAGAGAGATGCCCCACAAGCAGGACTGTCACTGAAGCACAAATGTTAATATTAATGTCACACTATTATTTTTTTTTTATTTTTATTTTTTTCAGGAACACTTTAGAAACCCCCCAAAAAAAAAAAAATAGATTTTTGCAGGGAGAATTTAGAAAACAAATGTAACAAACTATATGCTTTCTATGGGCCACTGAGTGAGAGATGACGCACACAGGAATCAGGAGTGGCACACAAGCCCAGAGGCCAATATTTTTCTACCAATGATTGATGGAGTTATTTTCTCTGGTAGATTTTGGAACCCAAATCAAGGAAAAAAAATGTAGGCTTTCTATGGACCACAATTGGAGAGAGAGAGAGAGAGAGATGGCACACCCAGGAGTCAAGACTGGCACACAAGCAGAAAGGCCAATATTAATCTCCCACTGTTTTTTTTTTGTTTTTTTTTTTTTTTTTTTTTTTCAGGGAGACTTTAGAAAAAAAAATAATAAAAAAAATATGATTTTATCAGGAAGAATTTAGAAACCAAATAAAATAAAATGATTTTTTCAGGGAGAATTTATAAAACAAATAAAAACAAAAATAGGCGTTCTATGGCCCACTGACTGAGAGATGACGCACACAGGAGTCAGGAGTGGCACACAAACCCAGAGGCCAATATTTTTCTACCAATGATTGATGTAGTTATTTTCTCTGGTAGATTTTAGAACCCAAATCAAGGAAAAAAAATATAGGCTTTCTATGGACCACAATTGGAGAGAGAGAGAGAGAGAGAGAGAGAGAGAGAGAGAGAGAGAGAGAGAGAGATGGCACACCCAGGAGTCAAGACTGGCACACAAGCAGAAAGGCCAATATTAATCTCCCACTGTTTTTTTTGGTTGTTTTTTTTTTTTTTTTTTTCAGGGAGACTTTAGAAAAAAAAATAATAAAAAAAATATGATTTTATCAGGAAGAATTTAGAAACCAAATAAAATAAAATGATTTTTTCAGGGAGAATTTATAAAACAAATAAAACCAAAAATAGGCGTTCTATGGCCCACTGACTGAGAGATGACGCACCCAGGAGTCAAGACTGGCACACAAGCAGAAAGGCCAATATTAATCTCCCACTGTTTTTTTTGGTTGTTTTTTTTTTTTTTTTTTCAGGGAGACTTTAGAAAAAAAAATAATAAAAAAAATATGATTTTATCAGGAAGAATTTAGAAACCAAATAAAATAAAATGATTTTTTCAGGGAGAATTTATAAAACAAATAAAACCAAAAATAGGCGTTCTATGGCCCACTGACTGAGAGATGACGCACCCAGGAGTCAAGACTGGCACACAAGCAGAAAGGCCAATATTAATCTCCCACTGTTTTTTTTTTTTTTTTTCAGGGAGACTTTAGAAAAAAAAATAATAAAAAAAATATGATTTTATCAGGAAGAATTTAGAAACCAAATAAAATAAAATGATTTTTTCAGGGAGAATTTAGAAAACAAATAAAACCAAAAATAGGCGTTCTATGGCCCACTGACTGAGAGATGACGCACACAGGAGTCAGGAGTGGCACACAAACCCAGAGGCCAATATTTTTCTACCAATGATTGATGTAGTTATTTTCTCTGGTAGATTTTAGAACCCAAATCAAGGAAAAAAAATATAGGCTTTCTATGGACCACAATTGGAGAGAGAGAGAGAGAGAGAGAGAGAGAGAGAGAGAGAGATGGCACACCCAGGAGTCAAGACTGGCACACAAGCAGAAAGGCCAATATTAATCTCCCACTGTTTTTTTGGTTGTTTTTTTTTTTTTTTTTTCAGGGAGACTTTAGAAATAAAAATAATAAAAAAAATATGATTTTATCAGGAAGAATTTAGAAACCAAATAAAATAAAATGATTTTTTCAGGGAGAATTTAGAAAACAAATAAAACCAAAAATATGCGTTCTATGGCCCACTGACTGAGAGAGAGAGAGAGATGGAACGCTTAGTACTGGCACACAAGCCCAAAGGGCAATATTAATCTCCCTTTTTTTTTCCAGGGAGAATTTCTGAAACCCAAAAAAAAAAAAAAATAGGCTTTCTATGGCCCACTATTTGTGAGAGAGATGGGACGCTCAGGACTGGCACAGATGGCACGCTCAGGACTGGCACAGAAGCCCAGAGGCCAATATTAATCTCCCTTTTTTTCTGGGAGAATTTATAAAACCAAAAAAATATTTAAATAGGCTTTCTATGGCCCACTATTTGTGAGAGAGATGGCACGCTCAGGACTGGCACAGATGGCACGCTCACAACTGGCACACAAGCCCAGAGGCCAATATTAATCTCCCTTTTTTCAGGGAGAATTTCTAAAACCCAAAAAAAAAATAAAATAGGCTTTCTATGGCCCACTATTTGTGAGAGAGATGGGACGCTCAGGACTGGCACAGATGGCACGCTCAGGACTGGCACAGAAGCCCAGAGGCCAATATTAATCTCCCTTTTTTTCTGGGAGAATTTATAAAACCAAAAAAATATTTAAATAGGCTTTCTATGGCCCACTATTTGTGAGAGAGATGGCACGCTCAGGACTGGCACAGATGGCATGCTCACAACTGGCACACAAGCCCAGAGGCCAATATTAATCTCCCTTTTTTCAGGGAAAATTGATAAAACAAAAAAAAAAATTAAATAGGCTTTCTATGGCCCACTATTTGTGAGAGAGATGGCACGCTCAGGGCTGGCTGGCACAGATGGCACGCTCAGGACTGGCACACAAGCCCAGAGGCCAATATTAATCTCCCTTTTTTTCTGGGAGAATTTATAAAACCAAAAAAATATTTAAATAGGCTTTCTATGGCCCACTATTTGTGAGAGAGATGGCACGCTCAGGACTGGCACAGATGGCACGCTCACAACTGGCACACAAGCCCAGAGGCCAATATTAATCTCCCTTTTTTCAGGGAAAATTGATAAAACAAAAAAAAAAATTAAATAGGCTTTCTATGGCCCACTATTTGTGAGAGAGATGGCACGCTCAGGGCTGGCTGGCACAGATGGCACGCTCAGGACTGGCACACAAGCCCAGAGGCCAATATTAATCTCCCTTTTTTTCTGGGAGAATTTATAAAACCAAAAAAATATTTAAATAGGCTTTCTATGGCCCACTATTTGTGAGAGAGATGGCACGCTCAGGACTGGCACAGATGGCACGCTCACAACTGGCACACAAGCCCAGAGGCCAATATTAATCTCCCTTTTTTCAGGGAAAATTGATAAAACAAAAAAAAAAATTAAATAGGCTTTCTATGGCCCACTATTTGTGAGAGAGATGGCACGCTCAGGGCTGGCTGGCACAGATGGCACGCTCAGGACTGGCACACAAGCCCAGAGGCCAATATTAATCTCCCTTTTTTTCTGGGAGAATTTATAAAACCAAAAAAATATTTAAATAGGCTTTCTATGGCCCACTATTTGTGAGAGAGATGGCACGCTCAGGACTGGCACAGATGGCACGCTCACAACTGGCACACAAGCCCAGAGGCCAATATTAATCTCCCTTTTTTCAGGGAAAATTTATAAAACAAAAAAAAAAATTAAATAGGCTTTCTATGGCCCACTATTTGTGAGAGAGATGGCACGCTCAGGGCTGGCACAGATGGCACGCTCAGGACTGGCACACAAGCCCAGAGGCCAATATTAATCTCCCTTTTTTTCAGGGAGAATTTATAAAACCAAAAAAAAAAATAAATAGGCTTTCTATGGCCCACTATTTGTGAGAGAGATGGCACACTCAGGACTGGCACACAAGCCCAAAGGCCAATATTAATCTCCCACTGTATTTTTATCAGGGAGAATTTATACACCCCACAAAAAAAAATACAGAAAAATGAAAAGGCTTTCTATGGCCCACTATGTGAGAGAGATGGCACACACAGGGATGGCACTCTAGCAGAAATGCCAAATTGCCAATCTTAATCTCCCACCAAAAAAAAAAAAAAAAAAAAAAACAGGGAATGTCCTACAATTACTATCTCCCTGCCTGCAGTAATCTCAGCCAGGTATGGCAGGCAGCTACTATCTCCCTGCCTGCAGTAATCTCAGCCAGGTATGGCAGGCAGCAATAAGGAGTGGACTGATGCACAAATGAAATAAAAAGTGTGGACAAACAAAAAAGATAGCTGTGCAGAAAGGAAGGAACAAGAGGATTTGTGCTTTGAAAAAAGCAGTTGGTTTGCACAGCGGCGTACACACAGCAATGCAGCTATCAGGGAGCCTTCTAGGGCAGCCCAATGAGCTACAGCGCTGAGGGGAAAAAAAAAAAAAAAAAAACTTCCACTGTCCCTGCACACCGAGGGTGGTGTTGGACAGTGCAAATCGCTGCAGCACAAGCGGTTTTGTGGTTAATGGACCCTGCCTAACGCTATCCCTGCTTCTGACAAAGCGGCAGCAACCTCTCCCTAAGCTCAGATCAGCAGCAGTAAGATGGCGGTCGGCGGGAACGCCTCTTTATAGCCCCTGTGACGTCGCAGACAGCAAGCCAATCACTGCAATGCCCTTCTCTAAGATGGTGGGGACCAGGACCTATGTCATCACGCTGCCCACACTCTGCGTTTACCTTCATTGGCTGAGAAATGGCGCTTTTCGCGTCATTGAAACGCGACTTTGGCGCGAAAGTCGCGTACCGCATTGCCGACCCCGCACAGGGGTCGGATCGGGTTTCATGAAACCCCGACTTAGCCAAAAGTCGGCGACTTTTGAAAATGTTCGACCCGTTTCGCTCAACCCTAATAAGCACCAAAGACATTTACTATGGTCAAACACTTTAAATACAGACCATGGCAACGTGGAAAATTGTGTAATGTGATTATAATGGAGCATTGCATTTAACAAATCAATCTTCATTCAATGCAATAAGCAAAATAAATAAAAAAAATTCCCACGTCAGACCAGCAATATTGCTATAACACCGTAACACAGACATAAAGATCCCAAAATATAATTAATTCTGAGTCTATATCCTCTTCTGCCGGGGCTCTTTGTGAACAGATGTGATTGAAATAGATACTCTTAGTCTGTTTTGGATACCTAAAGTAGCATCTGTCAGTTTATGAAGCAGTGCCTTGTAAAGGAATAGGATTCATAAAGCTGATGGATGTTTCTCTGTGCTTTCCTCTGCTTATCATCAGATATATACCGTATATATAGTGATTTTGGAATCCATTGAAAAACTTAGATTAAAACATAATTTAGAAATGGGTGGTCCGCATCTTGTAAATCTGGGATCCAAAGGCCTCTACCAAGTTATTCAATCTTTTTGTAGTGAATTAGTGTTTATAAAAGTTCATCAAAGCTCATAGAGGTGGAGAAAAGGCTAAAGACGATCGGTAACTCCAATAAAAGAACAAAACATTTCAGGGGCATTAAGGCAGCAGATAGCCCTCATTACTAACTGGCCCTTCTATATTATACAATATATATATATATATATATATATATATATGTATGTATGTATGTATGTATGTATATATATATATATATATATATATATATATATATATATATATATATATATATATATATATGAAATTGCAACAGCAAAAGGCAAAGTAGTGGAATTATGAAAATCACAGGATGGATAGACAAGTTAGTGATATATACTGTGGTGTAAATAAGTATTTGATCCCTTGCTGATTTTGTAAGTTTGCCCACTGATAAAGACATGAACAGTCTTTAATTCTAAAGGTAGGTTAATTTTAACATTGAGAGCTCGAATATCAAAAATAAAATCCAGAAACTCACATTGTATAAATTATATAAATGTATTTGCATTTTGCAGTGAGAAATAAGTATTTGATCCCCTACCACCCGTTAAGAGTTCTGGCTTCTACAGACCAGTTAGATGCTCCTAATCAACTCCTACTAATAAGTTTTCTATGGGATTAAGGTCTGGAGACTGGCGAGGCCACTCCATGACCTTAATGTGCTTCTTTTTGAGCCACTCCTTTGTTGCCTTGACTGTACCGAACAACAAGCAACAGGAATCAGGGACTAGCCATTCACCTGAAAGGTCAATATGTAATGTGTGAGAGATTAGAAACGGGAGAGACAAAAGGTTTTACTGATTGCTTTGTACAATGGACCAGCAATCTTTTATAAGGTATGACAACATTAAAGGAAATCTGTTACCAGGTTTTTGCCACCTAATCTGAAAGCAGTATAATGTAGAGACAGAGACCCTGATTACAGTGATATCATTTACTGGGCTGTTTGCTGTAGTTTTATTAGCAGAAGTTTATTACTTAAGGACCAGTAAACCTGCTGCCATGTAGTCCTCCATATTCATGAGCTCTGTGTAACACTGCCCCATTACAGTTTGACAGCTTTCTGCCTATGCACAGTGTACACAGAAAGCTGCCAATCAGTGTTGTAGGTGAAATTATACGGAGCTCAGCATTCACAGAGCTGGTGGATTTTCATCAGACAAAACAATGATTTTATCAAAACTGCAGCAAGCAGCCCAGTAAGTGATACATATCTACATTTGGAGCCTATGCCCCTACATTATGCTTCTCTCAGATGGGGTAGCAAAACCCAGGCAGCAGATTCCTTTTTATCTGCATAAGCCAATAACCAACAAGTACCGTATATACTCGAGTATAAGCCGACCCGAGCATAAGCCAAGACCCCTAATTTTTCCACAAAAAAATGGGAAAACTTAATGACTTGAGTATAAGCCTAGGGTGGGAAATGCAGCAGCTACTGGTAAATTTCAAAAATAAAAATAGATACCAATAAAAGTAAAAGTAATTGAGACATCAGTAGGTTGTGTTTTTGAATATCCATATTGAATCAGGAGCCCCATATAATGCTCCATAAAGTTTATGATGGGCCCCATAAGATGCTCCATACAAAAATATGCCCCATATAATGCTGCACAAAGTTTGATTATGGCCCCATAAGATGCTCCATAGAAACAGTTGCCCCATACAATCCAGCATAAAGGTTAATTATGGCCTCATAAGATGCTTCATACAAAATATGCCCCATGTAATGCTGCATAAAGGTTGATTATGGCCCAATATAAGATGCTCCATAGAAAATATGCCCCATATAATGCTGCATAGGTTGATTATGGCCCCATAAGATGCTGCATAGAAACATTTGCCCCATATGCTGCTGCTGCGATAAAAAAATGACATACTCACCTCTTCTCCTGAGCAGGAGGGAACACCCGCACTTGCGATATTCACCTGTCCTTGTTCCACCACTGCGCTCCTCCGTCTTCCACGTTCTCCGCAGTGACTGTTCAGGCAGAGGGTGGCGCGCACACTAAACATGTCATCGCGCCCTCTGACCTGAACGTCACAGGCAGAGGACGCGGAAGATGGAGCGGCGCGCAACGGTGGTACGGGGACAGGTGAATATCGGAATGCTCCCCCTCCCCCGTTATACTCACCTGCTCCCGGCGTGGTCTCTGGCAGCTTCTCACTGTCTGATGGTCTCCGCCACCGGCAGCTTCTTCCTGTGTTCAGCGGTCACATCGTACCGCTCATTAAAGTAATGAATATGCGTCCATATTCATTACTTTAATGAGCGGCACCACGTGACCGCTGAACACAGGAAGAAGCTGCCGGCGCCGGAGAAGCAGGGATATGCAGAGGCGTGCCAGGCGCAGGTGAGTATGATTTGACAGTTTCCTCTCCCCCGCCGACCTCCTAGGACAACAACTCGAGTATAAGCTGAGGGGCACTTTCAGCCTAAAAAAATGGGCTGAAAATCTCGGCTTATATTCGAGTATATGCGTTACCTTTAATATGATATAAAGTATATTCATGTGCAAGAAGTATTGGGACAATTATTGAATGTAGGGGGTCGGGTTCAGCGGAATAATGCAGAAGGGAAAAATATTAAATTTGGACGGGTTCAGCGGAATAATGCAGAAGGGAAAAATATTAAATTTGGAAATTTGATAGGCATGTGTTTTTTTTAAAGATATATTTTAGTATTTTAGGGATTAGATTTAGTATTTTAGGGCACAACTTAATACATTGGATACTGAGAAATAATCTGTCTGTGGTAGTCCATTCTAGAGAATGGGTGCCGCACACGTAAAGTTTTCAGCATGAGTTTATGGATCGTAGATCATTGTTAGAACAGAAGAGCCCAGATAGGGTGGTAGACAGAAAGTCTCAGTAAAGTAGAATAAGTACAAGCAATCCTTGATCTGGGGGAAGACAAGCAATGTTTGTTTATACACAACCTCTACGCAACCGTCCTTAGGGATGTATGCATTGAGAACGAGAAACATGGCTTCAATATGCCGTAAGTAACCCGCTGACTATAAGCAGCCATGCAGCAGTCCCTAAAATCAGCATTATACAATATATATATATATATACAGCGCATATATATATATATATATATATATATATTATAGAATATATATATATGTGTGTGTGTGTTTTTGTGTGTATAAATAAATAAATAAATAAATATATACACATATATATCAGGTCCCGTTAGAGATATATCATCATCTTATTGCATATGATACCTTAATTGTAGGGAAATGGAGCTTCGTTGTGCACTTTTTCCTGGATTTCCCATTACCAATGTCCCTTTTGCTGCACATAATAGAGAAGCAGAATGTGTAGTGCATCTGATATACATATTGTCACAGAGCCATAGGGAAGTGCTATTACTTTAGACACCAACTGATTGCATGATAGTGTCACATTTCCTGCACATATGCTTATGTTTTTGCACAGATGACCTCTGGAGCATCTGTTAGGTTTGTGGAGGTATCTGAAGTTTCATGTGGTTTGTCTCCTTTCCTCCATTTATTCTTTTACTCAGTATATTTTTATCAGTCAATGAGGGGATTTTTGTCTAGTATTTATGAAAAAAAAATATTTTTTTATTTTTATTGTGTGCACATTGTGGTTTTTGAACCGTTATTGTATTTTTCTGTATTATCAGATGTTAAAAATAAATTTTTTTTTATATGGTTCCATGTCTGGATGATTTTCTTTCTTTCAATCTGTGCTTTGGTTCTGGTTTCACCCTGTCACGAGGTGGTCACCACTTGTTTCCTGCCACACTCTTAGCATAATTTATATAATTATATTATTTTATTGGTACAATTTCTTAAGTGGTTGTTATTATTTTGCGAGCTGTGGTATTAGTTACAGCAGTTTCAGAAACTAGCCGCTTCCCATCGAACCCGTCCATAACGAGGTATTGCTGGTAAATATTGTCAATATCTGGATTCACGCATTTGTCATGAGACACCTGATCTGCCAGGATCTGCAGCATTGATGTTAAACGTTAATCATTGCTGAATCAATGGCTAGGAAGTGCGCACATGAACTAACAAGAAGTAATTGTATATATTCATTGTGGTGCACACATTCAATTATCCTAACAAGTTCCCTTTACGCTGATCATTAGCAACAAGCATAATTATTTAGCATAGCAAAAAAAAATTATTTTATTTTTTTTTTAAAAGTGAACTAACGCGACGAGGTAACTGCAATCAGTGGAGCAGGGTAACTGTGGACTTGCGAAAGGAGCAAAAGTAAATGGCTGCTTCCACCATTTAAGAAAAAATATTGGAAGCGGCATGAATGTTTTAAAAACAATAAACTTAGCAGCGACGGACCATTTTTTGGGTCACCTGACTGATGAGGCTTGTGATTGGCTGCAGTGGTCAGGTAACTGGAAGTAGACATCATTGAGTGTACTTTTGTGTCTTTAACCCGACTGCCGCAGCCAAGCACAGGATATGTGTACAAATAACTGACCAACACATCCAAAACAGAATAAAGCAAATGTGAACTGCCATGACTGCATAATATACAAATAAGAGGATACAGAAGCCTCTGTAAGCACTAAAATGCATGCAAGCATTGAATGTATGACACTAGAACTACATTACTGCTACATAGAATATACTTATAAAAATAAAGGTATTTAGTTATTAAATTGGACAATTCATGAGAGCCCACCATCCATGACAAAGTAACTGTTGCATCCAATGGTGGCAAATATGGATTTGAGGACCCCCAGGTGCCACAGGGCCCCCTAAGAAGGGGCATAGCTAAACGTCTATCAGGTGTTCACTGTAGTTTCTGGTGGTGCAGAGAGACTGAGCTGAAGCTTGCCGCCAGGCAGGGCCGGACTGGCCATCCGGCAATTCTGGCAAATGCCAGAAGGGCCTGTCTGGTCGTGGGCTGCCTTGTCTGCTACGTTGTTAACAGAATCGGTGTTTACAAGACACCCATACTGTTGTTGTGATGGAGCGCAAAGTCACTGACTTCGTCACTTACCCCAGCAGGCCACGGGTATCATTAGAAATATTGGCCTTGTAGTAAATCTTGCTTTCCTCCATCCAGGGTAATATTAGTAATATATCCCATCTGGTTCATGGGGACGGGGAAAGCATGGGCCTGTGTGATTTCATATGCCAGGACTGAATTTCAGCCCCAGTCCGTACCTGCCGCCAGGTACCACTCCTATGCGGATCCCGGTACTGCAGCTGCTGACCCCAGGAGTCAGGTTCACTGACACTGATTAGGGCTATGTTCAGACACACCGGTCTAAGCTACTGGATCAGGGAATGGCAGGACACGAACTGGGCAACAATGTTCAGGCACTGGGCGCTTTGGGACCAGGGGACTTCGGGAACAGAACTGGCTGCACTAGGATCAGGGAACAATGCTTAGGCACTGGCTGCATCGGGACCAGGGGACTTGAGATTCAGGACTGCTGCACCAGGACAAGACGACAACGTTCAGGACATTGGCCGCATCGGGACCAGGGGTTGGAGTTCAGGACACTGACCCCACTGAGACCAGGGGTTTGGATTCAGGACACTGGCCACAACGGGGCCAGGGATTCGGGTTCAGGACACTGGCCACACTGGGAGAAAGGGATCAGGTTCATGACACTGACCACACCGAGATCAGTGGTTCTGGTTCAGGACACTGACCACATCGGGAAGAGGGGACCTCACAACTGCACTGGTAGAACACCAACTACCCAATGACTCAACTCGTTGCTGAATTTTCTAACAGATATAATGTGAAAATAGTCTACATTTTATAATCCTTTATCATAGTAGAAGTTTAGAGTCATTGATGTTGTGAAATTTAAACTCAATAACGCTACCTTTTGGTGATTGGAAACCACCATGAGTGGGACAAATGCAAGTGCCTATGTAGAGTTTGATAGAAGACATTACTGACAATGCATTTCTATTTAGCATGGGTCAATGTAGGAATGCATGCACAAGATAGAAGATGGGACATTTATAGTGGCAGATGTTTCAGTCCGGACCATTTCACGTCTCCTAGAAATTAATCTTTTCAAAGTACAAGCTGATTCTTAGAAAAATAAACATTTGGCAAACAAATGGCAGAAAATCCCTGACATCAGCATTAAATAACTGCAACTGAATGTTCTTTTTGTTGAAACCTGAGTACCTGTTGTGGTAGGTACAGGGGATAATGTATTCAGTAAATTGTGCATTAGCAGCGGATGGCTAAATAAACATGTTTTTCCTCAGCCGTGTGTTATCCATGTAGAAATCATAATGTCATTTACATCTACAATAAAATGCATTTTGGTCTCCTAGTAATAGGTGGGCTCATCCTGAATTTATACATAGAAGGCAACTGTGATCAACCGGAATACCTTTTTTTTTGTAATGGCAAGAAAGGCTTTAACATAAAATTTTTCCAAAAGCTTAAGGGTATGTGCACACGTTGCGGATTTTGCTGCGAATCCGCAGAGGATTGGCTGCTGCGGATTCACAGCAGTTTTCCATGAGTTTACAGTACCATGTAAACCTATGGAAAACAAAATCCGCAGTGCACATGCTGCGGAATAAACCATGCGGAAACGCTGCGTTGTTTATTCCACAGCATGTCAATTCTTTGAGCGGATTCCGCAGCGGTTTACACCTGCTTCGTAATAGGAATCTGCAGGTGTAAAACCGCAGGTGGAATCCATGCAAAAACTGCGGAAAAACCAAGGTAAATTTGTGGTAATTCCGCAGTAAATCCGCAGTGCGGATTTCATGGGGATTTACAAAAATCAGTGCAGAAAAATCCACACAAGATTCCGCAACGTGTGCACATATCCTAAAGAGGTTGTCTACTACTTTTACATTCATGGCCTATCCTTAGGATAGGATGCCATTAATGTCTGATCAGCTGGGGTCTAATACCTCCTGCGATCAGCTGCTGTTGGTGCCGGTGGTGGGGGCCACCGGCCAGAAGTACTTAGTTGCGGAGCTGGTCGTCTACTTGTAGTGGCTGCCCGGGGTACTACACATCCACCTCCTATACAAATAAATAGAAGACGAATGTGCAGTACCCCACAGCAGCCACTACAAGTAGACGACCAGCTTGGCAAGTAATTACTTCTGGTTGGCGGCCGCCACCACCTGCATCAACAGTAACTTATTGGTGGGAGTGCCAGGTGTCGGACTCCGGCGGATCAGACATTAATGGCCTACTCTAAGGATAGGCAATAAATGTAAACGTAGTGGACAACCTTTTTTAGCCTTTTCCCAAAGTAGGATGTACTGGTATGTTTTATGTCAGAAGCAAGTCTATGGAGCAGGCTCCGGAGCTCAATAGCAGCTACGGGAGCTAGCTGTGTTCACTATTGCTAACACCATAAAATGCCCCTGCATTTTAGGGGTGGGATATTCTCAGGGTGTCTAATTTTGTAAAATCCTTGCCCCCCTCCAGTGATGCCATCATGGGAAAACCATTGGGTTCTATTTGCAGCTGGCGGACTTCTGCAGACCTCCATACCATATTTGTAATACTTTGAAGACCAGCCACAAGCTGGGCTTCAAAGAAGACAATCAGTTACTCTATAATATTACAGTATATAAAACAACTGTTTTTGCAGTTTCAAGATCCCGTGAGAGGACTAAAAAATAAACTAAAAAAAATATAAAAAATATAATATTAAACTCACCTCCTTGTCCCACGTTAAAAAATAAATAAAAAATAACTTATATTCAGTATTGCTGTAAAGCAAAAAAATTAAATGCCAGAATTGCAGTCACAATGCCTCCCCAAATAAATAACATCCAATAGTAATCAAAATGTCGCATATACCCCAATATGGTAAAAACAACAAATTCAGCTTGCTCGCAAAAAACATACCGTCATGTAGACAAAAAAATGAAACCTTTATGGGTCTCAGAAAGTAATGACACAAGCTAAAAAAAATTTCTGAATTTTTTTCACCACTTAAAAAAACTTTACAAGTTTGTTATCGCTGTAATTATACTTTCCTGAAGAATCATTTTTTTTCCAGGTCATTTTTTACTCAATAGTGAATACTGGAAAAACAAAACCCAAAAATCAATCCTGGAATCCCATTTTTTCACCATTTCACCCCATCTGGAATTTTATTTTGGCCCAGTACACTGTATGCTAAAAGGAATGCGTCATTCAAAAAATAATAAATATAAAAAACAACAAAAAAACATTCCTTTGTATGGCTTTGTTGACTGAAAAATAAAAAGTTATGGCGCTTGGAAGAGGGGGCAGAAAAAGAACCAACACACAAAAATGTAAACTGGTCTGGTCGTGAAAAAAAAAAAAAACAATTAAAATAATCATTGGAAAAAAAAATCATTTTTGTAAGCCGCTAATAGGAGAACTTATGTAATATGACTGTTGACTAACAAATAGACCGTAAGACTTGGGAGAGAAGGAAGAAATGAAAGCGCAAAAATGGAAAATGGAATGGTCATGAAGGCGGTCGTTAAATAATGAAACAATTAAAACAATCAACAACAAAAAACATAATTTTTGCAGGAACGCTGATTGGAAAGCCAATGTAATATGACTGTCGACTAACAAATAAATTGCAAGACTTTATTATTGTAACCTTTTCTTGAAGTTTCTATCTGATAGCATCTGCCGAGCGAATATCTATATTACTTTTCTATTGCATTCGCAGGTATCAGCCGTGATATCCTGTTACTCAATAATAGCCACAATCTCGTAACACTTACTACGGCGCTAGGTGCCATCTGTTCTGGAGGTTTCGGTATTCTGTCGGCTATAATGCTATTTAATTCAGGACTAAATTGGCAAATCATTGGGGAAGACAATTTTAATTGCACAGCCGCAGATGAGCTCTGTTTTCAGTATAGTCCTAGCAAAGGAGTGCAAAAATTAGCACTTGTGTGTGCAAAAATGAGCGCTAGTAGTGACCGAAATCAGTCGGTGGCAACATTATTTAGCAAAGGTTTAACAAATATAGACCAGTATTCGGCACTTAAAAAGAAATATTACTGTAAGCCCAGGTCTTGTCTGAATCAATCTTGGCACATCTGTCTGATGTAGACGGTAAACAGGATTAGGGCAGGATTTATCTGCTTGACGCTAATTGTGCTCACAGTTTTCAAACATTCCTCTTTTATTATTATTCTATTTTTTTTTTAATACCGTAGGAAAAAATAAGCTTCCCGGATAAATCTCCACCCGCCTATATTATGTGGAGATTTATACCGCACTTGGTTTTGAAGCAGTGGGGGGATCCAAGCACATTTTACTGTAGAATGACTTATCTAATCTTGTAATAATCTTGTAATAATTAAGACTAGTAAATTCTCTTTGAATGTGCCACACACTGGGGAAAGTCTGTGGGAGCACACAACCAATACATCTGAATACACACACCGGCAAATAGAAAATGCACTGCTTTCTTACTAATAGAATAAATTATATTTATTTTGCATAATTTGTTAGTTCCTGGTACAAATGTAATCATTATTGGGGGAGGGATTGGGGTGAGTGCTTTGACAGGCTGGAAATAGATAGAACAAAATTCTATGTTTCAGTACTTTATTTTGTTAAATCTAATTTTTTTAATATTATATCTATTGGTTTATGTATACCGTAAATTGTATGTGGATTTTTTTTTTTTGCATGAAAAAAGTAACACTTAAACTTATCAGTTTTTAAGTGCAGCTTTTTCTACTAAATGACCATTTCCAGTTGTATTTTACATTTGGCTACTACATTTTTTTTTATTTTTCAAGATACAATGCTAAGGAACGGTCTAATTTGGCCTTTATGAAAAATATATTTTGTTGTTGTTTTTTTTATTATTTTTTTATTGTTGCATTTCAGGAGCCATCATTTTTGTTTTTCATCAACGTACCTATATAAAGGCTTGTAATTTGTAAAACGGGTTGTATTTGTTCATGCCACTATTTTGACATACATATAATTTATTACCTAACTTTTATTACTTCTTTATAGGGAGTAATAAGAAAAGAAAAGCAGCAATTCTGCTGTTGTTTTTTTACTTTCTAAATATTAAACTATTCATGTGCTGCACAAAAAAGTGTTATTTTTACTTAATGGTTAGTACAATTGAAAATGATACCAAATTTAAATAGTTTTATTCACATTTATTGTTTTTATGCTCTAAATACGTTTTTGAAAAAAAAAATCATTAGCTTTTTTGTGTCATCACGTTCTGAGACCAATAACTTTTGCATGCTTCCATCTACAGTGCTGTATGACGAATTATTTTACCTTTTTGGGATACATTTTTTTTTTGATTACTTTTATATTATGAAAAAAACTTTGTTCCAGCTCCAAGTGCTTGAATAAAACTTGGTACTTTATTATTTCATATATAAAAGCAAGGGCTGTAAGGCTCTCCAGAGTACAACGGGAAATGAGCAACGCGTTTCGATCTTTGCAGATCTTTATCAGAGCTCTGCAAAGATCTGCAAAGATCGAAACGCGTTGCTCGTTTCCCGTTGTACTCTGGAGAGCCTTACAGCCCTTGCTTTTATATATGGAATAATAAAGTACCAAGTTTTATTCAAGTGCTTGGAGCTGGAACAAAGTTTTTTTTCGTTTTCTCTGTTGCAACTACGTGGATCAGCGTGGAAGTTCCGTGCACTTGTTGCCGCTGCCTGGTGAGCTGGCTTTTTCTTTGTTTTTCATACTTTTATATTATACTTGTTGGAAAGTGGAATTAAGGAAAAAAACAGCAATTATTTTGTATTTTTTTAAATCGCCAGTCACAATTCAGTGTACTTGATAACTTAACTTGCTAAATTTATATATATATATATATATATATATGTATATATATATATATATATATATATATATATATATATATATTTATATTTTACATTTTACTACTTTTACACTAAAAAAAATCACTCAAAAAATCATTTTTTTTCATTGTTATATTCTGAGAAAAATGACTTTATTTTTCTGTAGGCAGAGCTGTGTGTGGGCTTATTTTTTCATGGGAAAAACTGTAGTTTTTTAGTGATGACCTTTTTGGGCACTCATTAATTTTTTACAATTTTCTGTTTGAAGTTTTGATAGTTAAGATAAGCAGAAACAGCAATTCTTACATAGTTTTTTTCCCATATATTATTTTATACCTTTCACCATGAAAGATAAATAATATTTTGTTTTGTGTTTTAATAGATTTTAAGAAGAAAATCACTTTTTGTTAGGACTGGCGGAACGCACCGAGTAAAAAGTAAGGTGTTATTAGGCGCGTTCGCAGTTCTGGGTCCACCGTGCAGGTGAGAACCTGCTGCTAGCAAATGGCAGCGCTATATGGTGGTAGAAGCGAACCCTGTTAGGTCACAGGGCCGCGGTACCGCACAATAGAGCGCAAGCAAGGAGTCACCAAACTCAGTCCCAAGACTAGGGATTTGAGTCCGTTTAGACTACTTGCGCTCGGCACCGCCACTGGGTGTAAGAGGTAAACTGAAATAATAATTTTGAGCACGAGAGTGCGAGCTGTGCCGTACTGGCGGATGCCACTAACCACCCAGACTTGGGCTAAAGAAGCGCTCTAATGGCGTGTGGCGCCGTACTGGCGGTCACAGCAGTAGATGCTGTTTTGTGTGTTAACGCTGTGAGTTCAGCCGGGCGCTAGATAGCAGCCATACAACTTACGCGAACAGTCATACACAAGGAATGTTTTTTTTTGACTTGCACTCATCAACACACACACGATTACAAATGTACACTAGCTCATGGCCGTGCGGTCATGCGAACCTTTTATAGCTGCAGCATGTACAGGACCTTCCCAGAAGGACCAATGGGAGGCTGCCACAGAAGTTGAGCACCTTCAGGACCTTCGAGGAGGACCAATGGAATTTGCTGCAGTATCTGAGCATGTGACCCTCGATCTCCAATGGGAGATCTTGCCCTGGGCATGCTCAGAAGAGGAAAAGCAGGACTTAGTCCCAAAAGCGTCTGCTTGCTGCTGCCCAGCATTGGCCTCAATGGCAGGACCTGGAAAAGCAGCAGTAACCCTTTGCACAGAGTGAGACTGAGCAAGACGCTGGGACCGACGTTTCCACTAAGCAGGCTCCACTGCGGCTGATGCAGAATGAGAGATCGCAGCAGACATGGCTCGAGATTCCCCCTGTGCAGCGGTGGGAACTCGACCCCCAACATTTTTTAATGAAAGTAATATATTTTTTTCAGATTCTGAAAAGCATACCTTTTTTTTACTTTTTTTGCCTACTGTGTCTGGGCTTGTTTCTGTTAAACGATCTTTAGTTTTTATTTGTACCATTTTGTGATACACATTACATTTTAATACCTTTTTATCCCATTAATTTTGTGGCAGGATGAACAAAAACAGCAATTCTGACATTGTTTTTGTTTTGTTTTCTTCACCTTGTGGCATAAACAATGATATACGGTTGTTCTACTGAACAAGTTGTTACACATGTGGAGATATCAAATATGCTTCTTTTTTTGGTGGAGCCTTTGTTTTTTTCCAGATTTAACCTAAACATTTAGTTTTCTAAGTAAAAATTTTTTTACATTTTTTATTTAAAACACTTTTTTCTTTTTCTTTTCTTACAATAATCTAAGTCTCCCAAGAGGATTTGAACATGCAAACCTCTTCCTCAAATATCCTCAAACTTTTAGTTCTGTTCACATGGCTTTTCAGCATTCTCACTATCATCACAGACAGAATAAAAATGAAAGATAATACCTCAGTATACAGTAGATACGAAAGGATCCACCATTCACAATAGGTGATGTCACAACTCACTTCATCCCCCTCCCTTCACACTGGCCTTTGCCCAGATTATAGTATGTTATTTAACATGCTAAAATTGTAAGATTGAAATCGATTGACAAAATTAGCATTTTATGGTAATAGTCCCATGGGATCGATTTGTCACCGAATTGCTTCTGATGCATAAGTGAAGCATAACAAACGATAATTACTATTGTAATAAGCTCTAAATATGGCTGCTAATTTAGGCTGCAGTTTTTTAATTTTTTTTTACATGAATTATAAAAATTGTAAATAATGGAGCAAATAATTTTTATTTCGGAGTACAGTAATATCAAAAAGTTATATAATTCATGATTTTATAAAAAACAAAGAGAAAGCATCAGATTTTGTTTTAACATAATTTCTAAATGTCCCTGAAGATTCCCCATCTTACAAAGGAAATAGTATATTATTATTTTATTATTATTATTATTATACATTTTTATAGCGCTATTTATTCCATGGCTCTTTACATGTGAAAGGGGCAAATATAGATAAGTACAATAAACATGAGCAAAACAAGTTACACACTAGTACAGAAGGAGAGAGGACCCTGCTTGCAAGGGCTCACAGTCTGCAGGGGATGGGTGAGGGTACACTAGGAGAGGGTAGAGCTGGTCGTGCGGTGGTTCAGTAGACTGAGGACCACTGCAGGTTGTAGGCTTGTCAGAAGAGGTAGGTCTTCAGGTTCTTTTTGAAAGTTTCCGTGGTAGGCAAGAGTCTGATATGTTGGGTAAAGAGTTCTAGAGTATGGGGGAAGCACGAGAGAAGTCTTGTTGTGGGAAGAAGACATAAGAGGGGAGTAGAGAAGGAGATCTTGAGAGGATATTTACTTTTCTATGACAGTTCAATTGCCATTATATTTAATACTAGATGGTGGCCCGATTCTAACGCATCGGGTATTCTAGAATATGTATGTAGTTTATTTATGAAGTTTTCAGAATAATGCAATTTATACACAGGATTCCACCGGCCGGCTGCGACCAATTAGCGAAGCGTGGTTCAAATTCCGTGCCATTTCGCGGGCGGACTGTGACTGTTGCTGATTGTTCGCGGTTGCCCGGGCATGACCAATCAGTGAAGCCAGGGCTCCAGGTTTTTGAGGGCCCCGGGAGAAAGAGTCTCAGTGGGCCCCCCTCTTTAACACATACCACGATTCATGATGCACAGATACAGCAGAGAAATATAGCACAGCCAAGTAGCGTATAACACAGCCCATGTAGTATATAACAGCCCATATAGCATATAACACAGCCCACATAGTATATAGCCCAGCCACGTAGTATATAACAGCCCACGCAGTATATAACAAAGCCACGTAGTATATAGCAGAGCCCACGTAGTATATAACACAGCACACATAGTATATAACACAGCCACATAGTATATAACAGAGCCACATAGTATATAAAACAGCTACGTAGTATATTGCCCAGCCACATAGTATATAGCACAGCGCCCATAGTATATAGCACAGACATGTAGTATATTGCCCAGCCACATAGTAAATAGCACAGCCCACATAGTATAGTGCCCAGGCACATAGTATATAGCACAGCCAGGTAGTATATAGCACAGCCACATAGTATACAGCACAGCCCATGTAGTATATAGCACAGCCACGTAGTATATAACACAGCCCACATAGTATGTAGCACAGCCACGTAGTATATAAAACAGCCAACATAGTATATAGCACAGCCATATAGTATATAGCACAGCCACATAGTATATAGCGCAGCCCACGTAGTATATTGCCCAGCCACGTAGTATATTGCCCAGCCACGTAGTATATTGCCCAGCCACGTAGTATATTGCCCAGCTATGTAGTATATTGCTCAGCCACATAGTATATAGCACAGGCCATGTAATAAAGAGTACAGACACATAGTATATTGCCCAGCCACGTAGTATATTGCTCAGCCACGTAGAATATTGCTCAGCCACGTAGTATATTGCTCAGCCACATAGTACATTGCCCAGCCATGTAGTATATTGCTCAGCCACGTAGTATATTGCCCAGCCATATAGTATATAGCACAGAGATGTAGTATATAGCACAGCCCATGCAGTATCTTACACAGCCCACGTTGTATATAGCAATGTGGGCACCATATCTCTGTTAAAAAAAGAATTAAAATAAAAAATAGTTATATACTCACCCTCCGTCGCCCCCGGATCCAGCCAAGGCATTTACCAATGCTCCTTGCGACGTTCCGGTCCCAAGAGTGCATTGTGGTCTCACGATATGATGACGTGGCGGTCTCGCGAGACCGCTACATCATCATCTCGCGAGACCGCAATGCATGGACCGGTCACTGGAGCATTGCGAGGAGTGGGAAAGACCTGGGTTGGATCTGGAAGGTGAGTATATAATGATTTTTTATTTTTTTAAATTATTTTTAACATTAGATCCCGCTTTAATGTCGCTGACTGGTCACGCCGGCTGGGCGCGACCAATAAGCAAAGCGTGATTTAAATCTCACGCCAATGTCGCTGATTGGTCGCGCCCAGCCGGCATGACCAATCAGCGAAGTGGGATTTAAATCCCACGCCAATGTTGCCCAATCAGCGAAGCGGGATTTAAATCCCGCACCAATGTCGCTGATTGGTCGTGCCGGCTGGGTGCGACCAATCAGCAAAGCGAGATTTAAATCTCGCGGCAATGCCGCTGATTGGTTGCACCGGCTGGGCATAGAGTTATTAGCAGCGTTAACAGACTGCGTTACACCACGTTATGCCGCGGTGTAACGCAGTCGGTTTAACGGACTGCTACAACGCTATGTGGGTAACAGGCGCTGACTGGGGGGAGTATAGAGGGGGTACCGAGTGCAGGGGAGTAGGGAGCGGCCGGACTGTGCCCATCGCTCCCAAGAGTGCATTGCGGTCTCGCGAGATGTTGACGTGCGGTCTCGTGAGACCGCTACGTCATCATCTCGCGAGACTGCAATGCATGGACCGGTCACTGGAGCGTCGCATGGAGCGGGAAAGGTCTGGACTGGATCCAGAAGGTGAGTATATAATGATTTTTTTTTATTATTATTATTTTTAACATTAGATCTTTTTACTATTGATGCTGCATAGGCAGCATCAATAGTAAAAAGTTGGTCACACAGGGTTAATAGCAGCGTTAACAGGGTGCGTTACACCGCGGCATAACGCGGTCCGTTAACACTGCCATTAACTCTGTGTGAGAGCTGACTGGAGGGGAGTATGGAGCGGGCACTGACTGCGGGGAGGAAGGAGCAGCCATTTTGCCCCCGGACTGTGCCCGTCGCTGATTGGTCGTGGCTGTTTTGCCGCAACCTATCAGCCACTTGGGATTTCCGTGACAGACAGACAGAAAGACAGACAGACAGAAAGACAGAAGTGACCCTTAGACAATTATATAGTAGATAGTAGCAATTTTCAAATCCAATTCATCCTGGATTAAATAAATTGTATTCAAGTGTTGTTACCTGTGCCTGCTCAGATGCTGGGCCTTGCTCCCTTCCCCCATAACCAGCTGTCTTGTGCTAGTCAGCACCAAGTATTATGGTAACCTGGAAAAAACACCTCAGGCATCATCGCCCAAGCCATGTGCTGTCTGAGTATTGAGTGAGCATGGTTGTCAGTTACCATGTGTTTGTCAGAAGTGAACTTTATCTTCCACTTGCCTCAGCTTCAGCCAGGTGTCTAAAACTCACCTCGCTAATCCAGACTTACATTCAGCTTACATGCTCAGTTGCTCAGTTCAGCATCTGTTGGTATTGTTCACACTTACAAATTCTGCAATCAAGGTACCGCATCTCTGCTGCAAATTCTAGTGCGCACATGCTTTATCAGTGTGCATAACTTTCTCTGTTATTCCTGTGACTGACTGCATCTCTGTTTGTAGATATCAGCTTGCATACACTGTACTGTACATCTCTGATTCCTCTGATTACCAGCAGGAATGCAGTTAGGTACCTGACTTCATATACTTCTCTGTAATTCCTGTCATTAACTTTATTCCTGCTGTAAGATACCAGACTGCATATACTTCTGTTATTCCTGAGATTAACCGCATCCCTGCTGTTAGATACCAGACTGCATATACTTCTGTGATTAACTGCATCCCAGCTGGAAAATGCCTATACAACTACTGTTCTTTTTTGTATCCAAGTCATCTGGTCGTTCTTGCTCCTCTTGTTTGTCTGTAGTGCTGCATACCCTGCTATTCTGGCCTTTGCTGATATAAGGTGCTGTCTGGCAAGACCCGCTATGCTGCATCCTTCCCGCCAGCCAATGTTGTTCACCCCAAATCTATAGCTTATAGAATGCACCTCACTGGCTCTGTTTCTAACAAGTCTGTTAAAATTACTAATGGTTCTTCCCTTCCCCAGTAAGTTGGCAGCAATTATCCATTGACAACAGTACTTTTCATTAAGTAAACATGTTTCTTAATGGCGTGACTGACATATTTCACAGTTGATAATGAAGGTGTAAAATTGAATCCTAAAATGTTAAATTTGTGAGTGCCTTGATAACCATTTTTAAAGGAGTGGTCCTGGATTGGTGCTCAAGTTGGCAGTCACTCTGTGTGACTGCAGTCTTGTGAATCCTCAAAGCGTGCACAGTGCACACTGTCAGGATTCTCCTATAGCGGGCATGCGAATGCAATTATGTAATTTACATGCATGCGGTCATGTGCTGATTAGACGGCTAATCACTCAATGCAAGTGAATTAAAGGGAACCTGTCACCCCGTTTTTTGAGATTGAGCTATAAATACTGTTAAATAGGGCCTGCGCTGTGTGTTCCTATAGTGTATGTAGTGTACCCCGATTCCCCACCTATGCTGAGAAATAACTTACCAAAGTCGCCGTTTTCGCCTGTCAATCAGGCTGGTCAGGTCGGGAGGGCGTGGTGACATCGGTGGTTCTTCCTCAGCTTTACGTTGGTGGCGTAGTGGCGTAGTGGTGAACAAGCAGCGCGCGATCTGCGCTGTAATCCCTTGCATCGGTGGGGGCGGCCATCTTCCTGGGGCCGCGCGTGCGCAGATCGAGTGCTCTGCTGCACGGGGCTTCAGGAAAATGGCCGCGGGATGCCGCGCGTGCGCATTAGAGATCGCGGCGGCCATTTTCCCAAAGCCGAGATGCAAACTCGGCTTTGGGAAAATGGCCGCCGCGATCTCTAATGCGCACGCGCGGCATCCCGCGGCCATTTTCCTGAAGCCCCGTGCAGCAGAGCACTCGATCTGCGCACGCGCGGCCCCAGGAAGATGGCCGCCCCCACCGACGAAAGGGATTACAGCGCAGATCGCGCGCTGTGTCTTCACCACTACGCCACTACGCCACCAACGTAAAGCTGAGGAAGAACCAGCGATGTCACCACGCCCTCCCGACCTGACCAGCCTGATTGACAGGCGAAAACGGCGACTTTGGTAAGTTATTTCTCAGCATACATAGGGAATCGGGGTACACTACATACACTATAGGAACACACAGCGCAGGCCCTATTTAACAGTATTTATAGCTCAATCTCAAAAAACGGGGGTGACAGGTTCCCTTTAAAGGGAACCTGTCACCTGAATTTGGCGGGACTGGTTTTGGGTCATATGGGCGGAGTTTTCGGGTGTTTGATTCACCCTTTCCTTACCTGCTGGCTGCATGCTGGCTGCAATATTGGATTGAAGTTCATTCTCTGTCCTCCGTAGTACATGCCTGCACAAGGCAAGATTGCTTTGCGCAGGCATGTACTATGGAGGACAGAGAATGAACTTCAATCCAATATTGCAGCCAGCATGCAGCCAGCAGGTAAGGAAAGGGTGAATCAAACACCCGAAAACTCCGCCCATATGACCCCAAACCAGTCCCGCCAAATTCAGGTGACAGGTCCCCTTTAAGCAATGCTGGACACGTTTAGTTAGAATGTGACTGGAAGTATGCAAATCGCATACTTGCAGTCCCATGATCATCTGCTCCTGGTGCCAGCACTAGGGAATCTTCACAGCGCTTGCATACGGTTTGCATTGTGAAAATTCACAAGTCTGCAGTCACATAGAGTAACTGGACAACCCATTTAAAGACTGTTCAAAGTAATCCGGTGGATCCCTTCCCTGCATCACATCTGAGGTCTAATTGAAGTTGATGGCAGAATTCATTTCTTGTGGCTTTCTGACTGGCATTTCATGGACATTTTACGATCACCTGCTTTAATGCTTTGTTCTGCCACCAATCTCCTTCTTTTGTAATGTAGAGCATTTCACTGCAATTTTAAAAGCTAATATCCTCTGTGGATTTTGCTGTGAATTTAAGACAAATCCACTATCAATCCACGGACACATGTAAAACTTGTAAAGTGTAAAATCTGCGTTAAAAAATTAAACCTTGTGTGCATGTACTGTCAATAATAAAACTAGTAAACTACCCATATAGAGCAGAAAATGAAAAGCAAAAATTTACAGACTGCACCTTGATAGAACTTTTTGGTGATAATTGTAAGTTGTGTGTGTGTGGAGAAAACCAGGCACTGCTCATCACCTGCCCAATACAATCCCAATAGTGAAACATGGTGGTGGCAGCATTATGTTATGGGGGTGTTTTTCAGCTGCAGGGACAGGGCGACTGGTTGCTATTGAAGGAAGCATGAATGTGGCAAGTACAGAGATATCCTGGATGAAAACCTCTTTCAGAGTACTCTGGACCTCAGACTTGGCCGAAGGTTCACCTTCTAACAAGACAATAACCCTAAGCACACAGCTAAAATAACAAAGGAGTGGCTTCAGAACAACTCTGTGACCATTCTGGACTGGCCCAGCCAGAGTCTTGACCTAAACCCAATTGAGCATCTCTGGAGAGACCTGAAAATGGCATCCACCAACGTTCATCATCCAACCTGACGGAACTGGAGAGGATCTGCAAGGAAGAATGGCAGAGGATCCCCAAATCCAGGTGTGAAAAACTTGTTGCATCATTCCCAAGAAGACTCATGGCTGTACTAGCTCAAAAGGTGCTTCTACTCAATACTGAGCAAAGGGTCTGAATACTTATGACCATCTGATATTTCAGTTTTTCTTTTTTAAAGGGAACCTGTCACCCCGAAAATCGCGGGTGAGGTAAGCCCACCGGCATCAGGGGCTTATCTGCAGCATTCTGTAATGCTGTAGATAAGCCCCCAATGTTACCTGAAAGAGGAGAAAAAGACATTAGATTATACTCACCCAGGGGCGGTCCCGCTGCTGGTCCGGTCGGATGGGCATCTCTGGTCCGCTGCGGCACCTTTCATCTTCATTCCAAGACGTCCTCTTCTGATCTTAAGCCACAGCTCCGGTGCAGGCATAATTTGTCTGCCCTGTTGAGGGCAGAGCAAAGTACTGCAGTGCGCAGGCGCCGGGCCTCTCTGACCTTTCCCAGCACCTGCACACTGCAGTTTTGTCCCCGCCCACTATCCTAGAGTGACAGGTCTCTCCCTACATTTGTA
The DNA here is from genome assembly GCF_032444005.1 of Ranitomeya imitator. Taxonomy (NCBI): domain Eukaryota; kingdom Metazoa; phylum Chordata; class Amphibia; order Anura; family Dendrobatidae; genus Ranitomeya; species Ranitomeya imitator. The sequence continues at coordinate 54,185,919 of NC_091288.1, read as the reverse complement.
TGCAGGGATAGTCAGTCATTGGCATTTAAACATATATAGCTGAAATCATGCAGTCAGTGCCTGATACATGCTGCCGGTAGATGTATCAAATGTTAGGTTCTCTTCAAAGTCCTAAACATTTTGCATTCTTTATGTGGAGAAAAAAAACTTTAATACCTTTGTTTCATTTTTTCTCTTCTTAAATGGCTATGTAGTAAATGGTCTTTCATATTTTAAAAACAATGTTTTGGGCTCCGTTTTGCTGGAAAAAATGAAAATTCTTACTAAAGAAGCAAGGAATATTAAAGATTGTAACATGTGGATGTATTGTTCTGTAAGCTGTTGCAAGTAGATGGACATTCTGCTCACTCTCTCCCTTGAAAAACATGTGTATTGTCGGATTGCATAAAGTGAAATGTGATGTGAATGAATAGTGTTGGTATTGTGTTTTGCCCAACAATAGGGGGAGTTAGAGTTAAAGTTTGGGAGTAGCCCAGGGTGGGAGGGGGTAAGATGAGTTGACAGAGTTTCCTGTCAGGACGTAAAATAGTGCCTAACGGTGGTGCATTATACTATAGAGTCTGCCTATTGGGGTGCATTATACTATAGTCTGCATATGGGGGTGAATTATATGATAGAGTCTGCCTATGGAGAGTGCATTATACTATAGAGTCTGCCTATGGGGACTGCATTATACTCTTTATAGTCTGCCTGTGGGGGGTGCACTATACTATATAGAGTCTGCCTATGGGGGGTGTGATATACTATATAGAGTCTGCCTATGGGGAGTGCATTATACTATATATAGTCTGCTTATTAGGGGTGCAATATACTATATAGAGTGTGCCTATGGGGGGTGCATAATACAATATAAAGTCTGCCTATGAGGAGTGCATTATGCTAGAACGTCAGCTGTAAGTCACTATCTGTAACTGTACTGTAATCACTTATATGTTCCGTAGGACTGGTATTTACTACTAACCATACGGTGGTAATATCAACGTTGGTCTTTGTATAGAGATTATTTTCAGTAACAGCACGGTCATCTGCTGAGGTTCTTCTGCATCCACTATTAGGGCGCGTCACCAAGTTGTAATCAAGGTAACCTGGTTAGGGGCCCACTCAGAAGTTTCGCCCCCCCAAAACCAAAACCCCAGCTACGCCTTTGACAGGGGTGAATCCTAATGGGTCTTTAGTAGGAATAAAAAGATGATGTCACTGAGCCATGTCAGACAACCAACCTGTAAAACCTGACGAGGAGCACAACAGAGGGCAAGGGTCTGAGGTGAAGAAAGCAGAGCCCGGGATAACTGGGAGAAGTGTGTAACACCTATTTGACAATGGAAATGGTAACGCCTTATTGTCAAAATATTTCAAAATTTCTATGAGAAAAACAAGGGAACCACGCAGCAGAGTTTTGAGAAAAGATGCAATTATTTAATAAAGCAGACATGTCAGGACATCTGAGAAGTCCTTTTAAATATTGCAGAAAGTATTTATTGTACTACTGTAATTCTACAAAACTACTTGACTGCTCCACTTATGACAAAGAGAAGGCTAATGATGGGGAGGCAGTTTCTAATAAAGCTGTCATTGTGTCTCCAAGGTAACAAACATTAGAAATGATGCGCTAAAATTTGCTTTATGACCCTGTGTATCTTGCAGTGAGTTTTTTCACAGCATGCTATTCCTAATTGGTGCTATTTAAATAATACTTAGACCTCCTCTTCCTCCATTACCATTGCGGCTGTAGCACGTATTCAGCTACCACCAGTTAAGCGACATTACACGAAGAAGCTCTTTTTCCACACTGCCGTTATTATCTTTACTTAACGGGACTGAAAGACTCGTCAAAGTTAATTTGCTATCAACGTGATATGACAAAACAGTAGCAAAAGTTAATTTAGATCACAGTAAGAAGTCACAGGATTAAATAATACTGTTCAGTCTTTTAGAAAAGTTTATTGCTACCAGATGGAAGCAAGATTCTTTCCAACGCTGATTTGTTGCTCCTTCGGGGTCCAGAGAAGTAATGATTGTAATATTACATTATGTTTAGTAAGTAGCATGTGAAGACATAGCTATGTATTAGTCTCATTAGCATCACAGATGCCGGTTTATATTTATATACGTTTCAGGAGCAGGTTGTATACTCTAATCGGGAAATTAAATTTGAACTGATACGAATCAGCTAAATTGTACGATACTCCGTGTGACTGATTTCTGCCCCATGTTGTCGCTTGCCATGTGGTACTCCGCATGGGGTTTTATACTGTTTATTAGAACAATAGTTTATTATTTCTAGATATATTATCTGTAATTCGGTTTGTTCATGTTGACTTGTAGTATTATAATCACACTTTACGTGAGGGTGCGAAATTAATAATGAATTAATGTATCTCTGTCTCTTCTCTATCTCTCTATTTTTTCCACTCTCTCTTGGTCTATCCATCTATTTTCATACATCTTATATATATTTATATACTTTTATACATATTATGTAATATATATTTAAATAGATATAAAAGAAACCCCCCTTTTTTTAGTATGTTGCCCATCACTATTCATTTTTCGATTTGTGGCAGCTCTGGTTCCACACTGTTTAAATGTAGCTTTTTTCCTTTCTGTCCATCAGGGGTTAATGTCAGTTTTTCTCCCCCGCTGGCAATCTGGTGTAACTGCAATGTTGCTGGGTCAGCTGATGTGGTGGTGACCACTCCTACTATCCTTTAAATGGTCACCTGATGCATCAGCTGACTGTTGGTGATAGAGTTTATCTTTGGAGACCAGCCTAGCAGGAGTAGCTCCCTGATGTCAGCCACTTCTGGTGTTTGGAGTCGTGTTGTTGTGCTATCTTCGGTATGGAGCTTGACAGCGGTGTCTGGAAGCTAAGTGCTGTATTTTCACCTTGTCCCTTTGGTGTTTGTCACTGTCCCCTGTGTGGTATTATCTGCAGTGGTGAGGCTAGCGCCCCTTGCCGGCCAGTGCACTAGCCAGGGCAGTATTAAGTGACAGCAAGGGACTTAGGTTTGTGACGGCGGCGGGGCGAAGGACCCGCTTGGGTCGTTAGGGGAGTGCAGGGACAGGCTCATGTTTGAGCTCAGATGGTGACCATCCCCCATTTCCCTATCTGTAGGGCCTTCCACTCCTCAATACCATCTTATTGTGTGTGTGTGTGTTGCGCTGTCCACTGACCGACCACCCGTTGGGTCGCAATAAGTATCATGACATTGTCCATAAATGAGTGTCTTCTGTCCTACGACTCTATAGCCTTACTTGTTGGTTTGGCATATGCTTGAGTCACCCCCTACAAAAAAATGGGAGGGTTGGCAGATCTTCCAGGTACTGCCAAAACCTTCAAAGAAAGTTTGATATGATACCTTGATATCTGCGATCCAATGTTTTTTAATAGAGAAATCTGCATCTTCTTAATATAGAAATGAGCTGTTAAGATCTATGGGCCAGACACAGATCTCCATGAGAATCTGCCTCTAGAGCTAATATAAAAAAGGGGTCAGGGAGTAAAATTTCTGTTATAGACTGTTTTTGTTTTTATTTGGCTTCATATGTGTTTTTCAGTTTCTTATAAAGGAGAGGTATTTTAAAGGGTTTCTAATCATCTTGGTCCTCCTGCCTGGCAGACTGCCTGCTTACTTTGTTACACAGAGCACAGCAATCTTTGGCTGCCATGCACAGGGATGCTCAGTGTGGATTAAATATATTCCCTGATGAGTATAATCCCATTGTCTATGCCATTGTGACCTGAGAATAGTGACCACTGCCCCATTCAATATTATCTGCAGTCTTTACTCTTAGGCCCGATTCTATGATGCTGAGTCATGGCTCATGGACAAGCTGTTAGTCGGAGTACTCAAGGAGTCCGAGGTCAAGAGCCAAGTGGGTACGTTATAAACAGAGGGAAGAGACAAAGGCTTAGTCAGGCAATGATCCGAGGTCAGAATACCAGGAACATAATGGATCAGAGCAAAGGCACTAGGCAAAATGGATGGTCAGAACGAGGTTCAAGTTTGGGTGGCAAAAAGATTGACAAGCAAAGCAGAAGGCACAGAGAAGCAAACTACACAGAGCTGAAACTACATCTCGCAGATATCTGGAACTGACTGCCCAGCTAAGTAGGCGGACAATTACATGAGACAGGGAACACTTGAAGGCCGCCCTGCACCTCTCAGTCTCAAATTGAACGGTTGACTTGTTAATCAAAACCCCAGCAACTCAGCACGCCCCCGCACCACACTTGGCAAATGATCTGTCAATCAAAGTACTGACAGCTTCAGCATGCCCCTGCACCAGATTGGATGACCGAGCTGTCAATAACTGCATCCCAGACACACTGAAGGGTGGAGTTGTGACAGATTCAGATTTTTTTAAGTCATTTTACCTTTCTTTTCATGTGGTATTCCTCGATGTTCTTTACATCAAATTCTTCAAAACAACACACTTTGTTTTGCTAATTTTTAGTGCTTTTTTTGTTAATTTTTTTGTGCAAAAAGTAACATTTTCGGCTAAAATGTCACAAAATTTGCCCAAAAGTTGCAAGTGTACATAAAGTCACTCAAAGGCCTCATTCACATGTAAAAAAACCTGTCGGAATGCTTACTCCAAGGAAAGAATCAAACATGTGACCAGTTCCATGAACTCTCAAAGGTACAGGTGTTATCTGTGAAAAAATGGATAACAATGGATGTGTGAATGAGCCTTTTGGGAGATTGCTGTACATTTGTGCAATAATTTATCAACTTTTTTAAAAAGTCACAAACCATACATCAGCTGAAAGTATCTGGAAGCCCCATACTCTAACTATAATAGCAAAACATATAAAAAAATATTTCAAAACCTATAAAATAGACTTTTAAACAGGCAAAATTAAAAGAAGACTAACGAGCAAATGAAAAATAAGCACAAAACACAAAAAATAGGTGTCAGACAAAAAATATGTGTAAATGCACCAAAGAATCTGGCCCTTAGTCTTTATTCTCGAAGAGCTGAACATCCTGTTGTAGCTATATCGTAGTACAGCAGAGCGCCACAGAAGAGTTGTCTCATTTTACAGAATGCGTTGTCATTTTGGTTACTGCTTAAGCAGAGCACAGCAGCCAAGTTATCTCTACTATTGCGTACTGCTGGGCTCTGCGTAGATACTGCGGTAGTTAGCACCTATGTGATGCTAGTAGAAATGGCGCTTGACAGCCACTCAGTGAAGATTCTCTACAGACTTGTCCTGCTCTCCTGGATCCTATTGATCGATGAGAGAATTGAAATTTTTTGCCCCATTACAATTTGGTACGCCGCACCCCAAAATACATCACTGACCCGACCACAGAGCAATGTTTTTTTTAATTCATGCGCCGGCGAAAGATAATGTTTGGTTTTGCGGTAATATTCTCCGATAAGATGGGATCATTAGTGAGGAACACCCAATATTTAGTCAGAGTGTCTCCTCTAAATTAATGAGGTTGGATATATGTAGTTATGAAACTGTATTTGAAGTTTTTCTTTAGTTCCATATCACTGTCCACTGTTGATAAGATTGCGTCATTCAGTTTTCCTAGGCAATCGTTCTGATCCAGTCAAAATGTATGTTTGAAAACATCGTTTATTATCCCATTAAGATACTTCTTTGCTCTAAAGCTCTTTTTTTTAATTTGTGTTTCTTTTACGAAGTCGTCAATTGTCCAATTTTTTCTTATTCTCTTGTACTGGCTATAAGGAATATTGGTAATCCATTTCAGATAGTGGCCACTGCTGAATTCAAGATAACTATTCACATGGACACTTTTGAAAAACGTCGAAGTCTGGATAGTCTCTTGGTCTTCCTTGTATTTATTTAGATCTAGAAATTCAATCCTGGATGGGAAGAAACTATGCAAAAATTCTAGAACCTCGGAGTTCTTAGCACAAAAGTTTCTTCTTTGTCAGGATTTCCTGTCCATATAATGAACAGGTCATCTATATATCTCTTATAATAGAGGATGTGGCCCACGGGCAGGGCGGGGAACAAGCAACGTGCAGGGAAATAGTCCCATCAATAAATTTGCGTAGCTGAATGCATAGAGTGTGCCCATCACACAGCCCCTCAATTGCCAATTAGCCATACTCTCAAAGAAAACACGAATCTGATACTGTCAATCAAAAATGTTGCCTGGATTTCAGATAAAGATTGGTGTTGGTCCAGATAGTGTTGGATGGCCGCTAAACCTAACTTGTATTTAATGTTAGAGTATAGCGAGTGGACATCCAATGTCATAAAAGAATAGTGACAAGGTAATTTCAATCTCTTTAGCTCAGTAAAATGATGAGTGGATTACCTTAGACAGAAAGGTAACGGAAGAATATAAGTCTGTAAAACTAATCAATGTTTTGGGAAAGGTCTGCATTGAGCAAGTTGATGCAGACACTATAGGGTGGTCAGGGACGTTGGTGAGGCATCTGTGTACTTTGGGTAAAAATAAAAAAAATGGTAATTGTTTTATATATAGAAAATAATTTTCTTTCTTGTTCAGAAGCTTATTGAAATTTGCTGTTTCAAACAATGACATATGTTTATGGTAATAATGTGAAGAGGGATCTTCCTTTAGTCTAGAGTAATGCTACTCATCACTCAGGATTCTCAAACCTTCCTGCAGATAGGCGCCGTGATTCATGATAACCACACTCCTTCCCTTGTCGGTCGCCCTAATAATTATTTGTGAACTGCCTTTCCGGATCGCCATATCTTCTCGTTCCCCCTTACTGAGATTATCCCTCAATTCATTGAGTATCAAGTGTTGAAACATTTCTATATGAATGACTCTGTGGTGAATCGAGTTAAATTGGGATGTAGGTCGAACATTAACGTGTTGGATAAGAGAGTGAGGACAAGACTGTAGGTGGAGGAATTAATTGACAAGTAACTGAACTCTGTTTTTCCTTTAATAGAAAGTGTCTGTTGAGGATCACTTTCGTGACAAAATAATTAATATCCAAAAATAGATCAAAAGGATTTGGTTTAGCTATTGGGCAAAACGAGAATCCTTTATTCAATAATCGAACTTCATTTGTACTCAAGTGATGGTCTGATAATTAAAAATTCTTAATTTTTGTTCCTTTTGTGTATACAGTATATTTTTTGGGAAGAGGATCCGATTCTAATTCCTCACCAGCAACCACTATATTGGCTTTTCTTTTTTATAGCGGTTGGGATTGGGGATACTTATTGGTGGAAAAAAGATGTGATTTTATTGGAGTCGATCTCGAGTCTAACAGAAAGGGAACTGGTTTGTGAAGGTCCTGTTTTATTCTCCAAATGGAAGGGTGGAACGGGTGAATGGGATGCCCTATGTTCTTGGGAACGATCCTTGGCTGACACTTGAGCTAAACTAACGTCTGTCATAGTGAGTGTAAGAAAGAGTTCTGAGGATATGCCAATAGCTGTACCCAGGGACTCCTTGTCGTTATGGGAATCCAACCATTCGGATGATATGAGTTTCTGAATGGTTTCTTGTGGTACCTAATGTAGCTTGTTGCACCTTGTTCCCTAGAGCTTGACTTCCGCTCTTGGAAGGTATTACCCCAGAAAGTGATGTATTGGGGAATGACTACTATTTACCCCCATCCGTCCTGACTTTGGGCTAGGGGGATCTCTGATACTGATGTGATCAAGACTGAGCTTTAGAGTTTCAGTGGAAATTTTGGTAGAGTCATCGGTAAGGTCACAAAGAACCTCTGCTGATAGAGTGCGGTCAAAGGTCTCAGAGCTTCAACAGGGGGCATTGTGATTACAATTTGGATCGGTTGTATTTTTGTATATGTTATATTTATATATTAATTTTTTAGTTCCATAGATCTGTTAAACACTTACTGCATGCATATGGTTTTAGAAATGTAATATTATGGTATCTTTGTCTGACCTACCTTGTTTTTTTAGCAATTGCACAACACAGGTGCTAGCTAATCAATCATACTGAGAACCCTGTTTCTTGACCCCATTTTTGAGTGTATATAACTACCAGGATACATTTTGTGTGTACATGCCTGAAGGAGCTAGATCAGCTCTGAAACATGTAGCAAAAATAAAGTTTTGTATGGTAATTTGTGATGAGCGAATATACTCGTTACTCGAGATTTCCCGAGCACGCTCGGGGGTCCTCCGAGTATTTTTTAGTGCTCGTAGATTTAGTTTTCATTGCCGCAGCTGAATGATTTACATCTCTAAGCCAGCTTGATTACATGTGGGGATTCCCTAGCAGCCTGGCAACCCCCACATGTACTTATGCTGGCTAACAGATGTAAATCATTCAGCTGCGGCGAAGAAAACTAAATCTCCGAGCACTAAAAAATACTCGAAGGACACCTGAGCGTGCTTGGGGAATCTCAAGTAACGAGTATATTCACTCATCACTAATGGTAATCCTGCAGTGGTACCTATTCGTTCCATACCTTTGGTAGCGCTATCCAGAGTCCCCGATTATCTTACCGCTTGCTGTTCTTTCTGGATCCTTGTACAAGATACAGCAGGTAGAGCAGCAGCCATCAGAGAGAACTTGTTAACCATTACCAGTGTTTTGCTTGAAGCCGCACAACTTACCCAGAACTCATGAGCACTCAGCCACCGAGTTTGGTGTTGTCACATTTTTTTCTTTTTTCTTTCATTCTCTAAAAAGTCTGTGCACTGCATGGCAGCCTCCTATAGAATGAAAGGAGCAGGGTTTGAGCATGTGCACAACCCCTTCATTTTAAAGGGTATAACAGTTCCTCTAGATTGAAGCTTGTTTTCACTGGGCAACTCCTTTAATTTTTCACACACAGATTTTTGGTAAATAAATGATGACCCAGTATGACTTGTTATGTGTTCTCTTTCACGTGAGGTTGTATTGACCTCATTTTATATCTTCAATGGACCAAAGTTAAAAAAAATATCCTGAATATAGCACAATAGACTTATGTGGAAAATATTGTGTTCTTCACAATTCAGGGTACTGTGTTCTTATGAGATCTTTTTCCTGAATGTATGTGGCCCTCAGATTCTTTATCACCATGCAATCTGAAAAGCCAATGTAGACTAAGAGTGGCCACCACTGGACACACACCATGATGCAGAAAGGACTAGCAATTTGTCCCTCCAATTGTGTGGGTACTTATTGCTTATCGAATGTCAGAGTCCATTTCTCCTTTCTGAGAAGGATCACTGCATGTCATCTCCGAGCCCGAAGAATAATAATGTGGTGTTACTGCATTACTGCTGTTCCAAGTTCCAAGCACATGGTTCTCTTATAGAGATAGACCCTTGTATAAACCCACTTAGACATGAATTGTAAAGGCTGCTGGTCCGGAACAGGACTCTGGTTGTGTACGGTAATGGTGGCATACATGGTTTGTACCTACGTGTCTGTAGGAAAGAATTTCAGTAGTGACCTAATAACTGCAAGGACCGACGGAGGTGTTGGACTAAGGTAAACAAGTGGCTACAGAATGGTTGGTAAATGTGGCCATTCCATGGGAACAGTGGCCACTGATGACTGAGGCCTCCCTCCTGGTTTGGTCCTGGAGCCCCGGCTACTTGTTGAACATCTTTTCTCGGTTTTTCCTTTTACACAAGACCCTGTGTCTCCTGTATTCTGCTGCTCTGCGTTCCGGTCTTCAGTCTTCTCTCTGTAGTATGTTGTGTAGGACGTACTGTATACAATGTTAGTTCCCATTATGACACCTGCTCTCTGTATATGGAGCCCCCTATACTTCCAGGTCTAGTTGTGGAATATCCAGAGTAGTAGTGATCACTCCCATCATTGTCACAGTGTAAGATGAAATCCAGGAAAAACCACACAACACAATATATTTATAGAGAATTTTTTTTTATTGGAATAGCAATAAGCAACATTGTAATGAAAATATTACTGGAACTTTAAGAAATTAAACTATGGTCACAGTGACTCTCAGATTGGCCCCGATGGAGACCACAGAACAAGCTACGGTCATTGGGGACCACCCTGAGAGCCACTGGGACCCAAAGATCCAGAGGAAGGCAAAGAAACCCCCCCAAAGAGTTCTGCTTCAGGGGGGAAAAAAATTCCTTCCTGACCCCATTGCTGGCGATCGGATATTTCCCTGGATCTTGTGTCCTGCTGCATATTGCTGTATATAACATCGGGTTACGTCATGTGAACAGCGGCCAAATAGCTGTTGGCTGAGCACTCGTCCTATACGATAAAATCTGCGATGGAGGCTCCTATTAGGGCTTCTAACAAAGAGGTGAAATCAGCCAAATGTGTATAAAGGTACCGTCACACATAACGATATCGTTAACGATATCGTTGCTTTTTGTGACATAGCAACGATATCGTTAAGGAAATTGTTATGTGTGACAGCGACCAATGATCAGGCCCCTGCTGGGAGATCGTTGGTCGCTGAGGAAAGTCCAGAACTTTATTTCGTCGCTGGACTTCCCGCTGACATCGCTGAATCGGCGTGTGTCACACCGATCCAGCGATGTCTTCACTGGTAACCAGGGTAAACATCGGGTTACTAAGCGCAGGGCCGCGCTTAGTAACCCGATGTTTACACTGGTTACCAGCGTAAACGTTAAAAAAACAAACACTACATACTTACCTTCAGCTGTCTGTCCCCGGCGCTGTGCTTCTCTGCACTCCTCCTGCATCCTGTGTCAGCGCCGGCCAGCCGGAAAGCATAGCGGTGACGTCACCGCTCTGCTTTCCGGCTGACTGGCGCTGACAGTGCAGAGGAAAGCACAGCGCCGGGGGACAGACAGCTGAAGGTAAGTATGTAAGGTTTGTTTTTTTAACGTTTACTCTGGTAACCAGGGTAAACATCGGGTTACTAAGCGCGGCCCTGCGCTTAGTAACCCGATGTTTACCCTGCTTACCGGGGACCTCGGGATCGTTGGTCGCTGGAGAGCTGTCTGTGTGACAGCTCTCCAGCGACCAAACAGCAACGCTGCAGCGATCGGCATCGTTGTCGGTATCGCTGTAGCGTCGCTTAGTGTGACAGTACCTTAAGTGTACCGTCACACTATAACATTTCGATCGCTACGACGGTACGATTTGTGACGTTCCAGCGATATCGTTACGATATCGCTGTGTCTGACACGCAGCAGCGATCAGGGATCCTGCTGAGAATCGTACGTCGTAGCAGATCGTTTAGAACTTTCTTTCATCGCTGGATCTCCCGCTGTCATCGCTAGATCGGTGTGTGTGACACCGATCTAGCGATCTAGCGATGCGATCCATCGATGCGTTCGCTTGTAACCAGGGTAAACATCGGGTAACTAAGCGCAGGACCGCGCTTAGTTACCCGATGTTTACCCTGGTTACAAGCGTTAAACTAAAAAAAAACAAACAGCACATACTTACATTCTGGTGTCCGTCAGGTCCCTTGCCGTCTGCTTCCCGCACTGTGACTGCCGGCCGTAAAGTGAAAGCAGAGCACAGCGGCTGTGCTTTCACTTTCACTTTACGGCCGGCAGTCACTGAGTGCGGGAAGCAGACTGCAAGGGACGTGACGGACACCAGATGTAAGTATGTGCTGTTTGTTTTTTTTTAGTTTAACGCTTGTAACCAGGGTAAACATCGGGTAACTAAGCGCGGTCCTGCGCTTAGTTACCCGATGTTTACCCTGGTTACCCAGGGACCTCGGCATCGTTGGTCGCTGGAGAGCTGTCTGTGTGATAGCTCCCCAGCGACCACACTACAATTTACCTACGATCACGGCCAGGTCATATCGCTGGTCGTGATCGTAGGTAAATCGTATAGTGTGACGGTACCCTAAGAGCTGGCGAGTGATAAAGGAGACAATGGCTGGTAGGTAATAGATCATTATCTGTCTTTTCAGGAAGGTTTGTTTAACAATATAGGAGGTTACGACTGGTAGATAAAAACCACAGAGCTTTATATCCTCCCTGCTGCTCCAGATCTGGATCTTCAGCACTTCCTGTGGTCTATTCTGACAGGCTGCAGTGGTGATGGCTCAACTACAGCAGACATCATTGCTGCAGCCAATCACTGAGCTTAGATGCTCTGCCGGCATGGGCCACTGAGCCAAGTGATTGGCTGCAGAACTGCAGTCATGACGTCATCCCTGAAGCCAGTGACTAAAGATCAGAGGCAGCAGTGAGGAGCCAGAACTGGAGCGGCCGGAGGTAAGAAAGCTTCTTGTGCTATTATCACACATACGGGAAAACCCTTTTAACCCTATAAGGACGGGGCAATTTTTTTTGTTTTTGCACTTCTGTTTTTTCTTCATAAAGTTTTACATTTTCAGGAATGGGGCTGTGTGAGATCTTGTTGTTTGCACAAGAACCAACGTTTATATTGATATTATTTTGGGATATGTAAGATGTTTTAATCACCTATTTTTACATTTTTATCTCTTGTTGCAATGGCGGAAAGACTGTAGTTCTGGCATTTTATTTTATTTTCTAGCTAGGTCGTTTACCGATCTGACTAATTTATTTTGTATTTTGGTAGATCTGACTTTTACAAATGCAGCAATATCACATATTTGTATTTTTTTATATATATATATTTCTAAATTTTTTAATGGGGGGAAAACGGGTGATTTCAACTTTTTATTTTTTTCATATTTTTTTACTTTTCATTGTATTTGTTAGTCCCCTTAAGGGACTTGAACCTTCGATCATCTGATTATTTGTGCTACATACAGCATTGCTATATACTTCAGAAATCACAATCTCCTATAAACAGCAGCCACAGGCAGCTTTCACAGGAGTACAGTGGTGACAGTCACAGGGATCCTCAGCGATCACGTCACAAGTGCGCCGATGATGGCACGTCCCCCTACCGGTGAGCATTAAATGCAGCTGTCACAGATTGACTACGGCATTTTACAGGTTAACAGCAGTGGGTGGATCTTCGTTCCACCCGCCGCTGATAGAGGCTTATGATAGCTGAATAACACAGCCATCATCTGCCGATAAAGATGGGGTTCGGCGTGCGAGCCGGCGTGAAAGATGGGGAGCCGACTTATGATGAACATAGTCCAGCATAAGATGTTAGGGAATAAGATGCATTTCATAGATAAAGCGTGACTGTCACTCACTGTATTTTCTAGACCATATGACGCACATTTTAAGAACACAATTCTTGCTAAATATTGTGTGCGTCTTATAGACCAGAGGCAGCGGTCGATCATGTATGCTTACCATGCATCTGCAACTGCCGCAACAGGTTTCAGCTGATCGTGGGGACGCCAGGTGTGGGATCCCACCGATCTCATACTGATGATCTATCTTACAGATAGGTCATAAATTCATGTCCCAAATAACCCCTTTAAGGGAAATGGGAATGAAGTCACCACCAAGATGGTGGGAGATTATGGGCCTGAAATGAAGTGACAGGTTACCTTTAATACATACATGAACACTCACACACATATACACAGAAACACAGACGCATGCACACTTACCTCAAAACACAACATACACACAGACACACAGCACACATACTCACAGAAAACACAACATACAGAGACACACAAAACATATAAAATACACACATGCACACACAACTTACAACATACAGACACACAAAGCAAACAACATATATACATATACGCACAAACATGCACACTCACCTCAACACACAACATACACAGACACACACAACATACCATACATACATACGTACACACAACACACATACATAAACACAACACAAAACATACACAGAGACACACACAACACATACAGTACATACACACACTCACCTCAGCACATAAACATAAGCACACACACCCCTTCAGTGCTGCAGTGCTGGGCACACAAACACACACCCCATTAGTGCAGGGACACACAAACCATCACACAGCCACCCCTTTATTTCTGGGGTCACACACACACATCCCTTTTTATTGCTGGGGTCACACAAACACACATACAAACACCCCTTCAGTGCAGGGGCCATACACACAGCCCTTCACTGCTGCATATCAGGGGCATGTGCACCTCAACACACACATACAAACATATACATGTATACTCAGCTCAACACACACACACACACACACACACATACATAAACACAAGCGCACACACCCCTTCACTGCTGCAGTGTTGGAGACATAAACACACACCCAATTAGTGTAGGGACGCACAAACTGTCACACAGCCACACCTTTATTGCTGGGGTCACACACTCACACAACCTTTAAATGCTGTGGACAAACACACAGCTCTTTAATGATGCAATTCAGGGGACGTGTACATATGTGCACACACAGACACACACACACACACATACACACCCACTTACCTTCTATGCTGGACCCCAAAAAGTCTTCTCACTTGATACTTACAGGTCCTTGGATACTCCAACAGTCTCAGAGCAGCCTGGGGAAGGTCAGGAAGAAAAAAAATGCAGCTAATAATCATCTGGAGAAATCACGGTGATGATGAGGACGCCGTCCATACAGCGCACACTGCAGGTCTCTTCCTGGCCCTGCTGTGCTGTCTGTGCTGTGCAGAATGCTGTGCAGCGAGTCCTCCTCCCTCTCCGATGTGACCGATCCTCAGCGTTCAGTGAAGAGCTGCCTACCTGGACTCGTCCTCTTCAGGCTGTGACACAAGATGGCTCAGGATCAGAACGTTGCACATTCTATAGCAATTGTGATGTCATGTGAGGTCTGTGATGTCCAGTACTGTGATGTCATGCGCCTTGTGATGTCATCAGAACTGACACTGCTGTTTTATGTATCAAGTTACAACTTCAATAAATAAATTAATTGGGTTATAATTTGTGACACCTATAAAAGTGAACCTTTATTTTAGTCCATATCACCTACTGCTCTATGAGTTAGAGGAAAACATGAGGTTCCATATTGCATTCGCTGATCACAATGAACGGCAAGTTCCAAGTCTCTCCCTGATCCGACAGGAACAAAACAACTGACAACAGAGAATAATAGCATTTTACAGTTACACTTATGTTAGGAAAACCATTTTTTTCTCTGCATTAATGGCAAAGCTACAGAAAAACGGAGCCGCATGGAGTTGTTCTAACTGCTCCACCCCTGTATATGACTGTATTAGAACATATAGATGGTCATACAGTAATGAAAAAAATAAGTGTGTTACAATTTGAATTTTAGATATACAGTATATCACAAAAATGAGTACACCCCTCACATTTTTGAAAATATATTATATCTTTTCATGGGAGAACATTGAAGATCTGACATGTTGTAAAGTAGTCAGTGTACAGCTTGTATAACAGTGTAAATTTGTTGTGCCCTCTAAATACCTCGACATATAGCCATTAATGTCTAAACCACTGGTAGCAAAAGTGAGTACACCCCTAAGTGAAAATGGCCAAATTGTGCCGAAAGTGTCAATATTTTGTGTGATCGCCATTATTTTCAAGCACTGCCTTAACTCTCTTGGGCATGGAATTCACTAGAGCTTCATACAGTTGTGGGCAAAAGTATTGACACCCCTGCAATTCTGTCAGATAACTCATTTTCTTCCTGAAAATGATTGCAATCACAAATTCTTTGGTATTATTATCTTCATTTAATTTGTCTTCAATGAAAAAACACAAAAAGAATTGTCCTAAAGCCAAATTGGATATAATTCAACACCAAACGTAAAAAAGGGGGGTGGACAAAAGTATTGGCACTGTTAGAAAAATCATGTGATGCTTCTCTAATTTGTGTAATTAACAGCACCTGTAACTTACCTGTGGCACCTAACAGGTGTTGGCAATAACTAAATCACACTTGCAGCCAGTTGACATGGATTAAAGTTGACTCGACCTCTGTCCTGAGTCCTTGTGTGTACCACATTGCGCATGGAGAAAAGAAAGAAGACCAAAGAACTGTCTGAGGACTTGAGAAACCAAATTGTGAGGAATCATGAGCAATCTTAAGGCTACAAGTCCATCTCCAAAGACCTGCATGTTCCTGTGTCTACCGTGCGCAGTGTCATCAAGAAGTTTAAAGCCCATGGCACTGTGGCTAACCTCCCTAGATGTGGACGGAAAAGAAACATTGACAAGAGATTTCAACGCAAGATTGTGCGGATGTTGGATATAAAACCTCGACTAACATCCAAACAAGTTCAAGCTGCCCTGCAGTCCGAGGGTACAACAGTGTCAACCCGTACTATACGTCGGCGTCTGAATGAAAAGGGACTGTATGGTAGGAGACCTAGGAAGACCCCACTTCTTACCCCGAGACATAAAAAAGCCAGGCTGGAGTTTGCCAAAACTTACCTGAGAAAGCCTAAAACGTTTTGGAAGAATGTTCTCTGGTCAGATGAGATAAAAGTAGAGCTTTTTGGGCAAAGGCATCAACATAGACTTTACAGGAGAAAAAAAAGAGGCATTCAAAGAAAAGAACACGGTCCCTACAGTCAAACATGGCGGAGGTTCCCTGATGTTTTGGGGTTGCTTTGCTGCCTCTGGCACTGGACTGCTTGACCGTGTGCATGGCTTATTAAGTCTGAAGACTACCAACAAATTTTGCAGCATAATGTAGGGCCCAGTGTGAGAAAGCTGGGTCTCCCTCAGAGGTCATGGGTCTTCCAGCAGGACAATGACCCAAAACACACTTCAAAAAGCACTAGAAAATGGTTTGAGAGAAAGCACTGGAAACTTCTAAGGTTGCCAGCAATGAGTCCAGACCTGAATCCCGTAGAACACCTGTGGAGAGATCTAAAAATGGCAGTTTGGAGAAGGCACCCTTCAAATACCAGGGACCTGGAGCAGTTTGCCAAAGAAGAATGGTCTAAAATTCCAGCAGAGCATTGTAAGAAACTCATTGATGGTTACCGGAAGCGGTTGGTCGCAGTTATTTTGGCTGAAGGTTGTGCAACCAAGTATTAGACTGAGTGTGCCAATACTTTTGTCTGGCCCATTTTTAGAGTTTTGTGTGAAGTGATCAATGTTTTGCTTTTTGCTTCATTCTCTTTTTTGTGTTTTTTTCATTTAAGACAAATTAAATGAAGATAATGATACCAAAGAATTTGTGATTGCAATCATTTTCAGAAAGAAACTGAGTATTGTCTGACAGAATTGCAGGGGTGTCAATACTTTTGGCCACAACTGTAGATTGCAACTGGACTCCTCTTCCATTCTTTCATGACGACGTCACAGAGCTGTTTGATGTTAGAGATCTTGTGCTCCTCCACCTTCCCTTTGAGGATGCCCCACAGATGGTCAATAGGGCGTAGATCTGGAGACATGCTTGGCCCGTCCAGCGTCTTTACCCTCAATTTCTTTAGCGCGGCGGTGGTTGTCTTGGAGATGTTTTTGGGGTCGTTATCATGTTGGAATACTGCCTTAGGGTCCAGTTTCCGAAGGGGGGGGATTATGCTCTGTTTCAGTATGTCACAGTACATGTTGGTTTTCATGGTTCCCTCAATGAACTGTAGGTCCCGATTGCTGGCAGCACTCATGCAATGTTAGAGCAGGATATATATATTTATCTATCCTGACTGTTATGATCTGGTGATTAGGGAACGACATGCGTCTAGCTCTGAGCAGGTGGCAACTATACTGACCGCAGTCCCTAAGCTCGACACAACACTAGAAGCAGCCGTGGAATGCTCCTACAGTCATGGCCAAAAGTATTGACACCCCTGCAATTCTGTCAGATAATACTCATTTTCTTCCTGAAAATGATTGCAAATACAAATTGTTTGATATTATTATCTTCATTTAATTTGTCTTAAATGAAAAAATACAAAAAGAATTGTCCTAAAGCCAAATTGGTTATAATTCCACACCAAACATAAAAAAGGAGTGGACAAAAGTATTGGCACTGTTCGAAAAATCATGTGATGCTTCTCTAATTTGTGTAATTAACAGCACCTGTAACTTATCTGTGGCACCTAACAGGTGCTGGCAATAACTAAATCACACTTGCAGCCAGTTGACATGGATTAAAGTTGACTCAACCTCTGTCCTGTGTCCTTGTGTGTACCACATTGAGCATGGAGAAAAGAAAGAAGACCAAAGAACTGTCTGAGGACTTGAGAAACCAAATTGTGAGGAAGCATGAGCAATCTCAAGGCTACAAGTCCATCTCCAAAGACCTGAATGTTCCTGTGTCTACCGTGTGCAGTGTCAAGAAGTTTAAAGCCCATGGCACTGTGGCTAACCTCGCTAGATGTGGACGTGAAAGAAAAATTGACAAGAGATTTCAACGCAACATTGTGCGGATGTTGGATAAAGAACCTCGACTAACATCTAAACAAGTTCAAGCTGCCCTGCAGTCCGAGGGTACAACAGTGTCAACCCGTACTATCCGTCGGCGTCTGAATGAAAAGGGACTGTATGGTAGGAGACTCAGGAAGACCCTACTTCTTACCCAGAGACATAAAAAAGCCAGGCTGGAGTTTGCCAAAACTTACCAGAAAAAGCCTAAAACATTTTGGAAGAATGTTCTCTGGTCAGATGAGAGAAAAGTTGAGCTTTTTGGTCAAAGGCATCAACATAGAGTTTACAGGAGAAAAAAAGAGGCATTTAAAGAAAAGAACACGGTCCCTACAGTCAAACATGGTGGAGGTTCCCTGATGTTTTGGGGTTGCTTTGCTGCCTCTGGCACTGGATTGCTTGACCGTGTGCATGGCTTTATGAAGTCTGAAGACTACCAACACATTTTGCAGCATAATGTAGGGCCCAGTGTGAGAAAGCTGGGTCTCCCTCAGAGGTCATGGGTCTTCCAGCAGGACAATGACCCAAAACACACTTCATAAAGCACTAGAAAATGGTTTGAGAGGAAGCACTGGAGACTTCTAAGGTGTCCAGCAATGAGTCCAGACCTGAATCCCATAGAACACCTGTGGAGAGATCTAAAAATGGCAGTTTGGAGAAGGCACCCTTCAAATATCAGGGACGTGGAGCAGTTTGCCAAAGAAGAATGGTCTAAAATTCCAGCAGAGCATTGTAAGAAACTCATTGATGGTTACCGGAAGCAGTTGGTCACAGTTATTTTGGCTAAAGGTTGTGCAGCCAAATATTAGGCTGAGGGTGCCAATACTTTTGTCTGGCCCATTTTTGGAGTTTTGTGTGAAATGATCAATGTTTTGCTTTTTGCTTCATCCTCTTTTGTTTTTTTCATTTAAGACAAATTAAATGAAGATAATAATACCAAAGAATTTGTGTTTGCAATCATTTTCAGGAAGAAAATGAGTATTATCTGACAGAGTTGCAGGGGTGTCAATACTTTTGGCCATGACTGTAACTCGGCCTAGGCATCTCGTCACAGCCTAAGAGCTAACTACCCCTAAAGATAGAAGCAGGAAAACTATCTTGCCTCAGAGAAAATCCCCAAAGGATAGATTATCCCCCACAAATAATGACTGTGAGAGGAGAAGGAAATGACATACGTAGTATGAAACAAGATTTAGCACAGGAGGACACTTCTAGCTAAATAGAAATAGTACAGAACAGAACGCTGTGCGGTCAGTAAAAAAAACTAGAAAAAGTCCACCGCAGAGAAATGCAAAAATCTCCACACCTGACTAAAGGTGTGGAGGGAAAACTCTGCTGCCCAGAGCTTCCAGCTTAGCTGAATAGATCCATACTGAAAAGCTGGACAAATGAACAAAAACAAAGAAAGTGCTGAACAACAAGTCCACAACAAGAGAACCGCAAAAGGACAAGCAAGGACTTAGCTTTTGATGAACTGGTCAGAGTGCCAGGAAAGTCCTAAGAGCAATGACTCCAGGCAGGAACAATTGACAACTGACATTGAATGAGGGATAAGGCCAGACTAATATAGCCGAGCCAGAAAGACGATCAGTGAAAACAGCTGCTGAAGCTAAATCCAAGAAGCAGCCATACCACTCAAAACCACAGGAGGGAGCCAAAGATCAGAACTCACAAAAATGCTACTTACAACCACCGGAGGGAGCCCAAGAGTGGAATTCACAACACCTGACTCCATTTTGGATATTCTACATGCATTTCCTTTTTTTCCAGAATGGAGTTTGAGTCTGTGTGTGTGTTTTGAGATGAGGAGTTTTAGGAATGACTAACGGGCTTAGAAAAAACATATTAAAGAAACAAAACTAATGGTTGAAAAATGCACCTAAACTCATCAACTGGGTGTAGACCGTATTACATTTAGTCAATGAGAAGTATGTATGTATGCTAATGCCAGCACTTTTTTTTAGAGATAAGCTGAACCAAGTGTGGCCACCTTTATAAAAGCTGAAGTTTGGTCAGTTTGCTGTTTTGGAGTATTTAGGCGTATGTTAAAGTAGTTGTCCACAACAAGGACAACCCCTTCTCGATCTGAACGTTTGCCCCCCCCCCGAGAAAATAGAAGTACGTATACTCACCTCCCATGCTGGCGCTGTTCAAGCGATGTCGGCCCTCTCGTTCCCAGGGCTCATGTGAGCTTGTTACGAGAAGAGAGCCCTGCACCCAATCACCGCTGGTGTCACTCTACCCACCTTCGGACTTATGGCTTCTACTTTCTATTTATCACAAGTATCTGACCACTCGCTTCATTTTGAGTTACTCATAAATCTGAAGGCAGGGACAATGATGCCAGCAGTGATTTTGTTTGCAGGGCTCACGTGGCAAAACAATGTTGCATGAGTCCTGTGAACAAGAGTGCCAACATTGCTGATACAGTGTTTGATCGGGAAGTGAGTATAGGTGTTGTCATGGTGGTGGACAACCCCTTTAACACGTGCCAAGACAGAGAGACTTCAGCAATCATATTAGAAAGTAATTGTTTCTGTCCATCAATCTAGAAAATGTAATAAGGCCGTTTCCAAATTTTTTGGAGATGATTATTTTACAATGAGAAAAAATAATTACAAGTGGAAAACATTATAGCTTGTTTGTAACTGTAACCAGGAGAAAGCCTTTTATTTATAAAAAGAACATGGCAGCACGGTTAAAGTTTGCAAAGTTGCATATAAACAAGACCCAAAACTTCTGGAATAATGTTCTGTAGACAGACCAGTGGCATACCTACAATTGCGGCAGGCCATGCTGCTGCCATAAGGTCCGTGTGCCGGGGACCCGGTGCCAGCATTGGCACCGGGCCCGCTGCCTGTTATCGAAAGTTCAACTGTATCAGAATCCTGGATGCCGATACAGTTGAAATCAATGATGAAAGAGGTAGCGTCGGCTATCGCTTCCTCCTTCATCACTCTTCTTTGGCGTCTGACGCCTCAGCGCAGCGGGCCCAAAGTTATCACTACATGGCACCGCTGCCCTCAGATGTGTGGTCGCTTCAGAACGCTTGCTGCTTTCTTCACAGGACCAAATCAGATCTGTTCTTACAGGTGTCATTTTATCATAAAGCCTTTCATATTTTCAATACTTGAGAGAATTGGTTTACCAAATATTTCTTTCATGCTTTCTCCTATACAGGAAGCTCAAAAGTTCAACCACAACCTAAAGAAGAGTCCATTGAATTGAAGGATATCTTTTCTGTGAAATTGAAGAAACGCAGACTGGCTGGCCATGAGAAAGGTGGCACCTTGCTGGGCATCACAGTATTTGTGTGCATTAGAAAGGGACACAAGCTAAAAGATAATGCTATCGATTTTCATAACTTAAGTGAAGATTACTGTGATATTTGGTATCGTCAATTAAAGCAAATATTAAATGGTAAGTAAATATTTAATATGTTTTATTAAAAAGATGTCAGTAGATACTAGATATCTGTATGTACGTTAGGGCAGAGAAATAGTATTTCAATTTCAAAGAGGTTAACTTAATGCTATCTACTTAATGTGAGCATCATGGAAACAAAAAATGATTGGCTTCCACCGAAGTCGGAAAACTTATTTTTACAATGCTCACAGGCCTTAACATATTGTAGAAAACATTCTCATCAGATGTTTTTCGGAATGGTGACAACCAGATTATTGTTAATGTGCAATAGATTGGAGGGAAATGTCACAGGTGGCATTTTGGTGTTGCAAAAGGACTCCAATTCAAGAAAAGTCTCTAGTTTTTAGCACACTGTGATGGGCACTCCAACAGGTCTCTGAGCAGTGATAACATTGAATTCTCCATCATATACTGTACAATATATACTGTACATTAAAGTGGGTAACACACATTTACAAATAAAGGAACGAAGATTCTAAAGGTGGCCATGCACCTCTAATAGCTGTTGGCTGGACATTGTTTACCCAACAGTTATTTCTCCTATTTACCCACTCAACCAAATGTGCATGCCTTCTGGGAGAGGGGAATAAGTTGTGGCCACATACCTCTGAAGGCAGCCTATAGCTAGGAAATATTAAAGGATGAGGCTTGTCCAAAGCTTTTCTCCCCCCAACAGACTATGTTGGTTGGCTTGTCCTGCTAAAACTAGGTTTGGTTGTCTTTAACCTAATGTGGATGCCTAAGTGGTTAACAATGTTACTTTACAGATCTGGGATCCTGGGTTCACCATGAGCGGCATCTGCAAAGAGGTTTTTTGTTCTCCCCGTATTTGCGTGTTTCCCCTGGGTTCTCTGGTTTCGTCCCACACTCCAAAAACATACAAAATATAGGGAAATAGGAATTTAGCTTGAGTCAAAATGATCACAGTGATGATAATGTCTGTAAAGCACTGTGTGGAATCAATAGTGCTACATAAGTGAGTAAAATAAATAAAGTAGATGTGTATAGGGACCTTTACCCCTTCAAGACTTTTGACGTATATTTACGTCAAAGGTCATGTCCCTGCCTTTAATTTTGACTCACATGCGCCGAGGTCATATCTTTCCCCGCAAATGATGACTGATTTAATCAGCCATCATGCACCCTTTACAGTCATGGGTGTAGCGGAGTGTAGTGAAATTTAACACATACCGGTCAGAAGAGTGTCATTCATCCCACCCATCGGCACACCGTCACGTGATCATGGGGCGCCGATGGACTGTCATGAAAGCCGCGGGTTTGCTGATGACCCCCGTGCCTGTCATTACAATCCTCTATGAATGCAGCCCCCATTAAAAATTAAAGAATAGAAAAAAATACACATATTTGGTATTACTGCCTTCAGAACTGTTCAGTCTATCAAAATATAAAATAAATTAATCCAATTAGTAAATGAAATAACAAGAAAAAAATCAAAATGCCACAATTACGTGTTTTTGACCCCCGCAACATTGCAATAGAATACATTAAAAGGCGATCAAGACGTTGAATCTACCCCAAAATGGTATAAAAAGTGTCAGCTCAGGGCATAAAAAATAAGCCCCCACACATCGCCAGATTCCGAAAAATGAAAACGATGGCGACATAAGTAAAAACATTTTTTATTAACAATTTTCGATTTTTTTCAGCACTTACCGTAAAAAAAAAAAACTTTATACATCTTTGGTATCTGCGTACTCATACTGACCTGGATAATCATGTTGTCAGATTAGTTTTACCATATAGTGAGCAAAATAAATACCCGCCCCCCCCCCCCCAAAACAAAAAATAATAAATTGTGGAATTGCACTTTTTTGCACCTTCATTGCACTTGGATTTTTTTTCCGCTTTCCAGTGTATAAAAAAATAAAAAAAAGTTATGGCTCTTGGAATAAGGGGAGAAAAAAAAACGAAAATGCAAAACATGGGAAGTCGCAAGGTTGTGAAGGTGTTAAATCCAAATGCAGAAGAAATGCGATGGCATTAGAAAACCAAAGGTATATGCACACATCTTTTTCTGGATGATCCGCTCTTAAAAAGTATCCTAAAATGCTTAAAAGAATGAACATATGAATTTCTTTGTCAAAATGACCAGCAGTTAATGTTCAGGCTTTTGATTGTTTTTTAACTGATTCAGAATTCTAAAGACACAAAGCGGATACAAGAAGTGACTTGCCCATTCTCCTGGTGTCTTTCTTTTGGAAAACGCAAAAAAATTAATAGAGAAGTCTACAAGTAGCCCAAAAAGACAGATGGAAAGCTCCAGTCCTGATGTCTTTCGTAGTGTACAACTTGGGGGATTTGCCTGAGTTTAGAAGATGTTGCCCCTGATTTATCAAGACCGGCGTTGTGAGAAGGTGTGCTGGAGTCAGACGAGCCTGATTCGTTAAGAGGTGGCTCCGTGTGCCCCATCACAGTGTGCCCCATCACAAGACTGGAGTGAGATTTCTCGCGTAACGTACGCTTCATCTCATCATGAAATAGATGATATGTGGCGTCACATGCCCATTCCGAATTAAAAGCTCAAAACGTAAAAGCGTGAATTTCAGGAAATTCATCTAAAGCTTGATCCTCCGCAGACTGATCCACTCATCTCTACTAATAGGGCCCACTTTGACTTCACTAACATTAACTCATTAAGTGCCAAATACTTGATTGCAAACATCTCCACAATGGAGAGGCAAGATTAAAAAAAGGAACTTTGCAGTCACTTTTACATCTTGTATCCAGTCCAAGTTGAAAAATTTGGTGAACGGTCCTCCTTAAATAACATGATGAAACATTGCCCTAAACCACATAGTCACAAGAAGCTGCTCTCTCTGGAATGCAAATGATGGAAAACCATGATTTAGCCAGTCATTGAATTGTGTCGAGTGAAGCGAACCGATGGTCACTGAAGGCATCATGGAGCTTTCCATCAACCTTGTGTCCAAGATGCAGCAAGTCAATGTTGGTTTCTTATGTTCTGCTGAGGTATCAAGCACAATGGCTGATTCTGTGTCTGCTACATGTCTTGGGGTCTGGATCTCAAATTGGAGACATTTGTGCCAAAAGACAATGTTTATGGTTGCCAAACAAGGATTAAGGACATTTCATCTGTCTATGATAACATATGAAATTTGATATTGTAATTGAAATTGTACTAAAAGAAATGGCATACAGTAAAAATATTTTTTATAGCATATTATTAATACTGTTTGGGGTGTATTGTTTTACATTTTTTTTCAATTAAGCACAATGTAGCTGGACCTTTTATTAAAATGGGGGAGTATATTGTGTCGGGTAAAACAATATACTTTTTCCTCCGGTGAGCTCGTTTACTAGAATTCACATGGTTTCCTTGGGTTTTTCATGGTTGTGTTCAGATTGCACATTGACCTAACCTTAACAACATATGTATAGTGCTACAGAACTATCTAAGCCATGTAAATGGAGCGGCAATAATTTGTCTTCTTTAGATAGCACTGCTTAGTTACCACACACCAATATCAGTGTCAGTCTATAATGGGGTCAGATTTACCTAAGCAAATACTTACTGCGTAGTCTCCAGGGCAATTTATAATTTCACATCTGTTCTGCTTTGCCTGGTTGATGGCATGCTTTTGATATACAAATTGCTTGATCTGTAAAGGGAGAGAATATTAATGAAAGTCATTTACTTGAAACTTTTTGAAAGAAATCCTGTAGCTCTATTACGAATTAGTAGAGCGATAGACATTGCTCCAATAATGATACAACATTCTGTGTGGATGGAAACGATGCTACGGGTAATTCTGTTTTTAATGTGATTTTTAAAGGCTGCATAGTTTTTTCTAGTAAAACTACTGTTAGCGGCAAAACCATGTGGCCATTGCTATTTGTATAGCACCAACATATTCCGCCGCACTTTACAATTAAGCGGGGACATGTACAGGCAATAAATTCAACACAAGTAAAGACAATTTAAACAGTGACATTAGGGGTGAGGTCCCTGCTCGCAAGCTTACAATCTACAAGGAAATGGGGGGACACAATAGGTGAAAAGTGATTGTTATTTCAGGTCTGGCAATTATAATAAATAGGGATTTTCATATAAAGCTGCATGATCCGGTCATCAGCCCGTGTGTTTAAGTGCAATAGTCAAGTATCAAATGCAGTTATCATGTGTATGGAGGGTGTGGAGACAGATGAATAGTAGGGTGCAGATTCACATGCAGATAATATTTGGAAGGAGGGAACAGGACAAAGTTAGTTTACTGAGTAGTTGATTTGGTAGGCTTGTTTGAAGAGATGGGTTTTTAAAGCGCGCTTGAATAGGTCGGGGCTAGATATCAGTCTGATCGTCTGGGGAAGTGCATTCCAGAGAGCTGGCGCAGCACGAGAGAAGTCTTAGAGACGGAGGTGCGAGGTTCGGATTACGGGGGATGTTAGTCTTAGGTCATTTGTAGAACGGAGGGCACGTGTAGGGCGATAGACGGAGATGAGAGAGGAGATATAAGGCGGTGCAGAACTGTGGAGAGCTTTGTGGGTGAGAGAGATGAGTTTATACTGGACCCTGTAGCGAATGGGTAGCCAGTGTAATGACTGGCACAAGACATTTTACAGATAAATTGTATTCTTTATTTAGTGCTCATTTTTATGGTTTTTACCAAGGGTTTTGAGTTTGCTGGGTAAGAATATGGAGCAGCTAAAGACACTCTGTCACGGGTTTACAGCGTCAGAGAGAAGCCAGAAGACCTCGGCGTCTGATTTCTCTTACTCCTGCGCTGGTTAGAAGCACTGCACCTTCATATTAAATGGTGTAAATTTCTTTGGGCAGTACAGGGGTTTATCTACTCTGTCTGTTGAGAGCTCCTGGAGCTAAGACTCTCAGCTGTGCACTGTTAGCCATTCCCATCTCCTATATAATCTGGGTCCTGGCTAGCACTCATTGTCAGAGTAGATTATGCTGCATGGCTGGAAGTTGCTGTTGGTGGTTATTTGAGTAGGTGGTTGGTGAGTTTATCTTTGACTGTTGCTAGGTTTTTGAGGAGGAATGTATACTGGATAGTTCTTTTGAGACATTGTACCATCTGAGCTGTTGATGGTACACAAGCAGAGTGATACACATACAGGGCTTCTGTGGTGTCACATGACCACCGGCTGCAGCACCAACACAGGACATCGACGGTGATGTGAGTGATTTTGAAAGTTGCTAGTAGTTACACTGGAGCCTTATCAAAAGGTAAAAATGTGAAAGAGGACAATCCATTAAATGCACTGAATTTAAAAAAAACAAAAAAAAGAAAATCCCTCTACTTAATTTTATACTCCCAAACTGCTGTCTTCAGCTCTTCCTGTCACCTGTTATGTCTGCTAATGACAGGTGTTATGAAGGCAATCCAGAAACACAGTGTGCTTAGCGATCAGAGCGCACACAGTGATCTGACAAATACCCAGAAATACAAGAACGAGCTCTGAGACGTGGAAACTCTGTAGACTGCACACCTGATCCTATCCTAAACACAACTAAAAGCGGCTGTGGATTGCGCCTAACAACTACCTAGGCAACTCGGCACAGCCTAAGAAACTAGCTAGCCTGAAGATAGAAAAATAGGCCTGACTTGCCCCAGAGAAATTCCCCAAAGGAAAAGGCAGCCCCCCACATATAATGACTGTGAGTAAGATGAAAAGACAAAACGTAGGGATGAAATAGATTCAGCAAAGTGGGGCCCGATATTCTAGGACAGAGCGAGGACAGTAAAGCGAACTTTGCAGTCTACAAAAAACCCTAAAGCAAAACCACGCAAAGGGGGCAAAAAAAACCCCACCGTGCCGAACTAACGGCACGGCGGTACACCCTTTGCGTCTCAGAGCTTCCAGCAAAACAAAAGACAAGCTGGACAGAAGAAAAGCAACAAAAAAGGAAAAGCACTTAGCTATACAGAGCAGCAGGTCACAGGAACAATCAGGAGAAGCTCAGATCCAACACTGAAACATTGACAAGGAGCAAGGATAGCAGCATCAGGCGGAGTTAAGTAATGAAGCAGTTAACGAGCTCACCAGAACACCTGAGGGAGGAAGCTCAGAAGCTGCAGTACCACTTGTGACCACAGGAGTGAATTCAGCCACAGAATTCACAACAGTACCCCCCCCTTGAGGAGGGGTCACCGAACCCTCACCAGAGCCCCCAGGCCGACCAGGATGAGCCGCATGAAAGGCACGAACAAGATCGGAAGCATGAACATCAGAGGCAAAAACCCAGGAATTATCTTCCTGAGCATAACCCTTCCATTTAACCAGATACTGGAGTTTCCGTCTAGAAACACGAGAATCCAAAATCTTCTCCACAATATACTCCAATTCCCCCTCCACCAAAACCGGGGCAGGAGGCTCAACAGATGGAACCATAGGTGCCACGTATCTCCGCAACAACGACCTATGGAATACATTATGTATGGAAAAGGAGTCTGGGAGGGTCAAACGAAAAGACACAGGATTGAGAACCTCAGAAATCCTATACGGACCAATAAAACGAGGTTTAAATTTAGGAGAGGAAACCTTCATAGGAATATGACGAGAAGATAACCAAACCAGATCCCCAACAAGAAGTCGGGGACCCACACGGCGTCTGCGATTAGCGAAAAGTTGAGCTTTCTCCTGGGACAAGATCAAATTGTCCACTACCTGAGTCCAGATCTGCTGCAACCTATCCACCACAGAATCCACACCAGGACAGTCCGAAGACTCAACCTGTCCTGAAGAGAAACGAGGATGGAACCCAGAATTGCAAAAAAATGGAGAAACCAAGGTAGCCGAGCTGGCCCGATTATTAAGGGCGAACTCAGCCAACGGCAAAAAGGACACCCAATCATCCTGGTCTGCAGAAACAAAACATCTCAGATATGTTTCCAAGGTCTGATTGGTTCGTTCGGTCTGGCCATTAGTCTGAGGATGGAAAGCCGAGGAAAAGGATAGGTCAATGCCCATCCTACCACAAAAGGCTCGCCAAAACCTTGAAACAAACTGGGAACCTGTGTCAGAAACAATATTCTCAGGAATGCCATGCAACCGAACCACATGCTGAAAGAACAAAGGTACCAAATCAGAGGAGGAAGGCAATTTAGCCAAGGGCACCAGATGGACCATTTTAGAAAAGCGATCACAGACCACCCAAATGACTGACATCTTTTGAGAAACGGGAAGGTCAGAA
Organism: Ranitomeya imitator; assembly: GCF_032444005.1. NCBI lineage: Eukaryota > Metazoa > Chordata > Amphibia > Anura > Dendrobatidae > Ranitomeya > Ranitomeya imitator. The sequence continues at coordinate 54,157,146 of NC_091288.1, read as the reverse complement.
ATGAAATCCATCGAAATATGTGTCCAAGGCCTCTTTGGGACCGGCAAGGGCAAAAGCAACCCACTGGCACGAGAACAGCAGGGCTTAGCCCTAGCACAAATCCCACAGGACTGCACAAAAGTACGTACATCCCGTGACAGAGATGGCCACCAGAAGGATCTAGCCACTAACTCTCTGGTACCAAAGATTCCAGGATGACCAGCCAACACCGAACAATGAAGTTCAGAGATAAGTTTATTAGTCCACCTATCAGGGACGAACAGTTTCTCTGCTGGACAACGATCAGGTTTATTCGCCTGAAATTTTTGCAGCACCCGCCGCAAATCAGGGGAGATGGCAGACACAATGACTCCTTCCTTGAGGATACCCGCTGGCTCAGATAACCCCGGAGAGTCGGGCACAAAACTCCTAGACAGAGCATCCGCCTTCACATTTTTAGAGCCCGGAAGGTACAAAATCACAAAGTCGAAGCGGGCAAAAAATAACGACCAACGGGCCTGTCTAGGATTCAAGCGCTTGGCAGACTCGAGATAAGTCAAGTTCTTATGATCAGTCAATACCACCACGCGATGCTTAGCTCCTTCAAGCCAATGACGCCACTCCTCGAATGCCCACTTCATGGCCAGCAACTCTCGATTACCCACATCATAATTACGCTCAGCGGGCGAGAACTTCCTGGAAAAGAAAGCACATGGTTTCATCACTGAGCAATCAGAACCTCTCTGTGACAAAACCGCCCCTGCTCCAATCTCAGAAGCATCAACCTCGACCTGGAACGGAAGAGAAACATCTGGCTGACACAACACAGGGGCAGAACAAAAACGACGCTTCAACTCCTGAAAAGCTTCCACAGCAGCAGAAGACCAATTAACCAAATCAGCACCCTTCTTGGTCAAATCGGTCAATGGTTTGGCAATGCTAGAAAAATTACAGATGAAGCGACGATAAAAATTAGCAAAGCCCAGGAACTTTTGCAGACTTTTCAGAGATGTCGGCTGAATCCAATCCTGGATGGCTTGGACCTTAACTGGATCCATCTCGATAGTAGAAGGGGTAAAGATGAACCCCAAAAATGAAACTTTCTGCACACCGAAGAGACACTTTGATCCCTTCACAAACAAAGAGTTAGCACGCAGGACCTGAAAAACCATTCTGACCTGTTTCACATGAGACTCCCAATCATCTGAGAAGATCAAAATGTCATCCAAGTAAACAATCAGGAATTTATCCAGATACTCACGGAAGATGTCATGCATAAAAGACTGAAACACAGATGGAGCATTGGCAAGTCCGAACGGCATCACTAGATATTCAAAATGACCCTCGGGCGTATTGAATGCAGTTTTCCATTCATCTCCTTGCCTGATTCTCACCAGATTATACGCACCACGAAGATCTATCTTAGTGAACCAACTAGCCCCCTTAATCCGAGCAAACAAGTCAGATAACAATGGCAAGGGATACTGAAATTTAACAGTGATCTTATTAAGAAGGCGGTAATCAATACACGGTCTCAGCGAACCATCCTTCTTGGCTACAAAGAAGAACCCTGCTCCCAGTGGTGATGACGATGGGCGAATATGTGCCTTCTCCAGGGATTCCTTCACATAACTGCGCATAGCGGCGTGTTCGGGCACGGATAAATTAAATAATCGACCTTTAGGGAATTTACTACCAGGAATCAAATTGATAGCACAATCACAATCCCTATGCGGAGGTAGAGCATCGGACTTGGGCTCTTCAAATACATCCTGATAATCAGACAAGAACTCTGGGACCTCAGAAGGGGTGGATGACGAAATCGACAAAAATGGAACATCACCATGTACCCCCTGACAACCCCAGCTGGATACCGACATGGAATTCCAATCCAATACTGGATTATGGGTTTGTAGCCATGGCAACCCCAACACGACCACATCATGCAGATTATGCAACACCAGAAAGCGAATAACTTCCTGATGTGCAGGAGCCATGCACATGGTCAGCTGGGCCCAGTATTGAGGTTTATTCTTGGCCAAAGGTGTAGCATCAATTCCTCTCAATGGAATAGGACACCGCAAAGGCTCCAAGAAAAACCCACAACGTTTAGCATAATCCAAATCCATCAGATTCAGGGCAGCGCCCGAATCCACAAACGCCATGACAGAAAACGACGACAAAGAGCATATCAAGGTAATGGACAGAAGGAATTTGGACTGTACAGTACCAATGACGGCAGACCTAGCGGACCGCTTAGTGCGCTTAGGACAATCAGAAATAGCATGAGTGGAATCACCACAGTAGAAACACAGACCATTCAGACGTCTGTATTCCTGCCGTTCAACTCTAGTCATAGTCCTATCGCACTGCATAGGCTCAGGTTTAACCTCAGGCAGTACCGCCAAATGGTGCACAGATTTACGCTCGCGCAAGCGTCGACCGATCTGAATGGCCAAAGACAAAGACTCATTCAAACCAGCAGGCATAGGAAATCCCACCATGACATCCTTAAGAGCCTCAGAGAGACCCTTTCTGAACAAAGCTGCCAGCGCAGATTCATTCCACTGAGTGAGTACTGACCATTTCCTAAATTTCTGACAATATACTTCTATATCATCCTGACCCTGGCACAAAGCCAGCAAATTTTTCTCAGCCTGATCCACTGAATTAGGCTCATCGTACAGCAATCCGAGCGCCAGGAAAAACGCATCGACACTACTCAATGCAGGGTCTCCTGGCGCAAGAGAAAATGCCCAGTCTTGAGGGTCGCCGCGCAAAAAAGAAATAATAATCAAAACCTGTTGAATAGGATTACCAGAAGAATGAGGTTTCAAGGCCAGAAATAGCTTACAATTATTTTTGAAACTTAGAAACTTAGTTCTATCTCCAAAAAACAAATCAGGAATAGGAATTCTTGGTTCTAACATAGATTTCTGATCAATAGTATCTTGAATTTTTTGTACATTTATAACGAGATTATCCATTGAAGAGCACAGACCCTGAATATCCATGTCCACACCTGTGTCCAGAATCACCCAAATGTCTAGGGGAAAAAAAAAAAAGTGAACACAGAGCTGGGAAAAAAAAAAAAAAAAAATGTCAGAACTTTTTCTTTCCCTCTATTGAGAATCATTAGTGTGGCTCCTTGTACTGTTATGTCTGCTAATGACAGGTGTTATGAAGGCAGTCCAGAAACACAGTGTGCTTAGCGATCAGAGCGCACACAGTGATCTGACAAATACCCAAAAATACAAGAACGAGCTCTGAGACGTGGAAACTCTGTAGACTGCACACCTGATCCTATCCTAAACACAACTAAAAGCGGCTGTGGATTGCGCCTAACAACTACCTAGGCAACTCGGCACAGCCTAAGAAACTAGCTAGCCTGAAGATAGAAAAATAGGCCTGACTTGCCCCAGAGAAATTCCCCAAAGGAAAAGGCAGCCCCCCACATATAATGACTGTGAGTAAGATGAAAAGACAAAACGTAGGGATGAAATAGATTCAGCAAAGTGGGGCCCGATATTCTAGGACAGAGCGAGGACAGTAAAGTGAACTTTGCAGTCTACAAAAAACCCTAAAGCAAAACCACGCAAAGGGGGCAAAAAAAACCCCACCGTGCCGAACTAACGGCACGGCGGTACACCCTTTGCGTCTCAGAGCTTCCAGCAAAACAAAAGACAAGCTGGACAGAAAAAAAGCAACAAAAAAGGAAAAGCACTTAGCTATACAGAGCAGCAGGTCACAGGAACAATCAGGAGAAGCTCAGATCCAACACTGAAACATTGACAAGGAGCAAGGATAGCAGCATCAGGCGGAGTTAAGTAATGAAGCAGTTAACGAGCTCACCAGAACACCTGAGGGAGGAAGCTCAGAAGCTGCAGTACCACTTGTGACCACAGGAGTGAATTCAGCCACAGAATTCACAACAGTCACCACTCCGGTCCAGTGCCGCCATCTTGTGATTGCAACTTCTGACTGACGGGAAGTCATAGGTAACGGTCAAAATGCAAGTCTATGAGAATCAGAATGAGCCTCTTAAAGACTTGCATTGAAATGTAACCCCCTGGTTCACTCCAGCAAACATTGCAGCGATTCGGTCACAAACTGCTGGACACTGACTGGAGCAGTGTGGATAACAGCAGAAGACGTGGTGGTAAACATAAGACTAAGTGCAGGGGCCTTACATTAACAGCACCACACCAGCGCTGCAATAAAAAAAAATCGCTGGAGTGGTGCTTCAAATTCAGCTCTGGAGGCAGATTTTCGCAGAGATCTCTATGCCGCCCAAAGATCTTAACAGCTTATTTACATAAGAAGAAAAAAGTTAATTTCTGTGGAATACCTACACGCAACCTCCGATCCTCACAAGATCTCCTTCTCTACTCCCCTCTTATCTCCTCTTCCCACAATCGTATACAAGATTTCTCTCGCGCATCACCCCTACTCTGGAACCCTCTACCATAACACATCAGAGTCTCGCCTACCATCGAAACCTTCAAAAAGAACCTGAAGACCCACCTCTTCCGACAAGCCTACAACCTGCAGTAACCACCGATCGACCAAACCGCTGCATGACCAGCTCTATCCTCACCTACTGTATTCTCACCCATCCCTTGTAGATTGTGAGCCTTCGCGGGCAGGGTCCTCTCTCGTCCTGTACCAGTTATGCCTTGTATTGTTTAAGATTATTGTACTTGTTTTTATTATGTATACCCCTCCTCACATGTAAAGCGCCATGGAATAAATGGTGCTATAACAATAAAGAATAATAATAATAATAAATCATTAGATCACAACTATTAAGGTTTCATTTCATTCAGCTTCCTATGACTTGAATGTCCATGTAGACGGCTTAGGTTACTTTCACACTTCCGTCGGTACGGGGCTGTCGCCATGCGTCGGCCCGACGTACCGACGGACGTTGTGAAATAAATGAACAACAGGGGCAGCAGATGCAGTTTTTTAACGCATCCGCTGCCCCATTGTAATGTTCGGGGAGGAGGGGGCGGAGTTTAGGCCGTGCATGCGCGGTCGAAAATGGTGGACACGACGCACAAAAAAAGTTACATGGAACGTTTTCTTGTACCGATGGTCTGCCAAAACACGACGTGTGGCCATACGTCGCAATGTGTCGCTAATGCAAGTCTATGGAGAAAAAACGCATCCTGCGGGCAACTTTGCTTTTGTTTTTTCTCCAAAACGATGCATTGCGACGGACGTCACACGACGCAAATGTGAAAGTAGCCTTAGGATGATTGATCCCAATGACAGATTACATTTTTTAGTGATGTATCCTGGACTAACAATAATCTTAGGATCAGTGCGGTCCCAGGATTCGGAACTCAATCATCAGTGTTTTATGATTTGTTGATATAACAAGACAGCGGGAAAACTCTCCAAGTAAAGAATAAAATAAGATGTGTATGTTGTACATAGAGAAAGGCTCTGTCTTCTGTACTGGCCTTTGTATGATGCTCAGTATTCCGCCAGCATGTTACTCGAAGAAGATAACAATTAAAAATCTGTATGGGATTATCTATGCATTCGCCTTTCAACAAGCTGATTAAAATGGTGCATGTGACGGTCATTAGGCTTCGTTCATTGACATGTCCTCCTTTTTAACAAAGAAAATAATTGAATTATTTTATTACTGACGGGAGCGTGGCCAGTGATGTCACAGCTGGTATAACTGACATGGAGTCTTTGGCCATTTGCTCTTTTTGTCTTGCATGTGCTCCCTTTAAACACTTTCTAGATGAGGGATTAACGAATTGACAACATAATTGGACTTGTGTTCACTAAATTTTAAGGGTTGGCCTTCAACCTAAAAGGAATAACCAACATTGCAATAATACACTATGCAACCTTGTTCGTCTGTCCTCTTCGATATAATGTTTTTTGTTTTTTTTTGTTTCTTTAAAATTTTAAGATTTTTTTTTACATAATATTGGATAGTAGCATATTTTTAAAATTTTACAATCAGCCTGAAGACGTTAGACATTTTTCCTTACTCCGCCTTATATTTTTCACTCGAGACATGTTGCACACGGTTTATAAATTTAGTACACTTTTAAAAATAAAAATATAAATTTGATAGCAAATATTTGCTGCATCATTGGGGTTCAATCGCTAGGACTTACACCAATCTCCAAAATGTTTGACTGTTTCTGTCAGTTCTATAGACTGTAAATAGAGCGGCAGGACACATGCTCCTCCAAGACTTCATTGAAACTGCTCCTAGCTGTGTTCTGTCACCCAGGGGGAACGGTACTCCGGAGGAAGTCAAGATAAAACCCCAACTTATAATTGGAACCAATTTAATTAGGAAAAATACAGGATGGGTCATAATTTATGGAACATTGGTAAGAACTCGTGAGTGATGATGATTGATCAACCCCAAAACACCTGTGAACATAAGTCGCTGTGATCCTATGCCTCAGTGAACCTTTGGATTGGTAATGGTGTGCAGAGATGTGGGGCAGCTCAGCTTACAATGAAAAAAGAAAAGGAAGCACTGGTATAACCAGGCTACTTCTAAATCATTAAGACAATTTTTGCTTAAAACAATCACTTGCTTTTTTTTAAGAGTGTCCCGAGATAGTGTTGGGGGGGTTCCTACTTTGCTTTATACAAATTTTCTGGTTACAAGAAGTTATCACTAACCACGAGACTGGATAGAATCATCCCTTTTGGTCCCCATCAGAATATAGCAACACTGCACATGACCCACTGCTGCTCCATTCATTCTCTGTGGAACTGATGGACAAAGCCGAGCACTGTATTTGGAAATATCTGATTGTCCCATATGGCAATATCCGATAGTCCCGTATGGCAATATCCGATAGTCCCGTATGGCAATATCTGATTGTCCCCTATGGCAATATCCGATAGTCCCGTATGACAATATCCGATAGTCCTGTATGGCAATATCTGATAGTCCCATATGGCAATATCCGATAGTCCTGTATGGCAATATCTGATAGTCCCATATGGCAATATCCGATAGTCCCATATGGCAATATCCGATAGTCCCATATGGCAATATCCAATAGTCCCGTATGGCAATATCCGATAGTCCCATATGGCAATATCCGATAGTCCCGTATGGCAATATCCGATAGTCCCATATGGCAATATCCGATAGTCCCACATGGCAATATCCGATAGTCCCGTATGGCAATATCTGATAGTCCCATATGGCAATATCCGATAGTCCCATATGGCAATATCCGATAGTCCCGTATGGCAATATCCGATAGTCCCTTATAGCAATATCCGATAGTCCCGTATGACAATATCCGGAAGTCCCACAAGGCTATATCCGATAGCCCCATATGGCAATATCCGATAGTCCCGTATGGCAATATCCGATAGCCCCATATGGCAATATCCGATAGTCCCGTATGGCAATATCCGATAGTCCCGTATGGCAATATCTGATAGTCCCACAAGGCAATATCCGATAGTCCCATATGGCAATATCTGATAGTCCTGTGTGGCAAGATCCAATAGTCCTGTGTGGCAATATCTGATGGTTACGTATGGCAATATCCGATAGTCCCGTATGGCAATATCCGATAGTCCCGTATGGCCATATCTGATAGTCCCATATGGCAATATCCGATAGTCCCGTATCGCAATATCCGATAGTCCTGTATGGCAATATCCGATAGTCCCATAGGGCAATATCCTATAGTCCCATATGGCAATATCCGATAGTCCTGTATGGCAATATCCAATAGTCTTGTATGGCAATATCCAATAGTCCTGTATGGCAATATCCGATAGTCCCATATGGCAATATCTGATAGTCCCATATGGCAATATCCGATAGTCCCGTATGGCAATATCCGATAGTCCTGTATGGCAATATCCGATAGTCCCATATGACAATATCTGATAGTCCCATATGGCAATATCCGATAGTCCCATATGGCAATATCCGATAGTCCTGTGTGGCAATATCTGATGGTTACGTTTGGCAATATCTGATAGACCTGTTTGGCAATATTTGATAGACCAGTATGGCAATATCCGAAAGTCCTGTGTGGCAATATCCGATAGTTACGTATGGCAATATCTGATAGTCCCGTATGGCAATATCCGATAGTCCCACAAGGCAATATCCGATAGTCCCATATGGCAATATCCGATAGTCCTGTGTGGCAATACCTGATGGTTACATATGGCAATATCTGATAGACCTGTTTGGCAATATTCGATAGACCAGTATGGCAATATCTGATATTCATGTGTGGCAATATCTGATAGTCCTGTGTGGCAAGATCCGATAGTCCTGTGTGGCAATATCCGATAGTTACGTATGGCAATATCCGATAGTCCTGTGTGGCAATATCTGATAGTCCTGTGTGGCAATATCCGATAGTCCTGTGTGGCAATATCCGATAGTCCTGTGTGGCAATATCCGATAGTCCTGTGTGGCAATATCTGATGGTTACGTATGGGAATATCAGATAGACTTGTATGGCAATTTCCAATAGCCCTGTGTGGCAATATCTGATAGTTACGTAAGGCAATATCCGATAGTCCCACAAGGCAATATCCGATAGTCCCACAAGGCAATATCCGATAGTCCCATATGGCAAGATCCGATTGTCCTGTGTGGCAATATCTGATGGTTACGTATGGCAATATCTGATAGACCTGTTTGGCAATATTCGATAGACCAGTATAGCAATATCTGATAGTCCTGTGTGGCAATATCCAATAGTTACGTATGGCATTATCTGATGGTTACGTATGGGAACATCCGATAGACCTGTATAGCAATTTCCAATAGCCCTGTGTGGCAATATCCGATAGTCCCATATGGTATATCCGATATTCCTGTTTGGCAATATCTGATAGTCCTGTTTGGCAATATCCAATAGTTACGTATGGCAATATCCGATAGACCAGTATGGTAATATCCAATAGACCAGTATGGTAATATCCGATAGTCCTGTATGGCAAGATGAACAGTATCTAAACCACTTGTTGATTTATTGCTGCTATGTAAGTGAGTAAAATAAATAAATAAAAATATTTAAATAAATAAGTAAATCTTATCAGAGAAGTATGCTGCATTCTTCTCTTTTAAGTTACTTCCCTTCACCTCTGCCTCTTTAAATAAAACCTGTCAGCATCCCCGACCCCCCAATCTGCCCCATGTCTTTTTTCAACCCTTAATATGCTTTCCCATTTTGGTGACTTATTGCTTTATCTATTACAAGAAAATAATTTGTATAACTTCAATGCTGACTCTTTAGAATCCTTTGGCTTCCTGACAATGCACAGCAGGCCGGGTGTACGCACCCTGGCTTCATTGGTGCACATCGCATGCCCATTGAGACAGCCTCCATGTATGACACAGCCACTGCAAGATTTGCAAATAACCAGCGGTAATGGCTGTCTGTGTCTTGCACCACCACTGACTCCCTGGACATGCGGAATGTACTGATTAAGCTGAGGAACGTACAACCGGCTTCAATGTGCAATGTCAAGGAGACATAGATTTGCAAATTCGGTGCTGACACCGTGCTTGCAAATCATGACACTCATGCTCACAGGGGTGATAACATCATTAGTGGGACAATTAGTCTGGGGAGATCAATGCCCCCATGTCTAGTCATCCTCTAATTAGCATATTACAGGCCAAGTCATAAACAGAAAACCCCCAAAAAACCCCAATGAAAGGTTATGAATAAGAGAGGAAGCAGAGTGCAAGAGAAATGGACAAACATACACAGACCCTGCTGCAGCTTTCTAGCGAGTGGTTATTTCATCCCAGTTCTGGATTCACAGCTTCACTGCTCAGTACTCCTGTGTAATGTTCTTTATGCTATTGCTTCTCCTAAACTTGTTCTAGCATCCCTCTCTGTGCAGCTAGTCAACAATTATACATAGAGGCTGCAGAGGAGGAAACTTGTGAAAAATGCAGAATACAAATCATAAATTATACATAGTGTTTTTTTTTCATGTACACTCACGAGCATGACTGCTTATTCTGCAAAGTCACCAGAAATTAGAAGAGATACTGTACTCTTTAAAGGAAGAATTATATTGAGTTTTATCTATCCTATAACATTTGTGTGCTTTTTTTTTTACTACAATTGTATAGTGAGATTCTTGTCTGTAAGAGTTTATATTTTCTTTCATTTTCTTTTCTTGAACTTTATCATTAAGACATAAAAAAAATGAAAAGAAGAAAAGCCTATGAGTAATAATAGTTTGTGCTCAGATGTAATGCCCTTGTGGCATTAACAATTGGAAATAAAATGCGGTTTTTTCTTTGGTTAGATAAGCTTTATTGTTTCTAAGCTTCTTAGCTGTAGTTGAATCACTGTCCCGAGAGGCAAACAGAGCTGGATCAGAGGCACCAAAATCACTCTTTATTACTTTATAAACAGGGTGAGCCATAGAGTTTATGCTATGGAAAGGGTTCTATGTTTGATATTTTATTTAATACCATGCCTACGAGAGAGGGCAATGTGCAATATCACTCTTTTAATTGCCGAATGCTTTACTCTGCTTTGTCTGGATGTCCTATTGACCATGAATAACGCAGTGGTGCACATACTCAGATCCTGTTACAGTCAGAGCATTGCTGAGTCCTGTTCTCTGGATTGGCTGGTGTCCTCACCAATTACCGACAGATGACCGGCTATCCTTTGTAGGAAACGCTGGGATCAGTTTTGTCCGTTTCCATTTTTGCACATGAAAATACTGGAGGGCCTGACATGTCAAAGAAAGAGAAAAAGCATTAGATTTGTAGGGGTGTTCAGCCTCTTGGTGTAAACAGGAATGTCCCCAATTCACTAGCAACAAATACAGATCTTGATTCTGATTCTGAAGCTTTATATTCATATCACGATCACTTAGTCCAAGCAGCAACAGGAACGGGTCTTGTGCTCATCTGCTTCATATGTGACAATGTATTTTAGATGTTACCACATCGCTGCAGCAAATTGATGGACATGGATATTTTCAATCCATATGGCCCCAATCTATAAAGATGGGCATTATTCAAGACTGTCTTGATGAAGGGGCTTCTTAAAATTTTATTACAACTTTTAGGTAGAACTGGAACCAGTGCCTATCAATTGAAAATAGGAGGAATCACCCAGGGCCAGCTCCAGGGCAAAGGAGTCTTAGTGAGCCCCTTTAACACATACCACGATTCATGTTGCACAATTAAAGGGAACCTGTCAGTAGGATTGTGTTGAGTAACCTACAGACAGTGTCAGGTTGGCGCTCTTACATTGATTAAAATGATATCTTGGTTGAAGAAATCCGTCTTGTGGTTGTTGTTTAATCTTTATTTAATCTTTATTTGGAGTGATGAGATAAAAATCAATAGACTAGGCTCTGATGGATGCAAATAGGTCTGGAAGAAACAAGGAGAAAAGGGGATAACAGATCAAGAAATTGAAGGTGTTGGATACTTGACCAGGATCAATGGTGGTCTCAAAGCTGAGCTATATGTGAGTATTCTACAAGACAAGTTACTTCTTACACTCAAGTACTATGGGTATGAAAACGATGATATTGTGTTCCAGGAGAACAGTGACCCAAAGCATCCATCACGACTGGTGAAGAAAAGGGTCAATAACAATGAAGTAGAGGGGCAGTATTGGCACCCATAGTCCCCAAACCTCAACCCAATTGAACATATGTGGGTAGAGTTGAAGAAAAAACTGTATACACACCCAAGTGAGTTGACGAGTATGCACCAACCTTGGGAATGTGTAGAAGATACCTGGGATCGAATTTTGATCGCGACATGCTCGAAACTGAATGAGAGCATGCCCAGGATTCAGGCAGTGTTGAAGGCCAAAGGTGAATTTACAGAATACTAACACAGTAATTAAAATTAAAATTTAGATTTTTAGGAGCAAAACAGTAAAAATGCAGTGGCATGACAAGAATCTGCATAACTAATCAAATGATAAAGAGTAGCAAGTCAAATTTAAGTATGAGGTAGAGAGAAGATGATAGTCTATAAATAAAATGAGAAATGGAGCCTGAAAGTCAAAACTTCAAAACATTGTTACCCTTCTGCTTGTCAATGTTTATATACACTGTGTTCCAAATTATTATGCAAATTGGATTTAAGTTTCATAAAGATTTAATTTTTTTGTTTTTCAAATAAACTCGTGGATGTTATTGTGGATCACTGAAATCAATCTTATACACATGTGATAATTAGTTTTCCAGGTGATTCTAATTAAAGGAAAACTACTTAAAAACGATGTTCCACATTATTAAGCAGACCACAGTTTTTAAGTAACATGGGAAAGAAAAAGGATCTCTCTGCTGCTGAAAAGCATCAACTAGTGCAATGCCTTGGTCAAGGGATGAAAACATGAGATATTTCCCGAAAACTTAAGCGTGATCATCGTACTGTTAAGAGATTTGAGGCTGAATCTGAGCACAGACATGTTTGTGCTGATAAAGGCAGAATGAGGAAGGTTTCTGCCAGGCAAGTTCATCGGATTAAGAGAGCATTTGCTAAAAAGCCATTACAAACCAGCAAACAGATATTTGAAGCTGCTGGTGCCTCTGGAGTCCCTCGAATCTCAAGGTGTAGGATCCTTCAAAGGCTTGCTTTGGTTCATAAACCTACTATTCGGCCACCGCTGAACAGTGTTCACAAGCCGAAACGGTTGCAGTGGGCCCAGACATACATGACGACTAATTTTCAAACAGACTTGTTTACTGATGAGTGTCGAGCAACCCTGGATGGTCTAGATGGATGGAGTAGTGGATGGTTGGTGGAGGCCACTATGTCCCAACAAGGCTGCGACGTCAGTAAGGAGGTGGAGGAGTCATGATTTTGGGCTGGAATCATGGGGAAACAGCTGGTAGGGCCCTTTAAGGTTCCTGAAGGTGTGAAAATGACCTCTGCAAGGTATGTAGAGTTTCTGACTGACAACTTTCTTCCATGGTCTAAAAAGCAGAAACGTGCCTTCAGGAGCAAAATCATCTTCATGCATGACAATGCACCATCCCACGCTGCAAAGAATACCTCTGAGTCATTGGCTGCTATGGGCATAAAAGGAGATAAACTCATGGTGTGGCCACCATCTTCACCTGACCTCAACCCTATAGAGAACCTTTGGAGTATCATCAAGCAAAAGATCTATGAGGGTGGGAGGCCGTTCACATCAAAACAGCGGCTCTAGGAGGCGATTCTGACTTCATGCAAAGAAATACAAGCAGAAACTCTCCAAAAACTCACAAGTTCAATGGATGCAAGAATTGTGAACGTGATATCAAAGAAGGGTTCCTATTTTAACATGTAACTTGGCCTGTTAGGATGTTTTGGAGTTAAATAGCTTTTTTGTTCAGTGAATGTGACCTCCTAATGCTGCAAATTCCACAGATGAGCATTTTCAGTTCTTTAAAACATATCAAATGTTTATAAATTCTACTGTGCCTAAAAATTTGGAACAGTGCATTTTGAGCTTTTATTTATTTTGGAGATTATACTGTTATCATTGGGAGGTTTCTTCAATAAAATTTTATGTATAATCTAATTGGTGATGACTTTTATTAGACTGACTGTCATTTGCACTGACCGTTTAGGAAAATCTGAGAAAAATATCAGTTGCATAATAATTTGGAACACAGTGTAGTTATGGCCAAAAGTGTTAGCACTCATACAATTGTTCCAGAAAATGAAGTATTTCTCCCAGAAAATTATTGCAATTACAGTTTTTGTTATACACATGTTTATTTCATTTGTGTGTACTGGAAAAACACAAAAAAAACTGAGGAGAAAAAGGCAAGTTGGACATCATTTCTCACAAAACCCCAAAAATGGACAGGACAAAATTGTTGGCACCCTCAACTTAATATTTGGTTGCACACCCTTTGGAATAAATAGCTGCAATCAATCGCATCTTATACCTCTCTACTGGAATTTTGAACCACTTTATCTTTGTAAATTCCTCTAGATCTCTCATATTTGAAGGCACCTTCTCCCAATAGCAATTCTAAGATCTCTCCACAGATGTTCAATGGGCCACTTCAGAGGTCTCCCGTAATTTGTTTCACTTCAGAGCTCTCTCGTGCTTTGTTTCTGGGTGCTTCTTGAAGTATGTTTGAGGTCATTGTCCTACTAGAAGACCCATGACCTAGGCCGCAAAGCTAGCTTTCTGACACAACGCACTACATTGTGACTCAAAATTCTTTGGCAATCTTCAGATTTCATGATGCCTTACACACAGTCAAGACACCCAATGCCAGAAGCCATAAAACATCTTTGAACCTCCACCATATTTGACTGTAGATAATGTGTTCTTTTCTTTGTAGGTCTCATTTCATTTTCAGTAAACAGTAGAATAATGTGCTTCACCTAAGAGCTCTATCTTGGTGTCACAAGATGCTTTCCCAAAAGGATTTTAGCTTACTCATGTACTTTTTGACAAACTGCAGTCTAGCTTTTTATGACTTTGTGTCAGCAGTGGGGTCCTCCTGGGTCTCCTGCCATAGCATTTCATTTCATTCAAATATCATCGGATAATTCATGCTGACACTGGTGCACCCCGAGCCTGTAGGACAGCTTGAATTTCTTTTGAACTTAATTGGGGCTGATCCACCATCTGAACCTTCTTGAGTTTCAACCCTTTATTAATTTTTCTCTTCCGTCCATGTCCACGGAGATTAGGTACAGTGCTTTGGGTTGTAAACTTTGTGAATATGTTGCACATCGTGGACAAATGAACATTAAAATCTCTGGAGATGGAATTGCAACCTTGAAATTGTGGATATTTTTCAACAAAATTGGTTCTCAAGCCCTCATACAGTTCTCATCTCCTCTTTCTGTTCTTCTCGCTTATTGTGGTACACACAGACACACAATGAAAAGATTGAGTTAGCTTCTCCCCTTTTTTTATCTGGTTTCAGGCATGATTTTCATGTTGCCCACACCTGATGCTTGCCACAGGTGAGTTTGAACAAGCATCACATGCTTGAAGCAAAGTTGTTTACCCACAATTGTGGAATGGTGCCAACAATTTTGTCCAGCTTGTGCAAAATTATGTCCAATTTGCCTTTTTTTCCTCTGTGTTTTTTTTTGTATCGTTCCAATGCACAAAAGGAAATGTGCATGACAAAACATGTGTAATTGCATAAATTTTCTTGGAGAAATGTTTCATTTTCTGGAACAATCTCAAAGGTGTCAACACTTTTGGCAATGACTGTATATGAAACAGACAATGTAAAATGGCAGCACTTCCATTTAAAAAAAAGTGGAGAGTTGTATTTATTCCAAGCCCATGTCCACAACGTTTTGGTTCTGTAATGAGCCTTTTCAAATGAACAAAATAGTGCTAGTGCCATCTAGATATCTCCTTTAGTGTATGTGTATATAGCCAGGTACCTTCATTTATCCATTTTAATACATAGATTTATATTTAAACTAGATACAATTCTTATTAATGTTTAATTATTATTACTATTTTTTGTTGTTTTGTACTTTGTTTTTGTTATTTGTATTTTATATTTCAAGCTTTTTTTCTAGCGACTAACGATGGAAAAGCTATTTTGAAAGCTAAAAAAAATCAAATCAAAATTCAGCTGTTAGATCAGAGTTGTTTTTTTGCATCTTGACTTCACAAGAGTGAACGTTGCTATAACCGTTTATGATATTCTTTATGTTACTTATTAACTATGGTGGCTTATGATTAACGTGTACAGTTTATCCTTAGCTGCAATGGCAAATGACAGCTAAAATGTATTAGTTGCATTTAGATTAAAGTGCTTTTCCTTCTTCAGTGATTAATGTATGTACTTGAATGTAATATATTTCAAAGATCTTGGACTGTTTTTTGTTTTTTTTGCATGAACCCATTGACAATAAATAGGAGCCCTAAAACTGCACAGATGTGAGTCTGCAAGTAGCGTCTCTGCTACCCTATCAGCTTTTGTTTAGTGAACACCCTGATTAACCCCCACTTTTCATGGATCACTGAATCACAGATAGATCAAGTTTAAACTAGCACATATTAGTAGGTTTGTTACTATGAGAGGAACAGTTGGCCATTCTTTATCCCTCTGCTGCCTCTCTACAGTGCTGAAGGCTGAAGAGAAAGTAATAGAATATGAATTGCCATCTTACAATGGGATTTAAATATTATACTCCAGTTAGCGCTCAATCGGACATAATGGTCTTAGAAAGTCCAAACAATGTAACGTCAATATACTGGGTGCTCTAACAAAGTAGGTTCGGTAACTACATACAATTTGTTTTGCAGACCTCAGATGATGGAATAGAGCCGTTTGTCGGCAGATTAGAAGAGGATTGTTTTGTAGGATGTGGATTTTATAAATACATAAAGTGTTTTCAAGTTACCGTAATATGTTATCGATATAAAACTCTTCATTACAAAATTTAATGTGTTAGATTCCACTTAGATATTTTTTCAAATTTTACTTATTACAAGGGGGGGGGGGGGGGGATCAAGGGGAGAAACAAGTACAGTCCTCCAATTGTACCATCATAATCGGAGATTTTATAAAATGTACTTTTATCATTGGATGGTTCTTACATTATTTATACTTTTTTTATTTTTCATACATTTCTTTGAGTGGACACATTTCTAGGTGTACTCTTTTTACAGGTATCGATTAACACTTTGTCACCTATGTACTTCCATAAACTGATAGAATATCCAAAATCTCTAGTAATGTGTTATAAGTGAATGGTCACCACCCTGAGCTAGATGAATAATTAGCAACCTGTTTGCCGGACATGTCCAAGACTTCTATGAAGAATGAAGGCCTTTATATGGATATCATCTCTCCCAGATGGAATCTGTTGTCGGTGAGGTTATAGCTTCTCAGAATGGTCTAATGGAGAAGGCCTATTCAACACATGTCAACTGATGCTTGTCCTTGTAGTGAGCCACTCTGGACCATTAGACAAATGATCTGGCAACTCTAATGAGAGTTAGGAAGAATAGCCTTGCAATAAGCCATCATTCTATTGCCTGTTAATAAATTAATAAATGGCCTAGTAAAGACTGTGGTATGTTTAGGTGTTAGATGGGAAATATACACTGCTCAAAAAAATAAAGGGAGCACTAAAATTCCACATCCTAGATATCACTGAATGAGATATTCCAGTTGAAAATCTTTATTCTTTACATAGGGGAATGTGTTGAGAACAATTAAACCTAAAAATGATCAACTTAAATCACAAATAATATCCCACGGAGGTCTGGAGTTGGAATGATACTCAAAAGTGGAAAATTAAGTTCCAGGCTGATCCAACTTCAGTGGAAATGCCTCAATACAAGGAAATGATGCTCATTAGTGTGTGTGGCCTCCACGAGCATGTATGATCTCCCTACAATGCCTGGGTATGCTCTTGATCAGGCAGATGATGGCCTCCTGAGGGATCTCCTCCCAGACATGGACTAAAGCATCCGCCAACTCCTGGACAGTCTGTTGTGCAACGTGACCTTGGTGGATGGTGCGAGACATGATGTCCCAGATGTCTTCAATTGGATTCAGGTCTGGGGAACGGGCGGGCCAGTCCATAGCTTGAGGGCCTTCATCTTGCAGGAACTACTGTCACACTCCAGCCACATGAGTTCTGGCATTGTCCTGCATTAGGAGTTACCCAGGGCCCAACGCACCAGCATATGGTCTCACAAGGGGTCTGAGGATCTCATCTCAGTTCCTAATGGCAGTCAGGCTACCTCTGGCAAGGCACATGGAGGCTGTGCGGCCCTCCAAAGAAATGCCACCCCACACCATTACTGACCCACTGCCAAACCGGTCATGCTGAAGGATGTTGCAGGCAGCAGATTGCTCTCCACAGCATTCCCAGACACTGTCACGTCCATCACATGTGCTCAGTGTGAACCTGCTTTCATCTGTGAAGAGCACAGGGCGCCAGTGGTGAATTTGCCAATCCTGGAGTTCTGTGGCAAATCCCAAGCGTCCTTCCCTTGGGCTGTGAGCACAACCCCCATTTGTGGACGTCGGGCACACAGACCATCCTCATGGAGTCAGTTTCTAACCATAACAAAACCTGGCACTCAACTTTGTGATATATGCAAGCGGTTTTTATTCCAAATGCAGTAATGGCAAAACGTTTCGGTCATAAACGATGACCTTCATCAATTAATGTAGGTTACAGAATTACCAGAAGAAAGAATATAAAAAATAAAGTATATACAAACATTACATGGCAAAATGTTAGATATTTAGAGAAATATAATTGGAAGAGATAGATACAGTACATCCTGGCACAGTCACATAGAAATTGATGGACAAAATGAATAAAGCTACATACCGTATTGTGAGTAATGGTGAGATAAGTATTGTGTCCTGATTAACAGACTAAAATGTTTACGGCTGAAATTAAACAAGGGTGAATGTGTCAAAAAGACTGAGAGAGTGACTCTACTGCCATAGACCAGTGTAGACATAACGTGTAAGCATACCCCTATTCAGGAAGGCACAAGTTAGAGGACATAGATAAGAGCACAGCCTGTAGTGGAAATATATATGGTTAAGGTACTGGTCCCCCAAAAAGAAACAGTACTTGGGGCGGTGATTGGAGCGCAGTGCGGTATCTTACCTGACTGTGGTGCTGCAGACACGGACTCCACCGCTCGTCTGTAGAGTACGGTCAGACTGCCCCATAAAATACACATGGAGGGGGCGGGAAGTGTGCAGACACCGAAAACCGGAAGTGGGCGGGAGCCGGTAAGCGCTTTGCTTTCTCTGCACTATTGGTGGTCCTCTATGACCATGAAGGTTACCTATATAATACCAAGTGTGAACTAATATTGTCCAGGACTATCTTTTTATTATCTTTAGGGGTATATACAGCTATTTAATACTATATCTGCCTACATTGCAGATAATATAAATTTGGACATATTCTTATTTATTTCCGCCGGTTTTCCCATGTCCCGTGTTTCTGTTTAGATTGTACATACTGTATGCCTTGTGGGAGTACCCACTGTTACGCTTGTTCTTTGTACTTGATTAAAATAAAGTATTTTCTACTTTGTAATATACCTTTGGCCTATTGGATCATTTTCTTTTCCTTTTTTTCCTTTTGTTGACTACGCTGACAGACAGCAAACCTTCTTGCCACAGCTCGCATTGATGTGCCATCCTGGATGAGCTGCACTACCTGAACCACTTGTGTGACTTGTAGAGTCTGTCTCATGCTACCACGAGTGTGAAAGCACAACCAACATTCAAAAGTGACCAAATCATCAGCCAGAAAGCATTGGTACTGAGATGTGGTCTGTGGTCCCCACCTGCAGAACCACTCCTTTAGTGAGTGAGTCTTGATAATTGCCAATAATTTCCATCTGTTGTCTATTCCATTTGCACAACAGCATGTGAAATTGATTGTCAAACAGTGTTGCTTCCTAAGTGGACAGTTTGATTTCATAGAAGTTTGATTTACTTGGAGTTATATTCTTTTGTTTAAGTGTTTCCTTTATTTTTTGAGTAGTGCATATGTATATTAATCTTTAGCTGTTCTTGAAGTCGTAAAAGGAGTAGTATGATGCAATTTATCAATGATAAAGTAAATTATTTTTTGGAAACCCATTATTATGGGTCTAAATGGGATCAGCACCATGATCCTTCAAGAGCCACCCATGGGCATTGTCATATTTCCTCATCTACAGGCAAGGAGGATCTCAATTTCACACCTACCCTAAATGATATTTAGGGGTGGGGTTTCTACACATGTGAGGTTTATATCCGGGTCTGGACATATGGTGATGCCTTACAACTAGTGCACATGCTACACATGGGGTTACCTTGCTCCTTGATTTAGGGTGAAACTTTCCTCTTCTGAAACAATTTGTTAATTATTGAAAATCTAACATTGTATTCACTCCTAAAAAACCTCTGATGCTGGAAGGGAAATGCATTGAATGTTGATATGCATTGGTGCAAATACTGTATATACATGCAGGCACAATCATGTTGCTGAACCAATAAGGTTGCATTTATTCCATATACCTTTTGGATATGCTTTGGTGCTAATACTTGTACAGTATGTAGGCACAGCTATGGTGCTATACCAATTAGGTCATATGTGTTTTATATACCCTTTGGGTACACAAACAACTGGTATATCTATATCTAATTTGCATATGATATATTTCTTAAATCTCTGTTAAAAGAATATACATATATATATATATATATGCAAATTTAATATACCTGTCACTGGTTTACCGCGACAGAAAGGAGCCAGAAGACCGCATCGTCTGATTTCTCCTACTCCTGAACTGATTAGAAGCACTTCACCTTCTTATTAAACGGTGTAAATTTATTTTGGCAGTGCAGGGGTTAATCTGCTCTGTTGAGAGTTCCTGAAGATAAGGCTCTCAGCTGTGCACTGTTAGCCATTCCCATCTCCTATATAATCTGGACCCTGGCTAGCACTCATTTTCAGAGCTAGCTTATGCTGCATGCCTGGAGGTGTTGTTGGTTATTATAGAAGACTTTTGGTGGGTTTAGTTGTGACTGTTCCTAGGTTTTGAGTGTGTGATAATTCTCTTTCTTCTCCTACTTTGGTTTAACCCCATTCTCCACTCCCTTGTTCATTCCTGTGTTATATATATATTTGTGAGTATATTTGTATGTTTGGTATTTATCATTACCACTTTTTGTATTACCTTGTTAGTCTGGTTGGTGTACTATGTTATACTACTACTCCTCTCTTCCCTCGGTGGGGGAAGGGGACAGACTGAGTGCGGATTCAGAAGCTAAGGCAAGGTGCGTGGCCCTGGTATCTTCACCATCAGAGGTTTTCTGGGCAACAGGGCGAGCTAGGGCACCCCTTGTGTTAGAAAAAGGGAAGGACCCCCCTGAAAAGGGCTTAATGTAGGCCATAAGGACCCTAGGGCCAGTCCTCATTGATCGGGGGCGCCATTTGCATTTCATCAGGGTGCCAACGGACGCGGCTAAGTATTGCCTGATAAGAATATTAATAGGGGTAGTTCTTAGCTACACATCAGGGTACATTGAACGCATTGATTTTATACATTTATTTTTTGTATCTTTCTCCTCATATGTGGATTTTTAATGCATACTTAATAAAATGTATTTTTATGGTATATTTTTCGGTGAACTTCAACGTCACTACTGACATCCATTTCCTCTAGGTTATAATATGTGCTCTCCATAGGTTTTTGTGATTAAAAAGCCTATGCATTTAAGATTACATTTTTACTTAACTCCTTTGATTAGACTAGAATAGTCTTCTGTGCTGTTACATTCCTCCGATTCTGGTATACTGGCCAGACAACGACATAAAAACAAACCATGATGTGAACTGGGATTAACTGGTGACAATCTGATAATGACCAGATAATGTAAGTGATAAATAACATCAGCAATTTCCCAATCATTTTTTTGTGATATTAGGGATTAAGAACATTTACGAGGCTATGTGCACACGTTCAGGAAAGTCTGCAGAATTTTCCTGAACAAAACCGGACTTTTTCTGCAGGAAGTCCGCATATTTTTTGCGCGTTTTTTCCGGAGCTTCCCAAAGCAATAATATAGCCGCAAAAATGCGAAAAATCTGTAAAATTAATGAACATGCTGCATTTTTTAACCGCAATACGTTTTTTTCGTGGAAAAAAGCGCAGCATGTGAAAAAAAAAATTGTGGAATGCATTAAAAATGATGGGATGCTTATGTACGCTTTTCTTAGCGTTTTTTCCGCGGAAAACAGACGAAAAAAACGTGAAAAATCCTGAACGTGTGCACATAACCTTAATGGGTTTTTTTATGTTAGTTTTACAGTTTCTTTCCATTTTGTGATATTAGTTGTCCATTTCATTCATATCTATTATCCAGCAAAATTCATAGCCTCAAGAACATCGAAGAATACAGGCCTAATTGTACCTTTATCATTATGTCATGCTTATGTCCCTAATGAACAGTTAGAATGGAGAAGACCCATGAACAGATCCCTATGGTACTAACATGTAACCGGAGCTTCCCCTGATCATTCTTCATTGACTAGAACATTCTGTCACCTAAATCTCCGTCACTGCCATTACCATTCATCAGTAATCCCCCGAAATTGCAATTAAGATGTCGGTTCATTACTGTCAGCTACAAGAATAAACACCTACAAAGAAAATAACTTACCCAAATGGCCTTCATTCTGGGACAGTACAATGTAACATAAAAAAATAAAAAAAATCAATGGTGGTATCTTGGTTTTTAATCGGAGTCCAGGTGGCGATGGAGCCGAGCACCACTGTCAATCCCACGGACTGTTTATGCTAATATCACTAATTCCTTTACATCCGATCTCTGGGGATGCGGCCGGGACTATCATTTTTTTCTGTGTAGCTATCTTGTAGCCTTTTTTTAGATACTTTTTTTTTTTTAACCACGTGTTAGTTTTTTTTTAATTGCAAGCTCGGACATTGAGGGGTTAATTTTTGGACGCCTATAGAAAACGCTTCAATTATGCCTGATTTTTTTTCTTCTATCGGATTAGGACATTCCCAAAGCTGCCGTGGAAACATTATATGCTTCCATTGCGTTAGCCTAATGAACACGATCTCATCTGGAGTTTCAATTTACGCTATTACTCGGCCACTGTAGGTAATAATTTACCGTTTAGAATGATTACCAGCGCGATATTTGTTTAATGACGTTTAGAAACAGAAAGTCCGCAATTGTACGGAGAACGAATGCTTACCGTATGGGGATTATTACATTTTTCTTTTTTATTTGTCTACAGTACAAGTTTAATAATTATAAATAAGAAATATATTAAATATACTGTATCTGCCCCCTCCCCCCCCCACACAATCCTCTTCTAAATTACTGCTCTCTGGTAAAATACCTGATATTAATTATCCACCCTCTCCAGAGTCCAAAAATTAACATCGCAGCCGCTGTTTGGGTTTAATGCTAATTTTATTGAAGTTGTTTTGCAAAGGGAAATATATTAAAATTAATAGGGCAAATGACAGTGGGTTGTTAAAATTAATTACGTTGCCATTTTCTTTTCTTTTGGTTTACGAGGCTTGGTAGTAGTAGCGAATTTCCTGTGCACCTGCTCCTGCTGTGGCCTAAGTGATATAGCGTCTACAAATCCAGAAAATTGTAGTATCAAATCTCCGCACCAACTGTGCAGCAGCACTATCATCAAATCCCTGCTGAGAGGCGTTTCCCATCAAATCCCTCCGGAGATTTTCTTTCCCGGTCCCTCTGTTGCAGATCTGAACTCTGACCTGAACCTTTTCCTTACATCATGCAGTAGGTGCAGCAGAAGCGGCTCGTCCTGGACAAGTTGCAAAGTATCTTGATGCCCATAGCCTCATTAGCAGGTCAGCGATTCACTTGCCTTGGGCTACTTGGGTATCAAATTTTAGCTCTTACTTCTACATTAATTTTATGATATCGCGTTATGATAAACAACAATAAGTTTGTAACAAGTAAGTTTGTTTGCTCTGACGTTTTCAAAGGATTTGTGGATTAGGTATCCCGACTTTTTATTTCTCTGCATTGTGACGTTTAGTAACTTTTTCATTATTTATTGTTTCCGCTAACGTATCACAATGTAGAAACATTTCTACGGTAATTATTTTCCGTACAGACTGTCGCTGTGATTTGCAATTGCGTATAACATGCATGTAAAACTGTCTGGAGTTTCCAAAAGCTGTTTTAATTTTTTTATTTGATTTTTTTTTTTTTTTTTTACATTTTTGATGGACATTTTTGGCCACGTTATCAAAGTCTACAGCGCAGAACGCCATGAAATGCGTCGATTGCGTTTTTGCTGCACTTTTAAAACCTGCAGTAAAGAAGTCGTTTACAAAAAGCAGGTTTTTCTGTGTTTTTGCTGCATTTTTATTGCTGCGTTTTGTTATATCTCGCGCATGTTGATCGTTTAGTGCCCCCTCCCAAAAAAAAAAAATAAAACATGATTTAACTTCCTTAGATTTTTGCACCAAAAATGCAGTGAAAACTGATACCTGTGTTTTTGCACTAAGGCTACGTTGACAATTGAGTACCGGGGCTTTGCGGACGGCTGCATACTTCCTCCCTGAAGCTCCGCCCACTTCCGCACTTCTTCCGGTTAGGTCCGCCTACCATATATATTTTTTTGAGATATTCATGGTTTGTCACATACTTTGTTTTTCAATTTTCCCCCTCGTATAAGATCTCTGCTTGCTTTTAGCAAACAGAAATCTTTTCTGAACAGCTTCTACTCCAAAGATGCTGATCCAATGGCACTGTGGACTCTACTATTCCGTCCTGTGGAGTCCAGTAAAAAAAAATTACATATGTTAGATGTGTTTTAACAAGAAATTCCACGGATGATAGCTGGCACTTAATTACAGCCTATAGATGATGAATAGTAATAATGGAATCCATTTAGATGCTTTTTTTTTCCCGCATAATCAAGACCCATTGATTTGAACATTTACAGCAATAAATAATTTAAAAAAGCAAAACAAATAAAAACAATATGAAATTGCTCCCAAATTTGCACAGATTTTTTTAAAGAAATTCTATTCACTTGCATAGTAGTATGTTACCAAGGAAAACGTTCTACAAGTATATATCGAAGCTACTTATTGCTACATAATGGAGAATAGAGGAATTGTTTTTCCATCTTCCATCTTCTGTGATCATGGTCCGATTCTCTCGGATGAGCGAAAACACGGTCGTTTGACCCAAGCCTAGCCTGGACAAACCCTTTAAGTTGTCCTAAACTATCTTTTCTTCTTGCCTATATTGTACTTTTAATAATATTGTAATATTTTTAATCTTTTAGGTTTCCCAAATCGACCAAAATGTCTTAAAGTCATCGTTAACCCCCACAGCCATAAAGGAGAAGCGTCCAATGTGTATTCCCGGCACGTTGCACCTCTTTTCAAGCTTGCTGACATTCAGACACAGGTTACAGGTAAGTTTGTTTTAATAAATAAATCAGCTGAATAGAGATAGAAAATATTGCTAAGCAACCAAGACAAGCTGAACTTTCGGCTAATCCCCACCGGCTTTCAGCGGCAGCATAAATACAGTAAATCAGGTTACATACCCATTATTAATATATCGTCTCATCTCCGGTCTTCTTCGTCCAGAGCCGTATTCCCATCAGTGGTAACTGTAATCTATTAACAAACACTACATTAAAATCTATATTTTGGATGTATTTATGTTCTAGCATAGTAAATATTTGTATAAATGAATACCTTTTTAATTTACCATTGTTTATCTCATTCTGTAAAAATAAGTAACCTGTCCCCATGGGCTCACAATGACAATTATTAGGTAACCTGTCGGTCTGTTTTTGGAACACAAGCCATCAAAGAAAACTCAAACAAAGGAAGAAATACAAACTTCATAAAAATGTCTATATATATACACATACCATCTGCATTCACATTAAATCCTAATATCGTCTAGTTCCCCCCTGCCATAAAAAAAAAACTCTGACCGGTCAACGCATGGACTGTGATAGACCTCTAAAGGTGTCCAGTGGTATCTGGCACCAAAACTTTAGCAGGAGGTCCTCTGAATACTGTAAATTGTAAGGTGGGATCTAAATGGACTTGGGTTTTATAGCACATCCCACAGATCATCAATCAGATTAAAGAGAATCTGGGGGAGAGGAGTTTTCGAAAATGGAAAACATCTTTAAGATATTTAAGTCAACACCTTGAACGCTTCTCATGTTCTTCAAACCATTCCTGAACAGTCTTTCTAATGTGTCAGGTGGATTATCCTGCTGAAGAAAGCCACTGCCATTAGTACATACTGTTGGCTTGTCATCGTAACATCCGCAAGAATGCCAGAACCCAAGTCCAGCCTTCATTGGCCAAAGTTTCTCAACAATGCGAAGAACCAGAACCATACTTTTTCCTACTGGGCATCTTGTTGCCATCTATTCCACAGATAATTGACTGATATATGACAAGCTGCAATACACTGACATGTCATCCTAACTTTTTTATAGTATTATTTCCTTCAACAACTCTTCTGTAAATAGACGGTACTGGCTAGACTTTAATCCTGTTAGAGCAGCCCTAACTCCAACTGAAAAGTTTTTGGGATTCAATTAATGCCTGAAAAATTAAGACACGCACTGCTTGTTATTTCCAACAATCTCGAATGTTTTAACGACTGTTTGTTTATTTTACATTGTTCTTGAAAATTGGCGATTTGCGCGTCTTGCATTTCTGCAACTTTTTACCCTTTGGAGAATAACAGCAGTTGTGAACATGTGATCATGATTTTACATGAAATTTTTTGCATTTTTTTCCCGACATTTTTTTTTTTACTGTTTTTCAAGGCACTTGACTCAAGGGGGTCAAGGTTTCAAATTTCCCATTTACTGCAGAGTTATAATTTTCATCACATTCATTTCAGACGATGAATAAGAAAAAAATATCACCATTTGTGTGAAATAGGTTTTTTAAGTTGCAAAAAGTTAATTACGAATCGATGATAATGATTGTATTAGTGTTATCCTCACTTTTATTCTAATCCATTACTCTAGCCGAGCTTGTGCGTTTTCTCCTGCTCAGCACAGAACGGGTTTGATGACTGTGACACCTGGTGGCCACAGCAGGGAGATGCCCGCTAAAAAGCCTGCCGTGCTGCAACTAGCAAGATTTTTTCTTATTGGAGTTTTTCTCTGAGTATTTTTTTTATTATGAGTACTTTGTAGATATTGATGAAAATGGAGGCATTTATCAATAAACTTCATGAATAAATTTTGCCTTCAGACCTGGAATTAGAAAAACTGCAGCCACATATAAATAATCCATTTTAGATGAAATCTAAAGTCCTTGAAAAGATGAGTTCACATCAGATGGATCTCTTCTACCCGAGGCCACGGTGCTCACATGCAGCAAAAGTTTTAAGGGGATCAAGGGCAAAATTTGCATTTACCCCCTAAATTGATTATATGACCTATATCACTTGTACAGAAACTCAAAAAACTGTAAATGCCTCAGTGTCCACAGATAAGTGTGTAACAGAGTGAGAGGTACCTGAATAAGAAACGTAATAAAGCCTCTAGGAAGGCATATATATATATTTTAGAATTTATAGAACCAATTTTTTTTATTTTTTTTATGTAGTTCACATCATGTATTTTATTTGTAATTTTATAAAATTGAGCAAATCCCTTGAAATTCAATTTGGGCAGATTTACAAAGTTGAAAAAGAGATATTCGATTTACATTAAATAGATTTGAAGAAACTCAAATTTGCAGGGAAAGATTAAATAAATAATACATTATAATACCTGTTCTGCCAACGCTGCTTTCCAACTGGTCCATCCATTCTTTACTAAAAGTGTGTTGCTCACAGCGTACTAATGCAGAAGAGCCTAAAGACACTCCCCGAGGATCCTGCGAGCCATATTTCTGGAACTGTATGGTGGATTTAAGGAAAATAAAAAACGGAAAACTCATGAGAGCTGTAGAAATAAAATATGAGCAAAAACGAGTCACTTTTAACCTAGTGAGTGGTCTTCTTTAATAAATAAGGCCAATAGTGGGTAACTTATAAATAGAAGGGACATCCATAGTAATCATTCAGATCTTTGTTTTAGGCTGTGCTCACATCTGTGTTGGAGGCACCGTTAGGGGCCTCAGTGTCAGTATTAGTCAAAAATTGTCAAATATTTTATGGAAAAGCGAAGGATTCCATGAAGGAATCCAATAGATCCTATTGTAGTCAACAGGGTCAACTGGATGTCATATTTGTAATAATTTGTGTAATAATGTGACCTTATGTTGCTTTTTGAGAAACAGAATGGCTTAACATGGCCATAAAACTAATTAAAAAAAGAAAATTTTCAAATTGGTGCCATTAGACAGAACCAGGAACCAGGAAAATCCTCCTTCATAAAATGTAGAAGAACAAGGTGGAGAGGAAGAGCAGCAACCTGATGACTTGATACTTTCAAGATAACGGTGGAGAAGACCCTGATGGACCTATCTTGACTTGCACAAGATCGATCTTCTTACCGATCGTTCATCCATCAAGTCGCTATAGCTCGAGACCGAACCACAGTCCGCTAAACAATATTAATAATAGAATATGTATTTATTTTACTTTTCTCTTCCCCATGACAGCACCGGTACATGAGAGATGGTCCCGCCCCCAAGAACAGGAAACCTGCAGAGGAGATAAAAGATGGGGGCGGCACCGCTCTCCTCAGTTTGGTTTCCTGTTCTTGCAGGGAACCTGCGGTGCTGCATGGGGAGGGGATCTCCCTTTGCTGTCCGGTCACGAACCGAGGTCCGCGGTGGGTGCAGCGTCGGCGGTGGCGTGCGCGCATCGCCCGCATACCTGGAGCTGCGAGGACGTCCTTCCCTACTGCGGACTCCCCGGCGTCCGCTCCTGGCCAGAGGTTGGGCCGGGGAAGGAGACGAAAGTAAGGCGGCAAGAGGCGTTCCCATCACAACGCTGGCACCAAGTGAATGGGAGAACTTCCGGTTTGTGAACCGGAAGTGACACCACATGCCGGAGAAGTGGTGTGCTGACACTCCCCGGGGGGAGGAAGTTCAGGGACGCACACACCGCTTCCTGCCCACCGATATTTAAACTGCAAGGCGGCAAACAGAAGCTGGTAACAGCCTCCTGCAAGATGGCAGATCCTGTGGAATCAGCGATCCCAGCAGAAAACCCACAGCCTGTCGTGGTACTGAGGGTCCGGTGGGTGAGTGCCTTTGTAAGGCAAACCATGTCAGTAACACTGAGTTTTCTGTATATGTATGCAGGGAAAGAAAGTTACCTTTAAACAAAAGTGTGTGCACTTTGTGATAAAAGCCTTCCCAAGACATATGAGAAGCGAATGTGCCGCTCATGTATAGAGAAAACCGTAACTGAAGAGTCATCATCATTTCTTCAGAATATAAAGGCTATTGTTAGAGATGAAGTGCAAAGCACTGTAAAGGAGCAATTAAGACAGCATGGGTTGCAGAGCTCCGTAAACCCGCCTTCTACGCCTGCCCAAACATCGGATATAGAATCTGAGGGTGAACCGGGAGAGCTTCCGCCCGAGGAGGACTCGGACCTGGACTCTTCAGATGAAGAGTGTGGTCGGCCATATGTGTTATCAGAAGATGTGGGGAAATTATTGAAGCTGGTTAGATCCACCTTGGGGGTGGAGACACCAAAGGAAAAACAAACGGTCCAGGACTCCATGTCTAGTAATTTGGAAGGGAAGAAACGAAAAGTTTTTCCGTTCCATGATAATATATTAAAACTTGTAAAGAAGGAATGGAAAAAACCGAACAAAAAGATTTCGGTTCCCCAGGCCCTTAAAAGAAAATATCCCTTTGATGAGGAAATTTGTGAGAAATGGGAAAAGGCACCTAAGTTGGACGCAGCTATTGCAAGTATCTCCAGGGGCATAGCGCTTCCTTTCGAAGATATGGGTGCCCTAAAAGACCCCCTAGATAAAAAGGCAGATGCCTTTCTAAAATTAGCCTGGGAAGCTTCAACTTGGGCGTTCAAACCAGGGGTAGCGGCTACCTGCACTGCCCGTGCCATGGTTAGATGGCTAGATGAATTAAGCGACCAAATAAAGGACAAATGTCCAAGAGACAGACTTCTAGAGGTCATCCCTTCACTACAAAATGCAGCAGGGTTCCTGGCAGACGCTGCCATTGATTCAGTTTGATTTTCTGCCCGGGCAAGTGCCCTCGCTAATTCGGGCAGGAGAGCGTTATGGTTAAAAAACTGGAATGCTGACTTCCAGTCAAAAGTGAAGCTCTGTGCCGTACCTTGTGAGGGGCAATATTTATTCGGGAAGGCGTTAGATGAAATTCTAGAGAAAGCGGCGGATAAGAAAAAACATTTCCCTCCACCTCCTTTCTTTAAACGCCGTTGGTATGACAATTGTCAGTCCTTTCGGGGATCAGGTAAAGCAGGCCGGGGCCACCCATCAGATAGAGCCATGAGAGGGAAAACTTGGGGCAACAGAAGAGAGAGAGGGTTCCTATTCAGTAAGTCAAAACCAGACCCTAAACAATGACGCCATATTCCAGGTGGGAGGAAGGCTACGGTTTTTTGTCCATCAGTGGGTAAGCTTACAGCCGTCTCAATGGATAATAAACCTATTATCCGACAGCCTACGATTAAACTTTATCTCCCTGCCTCCTCACCGAATAAAAGTTACTTGTGTGGCCAAAAATAACCAAATAGTACTAGAAAAAGAAATTCATCTTCTCCTAGACAAAAAAGTCCTGGTAAGAGTACCTCCACAAGAAGTAGGGAAGGGGATTTACAGCACCCTATTCCTCATGCCAAAACCGGATGGGTTGTTAAGAACAATCTTCAACTTAAAAGAGCTAAACAAGTTCATCCGAGTAGAAAAATTCAAGATGGAGACTCTGAAAACGGTGGTAAAACTGCTGTATCCAGGATGCTACATGGCAGTCATAGACCTTACAGATGCCTACTACCATGTACCAATCAGCATCGAGCATCAACAATATCTAAGGTTGGTAGTGCAGCTGGGTCAGGCCTTCACCCATCTACAATACCAATGTCTCCCCTTCGGGGTATCAGTGGCTCCTCGTATCTTTACAAAGCTAATTTCAGAAATAGCATCCTTCGTGAGGAGAGAAAATATCCTACTAGTGCCCTATTTGGACGATTTCCTCCTTATAGCGGACAGTCAAGAAGATTGTACAAAGGCAGTTACGAAGATGCGAGAGTTGCTGACCACGCTGGGGTGGATAATAAACTTAAAAAAGTCAAGAATGGTTCTGGTCCAGATACAGTAGTTCCTAAGGATTCAGTTAAATTCAGTCAGACAGGACTGTGTTCTTCCAGACAGAAAGATCGAAACCATAAAACAGAGGATAAGACAGATACAAGCGGCCCAATCTGTCTCGGTAAGGGAAGCCATGTCCCTCTTAGGTATGCTGACAGCAACAATTCCGGCGGTCCAATGGGCACAGCTGCATTCAAGGGACCTACAGTGGCAGATCCTGTCAGAACAAACAAAAACACCCTACAACTTAAATCGAAAAATCGTATTGCCACAACATGTACTGGACTCTCTAAACTGGTGGCTAAATTCCGAAAATTTAAAAAAAGGGGTCCCATGGTCAATCAAAAATCCGGTAGTACTGACCACAGATGCGAGCCCGTTAGGTAGGGGTGCACACCTATCAGGGCAGGTCCTACAGGGTCTATGGGATCCACAAATGCAATTAGCCTCCTCAAACCTGAAGGAATTAACAGCGGTAAGGCAAGCAATTCTTCAAACGGAAGAGGAAATCAAGGGAAGACATCTGGTAGTATTGTCCGACAACAGCACAGTGGTGTCGTATATAAATCGACAGGGAGGAACAAGATCGAGTCCCCTAATGGAAGAAGCAAGAAGGCTATTTCATTGGGCCGAAAACCATCTTTTATCCCTTACAAGTACACACTTAAAGGGGTCGGACAACCTTGTCGCAGACTTTCTGAGTCGTCACGTGCTGCACCAGGGCGAGTGGTCTCTAAATCAAAAAGTTTTTGGAGAAATCTGTGCCATCTGGGGCCTTCCTCAAGTGGATCTTTTTTCCACAAAGCAAAACCGAAAGGTAGAAAGATTCTACTCTCTGAACCCGAAAGAGAACCCGGAAGGGGTAGATGCGTTACCACACCAATGGAGGTTCCAACTAGCCTACGCTTTCCCCCCAATTCCATTAATCCCTACAGTCCTGAAGAAGATCCGAGAAGAGAAAGCACGCATAATCTTGATCGCACCCTTCTGGCCAATGAGAGCTTGGTTCACTTGGCTCAGATGTATGTCCATCTCAGACCCATGGATCCTTCCAGATGTTCCATACCTGCTACACCAGGGTCCAGTAACACATCCTCAAGTACACAGTCTACACCTCACTGCTTGGAACTTGAGAGGGGACTGCTGCTAGCGAAGGGATTCTCAGACCCATTAGTTACTACTCTGATGTCCAGCAGAAAGAAGATCACATCTGATAAATATCAAAAAGTATGGGGAAAATTTTTAGAATTTTCAGGCCGAAGTAGAACAGATACCGCTCAGAAAGTTCCATTATCAAATCCTAGAATTTCTCCAAAAGGGTCTGGAGAGAGGATTATCTACCAGCACCCTAAAAGTGCAAGTCTCGGCGCTTGGCGCTCTATTTGACCAAAAATTGGCTGATCACCCCTGGGTATATAGGTTCATTCGGGCCTCCTTTACAGCCAGACCATTCAAACCTCATCCAAAGGTCGCTCCCTGGGATCTAAATTTAGTTTTAAATGCTTTAACCACCTCTCCTTTGAGCCTCTTTCCTCCATATCAGTAAAAGTGCTAACTTTAAAAACTGTTCTCCTAATTGCCCTTACCTCAGCCAGATGCATTAGTGAGCTCCAGGCTATATCTATAGACCCTCCTTACACTACAATTTTGGAGGACAGGGTAATTATAAAATCTGATCCGGCCTTTTTTACCAAAGGTCAACTCAAAATTCCACAGGGACCAGGAGATAGTTTTGCCCTCTTTTTGTGCTAACCCAAAATCCCAGGGAGAAGAAACCCTCCATTGCTTGGACGTCAGACGTTGCCTACTTCAATATATAGAAGTAACAAATCCATGGCGACAGTCTTCAGCCCTTTTTGTCTCTTTCCAGGGGGCAAACAGGGGTAAAAAGGCCACAAAATCAACCATTGCACGGTGGCTCCGTATGGCTATATCACTTTCCTATTCCTCTTCGGGGCAGGTCCCTCCACCTGGTGTTACGGCCCACTCTACTAGGGCTATTTCCACATCTTGGGCAGAAAGGGCAAATGCGTCTATAGAGCAAATTTGTAATGCAGCAGTATGGTCTTCACCCTCTACTTTCTTCCGCCATTATAGATTAAATCTGGGGCTATCAAATCTCGCCTTCGTGAGAAAAGTGCTATCTGCCGTTATCCCACCCTAGAGGTTCTTTCTATTTCTTCCTCTCATGTACCGGTGCTGTCATGGGGAAGGGAAAAAATGATAATTACTTACAGGTAATTTGATTTTCCAGATCCATGACAGCACCGCTCTAATTCCCGCCCTATCTTGGTGATGGTTGTGTGACTCACAAAAAAAATAAAAATAATATACATACGTAAGATGGGGTAATAACCAAGTAATATAACAATAAATAAATAGTCTTCAGAGATTAATATATGCCTAAGACTAACAAAGCGGTTATCTTACATTCTCTGTAAACAAACTGAGGAGAGAGGTGCCGCCCCCATCTTTTATCTCCTCTGCAGGTTTCCTGTTTTTGGGGGGCGGGACCATCTCTCATGTACCGGTGCTGTCATGGATCTGGAAAATCAAATTACCCGTAAGTAATTATCATTTTTCTACGGCCTCTATAATGATTGCTGACTATTTCTGAATAAGTCTTATGAAAAATATATATTTTTTTTAATTTAAATAATAATCATCCCAGAAAATATTTTTAAACACAAGACAAATAGAAATTTACGGCAAAAAAAAAAAAATACAAAAATGGCCCTTTCTAATGGTGGAAAATAATAACAAAATGAATAAATAATAATACATTTGATATTTGAGTGTATCATTGACTTTTAACGTTGGGTCCCAGTTTCACTATAATAAATATATTCTTTTTTTTTTCTACTCAGATTATAATGTTACCCTGTCTAGAATACCAAAACAGCCCCGTAACTCATTCTTATACCAGACCTCAGCCATGAACAGACAGGCATGAAAGATTTATGTAATCTTGCATATAACGATGCACATTCTTACACAAAACATCCATCTGTAAGTGTCATGTCAGTCAAGAGGAATCTTTGATGGTTGGTTACAGCTGTGGAGCCTCTTCTGGCATTACCGCCCTATAAAATGCTAAACGTGGTTGCGCTGCTCTCTGCCATCTGCAGCTTGGCTTTTCCGTTTTGCTCTGGCATTTTATACGATGCACAGGGCATCACGAGAGGCTCAGACGACAATGTAGAGTGACAGATTCATTTCCTCCGGAGGGTACATATTCTGGTATGCTCTTGTGCCACCCTTCTTTTTGTGCTTTATTGCAAAGTTACTGGTATTTGGCTTTTTTAATTCTTCTGTACTTGTCCTTTACCAGGTTCTCTACACAACATTGGATATTGGTAATCAATTAGTTGCTCAATTTCTCAAGATTTATTAATCATTAATATATAATTGACTATTAAAACATACTATACCAATCCTTATGTTCTGGGGCAGCCGAATATTTCTGGCTCAGAATTTAGTTCTCCTCTTTCCCGAATCAATATGGCTGACTAAGAATAAATGGGGTCCCATGCAGAATCATCTATTGATATCCCCCTTATGGTTTTCAATTTAGTGCCTTAATAATACAGTCCTACAGTCATACAGGTTTAGGCACCAAGTGTGAGAGTTAAGATATATTGGTTGGCACAGAACCTGCATTATCATTATATTTTGGCAGGATTTGACACAATCATTTGACAAGGAAAACAGTAACGTCCAGTTGCCAATTTATTCATGAATTTCTATTAGGATTATAGTCCAGATTTTTTTTTATTCCAGAAACAAAATTTTATGCATTTTAAAATGGCTTTAAGGTGTTGACCTATTTTGCAAAATTATAAAACTTATGGCATATGCTGAAAATGTATACATATAAATGTTAATGTGTTTTTTTTTTCTTTCTCCATAGAAACTAACTATAAAGGGCATGCCCTTACATTGCTTAAAGAGTGTGAACTCCGGGAGTTTGACGGGTATGCTCTTTATCTACTAAAGTTTGGATAATTCAATGTGTAGTTTGGTAGTACATTATATACAGTATATTTAGCCAGTGTAAGCTTTGCAGACATTGGGAAAGTGAACTGAAATGTACAAAATATCAAGAGTAGCAACAAAATCACTGGTGTTCTCAGTAATTGCGTGGAACTGGGTTAACAGGCAGTGACCATCGGCAGCAGTCACCTGAGATTATTCCTATCAGGCGAACGGCGGGAGACACAGGGCAGAATGCAAAAGAGGGGTGACTGTCTGGGACATAGGTGTATATATATATATTTTTTTTGTGCAGTACTGTGGAGCAAATATTAAGTGATTGTCCAGCTTTTGCTATACATTTAATGTGTAGACCAGGAAACTCTAAGCCAACACAGTAAAGATGTCTGTAGGGATACATTAGCCTGGCAAAGGCCAGGGGCATATATTAAGCTAATTGGTTCCATAGTAAAAGTCCTCACATTCTCCATGACAATTTTTTTTAGCAGAATAGGGTTATCACAGAAGGGCCCTTCCAACATTTGAAGTCAGGAAGAGGTACATGTATTGTGGAATGAGCATAGCAATGTATCCCTACTGAAGCTCCTTAGTGCTTTCACCCACTACCATACACCTTGAATAGCCTCCATAGAGCATGATGCTACCAAAATGCCTCACCTTCCACACACAGTATGATTCCCCCACTGTGAATTCCCTACACAAATCGCCCTTACAGTAGCCCCTACATGCAAAGCATGGTGACCCCACAGTGCCCTCAGCAAAGTATAATGATCCACAGTACGCCCAACACATCGTGATGCTGCCCAGTGCCCATAACACAGAATGATTGTGTGAAGCAATTTTCTTTTAAAATGCCCTCCACTAAGCATGAAGTCCCCATAGTTCTTCTTCATGCAATATTATACCCCACATTCATCACACCGACAGTGTGATCCCCTACAGCTCCCCATACAGAATCATATCCCTCAAAGTCCAAAACACCCAGTATCATGACCCCCACACACAATGTAATGATTCCACAGCCCCCCAAAGTGTGATACCTAACAGCCCCCACACAGTATGATGGTCTCCACATGTAGTATGATGTCCTACAGCCTTCCAGTCATAATACCCAGAGTATAATTTCCCAGAGCCCACCACACACAGTATTATGGCTCAACAGCCCTCCTACACACACACACACACACACACACACACACACACACACACACACACAGTATGATGACCTTACAGCTTCTCATACAGTATGAAGCTCCCACAATCCCCAACACAATGCCATGGTCCCCACATCTTCCCTGCAGTATAAGGTCCCCATCAGCTCTTCCCGACCATACGCACACAGTACGAGGCCCCCACAGTCCTCCACAAAGTATCATGACACCTACAATCCAGGAGAGGGTGGCAATTGTAAGAGAATATCGTAAAAGATGTATAAGGGCTTAGCAGACTTATCTGACTGACTGGGTTGGGGGTTGGTGATTGAAGGGGGTTGAACGAGACTTGATAACTTAAGCAATGAGCTGGCAGGAGATCGTTCTATAGAAATTAATGTACAGGAGAGAGGTGGTGGGCATCAGGAGCTAGCGCTCCAGAGGTCCTGGCTGGCCTCAAAGTGTTCAATATATAGCAGCAACTACTCTTCTACTCTACTCAATAAAGTTAAAAAAGTCTGACAGTGAAACATCTGTATCTATCTGAAAAAGATGAAGACAGCACTCAAAGTCCAAAATATAATGGTGTATTGACCCATCTCCCCAAACAATCACTAATTGTGGAAACTTCACACTAGACCTCAAGCAGCTTGGATTGTGGTCTCTCCACTCTTCCTCCAGACTCTGGGACCTTGATTTCCAAGGTCTCTGTCATTGTAAATTTGTTTACTGTAAATGATATCTATAACTCTGTATGTAACCCCTTTCTCATGTACAGCACCATGGAATTAATGGTGCTATATAAATAAATAATAATAATAATGTAGGTCCACTGTGTTTTAGCAAGACCAAAGTCAGCGCAGCCATCTACCAGGAAATTTTAGAGCACTTCATGCTTCCCTCTGCCGACAAGCTTTCTGGAGATGTAATTTCATTCTCCAGCAGGACTTGGCACCTGTCCACACTGCCACAAGTACCAATACCTGGTTTAAAAACAACAGTATCACTGTACTTGATTGGCCAGCAAACTCGCCTGACCTTAACCCCATAGAGAATCTATGGGGTATTGTCAGGAGGAAGATGAGAGACACCAGACCCAACAATGCAGACGAGTTGAAGAATGCTATCAAAGCAACCTGGGCTTCCATAACACCTCAGCAGTGCCACAGACTGATCGCCTCCATGCCACGCCGCATTGATGCAGTAATTGCTGGAAAAGGAGCCCCGACCAAGTACTGAGTGCGTTTATTGAACATACATTTCAGTAGACCAATATTTCAGATTTTAAAATAATTTTTCAAGCTGGTGTTATAAAGTATGCTAATTTACTGAGATTTACTGACTTTTGGGTTTTCATTGGCTGTAAGCCATAATCATCAACATAAACAGAAATAAACACTTGAAATAGATCACTCTGTTTGTAATGACTCTATATAATATATGAGTTTCACTTTTTGTATTGAAGAACTGAAATAAATTAACTTTTTGATGATATTCTAATTTTGTGTGATGTACCTGTACAATAAGTTGAAAGGAGGGAACTACTGTAAATACAAAATTCTTGTATCCTGTGACTAGTGATGGCTTCTATTTCCCTATTTTACTCCAAAGCAGTTAATCCTTGATGTCGATAAACTAGAGAGGGAAGGTGTGATCTACATGACATCAGTGGAAGTGACTGACAATATATTACCCAGTGCATTAATTGCCTGGCAATATTATCGGTGTTCTGTATTGTTCCACCCTGCCACTCATGTAATGTCATTCTTTCTTTTATAGACACAAAGTAAGCTCACTGCTAATATAATAAAGCCAGAAAGCGATCCTATAATAACATCAGCGTATCCCAAAAACAAACAAAAAAACAGTTAACGTACAAATTTCGGAGCATATGTTTATAAGTAATTTTCCTATAATTACACTCCTTATTAGACACAGAGCGAATCATTGTTTTCTTTTATGCAGAATTGGCAAAAGCTGTTTGTACTCTCAGCTAAAATAGTGTCCTTTCCATTATTTCCTATTTACATATTGCTGACTCTGTTTGCAGGACTTGACAGTCCTCTTCCAACAAATAAGCAAAATATAATAATTAGGTGAAAACTTGCTTTAAAAAGAAAAGTATTTACAGCAATTCTGTGTAGTGTACAATTTAGTTACTATTTGGACTGCTATGTAATGAATATACAGTACCTGTTTTGAAACGCTAATAAAAAAAAAAATGACAGATGACCTGATTAAATATATACCTCCAGGATGGTACTTGAGGGAAAATTATTGACCTTTATAATAATAATAATAATTTTATTAATATAGCGACAACATATTCCACAGCGCTTTACAAATTATAGAGGGGACTTGTACAGACAATAGACATTACAGCATAACAGAAATCACAGTTCAAAACAGATACCAGGAGGAGTGAGGGCCCTGCTCGCAAGCTTACAAACTATGAGGAAAAGGGGGGACACGAGAGGTGGATGGTAACAATTGCTTTAGTTATTTGGACCAGCTATAGTGTAAGGCTCAGGTGTTCATGTAAAGCTGCATGAACCAGTTAACTGCCTAAGTATGTAGCAGTACAGACACAGAGGGCTCTTAACTGCATAAAGTGTATGAAAACATGATGCGAGGAACCTGATGGTTTTTTTTTTGAATGGGCCACACAGGGATAGTTAGGTTAATGCGTAGAGGCGGTAGGCCAATCTGAACAAAAGAGTTTTTAGGGCACGCTTAAAACTGTGGGGATTAATCGTATTAACCTAGGTAGTGCATTCCAAAGAATCGGCGCAGCACGTGTAAAGTCTTGGAGACGGGAGTGGGAGGTTCTGATTATTGAGGATGCTAACCTCAGGTCATTAGCGGAACGGAGGGCACGGGTAGGGTGGTAGACTGAGACCAGAGAGGAAATGTAAGGTGGTGCTGAGCCATGGAGTGCTTTGCGGATGAGGGTAGTAGTTTTATACTGGATTCTTGAGTGGATGGGTAACCAGTGTAATGACTGGAACAAGGTAGAGGCATCGGTGTAACGGTTGGTGAGGAATATGATCCTGGCAGCAGCATTCAGGACAGATTGGAGAGGGGAGAGTTTGGTGAGAGGGAGACCGATTAGTAGAGAGTTACAATAATCCAGGCGAGAATGAATAAGTGAAACAGTAAGAGTTTTTGCAGAGTCGAAAGTAAGAAATGGGCGAATTCTAGAAATGTTTTTGAGATGCAGATAAGAAGAGCGAGCCAGTGATCGGATGTGGGGGGTGAGTGAAAGCTCGGAATCAAGTATGACCCCAAGGCAGCGGGCATGTTGCTTTGGAGTAATGGTGGAACCACACACGGAGATGGCAATGTCAGGCAAATGTAGGTTAATGGAGGGTGAAAACACGAGGAGTTCAGTTTTTGACAGGTCCAGTTTCAGATAGAGGGAGGACATGATGTTAGAGACAGCGGTAAGACAATCACTGGTGTTTTCGAAAAAGGTCGGCATGATAACAGGAGAAGAAGTGTATAATTGGGTGTTGTCAGCATCGAGATGGTACTGGAAACCAAATCTACTTATTGTTTGTCCAATAGGGGCAGTATATAAAGAGAAGAGGAGGGGGCCTAGGACTGATCCTTGATGAACCCCAAAAGTAAGGGGAAGGTGAGAGGAGGAACCAGCAAAAGATACAGTGAAGGATCGGTCAGAGAGATAGGAGGAGAACCAGGAGAGAACGGTGTCCTTGAGGCCGATGGAGCGGAGCATAGTGAGGAGGAGCTGATGATCCACAGTGTCGACCATTAGATTTAGCTGAAGTAGGTCATTAGAGACTTTAGTGAGGGCAGTTTCAGTAGAGTGTAAAGAGTGGAAACCAGATTGAAGAGGGTTGAGAAGAGTTATCTGAGAGATAGCTGGTAAGATGGGAGTGGACAAGGCGTTTGAGGAGTTTAGAGATGAAGGGAAGATTAGAGACAGGTCTATAATTAGCGGCACAGTTTTGATCGAGGGATGGTTTTTTAAGTAATGGATGTATGATGGCATGCTTAAATGAGGGTGGAAAAATACCAGAAGTGAGAGAAAGGTTGAATATTTTTGTTAGGTGAGAGGTGACAGCCGGGGAAAGGGACTGGAGGAGATGTGACGGAATGGGGTCATTGATGCAAGTGGTTGGGCGAGAAGATGCAAGGAGCCTGATTACTTCTTCTTCTGTAACTGGTTCAAAGTCAGAGAGTGAACTAGATGCAGTGGGGGAGGGAGGACAGTGCATGGTATGAAGAGATTGGGAGATGATTTCCTGTCGAATGTGGTCAATTTTTTCTTTGAAGTAATTGGCCAGATTGTCAGCGCAGAGATCCGTGGTTGGGGCCTGCACTCTTGGGTTGAGTAGGGACTGGAAAGTGTCAAAGAGACGTTTAGGGTTATTGGACAGCGAGGTGATGAGGGTGTTGAAATAGGTTTGTTTGGAGAGGTTGAAGGGCAAAGTTGTATGTTTTTAACATGAACTTATAATGAAGGAAATCTTTGGGTAGATTATTTTCTCCACATACGTTCGGCGCACCTGGAGCACCGCTGCAGGAAATGTGTTTGCAGCGTGTGCCACGGTAGTCGCCGTCTGTGCTGAGTTGTTCTATGTATGTAGGGTTTCATTGTAATGCTTCAGAGCAGAATCAGGACAGGAGATTGGGGCCAATGAGGACTGCAAGTTCTTCATAAGTTTCTGGGTGTTAATGGCCTGTATGTTTCTATAGGTGTGGAAAGTGGGGGTGACCTGAGCGGGATGGCAGTTCTTGATAGAGAATGAAAGAAGGTTGTGGTCAGAGAGCAGGAGAGGGGAGTTTGTGATATCATCCACTGAGCAAAGCTGGGGGAAGACCAAGTCAAGGGAGTTTCCATCTTCACGAGTTGGAGAGTTAGTATGGTGCGAGTGGCCGAAAGAGGAGGTTAGAGATAAAAAGTGAGAGGCAGATGGGGAGAGAGGAGAAGCAATGGGGATGTTGAAATCAACCATGATGAGAGTGGGGGTGTCACAGGAGAGAAAGTGTGGAAACCAGGTGGCAAAGTGATCCAGGAACTGATGAGAGGGGCCAGGAGGATGATGCACCACTGCCACTCGCATGGAGAAGGGGATGTAGAGTCTGACAGCATGGACCTCAAAGGAAGGGAAGACAAGTGAGGGTACTTGGGGGACAACTTGGAAGGTACATTTCTTATAGTTTCAAAGTTTTTGTGGAAAGCTGAAAGGGTTAAATGAGCAAATGAGTCTACAGGAGTTGAGAATTCTGAACAGCGTATTACATTTAAAGGGTTTTCCACTCTTTTTTTTTTAATTAAAGTTAACATTCTGATAAAAGAAGAAAACAAACATACATACCATAGAAATCCGCCACTCGCTCCTGTGCTGCCACTCTGGCAGTCTCTGCCAGACCACCAGTTCATTTTAGGTCTTGGAACAAACATTAAGCCGTGGATTGTTCACATGATGAACCATTGGGGTCCATCTTGGCTTTTTGAA
Source organism: Ranitomeya imitator (assembly GCF_032444005.1). Lineage (NCBI taxonomy): Eukaryota > Metazoa > Chordata > Amphibia > Anura > Dendrobatidae > Ranitomeya > Ranitomeya imitator. The sequence goes on along the minus strand of NC_091288.1, from coordinate 54,115,759 downwards.
AAGTTTGAAGATGTGAAAGTAGTAAACCATACATTACACTTTATAATTAGTTAAAAATAATACGTTAAGCTATAAAAGCGGTAGCCATAGCACTTGTAAAGCAGTTTATGGAATAAAAGTTTTTTTTTTACTCCATATGCTTCCAGACATCAAGAATAACAAATTCAGCAAAACTTACCCCCTGCTTCTTTGCTGCTACCCCAGTTTTTTTTTTGACAGGCTGCAGTGGTGACATAATGATTACGGTGGTCATCTCGCTTCGGGCCACGGGACGCACGCTAACACTTCATTTATTGCAGCTATGCTTCCTTTTCTCATGCCACGTTAGCAAATAATATAATAGGAACACTGTTTGCTATATACAGACTTCCTTGAGAAAGGCAATGTATGCCGAAACGTTGGAATTTTGATGTCTGTTATCTTATTGCTGGCTGCTAAATAAATTTATTCCTATTTGAGAGCAAAAAGTTGTGGACTTGTTGAGTGCCGAAGGTTTTCTTTATCGTAATGATTACGGTGCACATGACCACTGTGGCCAATCAGTAGCCTCAGCAGTGATGCTGAGAAAGACAGAATGGACCACTCAGTCGGTGATTGGATGCAGTGCTCATGTGTACTGTAGATGTAACTTAAATGCTGAAGCCTGTCAGAAAAACGTAGGGCAGCGACAGACACAGTGCTTGATCCATAGAGGAGTATGTTATGTCTGTTACTAATGACAACTTTATGAAATAAAAAAAACTTTTTTTAAACTCTCTTAAAAAAAAAATTAAACATATGGACACAATTGTTAAGTAAGTCAATTGGTTGTGGGCTATGGCGTTCTTTATTAAATATAATTTATCCATAAATAACTTTAAACAATGGGGAGCATAGCAGCAATGACATCCCTACTATCCCAGCAACGATAAAGAGCTTATTCACAACCTGGACAGCTACTTTTTACAAAAAAGTACTCCTCCTTGTAAAATTTAAAAAAAAAACACATACTCACCTTCCACACCGGCACGTTTCCAAAGATGTCAGCATCGGGTCGACCGGGATTTGTATGGCACTGTTATGGCATGTGAGCCCTGCAGCTAATCAAGCGCTACTTTGTTTTTTATTTAATGAGGAATACTACTTACTTTGAAAGGTGTTGACGACACCTTTAGTTTATACACTATTTAGGTAGGTCAAATGAATAAAAATATATAGTGACCCACCTCTCACTGGGCAATGCTCCCTCAATAACATTAACATCACAGGTCACACAGCTGAACCAGTCATTGCTTGTTTCTATTGAACCCTAATATGTCAAGCTGCATGGAAAAATTCCCACCAAAAAGTACCAACTAGATCTCATGTGGATCCTTCTCTAAGTTCCAGGATCCTTCTAGTCATGTGAAGGGATTTTCACATTGCAGCATACAGCTGTCCCACCATTTACCTTCCCCACTGTCCCCGAATCCTTCCATCTGCTTCTGTGACATCTGTAGTGGTACCTGCCCTTCCTGTCTCTTCTCTTATTGCCACATGGCACCATGCTCTTGTTGCTGGCAACACTGGGCAACAGTTCTAGATCTGTGTCCTCTAGGAGATGTAATGTTAACTTTTGTCAGTGTTTGCCCCTTGCTGTGTGCTTTAGGTGGAGCTACAAGCTATTTTAGCTCCTGAAATCCTGGTGCCCCCTACCAGTTATCATCTGACTTGCTTCCGTAACCTTGTGTGCCTTGGTATATTCCCAGTGGACATTCCTGATTTTGACCTCCTCTAATTTTTTTTCATCCCTACACCGGCGTCTTCATTTTGACCTGGCTACCAGACCCTTCTCTTACCTCTGGTTCGCTCCTCCTATTTACTTCATTACAAGACCCTACACTTAGAAATGCTGTATTGGTTCTCTCCTGCAATGTAGTCAGCAAAGCCAACATATTCAATGAAGACTGGGTGGGGGGGAAATAATAAAAGTGTAACTTTTCGAAAAGCATGGCTTGCAAAGTCATTTGTGCTGCCTAAATCATCACATAAAGTATAAATAACACTGTAGTAAAGAAGCGAATTAAATAAATTGTCCTTACAAATGCATGCTGTTAATTACTTCCCTTGCATATTAATAGTAATTAACATCTTAAATTATGACTATATTTCTGTAAAATGTTTACAGCTCCTCAGTGTCTCTATAACTCACTGAAAAGCGGCAGAATATTATTATGATAGATTACAAAGTAGCGCGTAGATTGCTCAGAAGTACGATGGAGTAAAATAATTACTGGATTGAGATGTTGCGCTTCACTTATGGCTCTGTTTTTTACCAATTAGTTTCACCATACATATAATATACAAAATGCAGAATGTGTTAATAATTTAGGCCACTTGGGTATATAATCTAAAGTACAATCATTAAAGTGTTGCATGAAAATAATTGTATTTTTCTCTTCTTTTACAGGATAGTTTGTGTCGGAGGTGATGGGACAGTCAGTGAAGTTGTCCATGGTCTTCTACTTAGAGCCCAGATGGATGCTGAGAAGACTATAAATGGTAGTTTTTCTCCTGTCAGAGCCACTGTGCCACTTGGTATCATACCAGCAGGTAAAGATGTTTTTCCACACAAAATATTTAAGTCCCTCTATATAATAAAACATTTTGTTTCATAACTGTTGGTGGATACAGTGCCAATCAAATTTGGGGTGGTTCTCCTTTTCCTAACCATGTATATGGCTGATGGATTTGCATCCTTTTCACTCCCAGAGTTTGTGTCCTAAAGGAAACCAGTCAGGAGCTTTGGGTCACCAAACTACTTGCATTATTGAGTAGAGTAGTAAAAAAAACAAATTCAAGTATTCCTTTCCAGCTGCAAATGGATATTCCGTCACTGAAAACATACATTTTGAATCAGACTGCAAGTGCACCAAGTGGGTGGGCTGGTTTCCATCTAGTGTATTTGGCCCACCTTTGGTGTACGTGCAGCCTCATATACATAAATATACAAAGTAGATTTTCTCAGTGATGGAAAATCAATTTGATGCCAGGAAGGGGTGTTTGAACTTGTCCTATGCAGCCTTACCCAGAAATCTAATCCGTTTGGGAACCCATATCTGACAGGTTCCCCATTAATGACTGTTGCTCAATATTGTATTTGTTGACTGGTACTTTGTTCTATTACGAAGGGCCCCATGTGGGTGTAAAAACAAATACACATATTATCACCTATCAAGCTAGTGATGTTCCACTGTACTGCTGCTTGTGTCCTCCAGAAGGCTCCTTGCCTGTTCTTTAAAATGACCACTGCAGGCAATCAATGGCCCTGAGTAGCTGCAGCCTTCACATTCCATCTGAGCCAGAAGAGACAGTCCCTTCCCATTAAGATGAAATGTGATGTCCCCACCAGAAAAAGAAGCCAGGAAGCTGGTGGGAGACACAGGAAGTGGAAGGAAGAATGTGGTGCCGGTCAGGAGCTGTCCAGAGGCAAAAATATTGTTTTAAAGACCTCACACTGGTTAAAACTGTATTACGTAAAATTAAGGCTGGGCCTTCACACGTATCATACAAAACATCTCAGACATTTCCACCTGATCTTGCAGATTCCTTCCACGCTCCAATAATATAATGCTAGGGTTATTGCTCCTGGGATGCGCGCTCAAGACAGGAAAATTACATTGTGAGCTCCAGTGAGTACAGGGACTGATATCAGTAATGGTAGTCTACGTACATTGCTGCAGAAAATATTGACTCAATATCAGACCCCTTTCAGACGTCTGTTTTTTGTATCTGTATGTGGTCCGTTTTTTTAAAGACCGCAAATATGAACTCAGGCACACCCATCGTATTCAGTGGAGGTGTGCACATATCAGGTTTTTCAATCGGACCGTGTGACACATGGCAGCTTTTTGTCAGCAGAACGTACAGGCATCTGGGATGAAGTGGTACAGATGCACTGTTCCCAGGCACCGGCTGCTGAAGGCAGCTCTCCTCATTGTCACCTGGTCTCCATGTGATCAGTAGGGTTGAGCGACCTTTACTTTTATAGGATCGGGTCGGGTTTCACGAAACCCGACTTTTTCAAAAGTCGGGTCGAGTGAAATCGGCCGATCCTATAAAAAAGTCGGGGTCGGCCGAAACCCGAAACCCAATGCAGTGCATTGGGTTTCCATGGTTCCCAGGGTCTGAAGGAGTGGAAACTCTCCTTCAGGCCCTGCGATTCATATTTTAGTGTAAAATAAAGAATTAAAATAAAAAATATCGCAATACTTACCCTCTGACGCGCCCTGGTACTAACCGGGAACCTTCCTCCTTCGAATCAGCGCTTCCAGGACCTTGCGGTGATGTCGCGGTGACGTTGCGGCTTGTGATTGGTCGCACGGCCGCCCATGTGACCGCTCGTGCGACCAATCAGAAGCCGTGACGTCACCGCAACGTCACCGAAGGTCCTGCAAGCGCTGATTCTTAGGAAGGAAGGCTGCCGGAAAGAAGCAGGGCGCGTCCGAGGGTGAGTATATTCCTATTAGGTATATACTCACCCTCGGACGCGCCCTGCTTCTTTCCGACAGCCTTCCTTCCTAAGAATCAGCGCTTGAAGGACCTTCGGTGACGTCACGGCTTCTGATTGGTCGCGCGAGCGGTCACATGGGCGGCCGCGCGACCAATCACAAGCCGCAACGTCACCGCGACGTCACCGCAAGGTCCTGGAAGGCTGATTCTAAGGAAGGAAGGTTCCCGGTTAGTACCAGGGCGCGTCAGAGGGTAAGTATTGCGATATTTTTTATTTTAATTCTTTATTTTACACTTAAATCTGAATTCCGATACCAATTCCCGATATCTTAAACATATCGGGAATCGGTATCGGAATTCCGATTCCAGATTCAAAAGATCGCCGACTTCATGGCCGACCCCACACAGGGGTCGGGTTTCATGAAACCCGACATTGCCAAAAGTCGGCGACTTTTGAAAATTTTCGACCCGTTTCGCTCAACCCTAGTGATCAGCATGACCAGGCGACAATGATACGAGTTGTATTCAGCACACGCTGAAAGCTCTCACGCTAGCGGTGACATTAGTGAGATGAATGGAGTTCATTGGCTATGAACCCCGCTCTCCTTATTCACGTCACCGTGGGACGCTATAACGCATAGCTTAGTGTCTCCACTGGATGGCAGGCTTAACGCTCACATCATACCAGTGTTCAGCCTGGCATCTATGTGTAGCAAAGCTAGACTCGTCAAGGGACAAATGGTTGTTTATTTTTTTATTTTATTTTTTTTACAGGGCACATGGGTTTCAATAGATTTTTGGCATAAAGGTGAATATAACTTGTTTATTTTTAAATAAACGTGTAAAACAGGGTGTTGAATTTTATTTCAAATAAAGGACTTCATTCTTGCTGTGTGTTTATTTCCAAACTTACTATGGTGTTAGTAATTGAGGTGTCTTGGATGCCTCGCCATTACTAACCCTGATGTCAGCTGCTAAAACAAAGCTGACATCAACTTGATATAGAAGGGTTAATAGTTTACCTTTAAGTGCCTTTTGCCTTTAATTGCTAGAATTACTAGAATCTGTTGATGCAGTAGTCTGATAGTCTCCCCTTCAAGGAGGCTAAATTTCTTATCATGTATATTCTCAATAGTCAGCCACAACATGCTCTGGGTACGTGAGAGAATAAAGGTTAGTATGACCCTGGGTGATGGTGGGGGCTACATGAATTAAATTGAGAGTTACATTTGTTGTAAATGGTATAAAATATTGCCTCTTGCTGCATTACATCAGATAAAAGTGACTTGCTCACAGAACATGTGTGCAGTTTCCGTTGTCTCCAAGCGCGCTTGTAAAATGATGAGCGTAACCTCCTGATTTGGCCTCACTGGTGATCTGTCAGCTGACATTGGGTCAGAACGAAAACAGCTACGACAAACTCCAACCCTATTACCCTGCTTGTCACCAAGGCAGGGCAAGTGGGAAGAGCGAAGCTAAGAACCAGATTTGGCACATCTTAAGGATGCACCATTTCTAGGACAACTTAAGGCTGATATTGGTAGCCTGGATGAGGAGGCTATTAATTTCAGCCCACAGCTGTCTGTTTAGCCTTTGCTTGTTTGATTTTATAGGGTGACCCTATGTCATTTTTTTTCTGGGATCCCCCATAAATTCACCACTAATAGCTAAGCAAACTGCTGCGAGCTGTTAATAATAGCCTGGGAACCTTTTGGCATATTGTCCCTTTTGCCAGATTATTAACATCAGCCCACAGCCATGGGCTTTACCTCTGTTGGTTATAAAAATTACACTGGAGCCCATGCCATATTTTTTATTTAATTCTTCATTTTACACAGGATGTAATTAGTAGGTGCTGAATACAACTTCCATCATTGTTGCCTGGTTGCGCTGATCACAGGGATACAAAGCGACAATGATGAAAGCTGCCTTCAGCATCGAGCACCTGGGAACAGCGCCAACTGTACCACATCTTCTCAGGGGCCCGTTTGTGACACACGGATGGCACACGGATGTGACAGATTGACAGAACATGGATATACGGATGGCATACAGACACGGACAACGGATCTCACCAGTACTGGTTTTACCTGTGCAGGAGTCACCACCAGGACTTATGAAGGAGGCCTAAGTAAGAGGAAATAAAGTAAAACAGACATCCTGTATGTGTGAACATTTTTTTTAATAGTAAATGATAATAATTTAATTTATTATTAGAAAAACAGAAGTAAATAAATTGCATTTACAAAGCTTTGCAAGTATGCGGCAGTCACTTATTATTAATGCATGAACACATGGCAAAGCCTGGAGCCGATCTGCCTGTTTCCATTGGCATTTGTTGCTGTGGAATCCATTTATAAGTAGCCACATGGGCTAAATAAGAGTAAGGCACCAAAAAAATTTCTATCTATCTAGAGAAAAATGAAGCAGCACAAATTGGTGGACAAAAAGTTCAGCTTTGGTCTCATCTGACCCCAGCATTTTAACCCCTTAAGCCCCGAGGGTGGTTTGCACGTTAATGACCGGGCCAATTTTTACAATTCTGACCACTGTCCCTTTATGAGGTTATAACTCTGGAACGCTTCGACAGATCCCAGTGATTCTGACATTGTTTTCTCGGGACATATTGTACTTCATAATAGTGGTAAAAATTCTTTGATAGTACCTGCGTTTGTTTGTGAAAAAAACGGAAATTTGGCGAAAATTATGAAAATTTCGCAATTTTCCAACTTTGAATTTTTATGCAATTAAATCACAGAGATATATCACACAAAATACTTAATAAGTAACATTTCCCACATGTTTACTTTACATCAGCACATTTTGGAACCAAAATTTTTTTTTGTTAGGGAGTTAACCAGCAATTTCTCATTTTTACAACACCATTTTTTTTTAGGGACCACATCTCATTTGAAGTCATTTTGAGGGGTCTATATGATAGAAAATACCCAAGTGTGACACCATTCTAAAAACTGCACCCCTCAAGGTGATCAAAACCATATTGAAGAAGTTTATTAACCCTTCTGGTGCTTCACAGGAATTTTTGGAATGTTTAAATAAAAATGAACATTTAACTTTTTTTCACAAAAAATTAACTTCAGCTCCAATTTGTTTTATTTTACCAAGGGTAATAGGAGAAAATGGACCCCAAAAGTTGTTGTACAATTTGTCCTGAGTACACCGATACCCCATATGTGGGGGTAAACCACTGTTTGGGCGCATGGGAGAGCTCAGAAGGGAAGGAGCGCAGTTTGACTTTTCAATGCAAAATTGACAGGAATTGAGATGGGAGGCCATGTTGCATTTGGAGAGCCACTGATGTGCCCAAACATTGAAACCCCCCACAAGTGACACCATTTTGGAAAGTAGACCCCCTAAAGAATTTATCTAGATGCGTTTTGAGCGCTTTGACCCACCAAGGGCTTCACAGAAGTTTATAATGCAGAGCCGTAAAAATAAAACAAAAATTTTTTCCCACAAAAATTATTTTTTAGCCCCCAGTTTTGTATTTTCCCGAGGGTAAGAAGAGAAATTCGACCCCAAAAGTTGTTGTCCAATTTGTCCTGAGTGCGCTGATACCCCATATGTGGGGGGGAACCACTGTTTGGCCGCATGGGAGGGCTCGGAAGGGAAGGAGCGCCATTTGGAATGCAGACTTAGATGGAATGGTCTGCAGGTGTCACATTGCGTTTGCAGAGCCCCTAATGTACCTAAACAGTAGAAACCCCCCACAAGTGACCCCATATTGGAAACTAGACCCCCCAGGGAACTCATCTAGATGTGTTGTGAGAACTTCGAACCCCCAAGTGTTTCACTACAGTTTATAACGCAGAGCCTTGAAAATAAAAAATCTTTTTTTTCCCACAAAAATATTTTTTAGCCCCCAGTTTTGTATTTTCCCAAGGGTAACAGTAGAAATTGGACCACAAAAGTTGTTGTCCTATTTGTCCTGAGTACGCTGATACCCCATATGTTTGGGTAAACCCCTGTTTGGGCACACGGGAGAGCTCGGAAGGGAAGGAGCACTGTTTTACTTTTTCAACGCAGAATTGGCTGGAATTGAGATTGGACGCCATGTCGCGTTTGGAGAACCCCTGATGTGCCTAAACAGTGGAAACCCCTCAATTATAACTGAAACCCTAATCCAAACACACCCCTAACCCTAATCCCAACAGTAACCCTAACCACACCTCTAACCCTGACACACCCCTAACCCTAATCCCAACCCTATTCCCAACTGTAAATGTAATCTAAACCCTAACCGTAACTTTAGCCCCAACCCTAACCCTAACTTTAGCCCCAACCCTAACTGTGGCCCCAACTCTAACCCTAGCCCTAGCCCTAACCCTAGCCCTAACCCTAGCCCTAACCCTAGCCCTAACCCTAGCCCTAACCCTAGCCCTAACCCTAGCTCTAACCCTAGCCCTAACCCTAACCCTAGCCCTAACCCTAGCCCTAACCCTAGCCCTAACCCTAGCCCTAACCCTAGCTCTAACCCTAACCCTAACCCTAGCCCTAACCCTAACCCTAGCCCTAACCCTAGCCCTAACCCTAGCCCTAACCCTAGCCCTAACCCTAGCCCTAACCCTAGACCTAACCCTAACCCTAGTCCTAACCCTAACCCTAGCCCTAACCCTAACCCTAGCCCTAACCCTAACCCTAGCCCTAACCCTAATGGGAAAATGGAAATAAATACATTTTTTTAATTTTTCCCTAACTAAGGGGGTGATGAAGGGAGGTTTGATTTACTTTTATAGCGGGTTTTTTAGCGGATTTTTATGATTGGCAGCCGTCACACACTGAAAGACGCTTTTTATTGCAAAAAATATTTTTTGCGTTACCACATTTTGAGAGCTATAATTTTTCCCTATTTTGGTCCACAGAGTCATGTGAGGTCTTGTTTTTTGTGGGACGAGTTGACGTTTTTATTGGTAACATTTTCGGGCATGTGACATTTTTAGATCGCTTTTTATTACGATTTTTGTGTGGCAGAATGACCAAAAACCAGCTATTCATGAATTTCTTTTGGGGGAGGCGTTTATACCGTTCCGCGTTTGGTAAAATTGATAAAGCAGTTTTATTCTGCGGGTCAGTACGATTAAAGCGATACCTCATTTAAATCTTTTTTTATGTTTTGGCGCTTTTATACGATAAAAACTTTTATAGAAAAAATAATTATTTTTGCATCGCTTTATTCTCAGGACTATAACTTTTTTATTTTTTCGCTGATCATGCTGTATGGTGGCTCGTTTTTGCGAGACAAGATGACGCTTTCAGCGGTACCATGGTTATTTATATCTGTCTTTTTGATCGTGTGTTATTCCACTTTTTGTTCGGCGGTATGATAATAAAGCGTTGTTTTTTGCCTCTTTTTTTTTTTTTCTTACGGTGTTTACTGAAGGGGTTAACTAGTGGGCCAGTTTTATAGGTCGGGTCGTTACGGACGCGGCGATACTAAATATGTGTACTTTTATTGTTTTTTTTATTATTTAGATAAAGAAATGTATTTATGGGAATAATATTTTTTTTTTAATTATTTAGGAATATTTTTTTTTATTTTTTTTTACACATTTGGAAAAATTTTTTTTTACTTTTTTACTTTGTCCCAGGGGGGGACATCACAGATCAGTGATCTGACAGTTTGCACAGCACTCTGTCAGATCACCGATCTGACATGCAGCACTGCAGGCTTCACAGTGCCTGCTCTGAGCAGGCTCTGTGAAGCCACCTCCCTCCCTGCAGGACCCGGATGCCGCAGCCATCTTGGATCCGGGTCCAGCAAGGAGGAAGGAGGTAGGAGACCCTCGCAGCAACGCGATCACATCGCGTTGATGCGGGGGTCTCAGGGAAGCCCGCAGGGAGCCCCCTCCTTGCGAGATGCTTCCCTGTTGTGAATTCTGTGGCTGAGTTCACTTCTGTGGTCACAAGTGGTATTGCAGTCTCTGGGCTTCCTCCCTCAGGTGTTTTGGTGAGCTCGTTGGCTGCCTTGCTATTTAGCTCCACCTGAGTCTGTCTTCCTTGCTCCTTGTCAATGTTCCAGTGTTGGATCTGAGCTACTGCATCTTTCCTTGGGCCTGCTGCTCTGCTAGATAAGTGCTTCTAGTTTGTTTTCTGTTTTTTTCTGTCCAGCTTGCTATTGTCTTTTGCTGGAAGCTCTGAGAAGCAGAGGGGTGCACCGCCGTGCTGTTAGTTCGGCACGGTGGGTCTTTTTGCCCCTTTGCGTGGTTTTCGTTTTAGGGTTTTTTGTAGACTGCATAGTTCTCTTTGCTATCCTCGCTCTGTCTAGAATATCGGGCCTCACTTTGCTGAATCTATTTCATTCCTACGTTTGTCTTTTCATCTTGCTAACAGTCATTATATGTGGGGGGCTGCCTATTCCTTTGGGGTATTTCTCTGAGGTAAGTCAGGCTTGTATTTCTATCTTCAGGCTAGTCAGCTTCTCAGGCAGTGCCGAGTTGCATAGGTAGTTGTTAGGCGCAATCCACTGCTGCTTATAGTTGTGTGAGGATAGATCAGGTACTGCAGTCTACAGAGATTCCACGTCTCAGAGCTCGTCCTATTGTTTTTGGTTATTGCCAGATCTCTGTATGTGCGCTGATTACTGCACGCTGTGTTGCCTGATTGCCAGCCATAACAGTACAAGGAGCCACACCAATGATTCCCAATAGAGGGAAAAAAGAAATCCTGACATCATTTTTTTTTCTTAGCTCTGTCTTCAGTCTTTTTTTTCCCCTAGACATTAGAGTGCTTCAGGACACAGCTGTGGACATGGATATTCAGGCTCTGTGCTCCTCAATGGATAATCTCGTTGTAAATGTACAAAAGATTCAAGATACTATTGATCAGAAATCGATGCTAGAACCAAGAATTCCGATTCCTGATTTGTTTTTTGGTGACAGAACTAAGTTCCTGAGCTTCAGAAATAATTGTAAGCTATTTTTGGCCTTGAAACCTTATTCTTCTGGTAATCCTATTCAACAGGTTTTGATTATTATTTCTTTTTTGCGCGGCGACCCACAGGACTGGGCGTTTTCTCTTGCACCAGGAGATTCTGCATTGAGTAATGTTGATGCATTTTTCCTGGCGCTCGGACTGCTTTACGATGAGCCTAATTCAGTGGATCAGGCTGAGAAAAATCTGCTGGCTTTATGCCAGGGTCAGGATGATGTAGAAGTATATTGTCAGAAATTTAGGAAATGGTCAGTACTCACTCTGTGGAATGAATCTGCACTAGCGGCTTTGTTCAGAAAGGGTCTCTCTGAAGCTCTTAAGGATGTAATGGTGGGATTTCCTATGCCTGCTGGTTTGAATGAGTCTATGTCCTTGGCCATTCAGATCGGTCGTCGCTTGCGCGAGCGTAAATCTGTGCACCATCTGGCGGTACTGCCTGAGAGTAAACCTGAGCCTATGCAGTGCGACAGGACTATGACTAAAGTAGAACGGCAAGAACACAGACGTCTGAACAGACTGTGTTTCTATTGTGGTGATTCTACTCATGCTATTTCTAATTGTCCTAAACGCACTAGGCGGTTCGATAGCTCTGCCGTTATTGGTACTGTACAGTCCAAATTCCTTTTGTCCATTACCTTAATGTGCTCTTTGTCATCGTATTCTGTCATGGCGTTTGTGGATTCAGGCGCTGCCCTGAATCTGATGGATTTGGATTATGCTAAACGTTGTGGATTTTTCTTGGAGCCTTTGCGGTGTCCTATTCCGTTGAGAGGAATTGATGCTACACCTTTGGCCAAGAATAAGCCTCAGTACTGGGCCCAGCTGACCATGTGCATGGCTCCTGCACATCAGGAAGTTATTCGCTTTCTGGTACTGCATAATTTGCATGATGTGGTCGTGTTGGGGTTGCCATGGCTACAAACCCATAATCCAGTATTGGATTGGAACTCTATGTCGGTAACCAGCTGGGGTTGTCAGGGAGTACATGGTGATGTTCCATTTTTGTCTATTTCGTCATCCATTCCTTCTGACATCCCAGAGTTCTTGTCGGACTTTCAGGATGTATTTGAAGAGTCCAAGTCTGATGCCCTACCTCCGCATAGGAATTGTGATTGTGCTATCGATTTGATTCCTGGTAGTAAATTCCCTAAGGGTCGTTTATTTAATTTGTCCGTACCTGAACACACCGCTATGCGCAGTTATGTGAAGGAGTCCCTGGAGAAGGGACATATTCGCCCATCGTCGTCACCATTGGGAGCAGGGTTCTTTTTTGTAGCCAAGAAGGATGGTTCGCTAAGACCGTGTATTGATTACCGCCTTCTTAATAAGATCACTGTTAAATTTCAGTATCCCTTGCCATTGATTTCTGACTTGTTTGCTCGGATTAAGGGGGCTAGTTGGTTTACTAAGATTGATCTTCGTGGTGCGCATAATCTGGTGAGAATCAGGCAGGGAGATGAATGGAAAACGGCATTTAATACGCCCGAGGGTCATTTTGAGTATCTGGTGATGCCGTTCGGACTTGCCAATGCTCCATCTGTTTTTCAGTCTTTTATGCATGACATTTTCCGTGAGTATCTGGATAAATTCTTGATTGTTTACTTGGATGACATTTTGATCTTCTCAGATGATTGGGAGTCTCATGTGAAGCAAGTCAGAATGGTTTTCCAGGTACTGCGTGCTAATTCCTTGTTCGTGAAGGGATCAAAGTGTCTCTTCGGTGTGCAGAAAGTTTCATTTTTGGGGTTCATCTTTTCCCCTTCTACTATCGAGATGGATCCGGTTAAGGTTCAGGCCATCCAGGATTGGACTCAGCCGACATCTCTAAAAAGTCTGCAGAAATTCCTGGGCTTTGCTAATTTTTATCGTCGCTTCATCTGTAATTTTTCTAGCATTGCCAGACCATTGACCGATTTGACCAAGAAGGGTGCTGATTTGGTTAATTGGTCTTCTGCTGCCGTGGAAGCTTTTCAGGAGTTGAAGCGTCGTTTTTGCTGTGCCCCTGTGTTGTGTCAACCTGATGTTTCTCTTCCGTTCCAGGTCGAGGTTGATGCTTCTGAGATTGGTGCAGGGGCGGTTTTGTCACAGAGAGGTTCTGGTTGCTCAGTGTTCAAACCATGTGCTTTCTTTTCCAGGAAATTTTCTGCTGCTGAGCGTAATTATGATGTGGGCAACCGAGAGTTGCTGGCCATGAAGTGGGCATTCGAGGAGTGGCGTCATTGGCTTGAGGGTGCTAAGCATCGCGTGGTGGTATTGACTGATCATAAGAACTTGACTTATCTCGAGTCTGCCAAGCGCTTGAATCCTAGACAGGCCCGTTGGTCGTTATTTTTTGCTCGTTTTGATTTTGTGATTTCATACCTTCCGGGCTCTAAAAATGTGAAGGCGGATGCTCTGTCTAGGAGTTTTGTGCCCGACTCTCCGGGGTTATCTGAGCCGGCGAGTATCCTCAAGGAAGGAGTCATTGTGTCTGCCATCTCCCCTGATTTGCGGAGAGTGTTGCAGAAATTTCAGGCTAATAAACCTGATCGTTGTCCGGCCGAGAAACTGTTCGTCCCTGATAGGTGGACTAGTAAAGTTATCTCTGAACTTCATTGTTCGGTGCTGGCCGGTCATCCAGGAATCTTTGGTACCAGGGAGTTGGTTGCTAGATCCTTCTGGTGGCCATCTCTGTCACGGGATGTGCGTGCTTTTGTGCAGTCCTGTGGAATTTGTGCTAGGGCTAAGCCCTGCTGTTCACGTGCCAGTGGGTTGCTTTTGCCCTTGCCGGTCCCGAAGAGGCCTTGGACACATATTTCGATGGATTTCATTTCTGACCTTCCCGTTTCTCAAAAAATGTCGGTCATTTGGGTGGTCTGTGATCGCTTTTCTAAAATGGTCCATCTGGTGCCCTTGGTTAAATTGCCTTCCTCCTCTGATTTGGTGCCTTTGTTCTTCCAGCATGTGGTTCGTTTACATGGCATTCCTGAGAATATTGTTTCTGACAGAGGTTCCCAGTTTGTCTCGAGGTTCTGGCGAGCCTTTTGTGGTAGGATGGGCATTGACCTATCTTTCTCCTCGGCCTTCCATCCTCAGACTAATGGCCAGACCGAACGAACCAATCAGACCTTGGAAACATATCTGAGATGTTTTGTTTCCGCTGACCAGGATGATTGGGTGTCATTTTTGCCGTTGGCTGAGTTCGCCCTTAATAATCGGGCCAGCTCGGCTACCTTGGTCTCTCCATTTTTCTGCAATTCTGGGTTCCATCCTCGTTTCTCTTCAGGACAGGTTGAGTCTTCGGACTGTCCTGGTGTGGATTCTGTGGTGGACAGGTTGCAGCAGATCTGGACTCAGGTAGTGGACAATTTGACCTTGTCCCAGGAGAAGGCTCAGCTTTTCGCTAATCGCAGACGCCGTGTGGGACCCCGACTTCGTGTTGGGGATTTGGTTTGGTTATCTTCTCGTCATATTCCTATGAAGGTTTCCACTCCTAAATTTAAACCTCGTTTTATTGGTCCGTATAGGATTTCTGAGATTCTCAATCCGGTGTCTTTTCGTCTGACCCTCCCAGACTCCTTTTCCATACATAATGTATTCCATAGGTCGTTGTTGAGGAGATACGTGGCACCTATGGTTCCATCTGTGGAGCCTCCTGCCCCTGTTTTGGTGGAGGGGGAATTGGAGTATATTGTGGAGAAGATTTTGGATTCTCGTGTCTCTAGACGGAAACTCCAGTATCTGGTCAAATGGAAGGGTTATGCTCAGGAAGATAATTCCTGGGTTTTTGCCTCTGATGTCCATGCCCCAGATCTTGTTCGTGCCTTTCATGTGGCTCATCCTGGTCGGCCTGGGGGTTCTGGTGAGGGTTCGGTGACCCCTCCTCAAGGGGGGGGGTACTGTTGTGAATTCTGTGGCTGAGTTCACTTCTGTGGTCACAAGTGGTATTGCAGTCTCTGGGCTTCCTCCCTCAGGTGTTTTGGTGAGCTCGTTGGCTGCCTTGCTATTTAGCTCCACCTGAGTCTGTCTTCCTTGCTCCTTGTCAATGTTCCAGTGTTGGATCTGAGCTACTGCATCTTTCCTTGGGCCTGCTGCTCTGCTAGATAAGTGCTTCTAGTTTGTTTTCTGTTTTTTTCTGTCCAGCTTGCTATTGTCTTTTGCTGGAAGCTCTGAGAAGCAGAGGGGTGCACCGCCGTGCTGTTAGTTCGGCACGGTGGGTCTTTTTGCCCCTTTGCGTGGTTTTCGTTTTAGGGTTTTTTGTAGACTGCATAGTTCTCTTTGCTATCCTCGCTCTGTCTAGAATATCGGGCCTCACTTTGCTGAATCTATTTCATTCCTACGTTTGTCTTTTCATCTTGCTAACAGTCATTATATGTGGGGGGCTGCCTATTCCTTTGGGGTATTTCTCTGAGGTAAGTCAGGCTTGTATTTCTATCTTCAGGCTAGTCAGCTTCTCAGGCAGTGCCGAGTTGCATAGGTAGTTGTTAGGCGCAATCCACTGCTGCTTATAGTTGTGTGAGGATAGATCAGGTACTGCAGTCTACAGAGATTCCACGTCTCAGAGCTCGTCCTATTGTTTTTGGTTATTGCCAGATCTCTGTATGTGCGCTGATTACTGCACGCTGTGTTGCCTGATTGCCAGCCATAACACTTCCCTATACCGCCGGCACATCACGATCATGTTTGATCGCGGTGTGCCGGGGGTTAATGTGCCGGGGGCGGTCCGTGACCGCTCCTGGCACATAGTGCCGGATGTCAGCTGCGATAGGCAGCTGACACCCGGCCGCGATCGGCCGCGCTCCCCCCGTGAGCGCGGCCGATCGCCTATGACGTACTATCCCGTCGGTGGGAATTAAAGCCCACCCCACCTCGACGGGATAGTACGTCATATGGGATTAAGGGGTTAATCCATATATTTGGTGGGTAGTCTACCACATGTCTTTTGGCAAACTCAAAACGAGACTTACATTTTTGTGTGTAAGTAAAGGCTTTTTTCTGCCCACTCTTCCATAAAGGCCACCTCTATGGAGTGTACGGCTTATAGTGGTCGTATGGACTGATACTCCAGCCTCTGCTTGGGAACTCTGCAGCTCCTTCAGGGTCACCTTTGGTCTCTGTGCTGCCTATTTGATTAATGCCCTCCTTGCCCAGGGCTGAGAGTTATAGTGATCGGCCCTCTCTTGCTAGGTTTGTTGTGGTGCCATATTTTTTCCATTAGATGATAACGGATTTGATGATGCTCCGGGGATCATCAGAGATTGGGAACATTTTTTATAACCCAACCCTGACTTGTACTTCTCAATTACTTTGTCACTGACTTGTTTGGAGATCACTATGGTCTTCATGAAGTTTGGCTAGTGATGTCTCTTGATTAATGGTGTTGCAGCCTCTGTGGCCTTTCAGAAAAAGTGTGTATATACTGACAGACACGTGACACTTAGATTGCACACATGTCCTTTCACTAAGCATGTGACTTATGAAGGTAATTGCTTGCACTGGAACTTTTTAGTGGCTTCATCGCAAATGGTGAATACATATGCTCGTGCCAATTTTTAGTTATTGTATCCCATAAATTCAATTTGTACCTATATTTTTCTCATTTCACCAACTTAGACTATTGAGTGCTGATGCATAACACACAAATCGGAATAAAAAAAATTTAAACACAAGTTATAATGTAACAAAATAGATAAAAAGCCAAAGAGGGTGAATACTTTTGCTATCCATCTGATATCTATCTATATCTCTCGTATATCTCTCCGGGTATCTTGCCGTTTTCAACATAAATAATTTAAACATGTTAGAAGATTTTTATAAAAACGTCAGAATAAATCCAGAAGTGTTAGTTCGCTTTTCAGGAGAATTGTAGACATGCTTGAATGGCAACTCATTACATCACATTTATCTCTGTGGTGTGGGAGACATTAACAGCCTTATGAATATTCATGTCATCTGGTTAATTAACTTAATTGTTGTACAGAAAGTGCTTTCTCATGCAAGGACATTCTTTATTTCTGTCTTGCAATTTTCGGTTGGATTCATCATCTTTTGCTTCATGTCTAAGCAATTTATTTTCCTAAATTGAAAAATATCTACGGTAATAAGAGAATCATGGGCAGTCTGATGGCAGACAGTTTAGGAATCAATATATAACACACTTTACGATTTATGTTTAGATACATATTGCATTAAACCATATAGTTTTCGGTGTTTGTGGAGCAGAATCTGTTTTAGTTTGTTCCATTGTTGCAGGTAAAGATAAATCATTTCACTCTGCAAAGATTGCAAAAAAGACCCAGCTTTTTAATCATCATTATGTTCAATCATGATATCCCTTTTATGTCTTTTGTTTCTTTTTTAAAGGTAAAATGGTTTAACGATTTCAGTAGGGAAATACTAAGATTGCATTTCAGAAATTGTAAGGGTGTGTGCTCACGTTAAGTATTTGCTGCAGATATTTCTGAATCAAAGAAACGCTACATAAAAAAATGTTTTTTTGTCATTCATTATGGGTGAAAAATGATGCAAAAAAGCTGAACGAATTCATATACTGCCGATTTTTGAAATTGCTTCAAATCAGCCAGGAAAAGAAATAAGTAACACGTGCTTGAGATTGCAGAAATTGCAATCATTTTGCTGGGACCATAAAATGCTTTGTGTTTTTGCGGAAAAAAACGCGTTGAAAATTTTTTAGAGAAAAACGCACACTGTAAGACCCAGGATGCCTGTAAACATTGAATGTATGAAATTTGAACGGCATTATAGAATATAAAGGTACTTAGCATAAATTGGCCAATTCATGAGAGCCCATCAGCCATGACAAGGCATATCTTTTTTTGATGGGACCCTAAAACCTAATATTTATCAAGCATGCCTCTCCTGGGTAATAAGGCTACAAACGTAAAGGGCAGCTAGAATCCAGCATTAATTAAAAACCCCCTTAATTAAAAACCCCCTTAATTAAAAACCTCCCCTTACGAGAGGAGTGCTCAGTCAGAAAAGGAGGCAGTCACTTACCTCATGTGCGGGGCATTGCAGTAGCGTGGTTACAACCACTAAGGGCTAACTTAACTGTCACTTTGTGAGTGACCTTATCCAAGGATACCTAAGCTACTGCAGTGCCCAGCACATGGGTAAACGGCATAGCTAATCAGAAGAACTGTACTACATTTCTAAATGGGGGTATCTGCTAATATTATTATTACACCCATTACAAATATTGGCAAACCTTAAAAAAAAAATTATGCGCATTGTCGGGGAATGGTGGACAACTAAATGAATGATTGTCCTTCTGACAACTTTTTTGCTGAAAGTGGGCAACAAAATAATGGTTCCTGGCACTTAGTCATAAAATAGTCATATACTCCTGCTCATAACTCTTAGGTTTATTTTCCCTAGATTAATAATTTGCATTTATTGTTTTCTAGGCACCACCGATGTTTTGGCTTATTCCGTTCATGGCATCAGGCACTCAGTAACTGCTGCATTACACATCATCATGGGTAAGAATCATTGGGTGGACAGGGCAGTATAAGTATTAATAGGGCTGGCTGGGCTTATGTGTTTTTGTGTTTTTTTTTATAATTATCATTTAAAAATAAATTGCCTAATTTATTTGTGTAAAAAAATATTATTTTTGTATATTGTTCATGGATGATTGCAGCCCCATGTAAAGAAATGCAACCTCACTTCATAATGGATCCACTTTGCTTGAGTAACCAGGTTCATTTTTTATGTCTAAATTAGAAGCTTCAATAAGAATTAGACAATTACACTGTGCAGACAGATGGTAACGCTGACAGTCGTTTTGCCAATTCATAATAAGATTCTAGAGATGAACAAATCTTTTGAAATGTGAATTTTCCAGCTTTGTAGAGTTATTCTACAAATTTTGACTTTCTTGCAAATCACAATTACTTCCATTGATTTGATAAGGCATATATAAAACTCTTAGAATCTCATTTCAAGATCTTTTAACTCAAGGACAACCTTAATAGTGTCAAAGTGACCTTAGCATACATGGCTATGGGTAAACTGATTGTAGCTGTTCTTTAAAGCTCTGCTGTCACACTCTATCTGTAATGCTTTATTCAGTGCTTTATTGCTTTATCTCCATTGCTGAGCTCAGAGCTTTGGTGTCCTCTTGCTATCCAGATTCACCACAACAATGGCCGCTGCATTCCCTGCCTCTGATTTTATACAGGCTATGATACCAGGAAAGGTGGATTTGGTCAGACCATCGTAGACTAAATCCAGATTTCCTGGTATCTTGGCACATTGAATCCCCGAGGATGCTGCAGCAGCTGATAATAAACACGATACAGTGGTTGTGTTACGAATAACTCCATGAGGTGAGCATATGTCTACATTGTTACCTACAGCTCTGGCAAACATTAAGAGACCACCACATCAAAACCTTGTCATGGGCAGCCCAATCTCCAGACCTGAACCCCATTGCAAACCTCTGGAATGTAATCAGGAGGATGATGGATAGTCACAAGCCATCAAACAAAGAAGAACTGCTTACATTTTTGTGCCAGAAGCAGTGTGAAAGACTGGGGGAAAGCATGCCAAGACGC
This sequence comes from Ranitomeya imitator, assembly GCF_032444005.1. NCBI lineage: Eukaryota > Metazoa > Chordata > Amphibia > Anura > Dendrobatidae > Ranitomeya > Ranitomeya imitator. The sequence continues at coordinate 54,095,780 of NC_091288.1, read as the reverse complement.
ATGAAAGCTGGGATTACAAATCATGGTTATTCCACAAAATATTGATTTCTGAACTCTTCCTGAGTTAAAACATTAGTATTGTTGTTTCTAAATGATTCTGATCTTCTTTTTTTGTTTTCTTAATTTTGACAATTTTTGTTTGTCAGAAAAAAAATACGAAATTTATTGCTTGGAACTTCGGAGACATGTTGTCAGAAGTTTATAGTATTTTATATATTAAAAGAACAATTTACATTTTACTAAAAAAATATACCTATAAAGAGAAAAATCAGACAAACTGAACATTTTGCAGTGGTCTCTTAATTTTTGCCAGAGCTGTATCTTGCACAATTTGGATAAGACGCTATTTGCGCTTTACGGTCCTTTTAGCATCTTTATACTGGCTATGATAGTCCCTTTTGATTGACTGTGCTATGCCATGCGATGTGATAACTGCAAGGCATTATGAAGAGGCCTGCCTGATCGCCCCTGTGGTCAGAATAGCCTTTCTGGCTGATGGAATCTTTCATAATGTGCAAACTTGCTGCTTCCATTTTAGGTGATTTGCACAAATCAGATTGCAAATTGTTCAAATCCGCCAGGTTCAGAGATTTCCTAGAAAGTCAACATGAAATCAATTTGCTCATCTGTAGTAGATGCCTATAGGTGGCACAAGAGACAAAATCCTCTGTCTGTGGAAAGCTATTTTGCATGTTTTTTTTCAAGGGTGCAAGTGGTCTGAAAACTCACAACCAGTTAAATCTCTGCAGGGAGATCTAACGACCTCTTTACCTGTAGTTCATGCATCCTTGAGCTTGAGGCCTCTGTTTTTGTGTTTTGTTTTTTTTTTAGTTTTCTGCAAAAACTCGCCCATTTTTTATCAGTGTGCTGGATCGGACTTTCATCTGTTTTCGGTCCGAGTGTACTTTTTTTTTAAGGAAAGAGGAATATGCAGCTCACCTACACCTGGTGGGTCACACAGTTGCCAGGGTCCAAAATTAATTTATGAAAACCTGTAATTTATTTATTTAAGCTAATAAAAAAAAAATGTATCCAGGGAAATTCCACAAACAGGAGATTTGAATATAACTTACGCGTTTCAGGCACAAGTGGCCGTTAATCATAAGATGTTTTATTGGATGTGTAAACGAGATTCCTTGGTGCACCCTTGGCATGGCCAAAGGCTCAGTAGATCTTTTTGCCCCCTCAATTAGCATCCTCCGCACTTCCCCATGGGGGAATTCCATTCAGTCAATAAAATGAGCACTGTCAATCAGGCTAATAAGTGCAGGGGATGCTAAGTGAGGGGTGTGGAGAGGTGCACTGAGCCCCTTGCTATATAAAGGGTGCACCAAGGACCCCTCATTTATACACATTATGTAATAAAATAGTTTTTGGATAAAGCAAAAGTTTCCACATTTCCTTTTCGTAACTCAGGCTGTAATATTAGGACCAAGCACAACGATTCCGAAGAGCAAACTCCAAAATGCTGCATCCTAGTGGCAGCTCTAGATATAGCACCCAATAGGGATTCTAATAGATTCAGTCCGGAAAAAGAAACAAACATTTGCACGGTATAGGAGGTAAATTAAGATGCATATGTAAGAGTTTACAGTGGTATTTTCAAATATCGTCTATTTCTTTGTCCTAATCTATTCTTAAAGCATGTAATGAAGTGATCTTTCTTCAAGCCTTTTTACTTCGCAAGCAAAGTTTTCAGGATTTTATCAGAAATCACTGTCTTAATAGGTTATAGTCTACACTTCTCTGCACTAGGCTTCATTCACACATCACTATTTTTGATCAGTATTTCATCAGTATTTGTATGCTGAAACCAGGAGTGTCTCCAAAACGCAAAAGGTGTTATAGTTCTTCCCTATAAGTTCCACTCTTGGTTTCGGCAAACAATGTTGTAAAATGCTAATATGTGAGTAAGCCCATGGAAACATTTTATAAATATAAATTTGTTTTTAAGTTAAAGTTTAAAGGGTTTTTATCATCTTATTTCAGGAGAGCTCTTGCTCCTCGGCCAACCAACTTCATAATTGCTGGTGGAATGGTGCTTCTGATTGACAGTCTGTGCTTCTGATTGACAGTCTAGACCAGCATTGTCACATTTCTGGCCCAAACTGCTGATGCCGTTATTTGAGTTGGCTGTGCCTCTGAAATTGAATCACAATGCCACCGAAGCTGTCCGAGAACGGTAGTTAATATCCCACTCCAGTGATTCCAGCCAGCTTCAATGCAGTGCTTACAAGCGCATTAGAAAAGAGCTTGTAAGCACGGCGCGGAGCTGTTGCTCGTCCTTTAGTCAAGTAGCTGTAATGAGAAAATTATAATTAACAAAGGAAAAGGTATCAATTTTTAACAAACAGTAAGTTGGAAAGTTGCGTTAAAGTTGAAGCCAGTCCTTTATCATATCTGCTTTGAAATTTCAGGGAACATCCAACCAGTAGACGCCTGTACTTTCAGCAGCGGTGACAAGCTTCTGCGATTCGGCTTTTCTTCCATGTTTGGATTTGGAGGACGGACTCTCGCCCTTGCAGAAAAGCTTCGGTGGATGCCCTCTAGTCAGAGAAGAGACTTTGCAGTGATTAAAACACTTGCAAATCTAAAGTTGGTTAATTATTATTTTTTTGCATAGATGTTGAAATATTAATAATAAGCACAGAGGTCAACTATCTAATACAGTATATAGATACACCCCTCTCTGTAAAACTTGTATGATCTACATCACATAATAATGATTGTTGTTATAGATTTCTTTTATAGTTGGGACTTTTTAGAATTTAACTTAATTGCCCTAAAACAATTACTTTGTAATATAATATCAACAGTATGGAATTAACTAAAATAAAAAAAAACGGTGCTGAATATACTTCAGACAGTAGGATAATAACATTTCTATGAAGTGCATATTATTCCACGAATTGTATGCAAAACAAAAACTTATGCAATAGTGAGGTGAAATAAAAAATGTGATAGATAAGTAGAAGGACTTTAGAGTGGAGAGTGGACTCATATGAAAAGAAATGAGGGTCTTTTTGCCTAAATATCCTCAACAGGAGGTGCAGGTGCCTCCATTCCACATTTTAGTTTGCTACTACTGACCCACCTATTTAGACCATATTCCTGTGCAGGGTCTTCAATACTCATTGAAAAATTGAAAAACCAACCTAACCTCGATCCCATTTCCAGTGACCTATAACAGATCTGTCTCCTAGTTATTCCTATCTACTATATAATTGTCTAAGGGTCACTTCCGTCTTTCTGTCTGTCTGTCTGTCCTTCTGTCTGTCACGGATATTCATTGGTCGCGGCCTCTGTCTGTCATGGAGTCCAAGTCACTGATTGGTCGTGGCAAAATGCCCATGACCATTGCCACGACCAATCAACGACGGCCACAGTCCGGCGGCAATATGGCTGCTCTTTCCTCCCCGCAGTCAGTGCCCACTCCCTACTCCCCTCCAGTCATCCAGTCAGCCCTCACACAGGGTTAATGCCAGCGTTACTGGAGCGCGGTGTAACGCACTCCGGTAACGCAGCTATTAACCCTGTGTGACCAACTTTTTACTATTGATGCTGCGTATGCATCATCAATAGTAAAAAGACCTAATGTTACAAATAAGAATAATAAAAAAAAGGTTATTCTCACCCTCCGACGTGCGTGCTGTCCTCGGCAGTGCAAGCGGCAGATTCCGGTGTTAAGGATGCTATGCGAGAAGGACCTGCCTGGGACCGGAAGCTGCCACGTGCACCGCACACAGGTGACATGACTACAAGGGGCCCTTGGAAGGTGAGTATATGTTTATTTTTTTTTTTTTAACCTGTTACATATGTGACTGGGTAATATACTACGTAGCTGGGCAATATACTACGTGACTTGCCAATATACTACATGACTGGGCAATATACTACGTGACTGGGCAATATAAAACGTGACTGGGCAATATACTATGTGTCTGTGCTGTATACTACATCGCTGTGCAATATACTATGTGACTGGGCAATATACTACGTCACTGGGCAATATACTACGTGACTGGGCAATATACTACATGACTGGGCAATATACAACGTGACTGGGCAATATACTACGTGTCTGTGCTGTATACTACATCGCTGCTCAAAGCAGGATTCACTAAATCATCCTAGACAGATGTCTGTCCAGCCTCTGTTTGAAGACTTTCATGGAAGGAGAACTCGCCACCTCTTGGTGGTAGCCTGTTCCACTCATTGATCACCCTGTTATAGAACCATTAAGGGGATAAGATTAATCATTTTGAATTTATTAAAGGGGTCTTCAAATTTTTTAACTGAATCAGCATGGTCTTATTAAAGATAATGAAATCATCTGTTGCTATCCCCCCCTAATTCCAGTGCTGTGTCTATACTACCGCTTCGATGATTGTCTACATGATAAATATACATTTTGTATACACCGTATTTTTTGGACTATGAGACACACTGGATCATAAGACCGCACCTAGGTTTTAGAGGAGGAAATTAGAAAAAAAATGTGGTCAATTCTGCACTTAATATCTCCTATCCTGGTATATATGGTCCCCTCATCCCCATCCTGATACACATGGCCCCATCCCTACCTTGGTATGCATGGCCCCCTCATCTGTATCATGGTATGCATGGCTCCCTCATCCCCATCATGGTATGCATGAATCCCTCATCCCTACCCTGGTATGTATGGATCTCTCATCCCTATCCTGGTATGCATGGCTCCTCATCCCTATCCTGATATGCATGGCCCCCTCATCTCTATCCTGGTATTCATGGCTCCCTCATTCCCGTCATGGTATGCATGGATCCCTCATCTCTAACCTGGTATGCATGGCCCCCTCATCCCTACCCTGGTATGCATGGATCTGTCATCTCTCATCCCTACCCTGGTATGCATTACCCCCTTATCCCTATCTTGTTATGCATGGCCTCCTCATCCCTATCCTGGTATGCATGGCCCCATCCCTATCCTGATATGCTTGGCCCCATCTCATCCTAGTATGCATGGCCCCCTTCTCATCTTGGTATGCAGAGTCCCATCTTGTCCTAGTATGCATGGCCCCATCTTGTCCTAGTGTACATGGCCCCATCTTGTCCTAGTATACATGGCCCCATTCCTATTCTGGTATTCATGGCCCCCAACCCTGGTCTTGGTATGCATGGCCCCATCCTTATGATTGTCCCCCACCCCATCCTGGTATGTATTGCCCCATCAGAAAACATAAAAAAACCCAAACATTACATTTGTTTTTTTAATGTTTTCTGATGGGGCCATGCATACCAGGATGGGGTGGGGGCCAATCATAAGGATGGGGCCATGCATACCAGGACCAGGGTTGGGGGCCAATTATACTACTACGACACTAAAGAGAAATGGGCGTGGAATGCAGTAAATATTCATTTCTCTTTAGCAGCGGGCACAGGAATTACCTGCAGCTGCCGGGTCCAGCCTTCTGTGACCCGCTGCTCCGCCGATGTCACTCCCTCACCTCCCCACCACAGAGAGAGCCGATAGATCCAGACTATAAGACGCACCCCCCATTTCCCTCCACATTTTGGGAGGAACAAAGTGGGTCTTATAGTCTGAAAAATACGGTACATATATTTATTTAGGACTTCTTACAAGATGCAATACTCCAAGGAAAAGGTAAGGATAATACTAATTAAAAAATGTAGTGGTTTATTGAATTGGCCTCAAAAAGAATTATTGTAGCAAAATGCAGAATGTTTGATATGGTTACAAAAAAGTCAGTTTATTAGATTGGCTGAGGTTTGAACCCTTCATCTTCCCTGGATCCTGTGTTTAGGATTTATGTCACCTGCTTTATTCATGCATGAGAGTGTCCGAACTCCGGATGCAGCAGCGGCAGAAGCACATCCAAAGATACATAGGCAAGAGAAAGGCAGTTTGGCAGAAAAATTGCTCTATTTTTGTCTCTTCACTTATGCAAAGTTTTAAATGTTTTGGCATAAAGATTGTATTTTTACAAGGATCTCCATTGTTGCCTCGGATATCTTTGGATTTGCTGCTGTTTGTGGACCCGGCGGGAGTAGCACATACTCATCAATGGGGCATGGGAATTCTATACTGGACTGAGTAGGGGCAGAAGCACATGTCAGCTTCTGAGAGTAGACCCACTGAGTGGAGAGACCCCCCTGTATATGATAGATATATATATATATATATATATATATATATATATATATATATATATATCCTGGACTCAGCATTCGTTTTCCATGTATGGCGTTCATTACCAACCACCCTGAGCTAAATGTGCAAAAATACCTTGTATAAATGTCAGCAAATATATGTGTACCCAGTACAGAGTTGTGAGTAATATACTCTTATTGGAAATTAGTAACATAGTAACATAGTTAGTAAGGCCGAAAAAAGACATTTGTCCATCTAGTTCAGCCTGAATTTGATTTTAATTAAATACTATTTAACAGTACATGCTGTACTGGTGATGCCACATCTACAGCGCTGCAGCCAATCACTAAGCATCTGTTGCAGTTTACATCAATAGAATTACTGAGGTCAGTCAGGGTCTACAAGCTGCATCATGGCAACAGCGCCGCAAAAATCATTGAAGCAGCGGCGAAGACTTAGCACTGGAATAAAGGAGGATAAGTAACAGATAATTTTATAATTTTTAATTCGACCATGCCAATTTTGTTAAAGAAGTTGAAAAGGAAGAACCCCTTTACTGTAAATAACAGCACATGAATATAGTAGTCGGTCCTACTTTGATTGACACTTTATACATGCTGGCGATCCCTGAGTGAGACCGCCCACTGGACTAGTGAACCCGGGTGAGCAGGGATTTAAATCACTTAATCACTATTGTTATACAATTTTCCCATCTCTTTTCCACAAAGTTATTCATCAGTCTTTCTCTTCCCGCTCTACCTGTGTCCTGTGGCTGCTTGTAGATAGAACTTTATGTTCCTGGCAATTTTTACAAATTATCAAGAAAACAGGATCTATGTTGGATGAAACTCAGTTACTAATGTTTGTCGGTTATTAGATATTACATTGGATGGGATTTTACTGATGTGTGTTTTTTTTTTACAGACCGGATAGCTGTGATTTGTCATTTTTACCTATCGGCAACCAACAGTTACCAGCCCAGTGCAAGTAAGAAAGAGCATGCGCCCTCATTAGACGTCATCCACACCTCAGTATTTGCTCAGCATTTTGCATCTGTGTTTGTATACCAAAACCAGGAGTTAAATTTACAAAGAAAAACTATAATTGAAAGACTGACACCTGTGTTTTTGATACACTCTTGGTTTTGGCTTAAAAAAAGATGAAATGCTAATCAAAAATACAGATGTGTGAATGAGGCCTTAGATACAGAGTTGTGGATTTTCCAATGTACTACTTGTCTTGAATAAACCGATGAACTCTTTTCCCACTCCGGTTGCTGAGTTCTATAATATCCATTTTATAACAAATGTTTGTAACTGTAGAACTAGTGCAGTATGTGGAACTACCCATGATGTAGAAATGCAGGCACCCGGTGGAGTCTCTTAAAGGGAATCTGTCACCCCAAAAATCGTATATGAGATAAGGCCACCGGCATCAGGGGCTTATCTACAGCATTCTGTAATGCTGTAGATAAGCCCCTGATATATCCTGAAAGATGAGAAAAAGAGGTTATATTATACTCACCCAGGGACGGTCCTGCTGCGGTCCGGTCCAATGGGCGTTGCTGCCCGGGTCCGGCGCCTCCCATCTTCATATGATGACTTCCTCTTCTTGTCTTCCTGTCGCGGCTCTGGTGCAGGCGTACTTTGTCTGCACTGTTGAGGGCAGAGCAAAGTACTGCAGTGCGCAGGAGCCGGGAAGGGTCAGAGAGGCCCGGCGCCTGCACACTGCAGTACTTTACTCTGCCCTCAACAGGACAGACAAAGTATGCCTGAGCCGGAGCCGCGGCAGGAAGACAAGAAGAGGACGTCATCGTATGAAGATGGGAGGCCCCAGACCAGACCGTGACGCCAATAGGACCCAGACCGCAGCGGGACCGTCCTTGGGTGAGTATAATATGACCTTTTTTTCTCATCTTTCAGGCTACATCGGGGCTTATCTACAGCATTACAGAATGCTGTAGATAAGCCCCCTGATGCCGGTGGCCGCAGCACATATACGATTTTTCGGGTAATAGATTCCCTTTAAAGGGATTCAGAGATAAATATTATAAAAAATAACCAATTGTTTTAAGCACGTTTTTGAGTTAAATCTACTGTAATTTTTTTTTTTTTTTTTAGAATGTTTTTATTCCATACCACTATCTATATTCAAATTGAAATCTTGCAATATCCACACTGAGACAGCTGCAGCTTAGAAGTACCAAGCTGTTGCACAACTCTTAGGGTAGGTAGTAGAACACAGCTAGAAGAGTCTAACCCAATGGAATAAAACGTAACCTTTACTAATAATATTAAAAAGTGGACAAAACAATACAACATATAAACAAAGTGCTCACGCCGAAAACCGTGCTCTAATAAAAGAAACTGGTTTGATCTCACCAATTATGGATGAAGGGTACCCATGCTAATGATAGAGGGTCCCAGGGAGGGTCCAGTAGTTGTAGGGTAAGAATGAGGGAACGGGGGACCTGTTTCCTAAACCCCTGTCGTGCCCCAGTAATGACTCCTATCCTCACAAGGACAGGCCCAAATGAGCCCCACTATGGACACCCCCCACCGTGTTTAATGTGCTTAACGCCTCCCACACTATCCACACTGGCCACTGTGGTTGTGTTAGACTCATTGTCTCACCGACTCATCAAAGCAATTGCGCCAGAATTCTGCTATGAAAATAGTCTGTTTCTGCTAATATACGAGTGGATCTCCTGAAATAACAGAAAAAAGGAGTGTAGAATAGTCTCATTGGCCAATGTTAAAATAGCAATATTTCTATTTTTTTTTCAAACAGATTGTGATATGAAAAATGAATTAAAAAAGCAGAATAAAAAAAAATGAAAAAAAGTAGCATATAAACCTGATTCAAACTATAAGTCATTTTCTGATGATAAATTGCCTTTAACCCTTTTCTGACCTTGACGGAATAGTACGTCCGAGGTCAGAACCCCCGCTTTGATGCGGGCTCCAGCGGTGAACCCGCATCAAAGCTGGGACATGTCAGCTGTTTTGAACAGCTGACATGTGCCCGAAATAGCGGCGGGTGAAATCGGGATTCACCTGCCGCTATTAACTAGTTAAATGCCGCTGTCAAACGCAGACAGCAGCATTTAACCGGCGCTTCCGGCCATCGGGCCAGAAATGAGCGCATCGCTGACCCCATCACATGATCGAGGGTCAGCGATGCTTCTGCATAGTAACCATAGAGGTCCTTGAGACCTCTATGGTTACTGATGCCGGTCTGCTGTGAGCACTATGTAGCAGAGCCGATCGAATGGTGCCAACTTCTAGCCTCCCATGGAGGCTATTGAAGCATGGCAAAAGTTAAAAAAAAGTAAACAAAATGTGAAAAAAATAAAAAAATATAAAAGTTTAAATCACCCCCCTTTCGCCCCATTCAAAATAAAACAATGTTTGGTGTCTATGAACTTGTAATGACCTGGAGAATCAGAATAGCAGGTCAGTTATAGCATATAGTGAACCTAGCAAGAAAGCCAAACAAAAAACAAGTGTGGGATTGCACTTTTTTTGCAATTTTACCGCACTTGGAATTTTTTTCCCGTTTTCTAGTACACGACATGGTAAAACCAATGATGTCGTTCAAAGTTACAACTCGTCCCGCAAAAAATAAGCCCTCACATGGCCATATTGATGGAAAAATAAAAAAAGTTATGGCTCTGGGAAGGAGGGGAGCGAAAAACGAACACAGAAAAATGGAAAATCCCAAGGTCATGAAGGGGTTAAAGTCAATTTCATTTTTGTTGGTGACCCTTTGTATTAGTCAGACATTGGCTGTGAAACCATGCCATATCTTCCGTTATAAATTAAAAACATTACTATATTGTCATTCAATGTAGTCTAAAATATTTAAAAACATTAAAAAAAAAAAACACTGAAGAGCAAATGCACAATTTGTACAAATTCACCCAGAAATCATGGATGGTAACAGTCCTGCATCTATTCTTCCCCACCAGGATTGTGTTGCCCGCTGATAACCAAACTAGAGCATCATGCTGCGTTATACTAATTTGGAAAAAAAACCATTTTACCGTCTCACCGACCTTTGATCATATCAGATATAGCTTACCAGGCTTTTTTAAATATTATTTTATTTTGTATGAAAGCTAGCATAAATTACCGTACTCCTTGACTGTGTTCACACGTGGCGTTTTGCAGTATTTTTTATGCAAATTAAAAGCTGATTTTTACACTGCCATAAAAAGCTATGGGATTTTAGAAATCACATGCACACGCTTGTTTTTTTTATGACTGAATTTGAGAACTGCAGCATTTCTTAAATCTGCATCGTATGTTTTTGCAGCATTTTTTCACCCATAGAAATCAATGAAAAAGTGGAAAAAATGCTGCAAAAACACAACATTTTCTCTGCGTTTTTGTGACTTTTTGGTGAATAAAACTAACTTTATTAAAACTGTGCTATAGAGAAAATACACGTAAACTGCATGCCAAAAACGCTGTAGAAAACGCGTTAAAAACGCAGAAAAATGGCCCGTTTTAATGAAGCATTTTTACTGCAAAAAGAGTAGGTTTTGGCTGCAGAAAAAAATGCAATATATAGCAGAATTAATTCCACAGCACTTCCCAGACTTCATCATCACTGTCCCCGTTGGGGCTCACAATCTACATTCCCTATCAGTATGGCGTTGGAGTGTGGGAGGAAATCAGAAAACCTGGAGGAAACCCACGCAAACACGGGGAAAACATACAATTTCTTTGCAGATGTTGTCCTTGGTGGGATTTGAACCAAACCAACAATGCTAACCACTGTGCCACCCTGCTGTCCAGCTAATAATAGTTTCCTTCTTTCATAGAAAGAAAAATAAGGATAACATGTTGGAATCTGGTAAGTATGATGTCATCGTGGCCAAAAATATTTACTGCGCCAAAGCGATGAGTTTGGGACATATTTTTGAAATTTTGTGCAAAATAGTGATGATTTCACTCTTTGGAACCAGATGGAGGTGGCAACGATAATCCGATTGGATGCTGGAGGCAATAAACCCATTATTTTTTTTTGGAACATTTTTTCATAAATTTATGCTATTATGTTTACGCCTTTCAGAAAGTAAGGATCAGTGGCAGCACATCCATGGTCAGCTGCTGAATGTCAGCATCATGGCAATCCCGTGCCTCTGCTCCATGGCCCCGAGAGGCTTGGCACCAAATACCAGGTCAGTAGAGGCTTTACAAGAATTACATTTCCCCACATCGCCAGATTGATTAAACCTTTCTAAAAACGTTTCCGTGGATTGCTCAAGGAGTCGTGATCTCCCAAGATAGGTTGCCGTCAGTCTAAAGGATTATGAGCAATTATAGGATCTGTAAAAATTAGGTCAAGTAGTCTAGCTGGAATATTCCAAATATAATTACTGTGATCGTATTACTGTAACAGAAGGACGAGCAAAAACTGCTTCTTGATAGTTGTAATGTCGTTGCCTTACCGACACTTGTGAACAGCTGAGAGTTCAGTTTGGAGGGAGATGTTTAAGTGTTACCGCTATCTCTTAACATTACCGACCTGTGGTTAAACAGGCATTCTGTTAAGTTACAGGGATTGTGTCACCTAATTTTACTTACTGGTTGGGACCAGACAATTTTTCTAATCTGTCTATATATCTTGATTATATTCTTTTAATCTGTTATTTATACATGATATTGCCCTTTTTGACACTTCTGCTCAGTTCCGTTAACAGCAGTTTAGACATACCTGACAATAAAAAGGTGCAAGAGCAAGTGGGAAGAGCGAAGCTAAGTGCCAGATGCGACTTTCCTGGGGTGGCTGATAGCTGATGTTTTCATATCCATGGCTCCTTCCTAGGCTATTAATATCAGCTTGCAGCTGTGCGCCTAGCCTTTGCTGGTTAGATTTTATAGGGGGACTCTACAGTATGTCAATTTTTTTCTGGGGTCCCCCAGTAAACCACCCAGTAAAGGATAAGCAAACATCTGTGAGCTGATATTAATATCCTGGAATCCTTTATGGCTATTGGCTCCTTCTCAGAATAATAAGATCAGCCCTCAGCTATCGGCTTTCCCTCTGCTGGTTATTAAAATTATGCGGGAGCCTACTCAATTTTTTTTTTTTCATTTTTTTCTTAAAATTAACAGATGCTGTCTGGTTAAAGCCTTTGTACTTTTGTTCTGTTAATGCTACTACATAAGTTGGTGACAATGTCTGTGTTTGTGTTTACTTATCGGCTTAGTAATGAGGGTGTCAGATTGACACCTTTTCATTACTAAGCTTAGAGCTAGGTGTCAATGACAGCTACTGACACCAAGTCCTATTCCCATTGCCCTGATACCACTGCATCATCATGAAAAAGTGGTGTTGAACTAAGAAATGACATTGCAAAACTTTTTTAAAAATATCTTTATTTAGCTCAAAAAAGCCTGTACAAAAACGCACCAAAAATGCGGCAAAAGTGCACATTTTTCCTGTCAAGAGATGCAAAAACCTTGCAGAAATTTCTGGGTATCATTTTCGGGTGTGTATGTCTACTGGAGATGGACACTCAGACACAGTGTACGACATCTGAGTGTCTGTCTCTAGTAGGCGTACATGTCCTAAAATGCTGCACAACAGAGAACACGTTCACTCTATCGGCACCAATGTAGTCAATGTCCCCGTCGGGGCATACACCTGAATCCTGTTTTGCTGGCAATTTAGACGAACATTGTGTGAAAGCACCCTTACTGTTAGGTGCTGCAGATCAATTCCAATTATTGCCAGATGCTGCAGATCAGCTCCTATTATTGCCAGATGCTGCAGATCAGCTTCCATTTTTGCTAGGTGCTGCAGAATAACTCCTATAATTGCCAGTTACTGTAGATCAGAAACTATTTTTACCAGGTGCTGCAGATCAGCTCATATTACTGTTGGATACTGCAGATCAGCTCATATTACTGCAGATCAGGTTCTATTATTTTAATAGTTGCTGATCTGCAGCAGCCAGTATGATGGCATGATAAAGCTGTGTTGTTCCACATTATGCACTGCAAATAGCCTCATTAGAAATGAAGAGACTGTGGAGACCTGGGTGTCGTAACCAGTGCCTTCCCCCCTCCCAATCAGTCCCGTAATGAAACACACACAGTCCTAGGTGGGTTGAACAGGTCGGTCACAGTTTATTAATTAAATAAGCAGAGAAAGGCAATTACATATCGTAACGAGCGGCTCGCGCCGAGCTCCTGTCCGTGATCAACAGGGGAATTGGCCCAACGAGCGGTTACGACCTTTGCCCTCCTCCGCTTCTTCCGCCACGGAGGATCCCGTGTATTACCTACGCTGGACTCCGACCCCACCCCTCAATGTTAGGCCTGTTCAACCCCATCCTGTAAACCAGACAGAAAAATATCGAGGCCAATGTCCGTTAGGTGAACTCCGTCCGGTCTTAATTGTGTTGTGTTATCCCCTTGTAGCTGATGGTGGCGAATCACGATATCGCCTCTTCCTCTCACATATTTTCCAATCCGAGTGTTGAATTTACCCCTTGTCCGCTCTATGGCTTTTTTTATCTCTTGCTCCTCGCCAAACGGCCCGTGGTGTTATATCCGACCACACCAGTATCATGTTCCTGAAAAGACAGCTGAACCTTTCCATATCCGTTGTCACCCATTTGTACAATTCGGCCACCTTTTGTTTGCCAAGGTCATTGCCACCCGCATGTACCACCATTATCATCGGGTGTTCCGCCATCCTTGTTATGCCAACACCTGTTTCCACTGGAGGCCTCTGATACCCCTCCAGTTAACTTTTATGCCCGGGAGGTAAAGATTTGTTCCTCCTGGCCGCAGTTTGGCCCTCTTTTCGGCCAAGTAAACTTAGGAATCTCCTACAACCCAAACTTCAACCCCTGTAAGAGACAACACATGTTAATTAAGCAAGTTGGGTCTTATGTACCTGGCGAAGCATGCGGACTTCCAATGACCCATTCTCTGCACTTCGGCCTCTGACACTCCTGCCCTAGCTGCTTCTGTGGCCGCCCCTATCCAGAACGAATGTGTCCCATACTCCTTTGGATTTGTGCCGTTTTTTTCCAAGCATAGCTTGAACATTGCCTGGAATTGGTACTTGGTCAGAGGGGACCCATCTGTATGAGTGAAGAAAAATCTACCAGCGTGTCTTATCCAGGCGTATCTTCTAACCATTTTTAGCGGGCAAGCTGGGCCATCTGTAGAGTTAACCAGGACCCATGTGCCCCTACCGGTGGGATCGCATTTGGATTTTCTAACCCTGATGCGCAGGGCTTCGCTGCATATAACTATGTCCTCATTAATTAGGCCTCCTTCCAACGCGTTTTTTGACCGTGGTAGCAATTCACTGATACGCAGTGCTCAGAAAAAAACAGTCGCAAAAGCTGCCGATATGAGGGCCGCCTCATATTGCGATGAGCAGACCGACGGGGATATCGCAATCAGGTCCTGCAATAGTCTCAGAGATACGGGGCGGCGACATTCTTGGCTTGGTTGAATCCTTTTCCAACCCTTTATGGCTTGTCTTATGCAGAAGGACTTAGTTACATCTACCCATCCCGACAATTGAAAGAAAAATGCTAGCCCCGATAATTTCCGTTGTGCCGAGGTGCCCGACGCCCCACCTTCCCTCATCCGTAATAGAAAATCAGTCGTCACCGCCCTTCGTGCTCGGTCGCATTTATCCACAGGCCTTCCTTTAATTAGTGAGCACCACTCCTCCCAAGCCTTACCATACACCTGCCAGGTAGCTGGCGAAACGGAGGCCCGGATTAAGGGCATCAATGATTGGCCACTGTGTCCCACAGGGACAGTGGACACAGAATACCCCGGGGTTGCGCGTTGGGCTGCTGGATTCTGAAAGCCTGCCAATTGGAAAATAACAATGGGTTAATGATATTCTCGTCGACTTCCGCCACCACGGTGGCT
Organism: Ranitomeya imitator; assembly: GCF_032444005.1. Classification (NCBI taxonomy): domain Eukaryota; kingdom Metazoa; phylum Chordata; class Amphibia; order Anura; family Dendrobatidae; genus Ranitomeya; species Ranitomeya imitator. Next base: position 54,080,714 of record NC_091288.1, on the reverse strand, counting down.
CTACACCAAATATTGTATTCTAGGCATAACAGCGCAAGCCATCTCAAGAGAGTGAGTATGGGCAAGGATGATGAAGACATGTGATTTAAGCTCTTCGCTGTTTTTGCATTTTTTGTTTGGAAACGATTAGCCCATATCTCCAACGCTGCTACTACTACAAACAATTCCCATAGGGCTGGGTCTTGCCCCCATTTTGTTGTCATCCATTTCTCTGGCCAACCAGATTTGCACCATTGGTTTTTACAGATTGCTGCAAAACCCTTTTTTTTGTTCCACCCTATTGTCAGCCCTAATTCCTTGCTTGTGATCTCTCTAGCCATGACGCACGTGTGACCGTTGTACGATTGTAGGAACGTCTGCCATACTAGCAGATCTGCTTTTAGGGAACGCGTGAGCCTAATTCTATGGCCGGGCTGAGAAGCGCCTTTTGTTGCCAGAGATAGTCTGCGTGAGAATGCTCTGCCAACCGGCATTACACGGCAAGCGAACGTCAGTAGACCCAATAACGCCTGCATTTGCTGTAGGGTTATCTTTTTAACTTCGCGGAAGCCTTTCAACATTTGCAGGGTTTTTTGTATTTTAGCCTCTGGTAAGCGGAACACCATCATGTTGGTATCTATTTCGATGCCCAAAAAGGGCAATACATTACATGGTCCCTCCGTTTTCTCCGGTGACAATGGCACGCCGAATTTGAGTGAGATAGCTTTGAATTTTTCTAGTAGATCGGAGCAGAGTTTAGAATTTTTGGGGCCGATGAACAGGAAATCGTCGAGGTAGTGAATTAGAGATTTACTGCCCATCTCGTACCGAACTACCCAATCTAGGAAGGTTCTAAATAGCTCGAAATAGTGACATGAGATGAAACATCCCATCAGGAGGCACATGTCGAAGTAATAGTATTGGTCCACTTTGCAGCCCAGAAGGTGGAAACATTCGGGGGGTACGGGTAATAAATGGAATGCCGATTCAATGTTGGATTTGGCTAGCAGGGCGCCGGGTCCGGCTGCTCGGACTAATTCTACCGCCTTATCAAACGACGCGTACGAGACAGAAGCTTCTTCTGGGGAAATTGCATCATTAACCGAATCGCCCTTTGGGTGAGATAAATGATGGATTAGGCGGTATTTACCGGGTTCCTTTTTTGGTATAATGCCTAACGGTGATATTTTCATGTTTTTGAAGGGCAGCTACTTAAAGGGGCCGGCTATTCTACCCAATTCTACCTCCTTTTCAATTTTTTGTCTGAGAATTTGGGGAAATTCGCGAGCCGATTTTAGGTTATCAGATAGGGTTGGTGTTCTTGTTAGCCTAAAGGGAATAAAGAACCCATCGGAGAATCCCGCCTGCAGCTGCTGAGCCGCTTTCTTATTGGGGTAGAGCTTTAGCCATGGGGCCATCGCGGTTACGCTCACTGGGGTTCTGCCGTGTAGGCGCTTTGGATGGCTGATGAGTGCACCTTGAAGCTGGGTGTCCCCCCCCCCGCAAGCGGAGCAATCATGTCTGAATTTGCATAATGTGTGGAAACGGCAGTTTCCCTCGTTATATAGCCAGCAAGCCCCGGGTTTACGCACGACCACCGAGTTCTGACCTGCGGCAGTGGAGTAATTAGTGGTCGTGGCTGAAAAGGGGGGCTGCTTTTGAGAGAGCATCAGACGCAACCACACGTCTGTCGCTTTCACCCCCCAGCCTAGATCGGGCTGTAGGGCCAGACGCCTGCGGAACTCCTCGTCGTACCGTCGCCAAGCTGAACCGCCGTGCGACTTGTACGAACTATATATCATGTCCTGATATATGAACAATTCGGAGCAGTGTTCCGGATGTTTCTGGACCATAATACAGCCCAATACTGCGAAGGCCTGAAGCCAATTCATGGTTAAGCCGATTTTCGATCTCCCCCTATCAAGACCCCTATCGTTAGCTCTATCCACCGTTTGTTGGTCCGCAGATAACAGCAACCATATATCAATATAATCGTTGCTCCATATCTTCTGTGTAGTCTCCTGATCTATATGAGCGCCTAGCGGGCTGATCCCGCAGAAGAAGGCATCTTTGTGTAGATTAGCGGACTGTGGTGTTGTATTGTTCACCACTTTTCCGCTCGAATGTGACAGTTGTAGGATTAACTCCTTTAACGCTGAAGTTAGCTCCATTTCTTTTAAATTAACCCCGTAGCATAGCGTTTCCTCGCTACCCTTGGTACACTCACCGCTGTGTGACTCTGGACGAGTGTACTCCGATCCTGGAGGAACCCCCGCAGATGTGATATCACAGGACGGGGAAACTCTGACTCCCGCTACAGCGAGGGACTGATGCTGAGTATCTTGCGTTGGAGCCCGATTACTACCACGTAGTGGCGGATTGATGGCTCTGTCTTCAGCGACTGCGTGGTGGTTGTTGTGGCTGGAAGCCGCAGGGGATTGTTCTCCCCGGCTGAAAGCCCTAGAGGGTGCCCGCGATTTAGAGGATTTGCCCCGTGCTCGACTTCTATCCGGGCTCTGCGTTACTTCGGACCCCTCGGATGTTGCTGATGACAGCCATCCTGAGGCCCGAGATCTGCGACGGCTCCTATGGGAGCTGTGTCTGCGACGGTGACGGGAGGGGCGTTTAGAGGGGTAGCCGGAATAGTGATGGGAGTTGTCCGAGGAGGATTGGGAGGACGTTTGGCGTCTACGCCTTCGTCCGCAGTTGCTCAGCGGTGTAATGGGGGGGATTCTAACATTACTTGGGGGATTAATGGCAGTATACGGTCCTGTAGTGCTACTTAGGAGTGGGGGGGTCAGGAGGTAACCGTATTCTATCCCGTTGCTGGAATTTGCGGTGAACGGATACTGTTTATTAGGAATTTGGGCAGTGGGGGAGGTGTAAATATGTCCGTGTTTGGTGCGTTTACAGATATCTCGCAGTGATTCCCACTGAGCAGCTGTTGAGCGCCCTGCTCGGTCCTATGGGACCGAACAATGCGCTCTTCAGCTGCACTTTGACTTCTACGGCCTGACCCCTGATACCCCTGTGCAGGCATCAGTGCTGCGTCTGCCAGGGGTATTCTGGAGGTCAGGCCCTGTGAGAAACTAGCGTGCTGATCGGTCTGGTGCGACCAACCAGCGCACTCTGGGGACCGAACAGAGCTAGCGCCAGCCTCCCGGTTACCCCCTGCGGGTGGCATATATGTGCCCGCAGGGAAGGTAATAGAGGACAGGCTAGCGCTACTCTCCTCGCTGGGAACCGCTGACCGGAAGTGAGTGGGCGGAGACAGGAAGTGGGTGGGCGGAGCTTTACCACAGCGCCGGACCGAGCCCGAGGAGGGAGCCGGAAGACGCTGGCTGGTGCGAGGTGGTGAGGCAGACCCCTCCCCGACCTGGAGCCGCTCTGGGGCGCGGGGTAAGCGGGTGGACCGCCTTTCCCCCTGTATCGCCCGCAGGGGCCCTGGAGTGGCTGGGGATTGGGGCGATGCCTCTAACTGCCCGTCGCTGCACGCCGACACACCGCCTGCGGCCGGAGCTGCAGGCGGGGAAAGTTGCGGTGCCACGGGCTGAATGGTGCGACCCGCCACCCCCTCTGACGGGGGACTGCCAACTTTTCTACGGTGGGTGCGACGCCCAGCCCTACCCCGCCGCCTATGCCCGCCCGTCGCTGGTCGGGCCCCGGACAGCTGCAGTCCAGAGAGGGGCTCCGGAGTAGGAATCCGGGCAGCTCCGCCCTCTGGACCTCCGGCACCCATCGCAGAGCAACCCACAGCCGGTGTGCTGGTCAGCGGCAGAGGAGAGCCGAACACGAAGGGACCTGGGGGCGCAGGGGAGACGGACCTAGCAGGACCAGGTGAGAGGATTGTGAGCGGGGGATCAGGAGAGGGGACAGGAAGCTGAGCCCTGACCCCGGTAAAAATGGCCTGAAGCCAGTGCTCACCTTTCTGTGCCGCTCCCTTCAGCAGGGCCTCAACCAGGGGGTCCGACATCATTGATCACTGCAGGAACAAGAGCTTCCAAGAGCTTCCAGGTGTCCGCCGAGGGGGAAAGAGAAAGTTCCCGACCGGACACCTGGATTTAACCCCTGTAGGAGTGGCCGTAGGACCCCTCCCCTCTAGTGCCCACTGGCCGACTGGGGGTTTTCTCACTAGTGCATCACTAGGGGGGAGTGATGCTAGGGGGGGAATTGGCACAGACATCCTTTTTGTGCAGCTCTCTGTGTGCTCCCCAGTCAGAGACGCGCACCTTATTCAGTACCGCGTCTGCCAGGACTTAAACTTTATCTTCCCCCTTGGGTGCAGTAATCTTATAAATCATTATTAACCGTTTATTGAGCCTTGCCACATGATTTAGAATAAGAAGTCAAACCAGTTACTTCATTTGCAGACATGTGTTTTGGGGTTTTTGCCCTTCATGAGTGAAAAGCTGCTTTAATGAGGCTATTCGCATATTTAACTTCCCAAAAGAGCATTTCATCAACCTACTGTATAATCAGGGCTGTGGAGTCAATTAGAGAAACCACCGACTCCAACTCCTTAATTTCCCTGACTTCCGACTCTGACTCCAACTCTGACACCACGACTCAGTCTCCGACTCCACAGCATCAGTCACTACTGAGCATGTACATAAAGTTCAGCACAGATTCATCTCAACTAAAAGCCCAGATCTTTAGCTCAGGAACAGAACAGACATTTATAGGACATTTCATAATTTTCCCAAATTATTATGAAAACATTTACAGTACATCCTGCACTGAACTACTGAACCCAATTTATTAGATATATTAGGAGTCAGTCCATTTTATACCGACTCCAACTCCGACTCTGACTCCATGACTCCAACTCCACAGCCCTGCCTATAAGTCTGCTTACACTGGGTTGGCACTCTCAACAAGGAGATGCCTTTCCCCTTAGACACGCTCTGTTTTCTTCCAGGCTGAACGGTGAGGGTGCTATGCCATGATATCGGTAACGTATCCTAAAGACAAATTGTCATACCACAGTGGTGGAAGACCCTTTGTTACTCCCTCTAGGCTCTAATCTACCGGGTTCACTGTGACATTACAAGGCTGCGATAACTAAAACCTTGGATTGCTGTGACTCTCTTCCTGCACAAATATTAATGGTCAAATGATTTACTTTTAATATGATCATGTATTATCTTTGTCATATTTTATCTTCTTATTCTCTTTTAGATTGAATGATGGCACAATGGCTCTGATAATTGTGCGAGATACTTCCCGACCGGAGTTTGTCAAGCATTTGAAGCGCTACACCACTCTGCAAAATCAGGTAGAGAAGTAATTGTTAAATACCCGACAGATTAATACTGACGACCTCTTAAGACGTCTTTACTTCCTGGGCTCCATCAGAGCACATTAGCCAGTATGTGACAGATTGGTAAGTTCTCAATCAGTTTAATGCAGCTTAGTCCCTTCTAATCCACCCCATACTATTTAGAATAGTTCATTGCCGAAGAGGCTAGACAGGAAGCTGAGTATATACTATATAAGAGAAATGGGTATACACCATACAAGTAGGTTACAACATGTATTTGCCTTACCACAATACTTTATAGTGCCTCTAATGTACTGTATCTTATATACTGTAAAAGTGTTTAAATATTTTTGAAGTTTTACAATTAACACTTTTTTTTTTCTAGTTTGACTTTCCTTTTGTTGAAACTCACTTGGTTAAAGAAGTTAAGCTGTGCCTTCAGGACATTAGTCACTGTGATAATGACCCATACAAACACAATAGAGAGGCATCTACAGGGTTAAGTGAAGACGGTCATCCATGGAATATTGATGGGGATTTAATGGAAGCCTCCTCTGAAGTTCATGTCCGGTGAGTAATAAAGCTGCCAGTTATTGTCATTGGCATTTTCCTAATGTAACATTTGTTTATAACAAACTTCCGTTCCTGGACAGTGGTTGCCCAAAACAAAGAGCAAAAAAAAATGTTAATGGGTTTCGTAAAACTGCTCTTCCCAGTGCAATTTGTTTTAAAGAAATAAACTGCTTTATTCACTCTCCAGTCTCCACAAATCCAGCACTGAGTCTCCACCTCCGCTCCCGGTGTCTGTGACATCACGTAGACAGCGCTGCCGTCAATAACTGATATTAACGGCTCTGAATAGCTCATGCCATTAGCTAGGCCAGTGGCGCTGTGCCTACTTATTGGGTCAAAGTGATGTCAGACTTTCTATCGAGCTTGTACATTGCTTCATCGGTAGACATACACCCGTTTTAAAAAATCTATAGCACACCGGTTCCTTTTTTTTAAAAAATGGTTGTCTGCTTTTAACAATTTATTTGATCCCATATAAAGGAAGATTGATTCATGCTGCTGGTCCCGGCAGAATGAGAGTTTCGATGCGCTAGTGCATCCTTATAGGGACCTACCTAGGATTAGTCATCAGAGACGTGTGGTCTCTGGTCAGCTTTTGAAAGTGTGTTTTCTCTTTTCAACAAAAAACATACATGGCTGCAATAATGAACAAGTCTCTAATTCATGCTGCATGTAGTTTGGACAGTATAAATCTGCTCCCAGTTTCCATTTCATCGCAACATGTCCTGATATCTGAGGTGGAACCCATCAGTAAGTGACCAACTTTACCGCAGCAACACCACAGAGAAAAAGGAGAGTTACACTGCGCTGCCCATGTAATCCATAGTTGTGACAAGTCCTTGAAAGCATGAGACTCCTCCTTAAAGAGAGCTTATCACCAAATTTTACATGTTGAACTGGACACAGGATATAACAAGTGGCTGTAGAGAGGAATAAAACGTTTTTTGTTATTTTTTAATTCTGCCTCTCTGTTGTGGAGATATTAGCAAGCAAAGTATTTGGCACCTAATGAGTTAAGTCCAAGTGGGCGTTATCAGATAGTTTTCACTGGGGGCTGCACTTCTTCTCCCTGTTTGAGTTGCTATCCGATGACACCCATTTTGGCATTAACACATTTAACTCATTAGGTGCCAAATACTTTGATTGCTAACATCTCCACACCAAAGAGGCATAATTAAAAAATAACAAAAAGTTTTATTCCACAATGTAGGCACAATTATATCTTGTGTCGAGTTCAACATGAGAAATTTGGTGAAAGGCACTCTTTATCTTACTCTCATTGAGCATTTGATATTAGGTTTCCTAAAATAGACAAATCCTTTAATTAAAACAATACTTTTGAACGTAAAACTTTCCGTTCTTTTTCACCGCAGTCCGTTTACATTGCTTTTTCTTTACTTTCCAGCTTACATCCTGAACTCCTAAATCTATATGGGAGCAATATAGAGGAACTGGATGAGGGGAAAGTGAAATGCAGCTGTTTGTAACAAAAAGCTAGTCGTATACGACCCACGTCTTCATTTTTTAAAAATGTCATATTTATTGATTTGTGACAGCAGAGACATTTCAGTGGCAATGTTTAATCAAATCAAAGGGATCATGTCCACAGGAAAACAATTACAGCCAGAAACATACAACTCATTAAAACTTTAGACAATAGTACAAAATTCTTACACAACATAAAGATTGCAGACCAGGCTATCTTACAATATATACTTTTTTAATAGAATTTGTAAACTTGCACTAGTTTCTGTAGTAGCATTTTTTATAAAACAATGTGCAATAAACATATTTTTTGCAAAGCTATCCATTTCCTTTGTCTTCAGTGACATACTTCCTTGTATATCATTTGCCTTTCTGCTCGAGCACAGCGGGAGCAGCCTATAAGTTTGCTATAGCCACATAAGCATGAATTCTTCTTTTGCTTACGTTCCAATGTATCCATTGCATTTGTGCCCAGTGTATATGTCCGGCATGATGTAGCTGTGTATATACATCGGTGACCACAAAATGTTTATGATTTATATTCAACATGGTGGGAGATTTTAACCCAAGCCTTTGTTCCGCCTCAGGACACCTACAAAATTTCCCAGAAACTCCCTGGCAGTTGTGGTCCTGAGTATAGGAGTCATCACCAGTGTGACAATGTACCCTGAGATAACCCTACTGACTTATAATGAGCTCTGTCAATTTTTGGTGTGATTTCCATTACTCTACCAGGAAGATTAGCACTGCCTGCAAAATGTTTTTCTTCCCATCAGATCCAATCAGACTGCTGACAGAGGCTTCGATCAAAGCTTCTGACCATAGTGTGAAGAGAGCCTCAAGTAGAGCAATATTTTGAAAACCTTTTACCACAATGGACAACCTTTGAGTCCAAGAAAACTGGAGAACTCTTTGAAGTCTAAGTAATGTCTGCCTCAACGATGATCGATAGATTGTAGTGATGAGCGAATGTGCTCGGAAAAGGTGGTTTTGGAGCATGCTCTGGTGCTAATCGAGTGTCATTCAGTGTGCTCGAAAAATATGTTTGAGTCTTCTCGGCTGCATGTCTCGCGGCTGTATAACAACTGTGAGACATGCAGCCGCGGGGACTCGAACATATTTTTCGAGCATACTGAAGACACTCGGTTAGCACCCAAGCATGCTCCGATACCACCTTATCCCAGCACGTACGCTTATCACTAATAGATTGAAATTGTAATTAACTACTAAGACAGACTGGTCTGGTACAATAAGAGTTATCTAACCCTAAACAGAGATGAAAAACTAGAAGAAATGGCTATCATTAAAAGGGTTGTCCAGTGAAAACAAGTTATAACCAAGACACAGGATAGGTGATTACTTACTGATCAGTGGGATCTGCATCAATCAGCAGAATGGATAATTTTTAGACTAGGGTCACACGCCTTATTTTCTCTCATCCAAGAAAATTGGTTCATTTATGCTAATCACACTCTGATCAGCTTTTGATCAGAGTGTGATCCGATATTCTTGGATAAGGACAATAAAAAAATTGCATCTTCTCCATTCAGACTGTCCATGAAAATCAGGCCGCACTCAGATATATCAGACCGCACTCAGATATTATCCTTGCGTAGTCCAATTATTTTCCATGGACCCATTGCCATGAATGGATTCAACTTGTGCATGCTGCGATTTTTTTTTTGTACATGTGCAGGACCCCATGGAATAACATGGGGATGAATGCTATCAAAACGACGCATAGCATTCATCCAATTTTTACGTATGAACCCTTATCCCAGTTATAAAAAGGAACAACCGGTTGGATGCCCAACTGCCGCTCCACTCAATCTCTATGGGGTTGCTGGAAAAAGATGACTGCAGAGCTCGGCAGCCCCATAGGAAATTAATGGAATGGCAGTCGAGCCAATCAACAAATATTAACATAGTAATTAAACATGTTATATTTTATCGATCTATCACAATGTGTCTGTAAAGTGGCTGACAGCGGCTGTCGGGGGAACTTTTATCAGACTATGATTGTTTTTGCCAGTAGTTGATAGCAGGGCTCTGGAGGAGACTCGCTGCAGTTCTATTTGTAGAATGGAAGTGTCACATTTATGGAAAATCAGAGCATCACCATATGGTCCATTGTGTACATTGGGGGTCCCAGTGGTCCTTCACCACTAAAATCTATCCTGGATCCCTGCAGCAAACATTTAACATCAGGTTGCAAACCTGTTATTCAGCATCTTGTGATTTCTGTGCAACTTACAGTATAGTTATTCTCTTGTTAAAGAATATAAAAGAGCAGCAAATATACATGTCTATTTGCTTTCATTCATTAATTCATTTCACCATTCATTCAGGGGTAGGAACTAAAGCTCATTGGGTGTTCCGTTTTAGCAAAAATAGGTTATTTATATTTAAGTGACATTTTTTTTTTCAATATACAGATGTGTGAACAAGTCTTTGCCCCCTTCCTGTGTAGAGAATTTGAACTCAGCTTCCCAGAGATGTGATAAACCACAGTTAATTTACGTTTAAGGGGGTTGTGGGCAATCACTTTTTCACACAGGGCCCTGTAGGTTTGGATTTCTTTTTCCCTTATTAATAAAGACCTTCATTTAAAAACTGCATTTTGTATTTACTTGTCTTATCTTTGTCTAATAGTTACATTTGTTTGGTGATCTGAAACATTTAAGTGTGACAAACATGCAAAAGAATAGGAAATCAAGGAAGGGGGTAAACACTTTTTCACACAACAGTATTTTCTGTATTCTTCATTGTTTGAAGATTCCTGCTTGCTGAAATTTAATAGTAACATTCACTGCTTTTTTCCACTAAAACATCTGTCCTGGCACACGGGTTCTCCTCTCCTAAGGCTACTTTCACACTAGCGTCGGAATTCGGCCCGTCGCATTGCGTCGGGCCGAGATTCCGACACTAGCGTTGTTAGCGCTGCACAACGGGTGCAGCGGATGCATTCTCCGGCGCATCCGCTGCCCCATTGTGAGGTGCGGGGAGGTGGGGGCGGAGTTCCGGCCGCGCATGCGCGGTCGGAAAAAGCGGTCCGTCTGGAGCAAAAAACGTTACATTTAACATTTTTTGCTCCTGGCGGTCCGCCACAACACAGGTCGCAACCGTTGCACGACGGTTGCGACGTGTGTTAATACGTCGCGATGCGTCAGTAATGTTACTCTATGGGGCAAAAACGCATCCTGCAAACAACTTTGCAGGATGTGTTTTTTTCCCCTAAACGACCCATTGCGACGTATTAAAAAAAACGCCAGTGTGAAAGTAGCCTAACAGTATGTGTCTTCTATGAAGTTGAGCCTGTGTATCCTTCACATCACTTTGGACAATCCCTTAATGTTGGAAGGGTTCAATGACGATAAGATGTTCCTACAGTTTGGACAAGTGTAAGGCCTCATTCAGACCTCAGTTTTTTGTGTATTTGATTAAAAATTAGGTATAACCTTCTATTAAAGGAGTGTGCTCATCTTCTTCCTTCTGAAACGTACTCCTTGCTTACTGGTTGCTGGGGATGGTGCGTTCCTGAAAATTGACAATTTGGACCTGCAGCATGGTCACACCACTGCTCTGAACTGCACACTCTCCTGTGATACTATCAAAGACTACTTTGCCTCTGCATCACAGAAGAAGTGCAGGAGACTGAAGCTTTCCAACTTCATAGCGCCACTTGCAGAAAAGAGCTTGGAAGTGTCGCATGCTCATCTACTATATAATTGTCTAAGGGTCACTTCTGTCTTTCTGTCTGTCTGTATTTCTGTCACAGATATTCATTGGTCGCGGCCTCTGTCTGTCATGGAATCCAAGTCGTTGATTGGTCGTGGCAAAACGCCCATGACCATTGCCACGACCAATCAGCGACGCCTGCAGTCTGGCGGCAATATGGCCGCTCTCTCCTCCCCGCAGTCAGTCAGTGCCCGCTCCATACTCCCCTCCAGTCAGCCCTCACACAGGGTTAATGGCAGCGTTACCGGAGCACGGTGTAACGCACTCCGGTTACGCAGCTATTAACTGTTGTGAATTCTGTGGCTGAATTCACTCCTGAGGTCACAAGTGGTACTGCAGCTTCTGAGCTTCCTCCCTCAGGTGTTCTGGTGAGCTCGTTGGCTGCTTTGTTATTTAACTCCGCCTGATTCTGTCTTCCTTGCTCCTTGTCAATGTTCCAGTGTTGGATCTGAGCTTCTGGATCTTTCCTGTGGCCTGCTGCTCTGCTTAGATAAGTGCTTTTTTGCTTTTGTTGCTACTTTTTCTGTCCAGTGTCTATTCGTTTTGCTGGAAGCTCTGAGACGCAAAGGGTGTACCGCCGTGCCGTTAGTTCGGCACGGTGGGTCTTTTTGCCCCCTTTGCGTGGTTTTTTGCTTTAGGGTTTTTTGTAGACTGCAAAGTTCTCTTTGCTATCCTCGCTCTATCTAGAATATCGGGCCTCACTTTGCTGAATCTATTTCATCCCTACGTTTGTCTTTTCTTCTTGCTAACAGTCATTATATGTGGGGGGATGCCTTTTCCTTTGGGGTATTTCTCTGAGGCAAGTCAGGCTTGTTTTTCTATCTTCAGGCTAGTCAGCTCCTCAGGCTGTGCCGAGTTGCATAGGTAGTGTCAGGCACAATCCACAGCTGCCTTTAGTTGTGCTTAGGATAGGTTCAGGTATTGCGGTCTACAGAGATTCCACGTCTCAGAGCTCGTTCTATTGTTTTTGGGTTATTGTCAGATCACTGTATGTGCTCTGATTGCTGGCACACTGTGTCACTGGATTGCCTACATAACAGTACAAGGAGCCAACCTAATGATTCTCAATAGAGGGAAAAAAGAAGTTCTGACATCATTTTTTTTTCTCAGCTCTGTGTTCAGTCTTTTTTTTCCCCTAGACATTTGGGTGTTTCAGGACACAGGTGTGGACATGGATATTCAGGGTCTGTGCTCTTCAATGGATAATCTCGTTACAAATGTACAAAGGATTCAAGATACTATTGATCAGAAATCTATGTTAGAACCAAGAATTCCTATTCCTGATTTGTTTTTTGGTGATAGAACTAAGTTTCTTAATTTCAAAAATAATTGTAAGCTATTTCTGGCCTTGAAACCTCATTCTTCTGGTAATCCTATTCAACAGGTTTTGATTATTATTTCTTTTTTGCGCGGCGACCCTCAGGACTGGGCATTTTCTCTTGCGCCAGGAGACCCTGCATTGAGTAATGTCAATGCGTTTTTCCTGGCGCTCTGATTACTTTACGATGAGCCTAATTCAGTGGATCAGGCTGAGAAAAATTTGCTGGCTTTGTGCCAGGGTCAGGATGATATAGAAGTATATTGTCAGAAATTTAGGAAGTGGTCAGTACTCACTCTGTGGAATGAATCTGCGCTGGCAGCTTTGTTCAGAAAGGGTCTCTCTGAGGCTCTTAAGGATGTCATGGTGGGTTTTCCTATGCCTGCTGGTTTGAATGAGTCTATGTCTTTGGCCATTCAGATCGGTCGACGCTTGCGCGAGCGTAAATCTGTGCACCATTTGGCGGTATTGTCTAAGATTAAACCTGAGCCTATGCAGTGCGATAGGACTATGACCAGAGTTGAACGGCAAGAACATAGACGTCTTAATGGTCTGTGTTTCTACTGTGGTGATTCCACTCATGCTATTTCTGATTGTCCTAAGCGCACTAAGCGGTTCGATAGGTCTGCCGTCATTGGTACTGTACAATCCAAATTCCTTCTGTCCATTACCTTGATATGCTCTTTGTCATCGTATTCTGTCATGGCGTTTGTGGATTCAGGCGCTGCCCTGAATCTGATGGATTTGGATTATGCTAAACGTTGTGGGTTTTTCTTGGAGCCTTTGCTGTGTCCTATTCCGTTGAGAGGAATTGATGCTACACCTTTGGCCAAGAATAAACCTCAGTACTGGACCCAGCTGACCATGTGCATGGCTCCTGCACATCAGGAAGTTATTCGCTTTCTGGTGCTACATAATCTGCATGATGTGGTCGTGTTGGGGTTGCCATGGCTGCAAACCCATAATCCAGTATTGGATTGGAACTCTATGTCGGTATCCAGCTGGGGTTGTCAGGGGGTACATGGTGATGTTCCATTTTTGTCTATTTCGTCATCCACTCCTTCTGAGGTCCCAGAGTTCTTGTCTGATTATCAGGATGTATTTGAAGAGCCCAAGTCCGATGCCCTACCTCCGCATAGAGATTGTGATTGTGCTATCAATTTGATTCCTGGTAGTAAATTCCCTAAAGGTCGATTATTTAATTTATCCGTGCCTGAACACGCCGCTATGCGCAGTTATGTGAAGGAATCCCTGGAGAAGGGACATATTCGCCCATCGTCATCACCACTGGGAGCAGGGTTTTTTTTTGTAGCCAAGAAGGATGGTTCGCTGAGACCGTGTATTGATTACCGCCTTCTTAATAAGATCACTGTTAAATTTCAGTATCCCTTGCCATTGTTATCTGACTTGTTTGCTCGGATTAAGGGGGCTAGTTGGTTTACTAAGATAGATCTTCGTGGTGTGTATAATCTGGTGAGAATCAGGCAAGGAGATGAATGGAAAACTGCATTTAATACGCCCGAGGGTCATTTTGAGTATCTAGTGATGCCGTTCGGACTTGCCAATGCTCCATCTGTGTTTCAGTCTTTTATGCATGACATCTTCCGTGAGTATCTGGATAAATTCCTGATTGTTTACTTGGATGACATTTTGATCTTCTCAGATGATTGGGACTCTCATGTGAAGCAGGTCAGAATGGTTTTCCAGGTCCTGCGTGCTAATTCTTTGTTTGTGAAGGGATCAAAGTGTCTCTTCGGTGTGCAGAAAGTTTCATTTTTGGGGTTCATCTTTTCCCCTTCTACTATCGAGATGGATCCGGTTAAGGTCCAATCCATCCAGGATTGGACTCAGCCGACATCTCTGAAAAGTCTGCAAAAATTCCTGGGCGTTGCTAATTTTTATCGTCGCTTCATCTGTAATTTTTCTAGCATTGCCAAACCATTGACCGATTTGACCAAGAAGGGTGCTGATTTGGTTAATTGGTCTTCTGCTGCTGTGGAAGCTTTTCAGGAGTTGAAGCATCGTTTTTGTTCTGCCCCTGTGTTGTGTCAACCAGATGTTTCTCTTCCGTTCCAGGTCGAGGTTGATGCTTCTGAGATTGGAGCAGGGGCGGTTTTGTCACAGAGAGGTTCTGGTTGCTCAGTGTTGAAACCATGTGCTTTCTTTTCCAGGAAGTTTTCGGCTGCTGAGCGTAATTATGATGTGGGCAACCGAGAGTTGCTGGCCATGAAGTGGGCATTCGAGGAATGGCGTCATTGGCTTGAAGGAGCTAAGCATCGCGTGGTGGTATTGACTGATCATAAGAACCTTACTTATCTCGAGTCTGCCAAGCGCTTGAATCCTAGACAGGCCCGTTGGTCGTTATTTTTTGCCCGCTTCGATTTTGTGATTTCGTACCTTCCGGGCTCTAAAAATGTGAAGGCGGATGCTCTGTCTAGGAGTTTTGTGCCCGACTCTCCGGGTTCATCTGAGCCGGCGAGTATCCTCAAGGAATGAGTCATTGTGTCTGCCATCTCCCCTGATTTGCGGCGAGTGTTGCAAAAATTTCAGGCGAATAAGCCTGATCGTTGTCCGGCGGAGAAACTGTTCGTCCCTGATAGGTGGACTAGTAAAGTTATCTCTGAACTTCATTGTTCGGTGTTGGCTGGTCATCCTGGAATCTTTGGTACCAGAGAGTTAGTGGCTAGATCCTTCTGGTGGCCATCTCTGTCACGGGATGTACGTACTTTTGTGCAGTCCTGTGGGATTTGTGCTAGGGCTAAGCCCTGCTGTTCACGTGCCAGTGGGTTGCTTTTGCCCTTGCCGGTCCCAAAGAGGCCTTGGACACATATTTCGATGGATTTCATTTCTGACCTTCCCGTTTCTCAAAAGATGTCAGTCATTTGGGTGGTCTGTGATCGCTTTTCTAAAATGGTCCATCTGGTGCCCTTGGTTAAATTGCCTTCCTCCTCTGATTTGGTGCCTTTGTTCTTCCAGCATGGGGTTCGTTTGCATGGCATTCCTGAGAATATTGTTTCTGACAGAGGTTCCCAGTTTGTTTCAAGGTTTTGGCGAGCCTTTTGTGGTAGGATGGGCATTGACCTATCTTTTTCCTCGGCTTTCCATCCTCAGACTAATGGCCAGACCGAACGAACCAATCAGACCTTGGAAAAATATCTGAGATGTTTTGTTTCTGCAGACCAGGATGATTGGGTGTCCTTTTTGCCGTTGGCTGAGTTCGCCCTTAATAATTGGGCCAGCTCGGCTACCTTGGTCTCTCCATTTTTCTGCAATTCTGGGTTCCATCCTCGTTTCTCTTCAGGACAGGTTGAGTCTTCGGACTGTCCTGGTGTGGATTCTGTGGTGGACAGATTGCAGCAGATCTGGACTCAGGTAGTGGACAATTTGACCTTGTCCCAGGAGAAGGCTCAACTTTTCGCTAATCGCAGACGCCGTGTGGGTCCCCGACTTCGTGTTGGGGATCTGGTTTGGTTATCTTCTCGTCATATTCCTATGAAGGTTTCTTCTCCTAAATTTAAACCTCGTTTTATTGGTCCGTATAGGATTTCTGAGATTCTCAATCCTGTGTCTTTTCGTCTGACCCTCCCAGACTCCTTTTCCATACATAATGTATTCCATAGGTTGTTGTTGCGGAGATACGTGGCACCTATGGTTCCATCTGTTGAGCCTCCTGCCCCGGTTTTGGTGGAGGGGGAATTGGAGTATATTGTGGAGAAAATTTTGGATTCTCGTGTTTCTAGACGGAAACTCCAGTATCTGGTTAAATGGAAGGGTTATGCTCAGGAAGATAATTCCTGGGTTTTTGCCTCTGATGTCCATGCTCCAGATCTTGTTCGTGCCTTTCATGTGGCTCATCCTGGTCGGCCTGGGGGCTCTGGTGAGGGTTTGGTGACCCCTCCTCAAGGGGGGGTACTGTTGTGAATTCTGTGGCTGAATTCACTCCTGTGGTCACAAGTGGTACTGCAGCTTCTGAGCTTCCTCCCTCAGGTGTTCTGGTGAGCTCGTTGGCTGCTTTGTTATTTAACTCCGCCTGATTCTGTCTTCCTTGCTCCTTGTCAATGTTCCAGTGTTGGATCTGAGCTTCTGGATCTTTCCTGTGGCCTGCTGCTCTGCTTAGATAAGTGCTTTTTTGCTTTTGTTGCTACTTTTTCTGTCCAGCTTGTCTATTCGTTTTGCTGGAAGCTCTGAGACGCAAAGGGTGTACCGCCGTGCCGTTAGTTCGGCACGGTGGGTCTTTTTGCCCCCTTTGCGTGGTTTTTTGCTTTAGGGTTTTTTGTAGACTGCAAAGTTCTCTTTGCTATCCTCGCTCTATCTAGAATATCGGGCCTCACTTTGCTGAATCTATTTCATCCCTACGTTTGTCTTTTCTTCTTGCTAACAGTCATTATATGTGGGGGGCTGCCTTTTCCTTTGGGGTATTTCTCTGAGGCAAGTCAGGCTTGTTTTTCTATCTTCAGGCTAGTCAGCTCCTCAGGCTGTGCCGAGTTGCATAGGTAGTGTCAGGCACAATCCACAGCTGCCTTTAGTTGTGCTTAGGATAGGTTCAGGTATTGCGGTCTACAGAGATTCCACGTCTCAGAGCTCGTTCTATTGTTTTTGGGTTATTGTCAGATCACTGTATGTGCTCTGATTGCTGGCACACTGTGTCACTGGATTGCCTACATAACAATTAACCCTGTGTGACCAACTTTTTACTATTGATGCTGCGTATGCAGCATCAATAGTAAAACGAACTAATGTTAAAAATAATAATAAAAAAATAAAACGTTATACTCACCCTCCGCCGTCACGTCCTGTCTTCGGCACTGCAAGAGGCAGGTTCCGCTTCCAAAGATGCTATGGGAGAGGGACCTTCCATGACGTCACGGTGATGTGACCGCGACATCATCACAGGTCCTGCGCTCATACCAATTCTGGGACCGGAAGCTGCCGTGTGCACCGCACACAAGCGCCGGAACTACAACGGGCCCTTCGGATGGAGAGTATGTTTATTTTTTATTTTTTAACCTGTTACATACGTGGCTGGGCAATATACTACGTAGCTGGGCAATATGCTATGTGACTGGCCAAAATACTACGTGACTGGGCAGTATACTACGTGTCTGTGCTGTATACTACGTGACTGTCCAATATACTACGTGTCTGTGCTGTATACTACGTGACTGGGCAATATACTATGTGGCTCTGTGCTGTATACTATACTATGTGGCTGGACAATATACTACGTTGATGGGCAATATACTACGTTGCTGGGCAATATACTACGTGACTGGGCAATATACTACGTGGCTGGGCAATATACTACGTGGCTGGGCAATATACTACGTGGCTGGGCAATATACTACGTGGCTGGGCAATATACTATGTGGCTGGGCAATATACTACGTGGACATGCATATTCTAGAATACCCGATGCGTTAGAATCGGGCCACCATCTAGTTACCTATATAACCGGCTACTCTGAGGTGACCAGTAATCTATCTATACATAGAATTAAAATTCGATCCATTCTCAAGAATAGAGAGGATTTTTAAGAAGAGGTAAATTTGCAAAGTTACGCGTTTTTACAAACACTTTACAATTTTAACCATTTAAGAACTTAAAGCCTCCGCTTTAAATATGAATTTCCAAATTAGTATTTGAAAGGGTTTTCCTAACTCAGACAAGCTGTTCTTGCATGATAAGCGATACAGCAGCTCAGCATGCAGGAACGTGTCACTACATCAGATGGTCAGGTGGAATCAAATACAGTGTCGGACAAGGGCCCACCAATAACACTGACTCTGGCTGCCCACTGCGCAGTTACATGCAATTATTACATTACCCTGTTTCAGAAATTTACCTTTGCTTCTATATAACAATACACTTGGTAGTTTTTTTAATGGAATGATGAGATGCTGCCCTTGTCTATATAATATGTCATATTTTGAATCAAGTATATTGTGAAAACTATAGCTCATATAAGGTGATGAGGGACCAATTCCTGCAACAGGGGCCCACCGGGGGATTCACCTGCTCCCCTGCGGGCCAGTCCGAATCTGATCAAATACACATATACGCTTCAGAAATCTTTGGCTCTCATTTTACGTTATGAATTACAACAAAATGGAAATTCTATCATTACATATGTGCTATTAGCGGTATATCTGGTTTACTGTTGCCATTTATTAAAGGGACCATACTGGAGTATGAAACACATCACAACAGTCCATACGTTGGTTTTGTTTTGTAAAGTAGATACAGTGAACTGAATTGGGCTGGCATGATACTGTTTTTTTTAAAGTACCAGACTGGATAAAGCTGAACAATCAGTGTCAGATACTAGCCCTTATAAATCTTACTTCAGTCAAGTCCTCGATGTTGGGCTTCCTGTTGGGTTACCAGCTTGCATTTAACTGTTCATACAGCAATGGTAGGCCAAATCACTGTTTAGCCCTCTAAATCATATAAGAAATACATTCCTACCACATTTTGGATAGAACTTCATTTTCTGGAGAGGTTCTGCACTATTGTTGAAGAAGCAAAGAAGAAGGTAGAAACTGAACTAAAAATCCTCTGTCCACGTGAATGGAGGACCTACCAAAGACTCTTCATCACTCAGTAGGTCCTTTCTAAATTTCCGTCTATATTCTGATGGCCATCGCCAACTAATACATATACACTTCAAGTTGATCCTATAAACCGTAGTGTTGTTCATCCAAATTGCTTCTTCTGAAGTGAAAGATAATATGTTTGGGAAACATCTATGACCTCAGATCTTCCACCAGAGATCACTTTCTTCGGTAATACGTAGTTTCTTGTAACCGGTGGTTGTCATTGACCTCCGACTTTGGGTTTAATTGCATATCTTCTATGAATATAAAATTGTCACTTTCCTGAGATCCTTAATTGAACATGTCCATATGAAGAACATGTCCATTCATGAAATAAACATCCTTTGAAGGCATCACGAGTTCTCGATAAGATCTAGATAAATACCTGAAAATAATCAGTTCTCTTCTGTACAGAAAAATAACTTCATTTCTTTTCCTTGTGGTTTTTCCCATAATTTATGAAGTTTTTAAAATATCTATAAGTCTAGAAATATATGTTTATTTTTCATCTTTTTCCTCTTCATTAAGGAAGCTCCAACTTTCTTTTCTACTCGAGTCTGAATCCAGTGATTTGTATTTTCTCTTGAAGAATCCCATCTACAAAACAATAAAGAAAGTTTGGTTGTCAACAGAAATCAGCAAAATTCTGGAAACTTTATCATGATGGATGACATGATTAATAGATTTGATATTTCAATTATCAAGTGCCGTACATGTGAACACAGCTATGTACATGTGTCACCAAGAAATCGTAAGGGAAGAGAAGGTGCTAAAATCCATTTGAACGACAGTCAGGAAAATCAAGATTTACTTAGTCTTATTAGTAACTAGTTTTCATTTTGCCCAAATAAAATATTTAAAGGAATTGTCAAAAAATTATTACTTGTTTGGTCAGCCTTCTTCTCTAATAATTTATCTATTACAAACATAATAGAAAAGGCGTTCCCCCTCAAGACCCCATCTACGAGCCACAACTGAAAGCTATAAGGTTCAGATGGATTCAAATCACCCTTGAATTACAAGGATGGCCATTGATCTGAACATCTGAATGCCTACCATATAACAATGCAACACCACATTTACCAGGTGTGTCGGGCGCTACACATGTGAAATCAGCTGACCAGCCAAGACATTTTCAAAAGGGTTGTATTTGACCAAATAATTCTATATGTATAAGGCCGGTTTCACACGTGAGACACTGACTCACGTAGACACATTAAAATAAATGTGTCTCTGCATATGTCAGCGTGTTTTCACGGACTGTGTGTCCATTTGCAAAACACGGAGACATGTCAGTGTTCGTGGGAGCGCACGGATCACACGGTCCCATTAAAGTCAATGGGTCCGTGTAAACACGTACCGCACACGGATGCTGTCTGTGTGCCGCCTGAGGACCACACGGACCGTGCAGGAGAGACAGCGCTAGAGTAAGCGCTGTCCCCAGCGTGTGGTGCTGAATGCGGCATTCATCTCTTGTCCCCTGCAGCACTCGCAGGACAGAAGAGAAGAAATTTTTTTTTTTGTTAAAAATAAAGTTTGGGGTCACCGCCCGCCTCCCACCCCCCTTGTGCCCGCCCGCTTGCAGAGAAATACTCACCCAGCTCCCGCGATGCCTTTCAGCGCCAACAGCTCGTCCAGTGTGAGCGGTCATGTGGTACTGCTCATTACAGTGATGAATATGCGGCTCCACCTTCCAATAGGGGTGGAGCCGCATATTCATTACTGTAATGAGCGGTACCATGTGACCGCTCACACAGGACAAGCTGTCGGCACTGAGAGGAGGCATCGCAGGAGCTGGGTGAGTATTTCTCTGCACACTGATGTGCCACGTGAGCACACGGACACACGGACACGGATAACTCCAGTACCGTTTTCTCTGGTACCAGAATTATTTCCTGTGCTTATCAATGTGAATCTGTGCTTATTGTTAAGGCTATGTGCACAAGAAGTCTTTTTTTTTAGGTGGATTCTGTCTGAAATCCACCCAAAAAGAGCACCACAAAATGTACATAATGCACAGCAATGTCAAAGCAACATTGTTATGCACATGTTCTGTGTTTGGCTATGTCTATTTACCGAGCTTTCAAAGCAGAAACTGAGCAGGAAATCCAATTTTTAAAATTTTTGAGATCCGGAGAAAAATTTGGATAGTTTCCACTCAGTTTCTGCTGCAAGATTTAGTTAAAAAAACTCAGCATTTTCTGAAAAGGCTTCACCTGGGAAATATTGGCAGCTGTGCCGGCATCTACAAAAACCCATTTGCACATAGCCTAGGGCTATTTGATGAGTAGAAAATGACTATGTGCACATAGAGTTTTTAGAGGAGTTGTTGGAGGAGAGCAAACGGAGAGTAAATTGACAGGAAACTCTTCAAATTCTTTGAAAAAATGCAAAATTCCTCAAAAACTTGTAGGTTCTGCTTAGTTTCCTCTGAAAAAAAATTATCAAAAGTTTTTAAGAGGTCTTTGAAGTGAATATGGGGAGAGTTTCCACTCAGTTTTTGCTTGAAAGACTGCTGAAAAAAACCTCAGTGTACACATACCCTGATGCATCCACCAAGACTTTCCAAGGCAAAGCAGCTGCAGGAAAAAAGTCAACATTTTTTTTCTGAAGCAGCTTCACTGGCAGTCTTTACATATTCTTTTTGGAGGGGATCTGCCGCCCATGTCTTTTTTCCATTATTTAAACCATATCTAGGAAGGTGCCTGAAGAAGAGCGTTCTACGTCTTTTATCGGCTTCACGGCTTTCAAACCTTGAAGCGACAAAAAACTGAAAATATGCAGAGAAATTACATTTTTTTCATTGCTGTGCACTGTTTATTTTTTGTGGTAGTTTTGTGGTGCTTCTTCAGGTGGAATCTAGGTGGAATGTGCCTGAAAAATATATCATGGGCACGTGTCTTAAGCAGAAAGAATCAATGTTTCAAGTCCTGGAAAAAAGATTATAAAAAATATAAAAAACTAAGTACAGTACTGCTGCTTCCAGCAATCCTTTCACTTTAACCATGAGCAGATCTATCACCAGATTTCACAATATAAACTGTATACAATTTTACAGTGATCGTTTAGACCTGATGAGGCTGGTGAACTGTTTTTGATAACCCAACTAAGAATCACTGTGTAATCCTGATATAAAAATGCTCATTTTAATACCAGGTAGGAAAGACATTGCGAAATGGATTTTCACAGTAAGTGCACCATCCTTATCAGGTCTAACAGATCGATTTACATAGTTACGTAGGTTGAAAAAAGACCTAGGTCCATGAAGTTCAACCTTTGTCTACCAATACCAAAATGTATCCCTTTAACAACCTGCACATTTTGTCACAGGTTTATCTGCTTTTTAACCAATTAGATGCAACTAACTTAAGCATATTATATAGTGCATTCAAGACTACAATTCGTCTTGCAAAAAAGTCCTTACATGGGTTGGTTAAAAAAAAAATGACGTTTTTTTGGAACATGTAGAAAAAAAACGAAACTGCAAAACTAAAACATTGTGAGGTCTTGAAAGTGTTAATGCTGCACATGGCTTAATAGAAGCGTGTGATCTGTTGATCGAGCGACTTCAAGTAGTCATTTCTAAAAAAAAAAATATATAATGTTAATGATAAAGGCAGAATCTTACCTTCCATAAAATAAACGTCATGAGTGCAAATAAGAGAAGTCCTAGAAATACACTTATACCAATAATTGTATATATGACGTGACTTCTTGGGGTTTGATTGTGAACTGCTTCTAGAAGAACCTGCAGAAAAAAGAAAAGTCGCACAATGAAGAAACAGCTACAACTTAGGAGTTTAGCGTCTTGCTTTTCACTTCGGATTATTGGTTGTGAATGGGCGCTCAAGAAAGTGAGCAGCACGGTGGCTCAGTGGGTAGCATTGTAACACTGGCGTCCTGGGTTCAAATCCCGCCAAGGAAAACATCTGCAAGGAGTTGGTATGTTCTCCCCGTGTTTGCGTGGGTTTCCTCCAGGTTCTCCGTTTTCCTCCCACATTCCAAAGACATACCGATAGGGAATCTAGATTGTGAGCTCCAATGGGGACAGTGATGATAATGTCTGTGAAGCGTTGCAGAATATGATACCGCCATAAAAGTGAGTAAAATAAACAAATGTCATAGCACATTGGTGATGCATGTTGGATTACAACATACCCAATCCTTTTATATTTCTTATTTAGGGGTCTCTAGCTGTGGCTTAAAGCACCATTCCAGCAATTTGTGATAAAAGATCCCTGCCCCCATTATTATACTTACCAGCCGCCGTCGTTTGCTATTATCGGTCCCCCTCCCGTCAGTCTCCAGCTGCCGGATCTCTCCAGTGTTTGATGGGTGAGCCTACAGTCACAACTCAATGTAAGTCTATGAGGCCAGAACGAAGCAAGATCGAGGCTCTCATAGACTTACACTGAGAGCTTGTGACCGTTACCCCTGACTTCCGGTCAATTAGAAGTTGCGGTCACAAGATAGCGCCATGGGATGTGAGCGACGCCGGGAACAGCTGAAGATGGCAGCTGGTAAGTATATTAATGGTAGCAGGGACCTTAAATTAGTGGCACCATTCCTGCACTGAAATTAAAAACCCACTGGAATGATGCTTCAGGGCAGTGTTCCCCAAGTCCGGTCCTCAAGAGCCACCAACAGGTCATGTTTTCAGGATTTCCTTAGTATGGCCCAGGTGATAATTGCATCACCTGGACAGGCAATAATTCCATCACCTGTGCAATACTAAGGAAATCCTGAAAACGTGACCTGTTGGTGGCTCTTGAGGACCGGACTTGGGGAACGCTGCTTTAGGTGGTACACACACACCATAGCCACTCTACTTAACATAGACACTTTTATGGAACTTTCCAAGCAGAAATAGTGAGGCCGGGATCACACATGCGAGAAATACGTCCGAGTCTCGCATGGTAATCCCCGGACCTGCCGCCTGCACTCCGGAGCGGAGTGTGCGGTCGCATAGCAATACAAGGAGCCGCACGCTCCGCTCTTGAGTGTCGGGTGCAGGGCATATTTCACGCATGTGTGATCCCAGCCTAAGATCTAAAACTCATAAGACATTTGGCGCACCTTGTGATACATTTAGTTACTTTAGTTTTGCACAGTAAATCCCCCTATCCCCCACCCCGCAATGTATCCACATATATAAGCCTTCATATATCTTACATGTGTAAATTGTTTCTGGCTGAGATAGATTATTTTGGGACTTTCTGCAGATCTCACTTTCGCTGTCGTTATGAATTGTAGTGATGACACATCTTCCTAAGAATAAAAAGCACAGAAGACAAAAATAAAGACATTCAATTTTATTTAAGTAAACAGAGCCATGCTGCCAGTTTTCTGTAATGAAACATTTAGAAGAACAAATGTAATAATGACTAATATCACAAAACTTCATAAAAAAACCCTGAAATATTATATCTAGTGCAGTACTGCCTGCAGCCTTCAGAGGTCACTGTTCTCGCTGACAGATTAGTAATGCATCTGGAAACCGCAGGATACACAGCAGTGACACCTCCTGGCTGTAGCAATTATTACAGGAAAAAAGTAATAATGTCAATTCAGGATTTTTTTTCTGGCCACTGGATTATTCATCCGCGGTTTAACATGTTAACATGCATTGTTAGAAATAACCATAAATAATAAGGAGGGGATTTTTAATGACATAGTATAAAATATAGGATCACAAACAAGCCACATGAATTGGATTTATTACTTCTAAAACAAATATATGAGGACATTTAAGTTCTTAACCCCTATAACCTTTACTCACAAGCTCGAGAAGCGCGTGGTTTGTTTCAAGCTTCACTTCCACAGTTGCTTCGCTATCACTTTCCATATCTCCAAATGTGCAGTCGACGTGTAGACAGGTTTCATCATCTTCAAAGCAGTACTGGGAAATGGACAAGAAATGTGATGAAAGAATACCCACATGATACCACCTGTGTGCCCAGAGCTGTAACCGGGTGTTCCTGGGTCTCCATGCAAAAAAGAAAAGTGCTCTCATTTTAGGTGAGTGGGCTGGGAGGAGGGAAGGGTTGGGATTACTGTTAGGGCACATAAAGGGGCAATGGAGGACATTATGGGGTAGATTATGAGGCAATTGCATACATTGTAAGGTAATGGAGGACATTATAGGGCAATTGGCGGATTGGAGCATAGCGAGGGGCACTGGGGACAATATGCAGAGAGGCATTGTGGGGGAGATATTATGGAAAGGGGCAGCGTGGGGGATATTATAGAGAGGGGCAGCGTGGGGGATATAATAGAGAGGGACAGTATGGGGGGGATATTTTGTGCAGGAAGCACAATTAGGGGCAATCATTTATTCAGGGACGCAGCATAGGAGATGTTTAGATTTATGGGGCAGTATAATTATACTTTTATATTTAAGTGCACCATGTCAGGATGTGCTGCTGAAGACAGAGAAGAGGGAAGTCTGCAAAGACGAGCTTTGTTCATGAAATCTCATCATGGCATAAGAAAAGAAGGAGAACGACTTCAATCAGAACAGATGTCACCTATAAGGTTCCCGGATGTAAATCTTTGTGATACTGACTATGTCTCATCAGTACTGTGGTTCCTGTATGGTCCACAGTCTGATGATTACTGGTAACAGAAACTCACAGCAGCTCCTTACCATTGTTAAGGGCCTGTAGGGAGCTGAAGGTTCATATGACACAATTGTATATTGGGTTGACCTGACATTGCAATTGTTCGCTGTACTAAGCTTAGTGCTGTATACATGGTGTTATTGGAACTCCATTCATGTACTGATGGTGGTTCTGATGGGGCACTCATGTGCTGATGGTGGTTCTGATGGGGCACTCATGTGCTGATGGTGGTTTTGATGGGGCACTCATGTGCTGATGGTGCTTCTGATGGGGCACTCATGTGCTGATGGTGCTTCTGATGGGGCACTCATGTGCTGATGGTGGTTCTGATGGGGCACTCATGTACTG
Source organism: Ranitomeya imitator (assembly GCF_032444005.1). NCBI lineage: Eukaryota > Metazoa > Chordata > Amphibia > Anura > Dendrobatidae > Ranitomeya > Ranitomeya imitator. The sequence goes on along the minus strand of NC_091288.1, from coordinate 54,054,800 downwards.
ATGGTGGTTCTGAGGGAGCACTCATGTACTGATGGTGGTTCTGATGGGGCACTCATGTGCTGATGGTGGTTCTGATGGGGCACTCATGTGCTGATGGTGGTTTTGATGGGGCACTCATGTGCTGATGGTGCTTCTGATGGGGCACTCATGTGCTGATGGTGCTTCTGATGGGGCACTCATGTGCTGATGGTGCTTCTGATGGGGCACTCATGTGCTGATGGTGGTTCTGATGGAGCACTCATGCTGATGGTGGTTCTGATGGGGCACTCATGTGCTGCCAGTGGTACTGATCTTGTACACATGTAGCAATCCATAACATACTTCATGGATATGTTAAAACCTACAAATCCTCAAAATGTAGAGATTTGAGCTTATCATAAAAGTTTAATTTAGCATGTGTTCACACTGATTTTTTTTCTTTTAGCAGAAACTGTCCAAATCATCCTCAAATGCTCATAACTTGGTTCTGGTGATGTATTCATGTTATTACCCTTTTACATTTTTTGCAGCCTTTGGGATTGTTTCAGTATGACAATATGATCCTTGGCACAAAAAATGTTGTGCACTCCTGACTTAAGATAAAAGCCAAGCCAGAATTTCAATTTGTAGATGTGTTTTGGGGTGTTGCCCCTCCGTAGTGGAAAGCAATTTGGACTGAGGAAAGGCAACATCCCGAAACATGTGTCTGCAAATTGAGATACTGGTTTGGCTTTTATCTTAAGTCACGTGGCAAGGCTCGATAAAATGTTTATATTGATTTTCAGGATTGCTACTTTCAATAGTTGGCACTGGATTCAAGTCTCCTGCCTCTCTGCAGAGGCAATTTGCAAAAAAAATTTCCTAGAGGATTATTGCATGGCCTATAAGTCTCCTTACACTGACATGTCAAGTATGTTACTTTCCACAAGGAGAAGTGTTACTCCTTAGACCCCTGTCGGATGGTAGTATACAATATCACTTACTGAAGAACTATAATAATATATTTCTCCATCAGTTGACATAAAGCACACACACTCTGCTGTGCGGTCTAGAAAAACAATTTAGTAAAGGAAGTGTGTGTTTAATATGGTCTTCTCCACAAAAAAATGAAGAAATCATTTAGATGCCACTGCCAATCACCTTCTCCCATCTGCTTTTATGTCTGCCATCTTGATACTCCCATGAAGTCCGGCCTATATTCGGAGAAGTTCACTAAGCAACATTTTCCAAAATTCTGTTTTAATTTGCACGGAAACACAGTAGTACATTTCTTCACAACATTTATTGTTTTAGACGCTTTTTGCCATTCTCTTGTCTAGACGACGTGGTTTAAGATGCTACAATGTGCACCAAAATGTCACCAAAATTTGGCACAATATGAGCCAACTAATAGATGCCGAAACTGGCTAGAGGTGTACTAAATTTATCACAATAAAAAAATGCACCACTCTGATAAATTTGGTGCATCGAAGACCATCTAGTCTAAACATTAGATAATTTTAGAATATGAGACATTTCCTTTAAAAGAAAACAAACCTTTTGTAGGTTCTCTATACGGACCCCGTGTTTGCCTCCTTACATGTCTACAGTGTTGCTCCATTACCATGGACCATTCATAATCTCCATAGACATAAATGATACTGACAAGTACAGTGTATGCTGAATACCATCTCTGTACTTACCAATTTTCTAGTTCCGGACCTTGAGAAGAAGGTCACTAAATCCCCAAATAATGTTTTCGTGCTTGCTGGTGAGTCACAAACATCTGTGTCTGATGTGTAATGGCATTTTCCTAAATTTGTCTGAAAAAGAAAGAAATAGCAGACAGCTGGATTAAATGAAGGTACATGAACGCTACAATCCAGGCTTTGATTTTGCAGCTATTACAGCAAGGTCAGTAGAAGAATATAAAACTAGTGAATAGTTTAGATATTTACCTTGACATCCAAAATATGAAACAGTTTGAAGTCCCTTGGCGCAAATATATTGGGTATCATGATTTGAAATGTAGTGTTAGATACAAGACTTGGTCCAGCATTGATCACCTTGATAAAAAATTAAAAAACAAAACAATTAACTGCAGGATACTACATTCAGTCACCTGAAAAGGCAAAAATATAATAAAATATTCATTCATTTCTATCTCCAACACTTGATGTGAAATCCTTACATTGAAGGTATATTCTACCGTCTCCTGGACACAAAGGTTCCTCTCGTCTTCAGGAGGTCCATAGACTAATGATATTGGAGATACATAACTAAGGGCAAGAAAACAAGACAGTTACTTATGTTTAAAATTATAACTAAATGAATCTAACTTAATTTAATTTCCTTCTATGACAGAATCACTGACTGGGTGGATCAGGGAAATACTGTAGATATAGTATATCTTGACCAGCAAAGCATTTGACAAAGTATCTCACACAATCCTTATTGCAAAAATGACTATGTATGGAATGGAGAAGGCAACTGATAGGTGGATTCATAACTGGCTTAGTGATCGGACCCAAAGAGTGGTCGTAAATTAATGCATATCCAGTTGGAAGAATGTCTCAAATGGGGTACCACAGGGCTCTGTCTTGGCCCTGTACTGTTCAACATCTTTATCAATGATTTAGATGAAGGAATTGAGGGCAAACTGATTAAATTTGCTGATTACACAAAGCTAGGATGGATAGCTAATACTAGAGAAGAAAGAGAGAGTATTCAAAAAGATACCAATAAACTGGAGCAGTGGGCAGCAACTAACATAATGATTTTTAACAGGGAAACATGCAAAGTACTACATCTGGGCAATAAAAATGAAAAAAGCATATACAGAATGGGAGGAATAGGGCTAAGCAACAGCACATATGAAAAAGACTTGGGTATACTTATAGATCACAGACTGAACATGAGTCAACAGTGTGATGCAGCAGCAAATAGGGCAAATACAATTCTGGGATGTATTAACAGAAGCATACAGTCTAGATCACGCAAAGTCATTATTGCCCTCTACTCCTCTTTGGTCAGACCTCATCTGGAATACTGTGTCCAGTTTTGGGCACCACATTTTTAAAAAGACATGATCAATCTGGAGCAAGTCAGAGAAAAGCAACCAGAATGGTGACTGGTCTGCAAACCATGTCCTATGATGAAAGTTTACAGGATTTGGGATTGTTTAGCTTGCAAAGAAGAAGACTGAGAGGAGACTTAATAGCTGTGTACAAATATCTCAAGGGCTGTCACATTGTAGAAGGATCATCTTTATTCTTATTTGCACAAGGAAAGACTAGAAGCAATGGAATGAAACTGAATGGGAGGAGACACAGATTAGATATTAGAAAAAACTTTTTGACAGTCAGGGTATGTGCACACATCAGGATTTCTTGCAGAAAATTCCTGAAGAAAACCGGACATTTTCTGCAAGAAATCCACATGCGTTTTTTTCGTGTTTTTCTCGCATTTTAGGCTGGTTTCACATTTGCGTTTTTTTTTGCGTTTTTTCCCCTATACTTAACATTAAAAACGCATGTGTTTTTTTGCATGCGTTTTGACGCGTTTTGACAACGCATGCGTTTTTTCTCTACATGCGTTGTGTTGCAGAAATGCAACATGTAGTAATTTTAGCGGCGGTTTTTTGCCGCAAAAATAACCTATTGATGTCTATGTAAACGCATGCGTTTTTAAGCACATGCGTTTGCATGCGTTTTTATAGAAAAACACAAGAATACGCACTGAAAAGCCACCCCCCAACCCTAACCCTAACCCTAACCCTAAGGTATCCTAACCCTAACGGTTAGGGTTAGGATCCCTAGGGTTAGGGTTAGGATCCCTAGGGTTAGGGTTAGGGTCCCTAGGGTTAGGGTTAGGGTCCCTAGGGTTAGGGTCCCTAGGGTTAGGGTCCCTAGGGTTAGGGTTAGAGTTTGTGTTAGAGTTTGTGTTAGAGTTTGTGTTAGGGTTACGGTTAAGGTTAGGGTTTGGGTTAGGGTTAGGATCCCTAGGGTTAGGGTTAGGGCTAGGGTTGGGGTTAGGGTTAGAGTTTGTGTTAGGGTTAGAGTTTGTGTTAGGGTTAGGGTTAGAGTTTGTGTTAGAGTTTGTGTTAGAGTTTGGGTTAGGGTTAGGGTTAGAGTTTGGGTTAGGGTTAGGGTTAGAGTTTGTGTTTTAGGGTTAGGGTTAGAGTTTGTGTTAGGGTTAGGGTTAGAGTTTGTGTTAGAGTTTGAGTTAGGATTAGGGTTAGAGTTTGGGTTAGGGTTAGAGTTTTTGTTTTAGGGTTAGGGTTAGAGTTTGTGTTTCAGGGTTAGGGTTAAGATCCCTAGGGTTACTAGGGATCCTAACCCTAACCCTAGGTATTTCTGTTTATAGTGGGTTTTCTAGTTGATTTTGATGATGGGCAGCTGTCACACACTTCTCATCAGGCGTTTCAAAAACGCAAACGCAGGAAAAAACGCATGTAAACGCGTCAAAACGCCGCTTTTGCGTTAAAACATGCAAAAACGCATGCGCATAAAAAATGCAGCGTTTAAACGTGTTTAAACGCGTTTTTTCACCAAATGCGTTTGCGTTTAAAATGCTGCATTTTTAAATGCAAATGTGAAACCAGCCTAAGATGCGTTTTTTGTGTGTTTTTGATGCGTTTTTTGTGCGTTTTTTACGGAGCTTCCCGATGCATTAAATAGCAGGACAAATGCGAAAAATCCGCAAAATTAATGAACATGATGCGTTTTTTACCGTGATTATTTTTTTACGGAAAAAAATGCATCATGTGCACAAAAATTGCAGAATGCATTATAATTGATGGGGTGCATATGTATGCGTTATCGCGTTTTTATAGCGAAAAACGCAAAAAAAACGCAACGTGTGCACACAGACTTAGGGTGATCAATGAGTGGAACAGGCTGCCACAAGAGGTGGTGAGTTCTCCTTCAATGGAAGTCTTCAAGCAGATGCTGGACAGACATCAGTCTTTGATGATTTAGTGAATTCTGCTTTGAGCAGGGGGTTCGACCAGATGACCCAGGAGGTCCCTTCCAACTCTAACATTCTATGATTCTTTGAATCATTTTTTTAAACTAAAGATAAGATTAATCTGAAAAAATACCAAAAAATACCTCCTCTAAAATTAATTAAATATTTTGAAGAAACTTTTAGGATATGTCTCTGGAGGGGGAGTACCTGGTAGTGTCATTGCATGGTTATATCTAAGCTTGTTAAATGGTTGATACTGACTTTTAAAATTGCCACTTCCAATAGAAGGCACTAGAGTTCAAGTTCTCTTTCTCTTTAAGGAGGCAGTTTGTATTTTTATTTTCCCAGAGGAGCATTGTATGGCCAATAAGTCTCCTTACATTGGCAATGTAGGCTTGTCACTCTCTACAAGGAGAGATTTTACCCCCCACCTTAGACACCAGTCAGGCATCTCAGACAGCCAAATCCTATATCTTGTTTTGTAATGAGGAGGGGCAACACCCTGAGATACATGTTTGCAAACTGAGATTTGGGTTTAGTTTTTATCTTAAATCATGTGGCAAGGCTTGTTAACGGATAGACAATGTGTTAGGAGTTGAGTTCCTGTCGCTGCAGAGGGGGAATCTTGAACCATCTCCGCTGCGGTCTCTCATTCTGCAGCAGCCGCAGTGGAGCCTGCTCAGTGGAGACGTCGGTCCCAGCGTCTCACTCAGTCTGATTCTGTGCCAAGGGTTACTGCTACCTTTCCAGGCTCTGCCATTGTAGCCTTACTGATCAGCGGCGAGCAGATGTTTCTAGGACTAAGTCCTGCTTTTTCCCTTCTGAGCATGCCCAAAGGAAGACCTCTCAGTGGAGGTCTGGGGTCACATGCTCAGGTACTGCAGCAGCTCCTATTAGTCCTCTAGGAAGGTCCTAAAGTTGCTCAGTTACTGTAGCAGTTCTCATTGGACCTCTAGGAAGGTCCTGAACTTCCTGCAGCTATAAAAGGTTTGCATGGCCGCACGGCCATGCACTTGTATACTCTTGTTTACGTGTGTGTGTTGTGAGTGAAAGTTGCTCTTTAAACATCCCCTCCCTTGTGTTTGAATGCTCGCGTAAGGAGGATGATTGTAATCTAGCGCCCGACTGTGACCTGCAGTGCGGCGCCATGCGATATCTCCGCTCTTTCCTAACCCAAGTCTGTTTGGTTAGTGGCGTCCACCAGAGCGGCACTGCATGCACTCTCATGCTACTTTATTATTATTTCTGTTACGTGCGATACTGTGGCTCTGTGACAAGCAGGGTTCGCTTCTTTCATACAGGGTGAAGCTAACCTGTGTGTGTATCCTCATTGTACCGCCATATAGTTCGTCATTGCTTAGGAGTAGGTTCCATCTCTGCACGGTGGACCCCGGGCTGCGTACGCACCTTATTCCTTTTCTTTAATTATTTGGTGTGTTCCGCTAGCCCTAACACAATGGACATTGATTTTTAGGATTGCTGTTTCCAATAGGTTGCACTAGAGATCAAGTTCTTTTTTCACTGAAGAGGAACTTTCCATATTTAATTTAGCAGAGGAATACTGCATGGGCTAAAAGTCTCCTTACACTGGTGTGGCAAACCAAGAGTCCAGTTGCCACAGTGGCATTGCCTCCCTCACAGGGGGTGATGTCATGCCTGGAAGCATGGAAGGGTCCCCTTACCAGGTAACACTAGCATCCAACACTTTTCCAGCTCCAGACCAGAAGGAGGAGCTCTAACACCCGATTTCAGGGGAGCTTCACTATAAGTTCTGGCCTGGAGGCGGAGTTTGTTAGTCTAGTCTGAGTCTGAGAGAGAGAGAAGTCGAGGAGAGCCTGGGGAGTGGAGCTGTAGCCAAGCTCAACCCAGAGCTGAGCGTTAGCAACCGGACACCGGAGTCCATGTTTGCACAGGTACAGAAGTTGCGGCAGCTAAATCCGGAGGGCAGGAGACTGCAGGAATCCTGACCTATCAAACACCCAGCGGCACAGCAGCATATCACAGCCCAGAGCCGCCACCAAGGAGTGACATCTGGAATAGGCTCAAGGGCCTGCCATGCAGTAATGTTTTACACAAATTGACAGACAGTGAGAGGGACTTGTGCAGAGCTTCAGGCAGCAAGAACCTAAGAGGACAGGCTAGGTGGATCCTAAATTGCTTCCAAGCTGCCCGGATCCCTATTTTCATCTGTTACCCATGCCCCGGACTACACCTTCAACCATCTAGTAAAGGTAAAGAAAACTACAGTCCTTGTGTCCTCCAGTCATTTCCCGCACCCTCCGTCCTGCACCCCAACATCCACGATCCCTTACAAAACTATACTAGTAGCCCTGTGGCCCCGCTCCACCTGTGGGGAGCAGAACTATCCAAGCTGCATCACCATTGGCCCCAGCGGTCTCCTTAAGCAGCGTTGGCCACTCATTTCCGAACACAACAGGTGACGTCACATTAACGGGAACCAGTCACCCCCAAAATGGAAGGTGAGCTAAGCCCACCAGCATCAGGGGCTTATCTACAGCATTCTGGAAGGCTGTAGATAAGCCCCGGATGTAACCTAAAAGATGAGAAATAAAGGTTAGATTATACTCACCACTGGTCGTTCCCGCTGCGGTCCGGTCCGATTCGCGGTCCGGTCCGGGGCCTCCCATCTTCTTATGATGACGTCCTCTTCTTGTAGTCACGCTGCGGCTCCGGTGCAGGCATACTTTGTCTGCCCTGTTGAGGGCAGAGCAAAGTACTGCAGTGCGCAAGCGCCGGGAAAGGTCAGAGAGGCCCTTAACAGGGCAGACAAAGTACACCTGCAGCGGAGCGGCAGCATGAATACAAGAAGAGGACGTCATCGTAAAAAGATGGGAGGCCCCGGACCGCGATGCCCATCGTACCGAGACCTCCCCTGGGTAAGTATAATGTAACCTCTTTTTCTCATCTTTCAGGATACATCAGGGGCTTGCCTACAGCATTCCAGAATCCTGTAGATAAGCCCTTGATGCTGGTGGGCTTAGCCACCTTCCATTTTGGGGGTGACAGGTTCCCTTTAAATCCCCTACAAACTGTGCTTCATCATTTTATTGCACGTCCAGGGCCACGGACCGGGTCACTGCTGCTGTGACAACCCCCTGAAGAACTGCCCGACCCGGACCGAGTACTCCACAGCCCTAGCGGCGTCGCATTCGCATGTCAGGGATGTCACTCTCCAAAAGATATTGCCCTGGACATGTGCTGCGTTCAAAGCACTGCCGATTCCTGACCATGGGCACCTACCCTAAGAAAATCCTGAAAATATGACCTGTTGGTGGCACTTGAGAAGTTGGAGAACACTGATCTATAAGACAAGGGGGGTTGGTTAAGTTGAATTTCAATATGATCGATCCTCTTTCTACCCAATTAGCCTTTTTTAACTGATTAATAAAGGGGTTGTCTCTTTTAAAATTTTCTTGCACCATAACATTGCAGAGATCTAAAATAACTAATGGAGTTGTTACTCACCCTCACCAGGTCCAGCGCTGCCTTTTCCCTGCTCCACCTTTCGTGTTGATCAGCTGCAGCGGTGGCTTCACATTTACAGCACTTGTAACCACTGTAGTCAATCACTGTGCTCCACTCTTTTAGGCAGCATGAGCTACTGAGTCCAGTGATTGGTAGCAGTGGTGACGAGCGCTGTAGATATGTCACTTCTACAAACGATCAACCAAAAATGAAGCAGCGACAGAGAGACACCGCAGAACCTGGGCATTGTGAGTAACAGCTCAGTTCGTTATTTTAGACTTCTGTAACCCTATGGTAGAATAACATTGTAAAAGGGACAGCCTCTCTTATGCCGCAAACACTGTAGTGGACCGAACAATATCAAGGGCTTAGTGCCGTACAATGTAAAACAACCCAATAATAAAAAGCAGAAGAAATGTGTAACTCACCCCGCAACATTGACATTGACTTCGTATCTTGCTGGTATGGTGAAAACGGCTTCATTGTTCCATAAAGAGCTTTCATCCACCTCATTCTGACTGAATTCAATATAATTAAGAAGCATTATACTGGGTAATTAAAATAATGAGCGCCATGTACAAAATGTGTAGCTTTTTTACTTCTCATTAATGTGATGTGTAATAAATAGCGATGCATTAGTGGCACAATGTCTTTGTGCGTTCTGAATAGCGATGCCGACTGCTTAACTCTCAAATCATCGAGAATCCTCACATTTAGCCTCATTACGGAAGTAGCATACAATGCCAAAGAGGTGGCAACAATGAAAGATTTTGCAAATCATACAATACAGATATTGGTTAACAGAATTATTTTAGTATTATTTCTTTTCATTATATAATGCCACTTACCAGCTCACAGTTACATTGATGATAACATCTTCTGCCGAACTAAGCGAGGTTGTGTCCAACAAAAAGGAAAATTGTTGCTATGGGTAAAAAAAATGTTAATCAATTGAAGATATAAGCTGTGATATAAGATATACCTATACATCTACTTTTTATTAAAGGGTCAGTCTTGTCTTAAGCTTCAAGTCTACAGACACCCTGTAATGACTGCAGACTTGTGAATCCTCGCATTGCATGCACTGTACACTGTGAGGTCTCTCCAGTGCCGGGAAAGGCGTGCACCTGACCCCAAGTATGTGATTTGCATACATGCCGACTAGATGGGCACGGGCTCACTCAATGCAAGTGAGGCCAGATATAGTCTAGTTGGAAGTATGCAAATCGCCTAGTAGCAGTCACATGACCGCTCTCTCCTGGCCTGGGCACCGGAGAACCCTCACAGGGCACAGTGCGTGCGATGTGAGGATTCACAAGCCTGCAGTCACATAGTGCGACTGTAGACTTGTATCTTAAGACCAGAAAACACTTTTAAGCTACAAGTCTGCAGTCACTATGTATCCTCACCGCACACATGACACTCACTGTTAGGATTCTCCGGTGCCAGTAGCAGGAGTAGACAGTCATGTGTCAGCAAGTATGTGATATGCATACTGCTTCCTACATTCCGACTAAACATGTATTGGGCAAGGCTGCACATGTCTAGTCTGAATGTGGCTGGAAGTATGAATATCACATATTTGCGGACAGGAGCCAGCTGCTCCCTGCGCTGACACCAGAGAATCCTCACAGTGTACAGTGTGCGCTGTAAGGATTCACAACTCTATAGTCACATTGGCTACAAGTTGCAGTCACTCTAAGGCTGAAAAACCTTTTGACTATGAGCTACACCTCCAAAAGAGACAGTATCCTATTTTTCAATTTTTTAACTCAAACTGTACCTTCATTTATAGATTAAATATAATTATTTACTTTGCAATGTAGTTTTGTTGCCAAGGTTCTTCTCTTTCCTAAGCTTGTTTTTGGCACATACATTGTGTCAGACACTTTCGTAATCAAGTGACTGCAAAAATCTATTAATTATAATAGAAAAAGCTCAGTGAGGGCTCTGTCCACTGCTGGAGCCTTAGGTTCCTGGTGTCCCAATGCATATTGTATTTACAAGGTCATCCAATATGAAGTGTCAGTCTACGACGTCTGCCAAGGATGTGCAGTTTGATGAACAGGGATTAATAATAATAATAATAATAATAATAATAATTTTTATTTATATAGCGCCAACATATTCCACAGCGCTTTACAAATTATAGAGGGGACTTGTACAGACAATAGACATTATAGCATAACAGAAATCACAGTTCAAAACAGATACCAAGAGGAATGAGGGCCCTGCTGCTCGCAAGCTTACAAACTATGGGGAAAAGGGGAGACACGAGAGGTGGATGGTAACAATTGCTATAGTTATTCGGACCAGCCATAGTGTAAGGCTCGGGTGTTCATGTAAAGCTGCATGAACCAGTTAACTGCCTAAGTATGTAGGACTAAGGACTAATTTGAATACAGGGATTTCCGCAGACTCCATAAAGTAAGTAGCATACTACTTAATTTTATTTTATGTGGCACAAAATTAAATTTTTGTCATAAAAGAAATTCTGATGCAAGTGAAAGGGGTTCCGAAAACACCATCTAGGCATTACTGACATGACCAAGTCCAATTTTGCATCCACAATGAATTGATGTATTGGAAACGAATGGCACACTGGTTGCTTCTGTGTACTAACATATACTGTACATACACGATGCTTCGGCACACTGCGATTAATGAATATATGAACTTCAATATTGCTGTGAACATTAAAAACTTAAGGTACTAAGACAGCATTTTTTATAATAAAGCACAAATGTCATCCAACCCCATAAAGATGTACCTAAATATGGATAGTCCCTCATCAACACATCCTTCCCTGACAAGATTTTAATTTTGAGCTACGCCTGGTTTCTTTCACTCCCCATTCAGATGAAGTCTGGTTTGGCACATGTAGTGGTAAGACATTAGTGATAGGGTCCATCCATATTTAGGTACACCTTGACGTGGTTGAATGGCTTTTGCACTCTTTGATAAAAAAAGCGCTAATCATATAACTTATGTTTTTAACATTTACTGCAGTAGTTGAGTTTATGTAGCCATAAATCACTCTGTGCTGATGCATGGTGTTTGTATATGTTTGTATATTGGCCACGTAGTGAATTTGTGCAGTGGTACATTAATTTAATACTAAAGTGGTGTTTAACGGAGCCCCATAAAGTTGAATGGGTGACCTGAAGAATGCACTCCTCAATATTGAAATTGCCACACCAAGAAGGAAAAATTATAGAATTATGAAATCACAGGATGGATAGACATGTTAATGATATACAAATGATGAAAAAATGGAAGCAAATTTTTCAAAATGTCTTGACTGCTATCATTGAGGTTATTAATGGTTGTCTGAGGAATGTTCTGCCACGCTTAATGTCCTTTGGAAATCATCAAGATCCGCTGCTGGCAGCTCCTTTACAATTACCTATCAATGATGTCCTAGGTGTGCACAAAGGAAATCCGGAGACAATACAAGCAATGGTAACACATTTAGGCCATGCAAGCTGCTTACAATAGTGGCCTGGCATTGTCATGTTTAAATGTGGCTCCCAGTATACTGTTAAGAAATGACTGTACATCAGGTTCCACAACATTAGAGAGGTCCGTCTACCATTCATTATGCCATCCTACATCATAATCCTGGTAATATGAACAGGAGAGGGACTGATGTGATGGTCTCTTATGAAGGTCTATTCTTGGTGATACCGCTTTGGTCTACATCTCCTGCTATCAATGCATCCAAGACAGAGGCAGGACTAATTTCTTAAGAAGATACACCTTCATTGCCATCTTGCTCTGCACCATGATAGCCTTTGAGAGCGGTGGCATGAGGTCAATGGAACAACTGCAGCTGGATGTCTGGCTTGTTGCCCAATGTTTTGCAAACGCCTTCTGATGGTTTGTGTAGACAATGTTTGTTGTCTTAGGCTTGATATCTGATGTCCTACTTCTCTCGTAGTACAGAATGGATCAATTGTGGAACCAGTGGTAAGACCATTTTTTCAAAAGTCTCTAAGGAGCAGGGTCTGTCGAGCCCAAGCTTAAAAAGAGAAGGATTTTGCTAACCAACCGCATGTCATCATTAAAACGTAAGGAGGTACACGTGAATTGCAAAAGTGTATGCTGTATTTAATTTAATCAAAATATTTAATTCCCAACCTGGAATTGAATAAAAAAAAAGGAGTATAAAAAGGTATCAAGTTTTCTTTTACACTTCTGGTTAAAAATAAAAAACTATGTATGCACTAGCACTGCAGTTGTCTGAAGGCAGACAAAAAATTAGGAAAATTGAATCAACTTATTTGCAGCTGAGAATTCTTTTTGCATAGGTCTAGGCAGGTCAACCTTAAAAACAATTGCTCTATATTGTACCGACCATTACCATAAATGTAATGACTTTCAGTAAGTAACTTCAACCTAAATATTACCAATGATATATATCATAGTTCATGCTCCCTAGTGCATTAGAGTGACAATATTCCTCCTCCCTCCCTGACACTCCTGGGTGTGATTTTGCTATGTGTGACCAATTTACACATTCACACACCATTCCTATTGCCATTTTAAAGCAATTTGTCATCTCTTCACCTAAAAACGCTGATTATAAAGAATTATGATAACTTAAGTTGCAAAAAAAAAATCACGTTCTCCATCAATCAACCTCTGTATAAATGCCTAGAAAATCAGACAGGTTTATCATTTTGAAAAATGGATTTCCAAAGTTATTTTACCTTTTCAACCCCGTACCACCCATAATTAGTTAATTACTGTACTTATGTAAACTTACTCTTGAAAACGAGTCCACATATAAATGACCTATGTTGCAGTCCAGTCTCGTTAGCTGATTCTCTTCATCGGTTACTGCACAGTTTATCTGTTCCTGCTGGATGGGAAGGAAGACAATGGGAGATTTATACATTGAAAATATATTATTCTGCAAAATATCTGCATTACTGAGAACATAAGGCTTGTGCTTTGGCATCTTACATAGGATTAGACTACTACAGCCCAAATAGTGTAGCCTTAGTGAGACTTATAGTACATTTCTCGGTTCATCCGACCATAGGGTATGGTATCAGCTTTGGTTAGGTTGGAAGACTAAAAAAAATCTAATTTCTCGACAACTTTTTTCAACTTTTGGGAGAAAAAGATTATTGGGCTTGGAAAGAAACCATCATTATACAAGCCAGAAACAGGCACAATACACTTGTCACTTAAGTTTCCCTTCTACTCTTAGATCTACTTTAAAAGTCCTTCTCAATATTATCTTTGGTAAGGCAGGGTAGTCAGGAGGTCCGAGGTCAGATACCAGGAGGGCTCATAATACAGAGGGGTATGACAAGGGTGTGGTCAAGTAACAGTTTGGGGTCAAATGCCAAGAGAATATGTCAAGATAAGGTGATAAAAGTAATGGATAGTCAGAAGCCAAATCTGGGGTCAGGTACCTGAGGTCAGAGAGCGTTAAAAGCAAAAGAGATAACACACATGAATATTCAAGACAGATCCAAGGTCCGCCAACAAGATCAGGAAAACAGAGCAAAGCACACATATCACTAAGCAAAGCTACAGCTGACAGTGGTCTGCTAATAGCTAGCCAGCTAAATAGCTAGCAAATTAACAAGGATGGGAAACACCTAGAGGAAAGCCCCCAGGCTAGGCCAGATTGAGCAACAGGGCTGTGAATCAAAATGCTGACAGCCCAGCACACCCCAGCCTCAGATTGAATGACTGGGCTGTCATTCACAATACTGACAGTCCGGCACTTTACGGATCTAATAGAGAGTCTGAGCTGTCACACACAGCGTCCCTGGACCACAGTTATAGTGGCTGCGACTGGGTACTGAGCATCCACCACCTGTTTAAATCAATAGCAGGCATATGTGCAGTACACGGCCAATATCAGTACAAAGAGAATCCTTCTAGACTCTATGTAGAAACAAGAAGTCTCTTTTCCCTGAATAAGTCATTCCTCTCCAACTCCTGACCCAGCTGTGTGACTTCTCCCCCCTGCCAAGAACTTTGCAGTGAGGTAGAATTGTAGTTCTGATGATGACTCATGCAGGAAAAAGATACTTCCTGTTTGTACATAGAACTAAAGCCCCCGTCACACAAAGCGAGGTTGCTAGCGAGATCGCTGCTGAGTCACAAGTTTTCTGATGCAACAGCGACCTCAGTAGCGATCTCGCTATGTTTGACACGTAGCAGCGACCAGGCCCCTGCTGTGAGATCGCTGGTCATGTCGGAATGGCCTGGACCTTTTTTTGATCGTTGAGGTCCCGCTGGGTAGCACACATCGCTGTGTTTGACACCTTACCAACGACCTCGTTGACGACTCAGACACCGACACATAGGCGTGCATTTGCGTTGCCTTTTCCGCACCCCTCTGCTCCGATTGGTGGTCGCTACTGCGTTCTGATTGGCGGTCATGCCTTCAACAGAAGGCGACATAGTAGCGCTTCCATCCTTTGTTCCTGACCACGTGGTGGTTTGCAGATCGTTGTAGAGTTCTCCAGCCTGCGACTCCTCTTCAATTTATCTATTCTTCAACGGTTCTTCAGACACCTATACTTTGTGCACGGTAGGTATCGTTTGGGGTCTCAAATGCGTTTTCATTTTTCCTTAATTTATAGGGCACCTACGAGCGAAAGGACGGAAGGGCTATTGTGTCGCCTCAGGCAGCCAATCAGAACGCAGTAGCGACCACCAATCGGAACTGAATGGGCGCGGAAAAGGCAACGCAAATGCACGCCTGTGTGACTACAACGTCACACAGGACGTCCCTCATCGAGGTCTGAATCGTCAAAATAGCTGCCATGTGACAGGGTCACAACGACCAACGACATCGTTGTACAGGTCGCTACAGGTCCCCGCATTGCTGCTGCGTCATTGGGAAGATCTCACTGTTTGACATCTCACCAGCGACCACATAGCGATGCAGCAACGATCCCTGCCAGGTCGTATCGTTGTCGGGATCGCTTTAGCGTCGCTTAGTGTGATGGGGCCTTTAGGATGATTCAGCTAGTCAATTTGTAATCACATGATGCCGAAGACCTAATGAAAAATAGAAGAATTAACTGGGTAGAAAGGCAAAATGTGCAATTGTAAGTACACATTCCTATATAATAAGATGATTGCAATATATTAAGAGGATACAAATCTTGACGGGAATGCTTCTTTAATGAAGGCTTGACCATGGTCAGGTATCAGTTATGACAGCATAAATTAATAGCACACAGCAGTGATATAATGCAGCAGAGAGTATTACCTGATCTAGAACTTTGATGAAGTAAATGCCTTTAGGAAGTCTCATATGTAACGCAGATTGATAGGCGTCATCCCCAGCATTGAACAGGGACATTTCAATCATTACAGTCTTTGTGCCTCCAACAACAAGATAGGTTTTGTTTTCTGATGATCTGCAATAAAACATAAAAACTCAGAATTCTGCAGGAAAGATTGTGAGGCCACGACTATAAGGTAGACAGGGCTGTGTGTGATAGGTGGGCCATGACACCAAGGAATTGGCCTGCCTACTCATCAAGGAAAGGGGTTCTGGGGCAGACACGTCTTTATACTGAGGTAGTGAGCTAAAGATATCAGCAGTATAGTCATAAGGTTAAATAGCTTGTTCAGCTCTTACTTACTGATGACTTATCCACAGAACAAGTGGAGGTCCTGACACTTTGCAACTCCAACGATCAGCTACTATCTGCCACAGCTACCCTGTACATTTGTTTGATATCTGATGCCGTTTTATCTCCTATTCACTTGCACTTCACATTGTGCAATCAATGATAATACCACTCCGATATCACTATACGGTATCAATTAACTCGCCAGTAACCAGGGATATTATTTACAATACAAAAGTTACCAGAAAGAATAGACAATAGGATATATTACTGTAAGAATGGTGGACCATGCTATCGCGTTGAGGTCAACAATCTTGTTGCATTATAGTGTGAACATTGTTATGCGTTTTTTATGTATGTATACTGTGCAGAATGTGATATGTGCTGCTACCAGGTACTAGTTAATGTAAGGGATTGTAATATGTAAGTGTAACATGCATATTGTGAATAGACTGTGACATGGTAGTGTACAGTATAAGGTAAGATATAGATTAGGATTTAGGACATAGGATAAGGTACAGATAATGTTCAGGACTACCCCACAATGGGGTGGGGATAATTATAATATATGGCAGACTACATAGAAAGGGAAGTGCTGTAACCAAGGTCAAGTTCAAGTGCAGTGAGTAACTGGCAACAGCAAGGAACTATCGATCATGGCAGTAAGAGACCTTAATGGAATTCCTTGCGAACATTCCTGCAACGTCCTGCGAGTAGGACAGGTAGTGGATCCCAGGTGTACTGCGGAACTGGATGGGAAATTCCGGTGGTAGACCAGAATAACCAACATAGGGCTTGTCCAGGAAGAACGGATAGTAATGTTGGAAATACACTGTGTTAAGGAAAGGTACTGCGTTAAGGAATTGAGGGACAAAAAGTGTTGTGCCTGATACTGCGTGTTACAATCTGATGAACTTGAACTAACCAGTAAACTGTTGTTGGTTAATATGAACTGTGTGTCCCCTGAGCAGGGACGGCGTTAGGAGCAGGCAGACCAGGCAGCTGCCTAGGGCCCCACTCCCCCTTGGTCCCCCAGCTAGCGGCACATCACACAGCCGCTTTTGGACCCCTGTGAGGCAGGGGGGCCTGCCTGCCACCAGCACCGACTCTGCCACCACATTGAACTATACCGGTGTCTGCCGGTACAGTTCAAAGCAATGCTGGAGGAGAAAGCATCAGCTGATGCTCCCTCTTCCATCATTCCCAGGTCTGCCTCTGACACTGCGGGTGCGCGATGATGTTCGCGCACTCACCAGGCAGTGCAGCCGCTGAGACAGGAACAGGGAGAAGCGTGAGCACAAATAGAGGTGAGGAGTGTATTTTTTTCAATATAACAGTGAGTATTGGACTGTGGGGCCATTCTCAGGGGGAGATGTGGGCTGTGCTATATACTATGTGGGCTGTGCTATATACTATGCGGGCTGTGCTATATACTATGTGGGCTGTGCTATATTCTATGCGGGCTGTGTTATATACTCTGAGGGCTGTGCTATATACTATGCAGGCTGTGTTATATACTATGAGGGCTGTGCTATATAAATGTGGGCTGCGCTATATACCATGTGGGCTGTGCTATATACTATGCGGGCTGTGTTATATACCATGTTGGCTGTGCTATATACTATGCAGGCTGTGCTATATACTATGTGGTCTGTGCTATATACTATGTGGGCTGTGTTATATACTATGAGGGCTGTGCTATATACTATGCAGGCTGTGTTATATACTATGAGGGCTGTGCTATATACTATGCAGGCTGGGTTATATACTATGGGGTATATTATATTCTATGGGGGAGGCTGTGTTATGTACTATATGACTGTGCTATATACTATTTGGGTATATTATATTCTATGGGGGAGGCTGTGTTATATACTATGTGGCTGTGTTGTATATTATGGGGGGTACATTATACATTATTTTCTATGGGGGAGGCTGTGTTATATACTATGGGGTGCATTATATTCTATATGGGGGGCTGCATAATATACTTTGGGGAGTTGGGCTGTATTATATTCTATGGGAGCTACATTATATTCTATGGGGGGCTGTATTATATTTACATTCTATGAGGGGTGATTGCATCATACTCTATGAGGGGGCTACATTATACTATATGAGGGGGCTGTATTATATTCTATGGGGGGGTTACATTATACTATGTGGGGTGGATGCATTATACCATTATACTCTGTGGGGTGGCTGCATTATGCTCTATAGGGTGGCTGCATTATACTATATGTGGGATGCATTATACTGTATCGAGGACTATTGTGAATACATTATATTATATGAAGAACTATGGGGTGCATTATACTATAGGAAGTGAGTTGTACTACATGGATGACTATGGCAGTGCATTATACTATAAGGAGAACTATTAGGCATGTATTGTACTATGTGGAGGATTGAGCAGTGTATTTTAATATATGGAGGACTATGAGGAGTGTATTATACTATATGGAGGACTATGAGGAGTGTATTATACTATATGGAGGATTATGGGAAGTGTATAATACTATATGGAGGACTGAGAAGTGTATTATAGTATATGGACGACTATGCGTGTGAATTTTACAATATGGAGGACTGTGGTGCACATTGTAATATATGGAGGAATAAGGGGTGTATTATACTAAAAAAGCAAAATGCTGCATATTAATCGAGTGATTGGATTGTTTATGCCGGAACAAAAGTCACTGTTCTTAGCAGCACATCGCCGGTGTAAACTGTAGATGTGCTGCTGGTAACATGATACTGTATGGTGATCTGTTAGTGATCTATTAGTAATCATTCTGTCCCCATCATTCTTTCTCAGATGGTGGAAAGAGGCCGGGAAACAAGCGTTGAACGATTTCAATATTGTCGATCACACTCGTTTAGCGGTCTGAACACAGCGCATGTAAATACAACCGAAATGCTTTTGTGTGATGTACAATATGTTAGCATTTGGGGCCAAATTTTAATCTTTGCCTAGGGCCACACTTTGCCGAAAACCGGCCCTGCCCCTTAGTTATCTGCTCTGGAAGATGGAGGTCAGGAAACAGTGGAGGTCTTTGGCCTACACATGAGTGTGATGCACCCCACACTGAGCAGCACGTTGGGACTGGGACATGATTTTCTGTAAAGTGCCAGGGCGTTATGTAGCAGAAGTTCGGTCATGATTACATGAGTCCATGTTTAGAGTCCAGCACCGGACACTAGGTGTCCACCAGTTTGAACCCTGAAAATTACAGGACAGGATCATTCATCTCTACCCAGGACCCCAGAGCTGCAAAGCAACAGTACTAACTACTGAGCCACCTATGAACATACGTGTGCACGTATATATTTATTTAAAACTGGAAATATGGTAATATCTCTTTAAATCTTCTACAGAGAGAATGAAATACCAGCAGGTTTTGGAAGAAAGTGAAATACAGATGTATTTAATTCATTTTAATACAGTAAAAATCTGAATAAAAAAATCATGCAAATAAAAATGACATTTCTAGAATGATCTGGCACAAAACCAAGCCATTACTCATTGTACACCTTAGGGACAGAAGCTGGCACAGACACAAGCAACAGAAGGTAAAAGCACTGCATAAACAGCCAGGTTCCAAGACAACAGCAAATTAGAGAGAAACATATTGCTAGCAGTGTAGCAATTAAATTTCAGACTTTTTTTTGTTCCTCCGGTGCATATTTATATATATTTATTGTATTAAAGCTTCATACTGAGAGTGTGAAAATAACCTTTACCTATAAAGGGATCCATTTACCCACAGGAACATATTATTTCAAAGTTAGATTTCTTTGAAGTTTTCAGTGCATTTTTTGCTATGAATACAGAGTATTTTATGTAATTGGTTGATCCAGGATTAGAGTGTGCAGATATATAGAAACAGAGCATTGCAAAAGTATTCGACCCTTCAAAATGTAATTCCAAAGAAATGCGTTATGTCCAAGTTCGGTTTTATTCATGCGCTAAACTCACACATCAGTGAACAGAACCAAAATGCAACAGACAGCACACAGATGTACCTAACATTTAGGGGAAAATATGTGCAAGTGGGTTGAGAGCTGGCTCAGGGATAGGAAACAAAGGGTGGTTATTAATGGAGCACACTCGGACTGGGTAGCGGTTAGCAGTGGGGTACCACAGGGGTCAGTATTGGGCCCTCTACTTTTTAACATATTTATTAATGACCTTGTAGGGGGCATTCAGAGTAGAATTTCAATATTTGCAGATGACACTAAACTCTGCAGGGTAATCAATACAGAGGAGGACAATTTTATATTACAGGATGATTTATGTAAACTAGAAGCTTGGGCTGATAAATGGCAAATGAGCTTTAATGGGGATAAATGTAAGGTCATGCACTTAGGTAGAAGTAATAAGATGTATAATTATGTGCTTAATTCTAAAACTCTGGGCAAAACCGTCAATGAAAAAGACCTGGGTGTATGGGTGGATGACAAACTTAAATTCAGTGGCCAGTGTCAGGCAGCGGCTGCAAAGGCAAATAAAATAATGGGATGCATTAAAAGAGGCATAGATGCTCATGAGGAGAACATAATTTTACCTCTATACAAGTCACTAGTTCGACCACACTTAGAATACTGTGCACAGTTCTGGTCTCCGGTGTTTAAGAAAGACATAGCTGAACTGGAGCGGGTGCAGAGAAGAGCGATCAAGGTTATTAGAGGACTGGGGGGTCTGCAATACCAAGATAGGTTATTACACTTGGGGCTATTTAGTTTGGAAAAGCGAAGACTAAGGGGTGATCTTATTTTAATGTATAAATATATGAGGGGACAGTACAAAGACCTTTCTGATGATCTTTTTAATCATAGACCTGAAACAGGGACAAGGGGGCATCCTCTGCGGTTGGAGGAAAAAAGGTTTAAGCATAATAACAGACGCGGATTCTTTACTGTAAGAGCAGTGAGACTATGGAACTCTCTGCCGTATGATGTTGTAATGAGTGATTCATTACTTAAATTTAAGAGGGGACTGGATACCTTTCTGGAAAAGTATAATGTTACAGGGTATATACACTAGATTCCTTGATAGGGCGTTGATCCAGGGAACTAGTCTGATTGCCGTATGTGGAGTCGGGAAGGAATTTTTTTCCCCAATGTGGAGCTTACTCTTTGCCACATGGGTTTTTTTTGCCTTCCTCTGGATCAACATGTTAGGGCATGTTAGGTTAGGCTATGGGTTGAACTAGATGGACATATAGTCTTCCTTCAACCTTAATAACTATGTAACTATGTAACTATTGATGTGTGAATTTAGCTCTAGATCTAGTTTGTTTGATTTCACACAGCACCTAAGCCCTGGGAGCACCCCAAATGATATCCTCTGCAGATATCCTTGATAAAGGCAATAACGCCGAAACGTTGGATGGACCTTTGTCTGTTTATCCTATTATGTCAGCTGTAAATTAAAATTGAAAATTATCTTGAAAATAGAACTTCTTTGTGATTTGTGGCTCCCTTTTTCTTGCCCATTGTACTCCTAATGTGGGAGTACTATCTGGAGGACTATGAGGGGTGCATTATACTGTGAGGAGGACTATGAGGAGTGCATTATGCTATATGGAGGACTATGAGGGGTGCATTATTCTATATGGAGGACTATGAGGAGTGCATTATACTATAAGAAGGACTATTCGGGTGCATTATACTGTATGAAGGACTATTCGGGTGCATTATACTATAAGAAGGACTATTCGGGTGCATTATACTATATGGAGGACTATGAGGGGCGCATTATGCTATATGGAGGACTATGAGGGGTGCATTATACTGTATGGTGGACTATGAGTAGTGCATTATGTTATATGGAGGACTATTGAGGGGTGCATTATTCTATATAGAGGACTATGAGGAGTGCATTATACTATAAGAAGGACTATTCGGGTGCATTATACTGTATGAAGGACTATAAGGAGTGCATTATACTATAAGAAGGACTATTCGGGTGCATTATACTATATGGAGGACTATGAGGGGTGCATTATACTGTATGGTGGGCTATTAGTGCATTATGTTATATGGAGGACTACGAAGGGTTCATTATTCTATATGGTGGACTATGAGGAATGCATTATACTATAAAAAGGACTATTCAGGGTGCATTATACTGTATGAAGGACTATGAAGAGTGCATCATGCTATAAGGAGGACTGTGAAGAATGCATTATACTTCTATGGGGCCCCATGACTTCTATGTTCACTTCTGAATTGGAAGTAGCATTACCAGTATAGAAGTGTGTAGCTTTGGCAAAATGCAAGACCCTGAGTTGTCCTCTTGTAAGGCCGGCGTCACACTTGCGAGTTTTACAGACGTAAGAGCGCAGAAACTACGTCCGTAAAACTCGCAAAAAATACGGCACAATTATTCTCTATGCCCCTGCTCCTATCTGCCGTATTAAACTGATCCGTATTATACGGCTTTCTACGGCCGTAGAAAATCGCAGCATGCTGCATTTGTCACCGTATTGCGCAAATAAAACGTCAATGAAAGTCTATGGAAGCCCCAAAAATACGGATCACACACGGACCAGCAGTGTGACTTGCGAGGAATACGCAGCACTGTTGGAGAGAAAGGCCGGTAATTCAATTACCGGCTTTTGCTTTCTCCTTCCTAAAACCCGACATGATATGAGACCTGGTTTACATACAGTAAACCATCTCATATCACCATTTTTTTTGCATATTCCACACTACTAATGTCAGTAGTGTGTATATGCAAAATTTGGCCATTCTAGCTAGTAAAATAAGGGGTTAAATGGCGGAAAAAATTGGCGTGGGCTCCCGCACAATTTTCTCCGCCAGAGTAGTGAAGCCAGTGACTGAGGGCAGATATTAATAGCCTGGAGAGGGTCCATGGTTATTGGCCCCCACCTGGCTAAAAACATCTGCCCCCAGCCACCCCAGAAAAGGCACATCTGGAAGAACTTTCCTAGAAAGCTCCCTTGCTCGAGATCATAAGAGGGCGCCCTCTGCTGGTTGTCCTCATATGAACTCGAGCCAGGGAGCTTTCTAGGAAAGTTCCCACGATCTAGGAACAGTCAGCAGAGGGCGCCTCACCGCAAATGAAGCTAAATATAGATCATTGACCTATATTTAGCTTCATTCGCCGGGGTTTTGCAGAAATGAGCATCCTGCATTAGCGGAGCTCGTGTCTGCAAAATATTTTAACCCCTTCAGATGGATCTACATCGTTGAACGTGCCAGATCCTCGGAAGGTATGTATATTGTTGGTTTATTATTTTTTTTTTAATTTACAGATCGAGGGTCTTCAGTGAGTGGATTGAGAGTAGAATAAATTAATACAACAGCCTTTGTGATTTTTTTCAATAAATTAATTTTTAATAATGTGTGTGTGTTTTTTTTTTAACCCTTTACTAGTATTGGATTAATAATGGATAGGTGTCATAATTGACGCCTCTCCATTATTAATTAGGCTTAATGTCACCTTACAATAGCAAGGTGACATTAACCCTTCATTACCCCATATCCCACCGCTACACGGGAATGGGAAGAGAGTGGCCAAGTGCCAGAATAGGCGCATCTTCCAGATGTGCCTTTTCTGGGGTGGCTGGGGGCAGATGTTTTTAGCCAGGGGGGGGGGCAATAACCGTGGTCCCTCTCCAGGCTATTAATATCTGCCCTCAGTCACTGGCTTTACTACTCTGGCGGAGAAAATTGTGCGGGAGCCCACGCCAATTTTTTCCGCCATTAAACCCTTTAATTTACTAGCTAGAACGGCCAAATTTTGCATATACACACTACTGACATTAGTCAGTACCCTCACCTACTGTATCCTCACCCATCCCTTGTAGATTGTGAGCCCTCGCGGGCAGGGTCCTCTCTCCTCCTGTACCAGTTGTGACTTGTATTTTTCAAGATTATTGTACTTGTTTTATTATGTATACCCCTCCTCACATGTAAAGCGCCATGGAATAAATGGCGCTATAATAATAAATAATAATAATAATAATAATAATAATATGCAAAAAAAAGGGGGATATGACATGGTTTACTGTATGTAAACCAGGTCTCATATCATGTCGGGTTTAGGAAGGAGAAAGCAAAAGCCGGTAATTGAATTACCGACTTTCTGCTATCTTGTGCTGTATGACGTAATAATATATATACATATATGTGTCTCAATGACATATATATATATATATAGAGAGAGAGAGAGACAGTATATATGTTTGTTTTTTGTTTTTTAACACATGGATCCCTTGTATAGCCGTATGTCGGTTTTGCAAGCCTGCGATAAAAACACGCATTACGGCTGCCATACGGATTACATACGGAGGATGCCATGCGCAAAAAATGGTGACACACCCTGCCTACGGAGGAGCTACGGACCACTATGTTTGTGACTTTTCAGCGTATTACGGCCGTAATATATGGACCGTATTTTCATACGCTGAGTGTGAAGCCGGCCTAAGAGGTATTTTAATACACCGGTTGATTATATTAGTGTCCTTTGTTCGCAACAGATGATGGGAGAAGGCTATTACTGATCAGCAATACTTGAAGATTAGCTAATCCAAAATTGGGATTTTCCAATTTTACCATACTTCTGTGCAATTCGACGATCTGATGATAATCATGTTCCAAAACAAAACTGTGGGGGCTGGCTCAGTGCTGTCCTTCACCTTATCTGCTCTTATGAACATTAACTATTTTTAATTCTTTATGTGAATATAATTACAATATCTCCCTTGGTTTTATTCTAGTCTTGTAGTTTGCACTCCAGGATTTATTTTATCCCAGCACAAAGAAAAAAGGACGTGAGCTGTATTTATGATAAGCCAGGGATAACATTTCTTTTTCAATTAAGTCTAATCCTTCTTCTGACTGGACACCATTAGTTGGACGATGTTCTGTTGATAACACAGTGATACAGGGTAAGTGTGAATGTATGATCCCAATAAATGGCATATCGCTCCTGTACAGGGCCTGGAAATACCAGCCTGTTAGCACTTGCTAATTGTCTGATAACTGCTACTGATGTAACTGCTCTCTATCTAGCAGCTTAACCTTGTCCTCATTATTAAGCAGACTAATCTAAAGCAAATGTCACATTAGGAAATCTTCATCTACACATGCAGAAGTAACGTATAGAAGATGGAATTACTGAATTATGCAGAAATGTAGGCTGATTATTTGTACACCTAGTAAAAGTGACACATAATGTAAAAGTGCCAAAGGAAGATGTGACCACTTACCAGTCTATCTTCTTCCAGGCACAAAGAAATATCGCTTAGCTAATGGGCTTGTGCACATGACCATAAAAATCGGATAGGTTCTTCATTGTTTTGTCAGATAGCACACATTTCCATATTATTCTATGGGTCTGTGCATATGTCCAATTTTTTTTCTTTGGACCGGGCACAAGTTGCATCCAATTATAATGTGATGCAACTCGCACATGCTGCAATTTTTTTCTTAACTACAGTAATTATTGGATAATAGTAATCTAGGCCATACTTGTCGATGGGTCAGCGGACAAAATCGGACTGAACTCAGATAACATCCGAATGTGATCCAATTTTCACAAACTGACAAAATAGAGAAGATAGACACATTTTTTTCTCCTCCACATCTGATAAAATCGGATCACACTCTGATCCAACTTTGATCAACATGTAGATAGGAAATGATTATGGTTAGCATTAGCCCAGTGGGAGGGCACTTCCTGGTTAGAAGCAGTTCAGTATCAGCCAATAAAATGTGCAGAGAGTTCATGTTCAGTTGTGATGGTGGTTTGCTAGGTGCAGCATGGGCCAAACATTTAGGACAGTTAGGCAGTATGATTCCCCAACTTTGATCCCCACACATTCCTCCATATAGTATAATGGACCCCACACGGTCCTCCATACAGTATAATGGCCCCACATAGTCCTCCATGCAGAATAATGGGCCCACATAATCCTTCATACAGTATAACGGCCCCACATAGACATCATACAGTATAATGGGCCCTGCATTGCCTTACATACAGTATAATAGCCCCACATATTTCTCCATACAGAATAATGGGCCCCTATTGCCTGTCATACATTATAATGGGCCCAGCATTGCTTTCCATATAGTACAATGGCCCCTACATAGTCCTCCATACAGTATAATGGGTCCTGCATTGACTTTCATACAGTATAATGGTCGCCACATAGTCCCCTTTACAGAATAATAGCCCCACATAATCTTCCATACAGTATAATGTATAGAGGAACAAAGGACCAAACAAGTTGAAACCCAATCAGCCATGGGGTAATTGGGCAAGCACTATATACATGAGACCACTGATGGATCCCCAGCACTTTGGCCATGATTGACTGCCATGATTGACTGGGTCTGTCAGTGTATATCCACACATTTATCTTAAGGAATATCTTATTGGCAAAGTCATTGCCTTTTTTTGGAGAAGGGCATGGGCCACATTGCAAAGGTAAGGGAGAAAGGAGCAGCTGTAGTTCCCTAAACTGTGCATAGCCCACGTTATACTAAATAAGTTATGGTATGTGGCCTCACCAGACCTGATTAACCATATCTGACTCTTGACTCATCATACATATACATGTGTTGTGAATTCTGCTCTTGGGCTCCCTCCGGTGGTTATGAGTGGTAGTGCTGCTGTCTTTGGATCGCAGCATTTATCAGGTGTGTCCACTTGTTGCAATTTGGACTGGGCTATTTAGTCTTGCTTGATTCTTTAGTCAGTGCCAGTTGTCCATTGTTTTTGGAGGATTCACATCCCTACCTGGTCTCTCCTGTTTTGCTGTTCATTTCAACAAAGATAAGTTCTGGCTTTGGTTTGCTGTCCACATGCTGTGGGCCTTATAGTTCTGTGCATTTTCATGTTTTGTCTTGTCCAGCTTTGTCTGTGTTAGGATTTTTTGCAGCCAAGCTGTATCTTTGGAGATGCAGATATACCCTCCATGTCTTTAGTCAGATGTGGAGTTTTGTATTTTCTGTGGTGGATATTTTCTAGTGTTTTAATACTGACCGCATAGTACTCTGTCCTATTCTTTCTTTTTAGCTAGAATGGCCTCCTTTGCTAAATCCTGATTTCTGTCTGCGCATGTCATTTCCCTCTTCTCTCACAGTCAATATTTGTGGGGGGCTGTCTATCCTTTGGGAATTTTCTATGAGGCAAGATAGTTTTCCCGTTTCTATCTTTAGGGGAAGTTAGTCCTTAGGCTGTGTCGAGGTGTCTAGGGAGTGTTAGGTACATCCCACGGCTACTTCTAGTTGCAGTGCTAAGTTCAGGGTCTGCGGTCAGTACAGGTACCACCTTCTCCAGAGTACGTGTCATGCTGCTCCTAGGCCACCAGTTCATAACATACATGGACCGAACCACACAGTCTAATATTATATTATACAGCAGCACAGCCACTGTTTGAAGTGCCCCTGATTACATGGTTCACAAAATCCATAATTCTACACTAATTGAGAGCAGATCAGTGACTTTTAAATTCATGTTTTCTATAAGCTCCATTTCTAAAAACTCTACCTCCTATAGGTGGTAGTGCTGGTAGTGTGCTCTTTACAGCTTATCCCTCCCATGACCTAGCTGACCCTCTTCCCATTGGTACCCCATTAATGCTCCCAAAACTGTCCCAAACATCCTATCCCTCCATATCTGTAACGACATTGTCTACTACAAGGTCTCACATAGGTCGTAGGTAGTTGCAGCTTTGCCCACAACCTGTTTTTTAGTATTTGCATTTGTTAAAATTGCACTGCATCCCAGTTGGGGCACCTACCTTTACCGGGGTATGGTAGACAGCTGCATATTTCCATATTGTGCTCTTAAATAATGATGTGATGTAATAGATTAGGGTGAGGGATCAAGGTAAAATAGGGAGCATATAAGGAGGGGGATGATACATTGGTCTCAGATATATCTGGCAGTCGCTTATTTCCTCCTCTCTATCATAAGCCAATGTGCTCTTAGCCGAGCGTGCATGATGTAGAAGAACATACTTTTTGTGCATGATGTAGAATAACATACGTTGCGTGCATGATGTGGTTTTCCATACTTTGAAACATACATTTTCTTGGATATATTGTTAAATAAGTGTTTTCTATGTCCTTGTCTTAGCTAGAATATAACCAGGCCACTTCTCGCAGAGTCTCCTACATCTCTTTGCCATGACCATAATTACACTTTGCAAATTGAATTTGGCAAAAACAGATCTCTCCCTTTCCCACAGCTATTGGCAGAAACATTCTAACCCATTTATTTTATAAATGAAACAATTCATTATTAACTTTTTTCTTTAAATAGCAAAAATGACAAATATGATTTGCTTTTACAGACCTGCAAAAATTGTACAGGCCAATATAGTAAATTTGTCAATAGAAACCACCCCCAAAAGGATAATAGCGGATCTACTCACCCTGGAAAGGAAAATTTTCCTTTGATCTGTAAATCAGCAGAGCAGTTTGCCAAAGCACAGTATCTTGCAAAAGAAACCTGACAAAAGATACATACAGCACTTATTTATTGATCAAAATAAACTCTAGGTTTCACTTGTTGTGATGCTGTATACAGTATATCTGACAACTACAGACATTGTAGAAGGTCATGTCAATTCTACAACTGAACAAATCTTTTTTGGAAATGGAAGGCTAAGCATCTGTCAGACACCTCTGACTTCACTTTATCTTGAGGTTAAAACATACAATTAAGACTTCTATACACATTAACATAAAGTTGGCTAAACCTACTGATATTGGTGCGATTGGCTGATAATTTTATGTTTATGGCTCTCTTGGAATTCCGACAATTGATTTGTATGGTCTCCGGGAGAGGAGGCTCTCCCTCAACAAGACCACACATGTGCTCGGTGAGCCGGGCATTGCTATGTATGTGGTAGTCGGCATAGATACCTGTTGGCCAACAGTAATTAGGACAACAGCTATCTAGTATGTAGGGCAGCCTTAACCTGATAGTGGCCACCAATATGTCTTTTTACTGACCTGAGATATAAGTGAATGGCATCCACCGACAGATGAAAATGAAGCAGCTGGACACTATAGCTGACACCCTGCTGCATCAACCACCACTGGTGCTGAACCAGCTCATAGCCATATAACCCCTTAGATTTTGCTATCAATAATGATCACTGCTAGGGTTGAGCGACTTTTACTTTTATAGGATCGGGTCGGGTTTCACGAAACCCGACTTTTTCAAAAGTCGGGTCGAGTGAAATCGGCCAATCCTATAAAAAAGTCGGGGTCGGGGTTGGCCAAAACACGAAACCCAATGCAGTGCATTGGGTTTCCAATGGTTCCCAGGGTCTGAAGGAGAGGAAACTCTCCTTCAGGCCCTGGGATCCATATTTAAGTGTAAAATAAAGAATTAAAATAAAAAATATTGCTATACTCACCCTCGGACGTGCCCTGGTACTAACCGGCAGCCTTCCTTCCTTAGAATCAGCGCGTGAAGGGCCTTAAATGACGTCGCGGCTTGTGATTGGTCGTGCGACCGCCCATGTGACCGCTCGCGCGACAAATCACAAGCCGCGACGTCACCGAAGGTCCTTCAAGCACTGATTCTTAGGAAGGAAGGCTGCCGGAAAGAAGCAGGGCGCGTCCGAGGGTGAGTATATTCCTATTAGGTATATACTCACCCTCGGACGCGCCCTGCTTCTTTCCGGCAGCCTTCCTTCCTAAGAATCAGCGCTTGAAGGACCTTCGGTGACGTGATTGGTCGCGCGAGCGGTCACATGGGAGGTCGCGCGACCAATCACAAGCCGCGACGTCATCTAAGGCCCTTCACGTGCTGATTCTAAGGAAGGAAGGCTGCCGGTTAGTACCAGGGCGCGTCAGAGGGTAAGTATAGCAATATTTTTTATTTTAATTCTTTATTTTACACTTAAATATGGATTCCGATACCGATTTCCGATATTGCAAACATATCGGAACTCGGGATTGGAATTCCGATACCAGATTCAGAAGATCGCCGACCTCATGGCCGACCCCACACAGGGGTCGGGTCGGGTTTCATGAAAGCCGACTTTGCCAAAAGTCGGCGACTTCTGAAAATGGCCGACCCGTTTCGCTCAACCCTAATCACTGCATCTAGATGGTTAATAGAGTGTGGAGCCTTCCTCTTTAACCCCATCGGCACCCTGAAGTCATGATTGGGTGGTCCTGTTGTTTGCCATGAAAATTCATGGGCAAGTAATGGCCTTTGAGTCTGCCAGCTATAGTGATCGGTTCAGAAATTAGCAACATTTTACTGATAAAAATAAAATATTTCACTCCTGGCGTGCCACTTTGAATTAATTTCTGAAAAGCACCTGAAGGGTTAATAAACTACCTGAAAACAGTTTCAAATATGTTGAAGGGTGCAGTTTTTAAAATGGTATCATTTTCGGGGGGTTTTCAATATTTAGGTTCCCCAAAGTTACCGTACTTAAGAACTAAATAGATCCCTAAAAAATAATTTTTTCAAATTTCCTTGAAAAAAATGAAAAAATTGCTGCAACATTTTACATTTTCCAACATCCTAACAAGATAAAACAACATTTTACAGATGTCCTGATGTAAAGCACACATGAGGGAAATGTATTAATTAATTATTTTTTGAGTTTAGACTATCTGGATTAAAGAGATAATCACTCGAAGCTGATCATTTTTGTCAAATTTCTGATATCTTAAAAATAAATGCATAACATATCGACTTTAATTTACCATTAACATAAAGTATAATGTGTCACGAAAAAATATTCTCAAAATCAAAAGCATTCTCAAAATCACTGGGATATGTTGAAAAATAATTTGAATTGAGAGTCCTCAGTGGTTGATACCTTTTAATGGCTAACTGAAAAGATGGTGGTGCCGTCACGGTTTCAGTCACCACTTTGTGCATAGAGAGTGGCAACTGTTACCGCGCCCCCCAGCACTGACTGACAGCAGCCTTGACAATAAGGCATGGTGGCTTAGTGGTTAGCACTGCAGCCGTGCAGCGCTGGGGTCCTGGGTTCAAATCCCACCAAGGACAACATCTGCATCCGTGTTTGCGTGGGTTTCCTCCGGGTACTCCGATTTCCTCCCACATTCCAAATACATACTAATAGGGAACTTAGATTGTGAGCCCCATCAGGGGACAGTGCCAATAATGTCTGTAAAGCGCTGTGGAATTAGTAGTGCTAAATAAATAAATAATACATTTAAATAATACATACATTTAAGACATATGCCAGACATGTTATTCAGCAGGTCAGGATACCTCAGCTAGTGTTCATATGAGCCTGAACTTTGACTCTTAAATTGGTATTTATTCTAGCTTATTGTGCTGCTATCCTTGTAGGAGGAGGATGCAGGGTCATTGAACAATCGATGCTTGCTAATATGTTGATTACTCATTGTATCAGGCTATGCAGCTTGTTGACCTGCAAACATTGAAGGACAAACTATAAAGATTAATTAAATACTCTAACAATGAGAGTTGATCTGATCCCATATTCCCCCTATCCCATAGATGATGGCCTGGAGGAATATAGACCTGCTCCACTGACCACCGCTGAACATATTTGTAGAAGCCAGGTTGGGACAATCAGGTCACCTAGATACTTGCCTCAATGGACTGTCAGCTTCCTGAGCTTGCCATGATCCCCTCACTGTGGCTGTCAGCCCAAAGCAGGGTGCCACTGGATGGGGTAGTTGGCCTTGGAAGCCCCAAAGCTGCAACTGCTCTAATCCTGGCAAACAAGCGGAAGAGTGAGACTCTGTAATTTTCACCATCTTATGTACTTATTGGGACTGCACTATATGTTATTGTCTGTTGGTGGTTCAATAAAGTACTGCCACACTGTTTTACCCTTACCCTGTGTTGTCTGAGTATTACTATGTCCGCAGAAAAGGAGTACTGGTGTTCAGTGGTTAGAGCCCTGGTCCATGCGGTCTTTCTATAGCCAGGCCGGTGGACAAGAGCACCCACTGACCCTCGTGTCTCCACAGTTTCCCTTTGAACCCATCAACTTTTATATAAGAAGGTTTTTGCAATATTGATTATGTTATTGTTATTATGTAGTGGACCAAAATTAAACCTATGCTACCCTAAACCTCCACCATCCATCTTCAATGTATCTGAAAAGTTCAAGATAATTTTTGACAGGTGACTAAAAAATCAGGTATTGTGTTAATATATAATTTTATTTATTTCATTTTACAAAGTACAATCTATATTAAAAGAAAATAGAACCCTTACAATTTCCCAACTGGCCACTGAGGCTATGTTAGACTCATATTTCATTTAGTTTCAGGAAACAACACATGGACATCAGTCACAATGTCAAACCCAATCCTCTCCTTTGTATTGGAGCATCTAATGAGCCTGTGCAAAGGTCACTATGAAGGGAAGGGGGACAGGGTCAGCTGTGATATCGCCTATTGTCATTATTGTATTTTGTGATATCAGCTTTGTATAGAGATGTTATCTATCACTGTAATCTTTGCTGATAAGAAAACTCTTGTAAAGTCTTCCTAAGGGTACTGTCACACAGTGAAATTTTGATCGCTACAACGGTACGATCCGTGACGCTCCAGCGTCGTAACAATATCGCTCCAGCGTCGTAGACTGCTGTCACACTTTGCAATGTACGACGCTGGAGCGATAATTTCATGACGTATGTGTGATGTAGAAGCCGTTGGTTACTATGCGCACATCGTCTACGATATATGTTACACCATGCGATCATGCCGCCACAGCGGGACACTAGACGACTAAAGAAAGTTTCAAACGATCTGCTACGACGTACGATTCTCAGCGGGGTTCCTGATCGCAGGAGCGTGTCAGACATTGCGATATCGCTCGAACGTCACGGATATATCGCTCGAACGTCACGAATCGTGCCGTCGTAGCGATCAAAATTTCACTGTGTGACGGTACCCTAAGAGGAAAGGAAGTTAAAAGTCTATAAAGCACCAGTGGCCAGTGTGAAAATTGCAAGATTAAATTCTTTTAATAAAGATAGTGATATGAAGAACGCATAGGTAACATTTTTATAAAAATGTAAAAAAAAACAATTTTCACAATAGGTAATTTAATGATGATAGCTTCCCTTTATAAAGAGAGCAGAGAGATATATGAAACACCACAACCAATGAATAAATAAAGTGTAAATTTGGAATAGTATTATGACTTGTACAAACGGTAGCCGTTAACATCCACCGAGCACTCAACACATTGGGATTGGCAAGTCACAGTTTCCTGGAAGAGCTAAATTGAATCTGTCACCAGTGATACTGAACCATCTGGTTTCAGGATGCTACAAAGCGGAAACTCGTATAAGTAAAGCCAGGTGTTTATAAATCAGGACGCACGCGCTACTACTTGTATATAATCCTTGTAAAATGTGCAGCTAAAATCATACACAATATAATGAAAGTATATTAGTAAATGAAATTATTTTGGAGCAGTTTTGTCAATGAGCACTCTACGTTTCCTCTTGTATAGACAGCAAATTAAAAGATACATGATGACTTTCATGCAAGTCAAATGTTATTAATTAAGCAACAGCAAAAGTGCCATCTGCCATCCATCATGTACGCCACTTCATAAAAAGCTTACAGATTTCTTGACATATTTTGACAAATACTGAGGTCTCCTATTGGTGGTAGTGTTCTTATTTTACACCATATTATAAAGACATTGACTCTATTAGTAACAACCTATTAAAGACTTTGAAAATGAGACAATTGTTGTCAGATATGGAAATCATCGGAAAGGTAAACTTTTATACTATCTATAATAAAATATTAAAATTAAACTTACATTTCTTAAACTTCTCATACATCTCAAATATAGAATTAGTTTGTACATGAAAAAACAAATTACAGTACCACACGGTTTAAAGAAATGTCTACTTAACAATTCCAAAAATATGTTATGTGATAAAATAGTCCTAGTTGTGCATTGCCTGGAAATTACACAGAAGCCTGAGATTCCATGAAAAAGATGGGGATTTGTATTTGTATTAATAAATATTAGCAATGAGCGAACATACTCGAGTAAGGTATGATCCGAGCATGCTCAGGTGCGAACCGAGTGTCTTTGGCGTGCCCGAAAGTTTGTGGCTGCATGTCTCCCAGCTGTTCGACTGCCGCAAGACATGTAGGGATTTCCTGTTCCTTAGGCAATCCCTGCATGTGTTGCAGCTGTCGAAAAGCCGTGACACATGCAGGTGCGGGAACACAGGCATATTTTTCGAGGACGCTGAAGATTCTTGGTTAATACCTGAGCATTCGAGGAGAAAACCTTACCCGAGCACGTTCGCTCATCACTAATTGACACCTGTTGTGTTTTGGAGACACCCTTAGTTTTGGCATACAAATACTGATGAAATACTGATCAATAGGGTTGAGCGACTTTTACTTTTTTAGGGTCGAGTCGGGTTTCGGGAAACCCGACTATCTCTAAAGTCGAGTCGAGTGAAATCGGCCGATTATGGCGAAAAGTCAGGGATCGACCGAAACACGAAACCCAATGCAAAGTCAATGGGAAT
Organism: Ranitomeya imitator; assembly: GCF_032444005.1. NCBI lineage: Eukaryota > Metazoa > Chordata > Amphibia > Anura > Dendrobatidae > Ranitomeya > Ranitomeya imitator. The sequence continues at coordinate 54,020,239 of NC_091288.1, read as the reverse complement.
TTTTTTATTTTTTTTATTTTTGTTTTATTTATTTTTATTTTTTTTATTTTTTCTCTCTCTCTCTCTCTCTCTCTCTCTCCCCTCCGTCCCTGAACAGAAAAGCTGGTGTTACACATTGCAAATCTCTACAGCGCACAAGCGACAAGATGACGATAGGCGTCCACGCCCCTAAGACCTATGTCATCACTCTGCCCACGCTCCTTCATTGGCTGAAAAAATGGCTCCAAGCGCATCATATGAAACGCGACTTTGGCGCGAAAGTCGCGTACCGCATGGCCGATCCCACACAGGGATTGGGTCGGGTTTCATGAAACCCGACTTTGCCAAAAGTCGGCGACTTTGAAAATGAACGATCCGTTTCGCTCAACCCTACTGATCAAGAATACTAATGTGTAAGGAACACTTGGATACATTAATAAATTGGCACATCAGTACTCTATAACGTTCCATTTTACCCAGTAATAATATGCATTCTGCCTTTGCGCAGACATTATAGGAACAAAAAATAACATTGCAAAAACGTTTTGTATGCTGTGTAATAGACACAAGCTGCTGGGAGGGATATGTTCATGACATTTAGAAGCCACACGTAGAGCATTGCAACAGCTGCACAAGACTTGATATTATCCCTTACCACCCAATGAAGCAAGTGCCAGGAACAAGCTATGACTCCCTCTCCATATGTTTCTCTCAGTTCAAAAGCATTCAGAAGGTTCTACCAGTTCTCTGGTGTCCCAGGAGGATCATCTATCTCTTTCTCTTTTCTTTAACCCCATCAAAATAGCGATAAGAAATTACAGTATTTACATAGATTTTGAGAGGAAAGATGTATAATGTGGTGAAGTTGTTTTGATGACAGTAATAGTTTTTACTGATAATATAGGGGTTGAATGTAAATGTATATAATCAACTTGATTATGTTTTGCAGTATATGGACTAAGGCTATAGAAAACAGATCTGCCATAACATTAAAACCACAACAACAATAAGTTCCTCTATGAAGCCTAAATCTGGCCCCTTAAGACTCAGTCTCTAGAAAACCACTGAAGGTGTTCTGCGATATCTGGTGTCAATGATTTAGAGGCAGATCCTTTTAGTTCTGTAAATTGGAAGCTTGAATCTTCATGTATGGGACTTGATTAGAAGGAGCAAATTAATTCATAACGATTCAAATTGCACTAATCTAGCAAAATTACAGAAAGACAGCATTTAGCTGGATGTTTCTGAGGGATGGGAGAAGGTTTAAAAACTACAAGAGGATTATCTAACATCAGGAGAGGACCAAAGAGTGATCCAAAGACTGGAGAGAGCAAACAGAGAATCAAGAGTGGGGGGTCAAGGTGACAGAACATATAAGAGGGTCCTAGGAGAGGTGAGTCTATTTATTTTATAAATTATCCCCTTCCTGGACCTCAATTATTTTGCTTGAGGGCGTGAAAACAACTTGTAGCATAATGAATGTCACTTAAGTAGACTTGGTTTGGACCAAAATGAATCTGCAGGTTGATCAAAGCGAATCTGCCCAAAATTATATTCGTGAGACTCGTTCATCTCTATAGTCAAGTAAACACCATGATCTCTTTATCATTTTTTCAAACCATTCCAAAATAACTTTTTTAGTGTGGCAGTATCCTGCAGAAAGAGGCCACTTCCATTAAAAAAAGTCACTGCTGCTATGAAGGGATGTACTCGGTCTACAAAATGTTATGGTAGGTGCTGCATGCTGCATGAATTCCAAGCATTGCCAAGATCATCAAACTACCCTTATCGGCCTCTTTCTAGATTGCTTACTGATGGCTTCTTTTATCAAGGCAACACACACCTGGCCACTGTGACTATTAGTGGCAATTCTTGGCATGTTTAGCAGTGGACATGGGTCAGTACGGGCACTCTAACTTGTGTGTTGCTATGCATTCTTGTACAAATGGTGAGCATGAATGATTAAATCTTTCACGCCAAAATTCTGGCCCAAAAGCTTTGAAAAAGCACAAAATTTAGGCCTCAATTTTGCTATGTTTGCCATTTTCACATCAGTTTCTCCTAGCCCTGGTAAAATGGGTTAAGATGGGGTGGGACAGTGGGGTGGAATCCGCCACTCATATGCCTCTTAATTAATCAGGACCACCTGACTCCAGCATGTCCTCTCATCAAGACCTTGATGCATCACGTCTGGTGTGTTTTTTCACTACAGCCAACTTTAACTTTACTGGTAACTTTGTGCTATAGCAACTCTTCTATGAATCAGATCAGGTGGGATAACTATTACTAAATATAACACTGATGACAGATGGTCAAAAAGGTGAGAGTTTACTAAATTATGTTTTTTTCCACTTATCTTTTATGCAACTACTTCATCACACTCATAATATTCCGAATCAAATTCTGAGCTTTGGACTGGATTTCACGTTAGCAAAGTAAACCTGTGCTTGAAAGGTGGCCATGAAGGACAGTAGCTGATGAATGTAGACTATGATGGGCAGCACCGTGGCTCAGTGGTTACCATTGTTGCTTTGCTGCACTGGGATCCAGGGTTTGAATCCCACCAAGAGCACATCTGCAAGGAGTTTGTATGTTCTCCCTGTGTTTACGTTGTTTGGCACTATATATGATCAAGCATAATATGTATTTCATTTTTTCAGTTTGCGTATTTTTATGTTAAGTAGACATCCAGAGACCATTGAGGAACACAAGAAAAGTTCTAAATGGTGATGAATGTTATGAGACTTGCACGACAATATTCTGATTTTTCTTGCCATAGCAGAAATATTTTAGAAATCTGACTGTGGAGTGTCTGATGACCAAGAAGTTGTGGCCTATTTGATAGGCGGGGGTCTAAGGCTGTAGACAATTTTCCTCTACAACCTTCTGAAATATAAATCCGGCAATGCTTGACCCAGAATGAATGTTCATTCTTAGTTTTCATTATACTCATTTGGAACAGTGACAGTTTTTTATTCACTCCCTGTGAAGTTTCTCAAAAGCAACATGCACTGCTAGTCCCTGACTCGTCTACAAATTTTCTTTTCAATTTTAAAGACATACAATTTATTGTGGCTTTAGCTTAAATAACACACATTCTAAGTATAAAAAACTGTATTTTTTCTTACCATATTTTTTAATATATTCTCTTCCCCATCTTTTTTCTGAAGAATTGGCTGTAGGGGCCTGAATTCATTTACATTTCTTTTGTATACAATATGTTTTCCAAGATAATAGTGAGACTCCATATGTATTGGAGTCAAAATATCTCTTACGTCTTTCTATAAAGACAAACAAAAAAAAAATACCAAATTAATCAAAGTAGGCCAATATTCTTATTGGAATTGTTCAAAAGACATTAGTTACATAATTTTGCCAATGTTTCTTAAGTATTGCTTAAGATCTTACTTCGACATAGATAAAATAAAAAAATGTTAAAAACTTTAAATAAATCCCCAAAAAGTTATTACATTTATCACTGAAAATTGAGTGCCTTACAAGACAAAAGATTGAAACCGTGAAAATTATTTTGTCAAGCCGAAAACTCCTAACCAGTGACATCAAAGAGTCTCCCAATGAATTATCATCCATGATAAGATTGACAAATACATGTCGTGACTACGTGAGATTCATCAATGCTCCTCGGGGAGCGTACTTACTTTCTAGGGTGCACAATGGAGACACCATATGACAATACGTGCAATGTCTCCAGATCTTTTAATCTGGAGCAGCAGGTTCCTAATTTTTATAAGAGCTTATTGTAAGTCATATTAGTTAAAAAAAAAATGTAACGACCCAACCAACTTATCTTCATCCAGAACTGCAAGAAATATAATTCACAATGTCTTCTCATATTTCATGAAGACAATTTATTGGTTATTAATTATTCTTCTTTCAGATTTAATGAAATGTGAATATATTACAAGGAATTAAAATTGTGATAAAAGTCATCTACTTTTAATTTACTTTGCTTGAGTTTCAGCGGCAAAACCAAGAGGTGAGCATAATATATGCTGCATGAATATTTAGTTTTCTGAATGCAAGAATAATTAGATGATAATTTATAAATTGCATTGAACTAGAAAACATGACAATGCATTTAGGCAATTTTCTCCAGGAATAGGTCGTTTGGTGTTAAAGAAAGATTTTTTTTTTAAACTATTTTAATAAAAATGTATTCAATTTGGACCTAAGAGAAAGTCAGAAATATACATTTATATGCAAAATTTCCAGGCTTTAAAAGAGACTCAATTTCTTTAAAATAACATCATGAACAAGAAAATCAGTGGGATATACTGAATTTCATACACTTTTGCACCTAAAATAAAAAAAATGTAGGTCACGCACAGTCTTCATTGGTACAGCTCCAGATCTCTGGCTTTTCAGTGCTTAAAAAAGGACTGGAATGGTATAGTAAATATTAATATTATTATGAGCCAAACGGAGTTGTATTACATTGGCAGTCCCATCGTGGGATTTGGCATATACGTCTTATAGGTATGGATCCTACTTTTGAGACCCTCCACTACTGGGGGAGATCTTCTTCCTAAACTGTTTCTGTAAAGGCACATTTAGATGAACAGATAACTTGAAGCAAGCATTAATTTGCCGATCATCGCTTTGTGTAAACATGCCGGCAACCACTCAACGAACGAGCATGGATCGATTAAAATCAGCATTTGCAGAAGCACATCATTCTGGGTAAATAATAGACGTGCCATCTACTATATAATTGTCTAAAGGTCACTTCCGTCTTTCTGTCTGTCCTTCTGTCTGTCTTTCTGTCATGGATATTCATTGGTCACGGCCTCTGTCTGTCAGGGAATCCAAGTCGCTGATTGGTCGTGGCAAAACGCCCACGACCAATCAGCGACGGGCGCAGTCTGGTGGCAACATGGCCGCTCCTTCCTCCCCCCAGTCAGTGCCCGCTCCGTACTCCCCTCCATTCAGCGCTCACACAGGGTTAATGGCAGCGCTAATGGACCGCGTTATGCAGCGGTGTAACGCACTCCATTAACGCTGCTATTAACCCTGTGTGACCAACTTTTTTACTATTGATGCTGCCTATGCAGCATCAATAGTAAAAAGATTTAATGTTAAAAATAATAAAAAAATAAAAAATCATCATATACTCACCTTCCAGAGCCTTTCCCGCTCCTCCCGATGCTCCGGTGACCGGTCCATGCATTGCGATCTTGCGAGATGATGACGTAGCGGTCTCGCGAGACCGCTACATCATTATCTCGTGAGACCGCAATGTACTCTTGAGACTGGAGCGTGGGAGGAGCATCGGTAAACGTTTCCTGGATCCAGGGGCCAATGGGAGGTGAGTATATAACTATTTTTTATTTTAATTCTTTTTTTTTACAGGGATATGATGCCCACATTGCTATATACTACGTGGGCTGGGCAATATACTACGTGGACTGAGCAATGTACTATGTGAGCTGGGCAATATACTATGCGGGCTGGGCAATATATTACGTGGGCTGTGCAATATACTACACGGGCTGGGCAATATACTACGTGGGCTGGGCAATATACTACGCGGGCTGTGCAATATACTATGCGGGCTGGGCAATGTACTACGCGGGCTGGGCAATATACTACACGTGCTGGGCAATATACTACATGGGCTGTGCAATATACTATGTGGGCTGGGCAATATACTATGTGGGCTGTGCAATATACTACGCGGGCTGGGCAATATACTACGCGCATTGGGCAATATACTACGTGCGCTGGGCAATATACTACGTGGGCTGTGCAATATACTATGCGGACTGTGCAATATACTACATGGGCTGTGCAAGATACTATGTGACTGGGCAATATACTACGTGACTGGGCAATATATTACGTGACTGGGCAATATACTACGTGGCTGTGCAATATACTATGGGGCTGGGCAATATACTACGTGGCTGGGCAATATACTATGTGGCTGGACAATATAGTATGTGACTGGGCAATATACTACGTGGTTGGGCAATATGCTACGTGGCTGGGCAATATAGTATGTGACTGGGCAATATAGTACATGACTGGGCAATATACTACGTGGCTGGGCAATATACTACGTGGCTGGGCAATATACTACATGGCTGGGCAATATAGTACATGACTGGGCAATATAGTACGTGACTGGGCAATATACTACGTGGACATGCATATTCTAAAATACCCGATGCGTTAGAATTGGGCCACCATCTAGTTAAAGATAATATTCTATGTGCACAGAATGATTGTATTAATGATCATTCTGCGTACATAGAATTCTGGTCAACCTGTCTAAATAGGCCATTAAACGACCACTGATCAGTTTATATGTAGCCAACCAGCAGTTGTTCAATGGCTGTGAATGGCAAGTGTAATCATTATCGATTTACATGGGTGGCTCTGATGGAACAGGGGTCAAGGACGATCTCTATCTCAGCTGGATTTACACTTCTTGATTTCAAGGTAAGAGCATAACGGGGAATGCTTTGTGTAAACAGGACATGTGCTGCCGAGAATATAGGTAGCCTATGCTCACAGGATCTATTAATGATTGTTATGTTTGCATAGGAAAATGTGGTCTGTCTGTCTAAACAGGCTATAAATGACGATGTATCAGCAAACGATTAGCTGATTGTTGATCATTTATTACTGCAAGTTTGGTTTTTGAAACCCGTCCTTAGTTTTTGCAGAACAGGTTTGGGAGACTCCATTTTTTTTCTCCAGCATTACTCTGGCTCAGCCTCCAAATCAGTATTTTGTGGCTGCAGCATGGGGGTTCTGGGAATCCCCTCGCACCTGCTAACAACCCCAACATCATACCTCAGTAATGACGTTGTTCTAGGTTGGCTAGTAAAAAGAGGAGCCGGGTTGTTGGCAGGTAGGAAATGATTTGCAGAGGTCCTGTCTAGCAGCCACAGAATACTAACGTGACCATGGTGTCCTACGACTTGATGTATTTCCCTCTATTTAATAACCAACTCACCCTCATGAACGCTTGGTGTGTTCTACAGCTTTCAGATTTCTGTCCGAGATCAATTCTCCCTGAATAAACCTCTGCTGTTCCATTGGAAGAGAAGTAAAATCTAGCTGGAGTCCCTTTTTTTCTTTTAATATCAGAGCTGATATTATAGTGCAATACTGAAAAATAAAGAAAAGTATGATTAAGTGGAAACTATATTTTCAACAAAAATGGTGTAAATCCATAGTACAAGTAAATAAATTACAATTGTGTATTGTATCTTATCAGAGAATTCTCATTTTTCCTCTTATAAGCCATTTATTTTCATCCCACTGCCTACTAAATTTATTATTCACTCTGAAAAAAATAACTCAGGTCCAACTTTCACACAAATTGGACTGACAGCACAGTGATGTGTGAGGTTACACCTCCTAATATCCTCTATGGAGAGGTGAGAGGTGGAGGTGGTCAAGGCTGGTGCGATGGCCTTCAGGAAATCCCATCCCAGGCTGGTGCCGTGGCGGAGCTCTGTGTTGCGACAGTGCTCTGTGAGGTGGAAGTGCTCTGTGGGGTGGCTGTGCTCTGTGTTGTGGCAGTGCTCTGTGCGGGGGCTGTGCTCTGTGTGGTGGCAGTGCTCTGTGCTGTGGCTGTGCTCTGTGGGGGGCTGTGCTCTGTGGGGGGCTGTGCTCTGTGGGGTGGCTGTGCTCTAGGGTGGCTGTGCTCTGTGGAGTGGCAGGGCTCTGTGGCATGACTGTGCTCTGTGGGGTGGTTGTGCTCTGTGGAGTGGCTGCGCTTTATGGGGGTGGCGGGGCTCTGTGGGCCAGTGGTGTCAGGGATCTGTGCTGGGGCGGCAGTGTCTCTCTGTGCTGTGTGGGGGGCTCTGCCGGCATTTTGTCAAAGCCCATAATCCCCTGCAGCTCTGTTGCTGCAACGCGGAGGCCTCTGGAAAGATGGCCGCCGGTAGCCTCTGGTAAGATAGCCCCTGGGGTGTGGTGCATGCTCAGATTCAGATCTCGTTGCTAAGACTTGAATCTGAGCAATCACTGCCTCCGGCGGCTATCTTTCCAGAGGCCACCACGTCGCAGCAACAGAGCTGTGATGGCTTCCGGGCTTTGACGAAATGCTGCCGGAGCCCCGCATGCAGCACAGAGCTCCGCTGCCACCACACCACAGAGCCCCGACACCACCGCACTACATAGCACAGATACAGCCATACCCGCCTGGGAAGGGAGGCTGCATTGGGACCGCTGCCACCGGGACCACCGCCACATTTGTAAGTAAATTGCAAACATAAGACGCACCCCCATTTCCCCCAAAAGTTTTTTGGGGAAAAAGAGCGTCTTATGGTCCGAAAAATATGGTACGTTGTGCAGATTGTAGCTTATCCTAGAGATGAATTAACAGCTACACTTCTCAGTACTGCTGGCTAAGTTATGGATAACCTGCCGAATGTTGCATGTTCCTGAGAGAAGGGTATTGCAGCCTTTTCTTAAATGGAGCTGATGTGAACATGCTCGACTTCTACTTCACTGGTTGCTTTTGGAACTGATGGAAATATCTGAGTTCTGTATTCGGCAGTCCCAATATTCATCTGTATTCGGCAGTAGAAAATTTAAAGAGAACCTTTAATCAGGGTTATGCAAATTAAACTAAATGTTACATGGACATTTTTTTGCCTATGGAGCTAAGAACTTATCAGCAAGTAGTTGCTAACTACCAGCTTGTACTGTCCTGCCATGATTTCTTATGGCTCAGAGCAGTCACGCATGGTTCCTGCCGGCTACTCTTCTGCTTCTTGTGATGTCACACCGACCGAGCAGCTTTTTCTCTTCTGAGCTGCTCTTTCGATGAGATGTCACTGCCAATGTCATGCTGATTGACAGCTGGCTCACGCTGCCTAACTGTGGGGAGCCAGCTGTCAATCAGCATGATGCAGGCAGTTGCAGCCCAATGGCAAAAAAGAGCAGAAGAGAAGAAGCTGCTTTGCTGATGTGAGGTTAAAGGAAGCAGGAGAAGTACTACCCAAGCCGAGAGAAAATGTTGCATGGCAGAGGTAGGTACTCATCTCCAATCAAGAACGGGCTATAAAGCCCTGTTCTTAGGATTCCAGAGCCACAATCTCAAACTCAGATCACTGCCCAATGATACAGTATCTTACCAATATGACCAGGCACTCCCTTTCCTTGATACCTAAAGCAGATTGTAACATTCATACACACTGCTGGGTGCCCTTGTTCCACACATTCATATCTCGTCCGATTCACAGAACTTGGCAACTTTAAGGAGGCATCAAGAGCTATAACTGGTATTGTTCTAAGATAAGAAAGAAAAACATGAATTTGAGATCATATTAATTTAATTTCTGTGTATAAAAAAAATTAATAATAATAATAAAAAAAGTTTAGAACCACCCCGAAGTCAATTCTGAACAAAACCTGTGGAAAAAAGGGGCACCGTTTCTGGAAATACCTTTGATACTGTAATATGTCATGTATGGTAGGTAAAGTGTAGCCACGTTACAGTTGTGTGAAATCAGTCTAAGATAAAATAATTAAGCCTCACCTCAGCAGAACCGCAGAGTCAGAGAGAAATGCACCAACTGCAAGATCTGCAGAGGAAATACATATGATTAGGCAATAAATCATACAGCGATGGCTGTCAACATCTATAGGCTATATACATTTTCGGATTGCAACTTTTGTTTTTCAAAGTCTGAAAGTTAAAAAAAAGGAATCAGATTTTGCAATACCTACTGTGAGCACGCTCCCTTATTTCATGCATTGTCACACATTGTACAATCCATGTTACATGTGGATAAAAGGGAATCCAGCTCCAAGAGATAAAATCACTTAAAGGGACTCTGTCACCTGAATTTGGAGGAAACAATTTTCAGCTATAGAGGCGGGGTTTTCGGGTGTTTGATTCTGATTTGATGGCTGAAGATTGTTCCCTCCAAATTCAGGTGACAGAGTCCCTTTAACTTTACTAGTATTCATTTAAAATAGTAATAGGCTATAAGACATACAAAAACCGAATATACCGAAAGGAGAGTGCCTGTATAAACTGTACGCGTTTCGAACTCAAAAGTGCTCTTGTCTCAGTTCAACTACAAAATACAGAAGTGGTTATGTTTTTCTTATACTTCTCTGATTTTTCCACTCCTGATTTTGGCTTACAAATACTGAAGTAAAATACTGAACGTGTGAATGTGGCCTAAGTGTGAAAATCACAGGATGGATAGATAATGATATGCAAATGGTGAAAAAATGGAAACATTTTAAAAACATTTTTCACTTACTCAGTATCGAGTATGTGCAGGGATAATATATTGTAGCATAATGGTGGCACAATATTTGTTATCCGGACAGCCTATTCTTCATTCCAGGTACACTAACAGCTGTGCGTTACATTGATTTGATTGTGGAACCAGTAGTATCGCCATTTTTCCATAGTATTCCAAAAACAATTTTTCAACATGACAACACCAGGCCACATGTTGCTCATGTCCTCTGAGTAGTCTGTGTGGCCTAAACATGCTACAATGGTATGCAGAATCTTCGGAAATGTCTCTCACTCAGCACATCTGAGACATAATTGATCGGCAATTGCCAAGGGAGCTGCCAGCAGTGGATCTTACTGATTTGGTTAAGTACATTTAGCTCAACAGAACATTCCTTAGACAACCATTAGTTATCATTGATAGCAGCCAAAGTTTAGAAGTGCGTGTATTTCTGCACATGACATAACATTAATATGTATTTTAATCCTGTGATTTCCATAATTCCATTAATTTTCCTTCTTCGTGTTGAAAATTCAATCATGATGAGTGGATGTAAAGTGACAAAAATGGGTACCACAGTTTCCTTTCACACTCTAAAAGACATCCTGATAGGGTATTTAGATTGAGAGCCCCAAAAGGGACAGTGAGGAAAATGTCTGTAAAGCGCTGCGGAATATGTATATATTTATATGCTACTAAAACATGCATAATAATAATAATCTTTTAGGTGCCTTAAGCCCTCAAACTGTCACCATTATATTATATGGTCATGTATTTACATTGTGATAAAACATATAACAACAGCCCCAGAAATAGAGAGCCCCAATAATAGCTCCACAAAAGTCATGCACTCCCTAAGGGCCACTATACAAATTAGACAAATGTTGGCCAAAACCACTAATATCGATGGGCTTAGGCTAGGCTCACATTGCATTAGTGCAATCCGTTTAGCGGATACACTAACGGATTGCGCTAATGCAATGTCCAAAAAGGGATTGCGTTTGGCAATCCCGCTAGTGCAGATGCCCCATCTGCGCTAGCGAGGAACAGACCCTGAATGCTGCAAGCAGCATTCGAGGTCCGTCCGGAAATAAAGGCACATCGCTGACACATGCCAAAAATGGCATACTTTAGCGATGCGTTAGCGATCCTTTAGCACATTGCAGTCAATGGGTGCGCTAACGGATCTGTTACATAGCGTTAATTGCACCAATTTCGCCATGTAACGGATACCGTTAGCGGACACCCACTAACGCAATGTGAACCTAGCCTTAAACAGCAGTCTAATGTGTATTGGGCATTGGCCAATTCATGGTCGGGGAGATGTCTATCAGGCATATCTGATTTCGGACTGATGATCGCATTTTACTTTCAAAGATAAGCCACCATCTGATGTTTTAGTTGGTGGCTTTCTTACGGAGAACACAGGAGCGTCAGGCCAAACAAGCGCTCCTGTATATGGGAGAGTCGGCTGAGATGGCTGTCGGCCAACAGTCATCTAATGTGTATGGGAGACTTAAGACTAGCCCTGCCTATCAGAAATATTATTAGTTTGTGTGCTACATTTACAGATCATTTACTGTCACACTCAATGATTTAGTCCAAGTCTTCTATGTGTTAATATACAAACAATGAAGGGCACATTATTTATGTGTTATTGCCGAGGTAGGATACAGTATAGATCCTGCAACCACAATGTCAGAGTGATGTATGAGCCTTGTTTTACTGTACACTGGAATTTTCTCTAATGATCCGTTCAAGGAATGATGCTTAAAAAATGAAATCCAGCACAAAACCTTCTGACATGTCTCAATGATTGAAGGATCTAAGATTTCAGTGACTGCTCCTGTGAGCAATGCTGGAAACCATGTCTGTAGCATGCCACGGACTCTACTGACTTTGATGTTCAAAACAAGTCAAAAGTTGACGTTTATTTTTTAGTATCTTTACTGAGAAGTCCTTTAAGAACAAGTGCAGATATTGTGATATTGTTTTCTCAGGGGCACAGCTACATTTTTGCCACCTGAGATAAAAATAAAAAAATGCATCCCTACCAAAATTAAAGGTTGGAACAATTCAGAGATGAATTCTAAAACTTTGCACCCTTAAGTCAGCGGATGGCCTATGGTTAATGATACAGTGTGCTCCTGCCTAAATGTCCTACAATTACATATATGGGAGGGCATAGCTCATTGTTGGGTATGGACACGGCGAGCTATCTGCATTAAGACCTGCATTGGATGTTCTTTGAAGGGGCAACATGACACTGTTCCTTGGGTAGGGTATTTACTGTGGATCTAGGGGTAGGGCAGAAAAATGATTACTTTTGGGGAAGAGTCAGATGGCTGTACAACTAAGCCGAGGATCGCATCTCAATGCTTGGACTGGCCACCGGCTCTCCCCACCTGAGAATCATAGAAATAAAGGCTGTCTCGCTCGGGTTGAGAGTGCCGCCAGCCAGTCCAAGCATTGCGTTGCGATCCTTGTTCAAGTTATACGGCCCTCTGACTCTTCTCTATGAAGTAGCTACGACTTAAAGCAATGATTGTAGAATAAATTCATTTAGCTAGTGATTTGCTTTGTAACATTTACTGTATTTTAATTACCTTGATATCCATTTCCATCTGCATCTAATCCAGTGGATATAGATTGTCCAAATGTGCTTAACGAGTAGCCAAATTTCTGTCCCCGTATTCTCTGTAAAAACACCATAACGTGTAGATTACAATCAGTCCCACCATAGTAGATGTTGTGATTACTAAAAGGTAATAAAAGTACTAAAATACATGTATGATCGGCATTCTCTGCTGTGACTAAACAATGCTCCATTCTTGCCTAGTGATGAGACTACAGAAGGGCATCAAGTTTGCATCACTTCCCCGATACTCGATGGAGGGAAAAATACCTCTATGCCACATAAAATGACAGGTTATAAAGGTTTTACAACAATTGGGAGCTTCTGATTTTCATTAGGCATTTACAAGATTTGCCCTTTTCTGTGTCGTAGTTGCATTACTTGAACTCTTGATGGCATTTCTACCTCACATGGTATTTACTACTACGGTTTAACTTACGGTTGCAATTTCTTTTTATAGAAAATGTATAAAGCAAATGCAAAAGGAAAACACAGTCAAAGGTTATTTCTTAAAGGGAAATGTATTGTGACATGTGAGCCACATGGGAATTAGAATTTCAACTTTTTAGAGAAAAAAAAAGAGTGAAAAAATGACATGACTAAATGGGTTATGCAATTTTAACAATAATTTTAAATTAACAAAGAAGATTGATCACAAGGTGTCCTGGGAACTCAAGCAATCTGATGTAATTTGTGTCATGACCTTATAGCATATGCAAAGTAGGATGAAACATTACAAGGTGTCCACTGAAGCCAATGGATTGTTCATGTATTGCGCAGACATGCTGAGTCCTCCCGAGACCTAGATGCTCTTTGTTGCCACTCACAACACTATGGCTAATTGGTAGAGCTCCTGAATAAGAGACACTTTTCCATTAATCAGTTATTCTCATGTTTTTTAATGATTAAAATTACAAACTGCTTGCAAAAAGAAGAAACTTTGCAATTTACTTTAATTGAAATACTCTCCATTCTCAAGAATAGAGAGAGGTTAAATTTTATGGTTTACTGTGCATTAGCGATGAGTGAATGTGCTCGGGTAAGGTGTTATCCGAGCATGCCCGGGTGCTATTTGAGTGTCTTCGGCATACTTGAATTATGTTTGAGTGGATACGCCGAAGACACTTTGATAGAACCTGCGCATACTTGGATAATACCATATCCAAGCATATTCTCTCATGACTACTGTGTAAGAATCAGTATCGGGACTCGATGAAGTGACCTTTTGCTGCGTGGTCTGTTTGCCACAGCCCGATTCGTCTCTTTCTAAATGCTACTGGTTATTTTGTCCTTTCTTTCCTTTTCTTGGCTTGCTTCACATTAAGTGTTATCGATTTTCTCTTTTGGTACTGTCCTGTCACATTTTGGGATGGGATTTATATAATCACCTCTCACTGACTTCCTTTGCTGGCTATACTTCTCTGTAGATGGTGTTAGGAGGTCCAGCTCCTCAGCTAGGGAATATCTTTGTTGATTAACCCCAGTTGCTTTTCCTGCAGTCTGACTGTGAGGCCTCCTTCCCTTCCCTTTCTTTTAAGTTTGGGAGTCTGGGAGTTTTTTCACTTAGTCCTTTTACTTTTTGGTTCTCTGTATTTTTCTCTGTCTATACTGCATGAACTTGTTTAATTTCTTACCCTGGGTACTGGTGTCTCCCTGCACGCTCTCCTTTTCCCTTGTAAGGATTTATGTTGTGGCCTCCCGTCTGGTTCCTCAGGAGATACAAGAAACCCCTTGACAGCCTTTTAGGTAGCCAGGTCCATGGAGGTGTTTTTTAGTTGTACGGTTAGGGACTTTTATTAGTTTGTACAGTGACCAGTGCAGGTGTGGCGTCTATTTCTGTATGTCCTATTCTTCTACCGTTACCCATGTGCATGTGCGAACATGTTCATAACATATTGCTCTTTGCCAATGTGGCGAAACATGTCTAGCTCTTTCCAAAAGAGCTTGTAAGCACTGCTCTGAAGCTGGCCGGACCCCTAGAGCTCACTTTGAATCAATGACAGCTTCAGTGCAACTGCACTCCTCAAAAAGCAGCATTGGAGAGTACTCAATTCAATTCTTGGTGAGACGTTGGTGTCATATGAAGTGTGAATCGAGCAGGAGAACCTACCCTCGAGCAAGCAGGAAGTCAGTAGGCAGGAGAGCCTCCTGCAGAAGATAATAAGAATAATGGGGCAGTCAGATGGCCATATAAAAAGGATGACAATAGTATTGCAATGCACAACTGGCCGGTGGCTCTCCTGACCAGAGCAGCTGTCAAGCTTGGGTCAAGAGAGACGAAGGCTAGTCCTTGCACTGCAATAAGATTGTCATCCGTGTTATATGATCAAGTGGATGCACCCTAACCTTTTGACTCAAAATTTTATCATAGGGTGTTTGTTAATGGGATTTCTAAAACAGGTAACAACTTTAACATGTATACTGCTGAGTAGAGATGGGCGGACACCTGGATGTTCTGGTCTGGCGGTTCGGCCGAACAGTTACAAAAAGTTTGGGTTCGGGTACCAGAACAGTGCCCAGACCCGAACCTGAACCCAGACCCCATTCACTTGAATGAGGGGCCCGAACATCCAGTGTTTCCATCTTAGAGAACAGATGCCTAAATATTGCACTTTGAATAGTGAACCTGATATCGTGCAAGCTCATTCTGATCTGGGAATTAATATTCTACCACGATCGGAACTCTAGCTCTAATTCTCTCCATGACTTTCTTATGTCCTCAGCAGTAGAAAATGGCAAACCCCAACAGTAAAGTTCAGCTTCTGTACTGAACACGTACTGTTCGGGCACAGACACCGAACACGGACTGCACCAGGAAGTCTGTGTTACTGTTCTAGTTCGGCCCCCCTGAACACTGGGTGTTTGTTGCACTGTCATGTGCATAACAGCGTGGCAAACACCACTTCTGAACGGCGGTGAAATCATCCCTACCGATAAGAGAGCTGCGGTTCCCACGCTGTCAAAAGACAGCGTGAACGCAGCTGTGATCAGAGGTATAAAGTTCACCTCCGGTCATTGGTGTCAGCTGATGGGAATACTGCTGCCATCAGCCGACACCTGCTGCCGCTAACAGTAAGAGCAGGAGCGGCTGATGAGAAGATTCATCAGCCGGCCCCTGCATTATAAATAATTACAAAAAAATACGGTGTGGTTCACTTGTATTTTAGATAACCAGCCAGGCAAAACTCACAGCTGGGGGAGTGCAACCCTCAGCTGTCAGCTTCAGAAAGGCTGGTATCAAGAATAGGGGGCCCCACGCCGTATTTTATAATTATTTAAATAAATAACTTTAAAAAATAGCATGGGGTCTCTCTCATTTTTGACAACCAGCCTTGCTAAAGCAGACAGCCGGGGGCTGGTATTCTCAGGTTGGTAAGGAGCCATGGATATATTCAAAGTGCAATATTTAGGCACCTGTGCCCTAAGATGGAAGCAGCATGAAAGTTTTATCAGTGCTGTTTTGTCTTTGAGTAAAGGACTTTTGTGAGGAAGGGAATCTTTATGTAAAAATGCTCCCTGAATTTAAAAATAATGAAGAATACAAATACCTGGGTAAAAGAAGGTGTAATGCCCTTTTCTCGCCCATTATAAATATATATGGCTCCATTCATATTTTCCTCATGTGGTGCCCCAATTGCCACATCTGTAACAAGAAATATGTATGCATAAATGAAATCATCCAAAGACCTGGCGTATATTAAATTAATATATATATATATATATATATATATATATATATATATATATATATATATATATATATATTTTTAGAACAAATTCATTTAGGTAAATAAGATAAGCACGATTTCTGATGGCAGCCTAGAAAAAAACATTATGTTGCAATAAATAGTGCGAAGTGCGTTCAATTCCATCACTCATCATTACCAGATGCTTAAACAGACAAGGGCACATAAGAAATGTAAGCAATATCCTGTTTCCACACTAGAGGGCAGCATTACATATCACCAATCTCATTGTATCTGTTTGTTCTAGTTCTCATAGTTTGTAAATTATAATCACCTATTTATTTGTGTATATAAAAACAACATTGTGCCTCAATTCGTATCATTCCTTTAGTTTTGGGCTCTGCACACTGGCACTTTTTTCCCATTTTCTTAAATGATGCATATACCCTAGAAATGTATAGGATCTGCTGACAAATCATTCTAGGTTGTTGCAAATACTGATTGAAGAATTGATGTAAATGGAATATCACATGTTAAGGTTTAAAAATAGCCTAAGTCTGCTTTTTCTCGATAACGCTCCATCCATCGTGTTACCGGTATACTTTTATGTATCTTGTAATTGATGAATGAACCAAGAGTTTTTTCTCTTCAAATTAATAGCAAAAACTCAGTTTGCACTTGCCGTCATTTCATACATTTCTTAAAGAAATAGCTTTCGTTTTTTAAAGAAATAGAAGTGGCTGTAGTTTATTAAAGGGGCTGTCCAGTCAAAGTAGAAAAGTCTCCTGTGTGATTTTTTTCACGATTTTCCTGTATTCCCCGTTCAACTGGGCATTCATGTGACCTCATCTCTACAATTTGATACACAAGGCTCCATCATAAATTGTCAGCTGTTCCTCTGCTAGAGGGTGAATATTATCTCCTATGATGTCTTGATATAGACTGCACATGCAGAGGAGGAGACTTGCTCTCCTATCTCTCTGCAGCGCATTCTCAAAAATAGCAGTAGAGTGGAGAATATACAGCAGTACTGAGCAGTGTATCTGTGAATACAGCCTTGGTATAGGATAAAGCAATCTAAAATAGCATTAACCTCTGTGTGTCTGAGTCTGCATCTCTCTCACACTCTCCAACTATTTTATACCTGCTTTATTTTGTATTCATTTATTTGGGTTTGCTGTAGTTTGGTAATACCTCCCATCTTTCAAAGAGCAGAAAGATGGAAAAACCATGTAGACAATTCAAATCTTTGTATGTATTGTAAAAAAAGCTGCTTCAAATTTGTATTAAAAATAAGGGAGGGGAACACATGAAAAAGTGCAACAAACACTCAATAATCAGGGAAGATTGTTATTGCATCGTGTTGTGCAGATCTGCAGAAAAAAGGCAGCAGAAAAAAAAAACGTAGCACTTACACTACGTGTGACCACGGTCTCAACATTGCATCTTTATTACATTTTTTTATGAGTTTAATAGAGAGAAAAAAATCAATCACATCATTTTTACACCATTTACAGATCACCGTTAATAATCTGATCATTGTATGGATACGATTACAGGCAAACCAAGTAGATCTGTTATTTGCTGATTTGTGATGTTTATTTTATTTTATAAAGCACTTAAAAAATGACAAGTCATATTACTGTCACATGTCACTTTTTCATCCTTCCTTGCCACATATTACAGTTAAGAGAACGCATTTTACTAGAAGCTATATATATTTATATGTATATATTTGCATAATATATATGTGTGTGTATATAAAACTTTAAAACTGAAATAAGCCCCAAATCCATAAAATTCACCCTATAACCTAATATTTATCTGGAAGAAGAAGAAACTCACAAAATAAATGTTAAAGGGAACCTGTCACCCCCAAAATCGATGGTGAGCTAAGCCCACCGGCATCAGGGGCTTATCTACAGCATTCTGTAATGCTGTAGATAAGCCCCGATGTATCCTGAAAGATGAGAAAAAGAGGTTAGATTATGCTCACCTGGGCGGGCGGTCCGATCCGGTGGGCGTCGTGGTCCGGTCCGGTTCCTCCCATCTTCATAGGATGACGTCCTCTTCTGGTCTTCACACTGCAGCTCCGGCGCAGGCGTACTTTATCAGCCCTGTTGAGGGCAGAGCAAAGTACTGCAGTGCGCAGGCACCGGGAACGGTCAGAGAGGCCCAGCACCTGCGCAATGCAGTACTTTGCTCTGCCCTCAACAGGGCAGACAAAGTACATCTGCCCCGGAGCCGCAGCGTGAAGACCAGAAGAGGACGTCATCTGATGAAGATAGGAGGCCCCGGACCGGACCGCAACACCCACTGGACCGGACCGGGACCGGGACCGCCCCTGGGTGAGTATAATCTAACCTCTTTTTCTCATCTTTTAGGATACATCGGGGGTTATCTACAGCATTACAGAATGCTGTAGATAAGCCCTGATGCCGATGGGCTTAGCTGACCCTCGATTTTGGGGGTAACAGGTTTCCTTTAATACAATTGCCCCTTATTAGGTGAAAAATTATTTCCCATCTTCACATACAGTAATTAAACTCGTTCCCTCGATCAACATCCCATCAAAGAATCTAGTACTCATCATAACCTGTCATGTTACATTTTTTTCAATAAAGGCATCAAGGCCCTCCTTGTACTTTATAGTGAATCACTCATTACAACATCATGTGGCAGGGAGTCCCTTTGTCTCAGTGCTCTTACAGTAAAGCATCTGCGTCTGTGATTATGATTAACCCTTCTTTCCTCTAGATGCAGAGGATGCCTCCTTGTCACCCCTTTGTCTTGAGCATCTATGTTTTTCAATGCCTCCCATGAATATTTTGACTTGGCAGCAGCTGCCTAGTTCTGGTCACTAAAATTAAGTCTTTTTCAGTGACAAGTTTAATGGGTGTTTTACCATTAAGCACATTTTATTTCTTCTGCAAAAGGGCATGACCTTGCATTTATCCACATTAAATTTCAATTGCTATTCTCCTCCCAAGGCCTGCAGCTTACATATATCCCTTTGCAATATTAAATTGTCATCCTCTGTGTCGATTACTTTGCAGAGTTTAGAATCATCTGTAAATTCTACTCTATATGACCACAATTAGGTTAGTAATAAATATATTAAGAAGATGGCCCAATACTGACCCCTGTAGTTCCCCACCGTTAACTGTGACCCATTCAGAGGGAGTTGCATTAATAGCCACCCTTTGTTTCCTATCACGTAGTTATACATATTTTTCCCTAGTCCCATTTTTCTAATTTTATGTACCATTCTTTTATGTGGTACTATATCAATAACCTTTGAAAAGTGCAGATAGACAGTTCACAGCTTTACTCTGGTGTAATCTGTAACATTAGTTTGACAGGATCGATCCCTCATAAACCCATATTGTTGCTTAGTTATAAGGTTAATATATAAAGATAGTGAATGGTTTGCATTACTTTTTGCAGGACCAGCCTTATTTTCAAAACAGAGATGATAGAGAAATAATTATGAAATGCAACAGTACTGCATCCAAAAATGCCTATCGAAAAAAATCTTTCTATTGGAAGTCCATGTGGGACTATTGATTAAAAATGTGACCAGCCCTATAACAATTAACATGCCCTTCATGCTCCTCTACTACTGCCATCCCTTTAGCTTCACAGTATAAACAGTGCTAATGTTCTGCTTACTCTGACTTTTCAACCCCTTGTTTTCCGGAAACATTTTGCAACTCACAAAAAAAAACTTATGGGGAAATCATTGGAATTAGTTTTGTAATTTAATTGTGTAGTTTTCCAGCAGCTTCTCACATCCACTTCCTTCTTGATGCACTTCAAAAATGATTGTTTCAAAGAAAAAAGTGATTGCGTATATGTTTAATACAGAAGTAAAGGTCTGAGTGGGGATTTTCTAGAGAAAATTAAATGAAGACCATCCTTAACTTTCCAAAATTAGTTATATAAAAATAAAATGCCCTAAATTTATATTGAAGCAGGTTAAGGTGGTTGTGGAGTTCAGAAAACCCATCCTCATATGGCCTGTTAGGGAATTCCTAGTTAAACCCTATCTGCACCAAAACATATATTTATGACTTATGCTAGTTTCACACTAGCATTCGGCAGGGCTGCGGACTTCCTCCGTGAAGCCCTGCCCACTGCTGCGCCTCTTCATTTATCTCCGCCTACGGCTGCATGCGTCCTGCGTACCCTATGTATGTGGATGCCTCCGCATGCATCATTTTCACGCTGCGCCGACCTGCGTCAAACGCAACATGTTGCAATTTGTTGTGCAGCATGAAAACAACGCATGTGGAGGCATCCGCATACATCCGCATAGCCTGCGTACCCAATGTTAAAGATAGGGTATGCAGAACGCATGCAGCCGTAGGTGGAGCTGAATGAAAAGGCGTGGCACAGGGCGGGGCTTGACAGAGGAAGTCCGCAACCCTGCCGAATGCTAGTGTGAAGCTAGCCTTACAACATACTACAGCTATGGGTATGGGTGCAGTAGCTGTGTTAGCCTATGTTCCCATGATAAGTTTTTGGTAAGTCCTTGCTGCTGCGTATTTTTGAAAAAAATGCAAGTAACCTGTTTTACCTAATGGGGCAGAAAATCTGCAACATCAAAAACCTTGATTTTTGCTAAATACTGCAATGCTGTACAGTACAAGTGATCAAATGATTGCAGATTCAAGTCCCCAAATAGGAGTAAAAAATAAGTGAAATGTAATTGAAAAATGCTTTTAATATTTTAAAAAGTATAACATTCCCCCTTCTCTGCAACTAAAAGTAAAGAAATAGAAAAAATATTTGGTACTAATGAATCCATAATTTTCCACTATATATAAATGTAAAATTAAGTAATAGTGATGAGCGAATATACTCGTTACTCGAGATTTCTCGAGCACGCTCGGGTGTCCTCCGAGTATTTTTTAGTGCTCGGAGATTTAGTTGTTCTTGCCGCAGCTGAATGATTTACATCTGTTAGCCAGCATAAGTACATGTGGGGATTCCCTAGCAACCAGGCAACCCCCACATGTACTTATGCTAGCTGCGCAATGCTTCATTTTCCCTGTGGTTCTGCAGATGAATTTTATGTATCGGAGGGGACTTTTAGCATTTTTTCAATGTTGTGACATTTTGTGCTCTAATAAAAGGTATTTCAGTACATGGCGTGGAGATTGTTGTCACTTTGGCCTCAATTTTGGCCAGCGATTTTTGGGTCTTGATAAGGAGACATGCTGGAGTCAAGCATTCCTGATTCATTAAGAAGCGCACGCCTCCTAATGAATCAGGAGAGTCTGAAGAGTGGCGTGCGTCTCTGTGCGCCTCGTTATAAAAATTACTCTAGTCTGGTGTAAGTTACAACATAGCTCGTCATTAATTAGATGAGCAGTGGTGTCGCACCACCACTTCGCCCCATTTCTTTCCAATATTGCCCATTTTGGCAGAGTTGTGGAAAACTGGCAAGTAAACTCCAAAAGTCTCAACATTTTTGAGCAATCAGTTTGATGAGTAAGGGCATTTGTTCTTTTGGTCCTCCTTGTTTCCACACAGATTATAAATGACTGCTGAGGTTTCCATCAGAGAGATACATCATAATATGATTACTATCAAGGGGCCATTTTAACAAAGTAGACTTTTCAAAAGTAAAGAACATCTTTATGGTAACAAAAGAGATTCCCCAATGAAAAGGTTATTCACAAACTTGGCAAGTTATCACATTCCACGTCCACAAGTCACATAGACAACGAATAAAGCGGTGGTGAAAATGCATAGCCATCACTTCCTACCAACATTTTTAAGCTCTGTTCTCAGGAACGGTGGTGGTGAGGGGGTCAAGCTCCGGCATCAAAGCTCAGGTGAAACGCGCGTCGGGCTGGCCCAGGCTCTCACAGGCTCTTATACTGCTTGGTATTCCACTTTATCCTGTTACATATTTATGGCACTATGACACTTTTTAGGAGCATTTCCTTATGTTTACATAATATATTTATTTAAGGGTGATATTATTTATATACTTATTTTAGTATGCACAGCACTTTACATGGTTTTATATATTAATTTACTCACCCTGTATGCCATTGCTCTATCATAGGTTTGGGAGTATTTAATGTGGTTATTTAACATGAGAGAGTACATTGGCTGTATTATCCACACAATAATACATTTTGTAATGTAATTTTTTATATAGTTTTGAATATATTTGCTATTTTATATGGTGTGGCAATTTACAGATATCCTGTGTTATCCTGTTTTTATCTACCGTGTTTGTTATCCCCTACATTATCCATATTATAATTTTCCTCTAATAAAATTATGATTTTCTATATATATTGGGGTCGTGCATCATATTTATAGGTTATATAGTATCTGGTGGATGCACTCCATTTATTATATGTTGTTTTGGTTTGTGTACTGTGCAATATTTCTGTTAGATTTCTGATTTCATTTCCAATATTATCGCATGCTGTCTATTTTAATATTTTCTATGATCAGGCTGCTTTAAAAGAATCTATTAGACATACGACATTTGCAATGTCAGCCTTACTGATACGTTCCTGAACAAACCCTTAGTCAATTATTGGTCTATATAAAGCAAGAATTGACAGGGAGTAACTGACTCCAATGAACATATAGAAAGAGAAAGAATCACATTTCAGAAACCAAATCAAAATAACCATGAACGATGCCAAAGAGAAAATGAGAAGTCAAGGGAGTCGAACATCATAAGTCTTAAGGCCAAGGATAACCACTCACAGAAAATAATTATATGATTACATTGTATTTTCCACCATAAAAGCAAGTCTGAAATCAGAACAAAGGGTATGAACGAAAAGTGGAGAAAAGTAATTCCTATTAATAGTATCATGGAAGCAAGAGGAAACCATCATTACTTGCAGACAGAATCAAAGCAAATGCTTTCCTAACAAGTGGGATTGTGAGGGATTAAAATCAGGAGTGAAAGTTTGGGCCCAATAAATGCTTTTCATAAATGCCTGATACGTGTTGGATGAACAGGCATTTCACAATGCTTAAAGGGAACCTGTCACCAGGTTTGGCCAATACGAGTTATGGACATCACCTTTCAGGGTTTATCTACAGCATTCTATAAGCCCTGAAAGGTGATGGCCGTAACTCATATCGGCCAACCCTGCTGACAGGTTCCCTTTAATAATCTGTCTGTCACACTTAGGGTAGGTCCAAATAAGCATATTATCGGTCTGAGTATGATCTGACAAAACATTGGATCCCGCAGGTACCAACGTTAGATCCGATATTCAGATTGCATTCAGCGATGCAAATCAATGAGTTCCTGAAAATCATTGGGCTGCACTTGGAGGACAATTAATGACCAAACACTATGAAAATTATGGCACTTCACACATAAAACAAGATTATAATGATAGATTGCACTCGGATGACATCTGAGTGTAGTCTGATTTCCGCGCATTGATACAATGGAGAAAGATGGAGAAATGTTGTTCAACATCTTCTCATCTGAGAGAATCGGATCACACTATACTGACCCTCTCATCTAACTGTGATCAGAGTTTTATCAGAGTGTCATTTGCATAATCGGCATGATTCTCTTGGATGAGAGAATATTCGGCCATCTGCACGAGCCCTTATACAGCTACTCCCTAATATGCATCCAATATTAAATTCTTCCTTTAATGCAGTGTTCCCCAAGTCCGGTCCTCAAGAGCCACCAGCAGGTCATGTTTTCAGTATTTCCTTAGTATTGCACAGGTGATAATTGCATCACCTGCACAGGCAATAATTCCATCACCGTTGGCTCTTGAGGACCGGAATTGGGGAACACTGCTTTAAGGTGAAGATGCAATCCACTAGCAGCACAGGAAAGCTAAAAAATGAAATCCAGAGATGTCAGAAATTCTCATTGACGAGGGTCAAAGCAAACACATAGTTTTGGATAAAAGATTGAGTTTGCTGTCTGAGCCCTGTATCTAAATAAACTGGTCATGACAAAGAGGCCCAACTTAAAGGTGCACAAACTGCACATACATTGCACAAGTATTGTGAGCAAACATCCCTAGGAATGCACATTCACAATAATCATGCGGTCTAAACAGGCTGCCGATCACTCAACGA
Source organism: Ranitomeya imitator (assembly GCF_032444005.1). NCBI lineage: Eukaryota > Metazoa > Chordata > Amphibia > Anura > Dendrobatidae > Ranitomeya > Ranitomeya imitator. The sequence goes on along the minus strand of NC_091288.1, from coordinate 53,995,604 downwards.
ACGAGCAAAACATTCATTCATTGGGCGAAATTATCTTTTTGGTTTTCACGAAAGATCATCATCCTCTGCAGCACTTTCTCCTATATAAACAGAACAAAGACAGTCTACATTATGCAGACATAACGGAGCTACTAGATTGTTCAGTGCACATCTGGAGTGCCGTCTGCCTGTGTAAACAGGATATTAAACAATGGCCGCCGCTGTTTATCACTGTGTATCATACGGTGACAATAGACCTTGAGACTCAGCTTCACGAGTGATGTCACCGCTTATAGCCTTCCATATATCTATATAAACATCCCATAAATACAGTAGATTGCAAGAATGCGTTGGGTCCTCCTTCTCCTGACAGCAACTTTAGCTTTATTTTTGAGGCATGAATATGGACTATTGAGATTTTTATTACAACTATTGGTAATAGATCAGATCCTGGTCATCCATTAATGATGACTTTTCTTACGGGTCAGAAGTTTTCAATAAATGCGGATGCTCACTGATGTCGGAAGGAAATTGTCTACAGACCTTGATGATTTTTCTTACAGGTCATAAGTTTTCAATAAATGCGGATGCTCACTGAGGTCGGAAGGAAGTTGTCTACAGAGCTTGATGATTTTTCTTACAGGTCAGAAGTTTTCAATAAATGCGGATGCTCACTGAGGTCGGAAGGAAGGTGTCTACAGACCTTGATGATTTTTCTTACAGGTCAGAAGTTTTCAATAAATGCGGAAGCTCACTGATGTCGGAAGGAAGTTGTCTACAGAGCTTGATGATTTTTCTTACAGGTCAGAAGTTTTCAATAAATGCGGATGCTCACTGATGTCGGAAAGAAGATGTCTACAGACCTTGATGATTTTTCTTACAGGTCAGAAGTTTTCAATAAATGCGGATGCTCACTGAGGTCGGAAGGAAGATGTCTACAGACCTTGATGATTTTTCTTACAGGTCAGAAGTTTTCAATAAATGCCGATGCTCACTGAGGTCGGAAGGAAGGTGTCTACAGACCTTGATGATTTTTCTTACAGGTCAGAAGTTTTCAATAAATGCGGAAGCTCACTGATGTCGGAAGGAAGTTGTCTACAGAGCTTGATGATTTTTCTTACAGGTCAGAAGTTTTCAATAAATGCGGATGCTCACTGATGTCGGAAAGAAGATGTCTACAGACCTTGATGATTTTTCTTACAGGTCAGAAGTTTTCAATAAATGCGGATGCTCACTGAGGTCGGAAGGAAGATGTCTACAGACCTTGATGATTTTTCTTACAGGTCAGAAGTTTTCAATAAATGCGGATGCTCACTGATGTCGGAAGGAAGGTTTCTACAGACCTTGATGATTTTTCTTACAGGTCAGAAGTTTTCAATAAATGCGGATGCTCACTGAGGTCGGAAGGAAGGTGTCTGCAGACCTTGATGATTTTTCTTACAGGTCAGAAGTTTTCAATAAATGCGGATGCTCACTGATGTCGGAAGGAAGGTGTCTACAGACCTTGATGAGTTTTCTTACAGGTCAGAAGTTTTCAATAAATGCGGATGCTCACTGATGTCGGAAGGAAGGTTTCTACAGACCTTGATGATTTTTCTTACAGGTCAGAAGTTTTCAATAAATGCGGATGCTCACTGATGTCGGAAGGAAGGTTTCTACAGACCTTGATGATTTTTCTTACAGGTCAGAAGTTTTCAATAAATGCGGATGCTCACTGATGTTGGAAGGAAGGTGTCTACAGACCTTGATGATTTTTCTTACAGGTCAGAAGTTTTCAATAAATGCGGATGCTCACTGATGTCGGAAGGAAGGTTTCTACAGAGCTTGATGATTTTTCTTACAGGTCAGAAGTTTTCAATAAATGCGGATGCTCACTGAGGTCGGAAGGAAGGTGTCTACAGACCTTGATGATTTTTCTTACAGGTCAGAAGTTTTCAATAAATGCGGATGCTCACTGATGTCGGAAAGAAGATGTCTACAGACCTTGATGATTTTTCTTACAGGTCAGAAGTTTTCAATAAATGCGGATGCTCACTGAGGTCGGAAGGAAGATGTCTACAGACCTTGATGATTTTTCTTACAGGTCAGAAGTTTTCAATAAATGCAGATGCTCACTGAGGTCGGAAGGAAGGTGTCTACAGACCTTGATGATTTTTCTTACAGGTCAGAAGTTTTCAATAAATGCGGATGCTCACTGATGTCGGAAGGAAGGTTTCTACAGACCTTGATGATTTTTCTTACAGGTCTGAAGTTTTCAATAAATGCGGATGCTCACTGATGTCGGAAGGAAGGTGTCTACAGAGCTTGATGATTTTTCTTACAGGTCAGAAGTTTTCAATAAATGCGGATGCTCACTGAGGTCGGAAGGAAGGTGTCTACAGAGCTTGATGAATTTTCTTACAGGTCAGAAGTTTTCAATAAATGCAGATGCTCACTGATGTCGGAAGGAAGGTGTCTACAGAGCTTGATGATTTTTCTTACAGGTCAGAAGTTTTCAATAAATGCGGATGCTCACTGAGGTCGGAAGGAAGGTGTCTACAGAGCTTGATGAATTTTCTTACAGGTCAGAAGTTTTCAATAAATGCAGATGCTCACTGAGGTCGGAAGGAAGATGTCTACAGACCTTCAATAGCTGTTGGCCAAATGCTCATTCGGCCGATGACTATTCCACCCAACCCTCTCATAAAGATGCCCACATGGTTTGGTCAACCATGCATGAATTCTCAATAGGAAGAGTAGTTTGTTAATTTGGGAGGTGTAAATACAGCGTAGTGCCTTGTAAACAAACAGGTAAACATTCTAGGCAGAGACATAATTCCTTAACCCAAGGCAAAATCTGTAAGAAGACCCCAACCTACAGTCTGCACTTTATCATACTGCTGTCTTCTTATATGAGCATTGACACATCCTATAGTTATATCTATGATTTTCTATCTACTGTGCACTATAAATTATCACATAACACTAAAATATTGTATCCATCGATATTGCTGTAAACACTGCAGAAAAAATACTATCCACTCGACTTGCTCAACTATTCATGTAAGCGTCAATATGGATAGTATAAAATATTTGTCATATTAGATTACACCCACATAAATTATAATGCCTAAAAATAACATAATTGATGATGTAAACGGAATTAAAAGTGGCAATACATGTGCTTCCCTTTGCCTTCAGATATTCGAACAGAGGTAGAGAGAACATATGGTCAGTGTTTGTTTATGTAAACGTGTAATGACAGCTGTAGAAAGTGACAAGCCGTCTATGAAATCTCTTGGAGTGATTTGTCTCCTGTCTGTAGGTTTTACCCCCCAGGGTTCTTGATGCTTTTAAATAAATAAACATGGGCCATAAGATGGGGTTGAGATCTTCCACACACCCTAAATGTGCAGAGAGGACACTGAACTTTCCGTGCTCTCTTCATATGTGAAGTTTCAAGTTCTCTAGAGGCTCCCGAAAAACCACAGCAAAATTACTTTTCAGAAAGCCAAAACTAGGGCTAATTTCAGTTACTCTTCGCGAGTCATCATTCAGATACAAATGTATTACATTCAATAAAATAGTTCACACTTTACACCACTAATGTAAAAAGTGTTCTCCATCTCTAGATGGTTAAAATGTCCTCACAGTCTGAATCCCATCTGAATTCCCTACAGTCCTGGATATGCATTATATTCTCACTTATAGAGTAGGTTCACAAGTCCAATGTCTCCACAACCAAGAAAAACAGTCCTATTATTTCGATCTGACTTTGATCAGAATGGCCTCAGTTTTTCTCAACATTGATAGAACATACAAAAAAGTTTCTCCACCTTATCCACTTTGTGAGAAATCGGACCACACTCCGATGTCATCCGAGTGCGGTCTGATTTTTTTCACAGACCCGTAGACTGCATTGCCAATTTTGATCCAACGCTTGGATGAAAATGAGACATGTCTCCATGTTTTCCGTGGATCACTCTGTCCAAGGGAAGAAAAAAAATCTAAAAAATGTCCACAGCCCCATAGACTATCAAAGGTACTAGTGCTATAGTGCGATAGTAAATTGTTCGTTTGCCCAATATAAAAGCATGACTAACTCTAAGAATAAATTACAAAATTCCAATTTCATTTTTTGGCTTTCGCAATTTCTCGTTAACTAACTATGCATTTACATAGCAGAATGTATCCCCTCAAAAAAAGGAAATATGTCAGTATTTTAAATGTTTTTGTTGTTTTAAAAAAAATCTCAGTGTTATTTTTATATATCTTTTTTAAATAATGTAAATATCTGCATTTTTTGCTGCACGTCAAGTCATTCATAGATCACTTGATTCCAAGATTTCGTCTAGAATTGCATGATTTGTAATTGTCAAGGATGCAACAACAAAAGAGGCCGTCAAAAGTGAAATACACATTGTTCACACATGCACTTTTAACAGAGTAATAATAAAAGAGTTTCTATGGGAGAAAACAGTGAAAACAGGCCGTGAAACACCACCAACATAAAAAAACAAAGTAACAAAAGTAAACAAAACAAAGTACACAAACTAAAAAAAAGCCAAGAACAAAAAGTATGCATTGTGTTGACATTTTACCTTTAGATAACAAACAAATATCTAGCAAAAACGTGACAAGAAATTACAGAAAAAAGTGGCTACATAACTATCATAATTTATTTACCGCCATTATTTACAATAAAACACATATAAGAATATTTAAGATTCAAAGTATAAGTGCATAAACAAACTGTCTATATGCACAAAGCAATAGTATTCAGAAATGAGAGTGACAAAACTGATAGGATGACGTTGTTACTTATGACTTCTATATGAACTGCGGAATATGTTGGCGCTATATAAATAATGATTATTATTATTATTATTATTATAGGATTCCCCATGAATGCATGGACGTTTATTGTCCCTTCAATGGTGTAAAGGAAAGTCTTTACAAATAAGACAATATTGACGCATGTCAATAGATTACTGGGGATCACTATATATTAATAAAAGTCTTAAGGGTTAAATGCGAAGAAGTGGAAACTCGGAGAATTGCTGTGTCTCAGTGGGGGAATACCAGCTAGTGGTCCAAGTAAACTTGTAACATCTTGGAGCAGTTTGCTAAATTCTTCCCGAAGTACGTCACACTTCACTCTAAGGAATCACTAGAAACTCTCGGCTCTAGGTCAAAATGTTGAAGAACTCCCATCCACACACCCTGAGGTGGGGATCAGCTGCATCCCAAAAAACGATACTCATGTAAATGAAAAGAATGGATAATAAGCATCCATTGTTATCCCTTCTGTGGTTCTTTATCCAATCAGCTCCTGTCTGACGAGCTGGCAGAAATCCAAAGTGAATATCTCATGATCTAGAAGGGTTTAGGTAAGGGTCACTTCGGGTCTTCCTTTGTGTATCCAGAGGACAAATTAAAATAAGTAGCAAACTATCATCTTCTAATTATTTCTGAAGACCCAATTGTCATGTAGCTGCAGTGCAATACAGCGCAACCTTCACCAGGGGAGTTTAATAGGGACGAGAGACTGCACACACTGAGCAGCTGAACAGATGCCACCTAGTGGCAAGAGAGTAGTCAGAAAAAGCTGAGTCAGGGCAAGATAACACGTCAGTACAAAAAGGATTAAGACAGAAAGGATAGTCAGGACGTAGCAAGAGATCAGTAAACCAGGGCGAGCAAAATACGGTACAATAGGGACAAATCAAGACAGAGTCAATAGCCAAGCCAGGAGGTCAGAATCAGAGAATCAATCAGAACAGACAAACGCAGGGAAAGGGCAGACAGAGGGGGATAACAGACACAGGACAAGTCAGGGTTCACAGCAGGACAAACCAATGGTTTCCAGAGTCAGGTTCACAAGCCGAAGACAGAACTATAACTGATGCTGCCAGCAAGATTCATGGGAGCTAAATAGCAAACCTGAACCCAGAATGAGGCAGAGCAAAGTTAACCCTTGATATGATCCGTCCAAAAAAAGGGCAGAAACTAATAAACCCTGGAACGGATCATGACACCAATACCTTAAATAGCAAATACTATATAGAAATGTATCGGAAAAAAAAATTTCAGCATTTCAAGAGCATCTGCAAGTTTCCATAAATATATCTGACAGTCAATGTTAGAAATACTGGAAAGTTATCACACTAATCTTATTCATATTTAGAATATATGCCTGGAGGATATGACTAATCTGCATGTTACATATTCTGTTTCTTTTTTTAAACTTTGCTTAATTAATAAATAAATATAATAAAATAAAATATTATATCTTGACTTTCTGGCAGTATAAATTGTTTTTAAAGGATCGATTGGTCATTTTTTTAAATCAGGATTTGTTTTTATTTTTAACATGATCATGAGATCTATCGAAAAGTTTGAAGACACCAATGTCAGGTTGTGAATTATAACACAATTGTCAACTCGCCGGCATGTGAACAATTATATGTAGATCTTATTCTAACTATCTCTCTATATCTGTGAGTCAGAAGTAACAAAAGCAGAGCCGTTTGTCATAACCCACAAAACAAGCCTCACCCATGTCTCACAAGCGACAGCTCAGCCAAGTCGTTCCCCTATGGTTTCCATACCGTTAGTTGTAAGCTTATTTTGTGGTTTATATTTGTGGTAATAATTTCTTACCCAGATATTTTGTTTTCATGCAGTAAAAAACAATGTATTTTTTTCTTTTCTTTCTGAATTCTTTCCTTTACCGATTACATAGCGCCCATTATACCTTAATAATTAAAACCAAGCAGTCTCTTACACAATGAAATGGATTGCTACGACAATTTAGTAATCATGTCCTGCAGAATTTGTATGGAGCTCTAATATGGAACGACTGACCCTCCACGAGGCTCTAATGTCGCATGGAGCTATAGAGAAGTTTACCCGTCAGATTATGTAGGAGGTCAACATACTTTGGATGCAGCAACTATTGCAGAAATCTGGATGATCTGTGTTGTATTAAGTAGGCCAGATCATAAAATTATAATCATTGTTTTTTAAAAGAATCATTAAAGGGATTGTCATCAATGTCTGATTATTGGAGGTGCAACAACCAGCAGTCCCGCCAATCAGCTGCTCCCAGTGTCAACGGTGGCCAGAACTGCTGAGTTATGGAGATCCACAGTACAGCTCTGTTGGCGGAATATTGTCTATAGTTGAGCACTGCCCTATTGATTTGGGTGTTGGATGTGCAGTACTTGGCCGCGGTCACTATAAAGTCAACGCAGCTGTGCAATGTAGCTCTACAATTGAGCAGTCTCAGCTGCCCTCGATCACTGAGAACATCTCATCGGCGGGGTTGCAAGGTGTTGCATATTATTATTATTATTTATTTATATAGCACCATTAATTCCATGGTGCTGTACATGAGAAAGGGTTTACATACAGGGTTATAGATATCTTTTATCGCAAACAGGTTTACAGTGACAGACTGGTACAGAGGGGAGAGGACCCTGTCCTTGCGGACTTACATTCTTACATTCTTGCATATCCACCGATCAGACATTGATGACCTATCCTAAAAATTGGCCATTAATGTTAAAGTTCTGGACAACCCATTTATAGGGGTTGTGTGGGACTAGCATATTATTGATCCCCACTGATCAGCTGTTCAAGCAACGTCTAGATGTAAGCAATGCATTGAACTGGAACGGCACAGCTCCATTTATTGCTTAGTGGTCACTGCTCAAGCTCATTTGAATGGGAGGTCGATGGAGTACCCAGGAGAAGCCGGCCGTCAGTCAATGCATGGAGCTTTACTGCTTTGGTTACATCCATTTTTTACATCAGAGCAGAAAAGAGCTGATCTTAGGGGTGCCGAATATCGGACACTCCACCAATGTGATAATGATAACCTATAGGTCATCAAAATGCTAGTCCCAGACCGCCCCTTTAATGATAAATCAAAATAATTTATCACATAACAGGTCCCTGAAGGGTACAGTCCTAACTACTGCACATAATAAAATATATTGGTTGTTTATGGTAGAATAATAATAAAAATAATGATAACAATACCTTCATAGCCATCATTGTCAAGATCTCCGAGATTGGTTATTGCTTCTCCAAACCTCGCTGCATACAAGTCACTGCCAGAAAGGTCATGATCAAGTTCTGACATCTGTGCCTGTGTAAAAGGAAGATATGAAAGTTACATATCAATTTACACTTTTTATACTTTTCATAGCATAACCGCGTGCTGGCCAATGTCGGTAATCTGTGCTACATAAATAATAGTCAATAAGATATAAAGAACAGTAAAAACTCTAATATGGCAGCTGCTGTTTAATAGTTCAGTGATTACAATGGTTGAATTGTTCTTTTAGTGAAATCCTCACAATTACATGAATGACTCTATACTTCCTGTTGGACACAGTGACATGATATCATGTGTCAGAGCAAAGAAAAATCATCTTTTAAAGTATTAAACTCTAACTCTTCTTTATAGAACTGATACATATTTTTTCTCACATATTAAAAGCCACGCATTTACCCATTTATGGTGAAAACTAGATGGTGGCCCGATTCTAACGCATCGGGTATTCTTGAATATGCATGTCCACGTAGTATATTGCCCAGCGACATGTATATAGCCCAGCCACGTAGTATATTGCCCAGTCATGTAGTATATTGCCCAGCCACGTAGTATATTGCCCAGCCACGTAGTATATTGCCCAGTCACGTAGTATATTGCCCAGCCACGTAGTATATTGCCCAGCCACGCAGTATATTGCCCAGCCACGTAGTATGTTGCCCAGTCACATAGTACATTGCCCAGCCACGTAGTATATAGCAGAGCCACGTAGCATATTGCCCAGCGACGGAGTATATTGTCCAGCCACATAGTATATAGCAGAGCCACGTAGTATATTGCCCAGGCACGTAGTATAAAGCAGAGCCACGTAGTATATTGCCCAAGCACGTAGTATATAGCAAAGCCACGTAGCATATTGTCCAGTCACGTAGTATATTGCCCAGCCACGTAGTATATTGCCCAGCCACATAGTATATTGCCCAGTCATGTAGTATATTGCCCAGTCACGTAGTATATTGCCCAGCCACGTAGTATATTGCCCAGCCACGTAGTATATTGCCCAGTCATGTAGTATATTGCCCAGCCACGTAGTATATATTGCCCAGCCACGTAGTATATTGCCCAGCCACGTAGTATATTACCCAGCCACGTGGGGAATATTGCCCAGCCACATAGTATATTGCCCAGTCACATAGTATGTTGCCCAGTCACGTAGTATATTGCACAGCCACGTAGTATATAGCAGAGCCATGTAGCATATTGCCCAGCGACGGAGTATATTGTCCAGCCACATAGTATATAGCAGAGCCACGTAGTATATTGCCCAGGCACGTAGTATATAGCAGAGCCAAGTAGTATATTGCCCAAGCACGTAATATATAGCAAAGCCACGTAGCATATTGCCCAGCCACGTAGTATATTGCCCAGCCACGTAGTATATTGCCCAGTCATGTAGTATATTGCCCAGTCACGTAGTATATTGCCCAGCCACGTAGTATATTGCCCAGCCACGTAGTATATTGCCCAGTCATGTAGTATATTGCCCAGCCACGTAGTATATTGCCCAGCCACGTAGTATATGGCCCAGCCACGTAGTATATTACCCAGCCACGTGGGGAATATTGCCCAGCCACGTAGTATATTGCCCAGTCACGTAGTATATTGCCCAGCCACGTAGTATATAGCAGAGCCACGTAGCATATTGCCCAGTGACGGAGTATATTGTCCAGCCACATAGTATATAGCAGAGCCACGTAGTATATTGCCCAAGCACGTAGTATATAGCAAAGCCACGTAGTAGATTGCCCAGTCACATAGTATATTGCTCAGCACAGAGCCACGTAGTATAGAGACTTAAAAAAATAAACATATACTCACCTTCCGAAGGGCCGTTGAAGACCTGCTATACTTACCATCCGCCACCTTTCCCGCTCCTCACCACGCTCCCGGGACCGCTCCATTGCAAGCGGCAGCTTCCGGTCCCAGGGCTGGTGCGAGCAGGACCTATGATGACGTCACGGTCACATGACCGTGATGTCACGGCAGGTCCTTGTCGCACACTAGCCTTGGGACCGGAAGCTGCCGCTTGCAATGGAGCGGTCCTGGGAGCGTGGTGAGGAGCGAGAAAGGCGGCGGAGGGTGAGTATAGTAGGTTTTTTTTTATTATTATTATTTTTAACATGACATATTTTTACTATTGATGCTGCCCAGGCAGCATCAATAGTAAATAGTTGGAGGACACACAGGGTTAATAACAGTGGTAGCGGAGTGCGTTACACCGCGGGCCGTTACCGCTGCCATTAACCCTGTGTGAGCGGTGAGTGGAAGGGATTATGGAGCGGGCGCCGGGCAGTGAGTGCAGGGGAGTAGGGAGGGACTAATCGGACTGTGCCCATCGCTGATTGGTCTCGGCAGCCATGACAGGCAGCTGCCGAGACCAATCAGCGAATAAATAACTGTGACAGAAGGACAGACAGACGGAAGTGACTCTTAGACAATTATATAGTATATGGTTCATATATAAAAAAAAATGACCAGAACTTCTTAACAAAGCAAAGTGTGAACAGGCGCAAGCTGCGATGACTGCATAATACACAAAAATGAGAATACAGCGGCACTATGATATATACAAACATAGAATGTATGCCATTTATGTGCTTGATCCTTTAATTTGTAGGTTTTTAGTCTGGGAGAGGCATGTCTGATAAATATTAGGTCTAGGGTTCTATCAGAGAAAGGTTGTCTTGTTTTTCCATATAAGTTTCATACTCACGTATCTCCACAATGTTTGGACAAAATAAAAAGTAAAGCCCCTTTTCCCTTTTTAAGTGGTATATGTGGTTTAGGCTACTTTCACACTAGCGTTAACTGCAATCCGTCACAATGCGTCGTTTTGCAGAAGACTTGCATTGACGACGCATTGCGACGGATTGCCACACGTCGCATCCGTCGTGTGACGGATGCGTCGTGCTTTGGCGGACCGTCGGGAGCAAAAATGTAACGTTTTTTTGCTCCTGACGGACCGCTTTTTTGGACCGCGCATGCGCGGCCGGAACTCCGCCCCCACCTCCCCGCACCTCACAATGGGGCAGCGGATGCGCCGGAGAAATGCATCCGCTGCCTCAGTTGTGCAGTGCGTTAAACGCTAGCGTCGGAATCTCTGCCCGACGCATTGCGACGGGGAGATTCCGACGCTAGTGTGAAAGAAGCCTTAATAAAAGACGTTTCACAATATTTTCTTTTTTCATTTAAGGATGGAAAAAAATTAAGAAATGTGCAATACAAAAATCTCTTCCAGTATCTGCATCTGAATCCTAGATAAAGCCGATCATTTCCTTGATTCGCGGCCCAGGGCACGAGGCTTTCATATCTGATACTTTGCCACAAGCAGCTGAATCTTATCAGACTTTATACTGATGTTTCTTTATCTTATCTCATAGCAAACATTTCAAGATATTCACCAAGAAAGGGAGGAAACGCACTCTTGGCAACAAAAAAAATAAAAAATTCTATTCATAAGTATCACAGTAACATTATCATTTCCGGAACAAAGTAACAAAGTTACATTCATACTGGAGCAGACATTCTGCATCAGAGTTCAGTTCTTGGTATTTAGAAATGGAATGAAAAGTATTTGTCATTTAACTCAAATGTCTTATGTAAGCTGAGCAAATACACCGAGGTGGTGAATATGGACATATACAAATGTAGGCATGAAGATATAAAGACTATTTTTTTTTTATGTTTTAGGCTAGAATGGATTTTGGGTGAATATTAATCCCATTAGTGGATAATATATGAATACGTTATTAGAATTCCAGTTCTGCGCTGTGAGGACTGTGACTATTTCCAACAACTAGACCTGCAGGAAATTCAGAAATAAGTCATCTTTCTGCTATATATTATAGGATCTAGGTATCTTTCATTTCAACATATTTGGCTAGGGTCACACCGACATGTTTTCTCTTATCCAGGAGACTGGCCGATTATGCTAATCACACTCTGATCAGAGTTTGATTTTCTCGGATGAGAGAAGATGGAAAAAAAATCTTTCCATCTTCTCCATTCTGTCAGTCTATGAAAATTGGATAGCACTCAGATGTCATCCGATTTCAATCAATTTTTTTCCAAAGGCTCATTGATTTGCATGGTCAAGTATGATCTGATAATTAGATCCAACTCGGGCATGGAGCGATTATTTTCTTGGAGGAAAAAAAAATTGGCCTCATACAATAAAATTGGTTCGATCGAATTCGGAACGAAAATGCGGTCATATGCCAGAGCCCTTTATGTGTAGTAGTGATGAATGAACATGCTCGGATAAGGTGTTATCTGAGCATGCTCATGTGCTAACCAAGTGTTTTTGGCGTGCTTGAAAAATATGTTTTGGTCCCCGCGGCTGTTTGACAGTCGCAACACATGCAGGGATTTAATGTTTTAATCCCTGCAAGTGTTGTGGCTGTCGAACAGTTGTGAGACATGTAGCCTCGGGGACTCAAACATATTTTTTGATCACACTGAAGACACTCGGTTAGCACATGAGCATGCTCAGATAACACCTTATCCCAGGACATCATCAATGTGTAGGCATCTCAATCGGGAGAACGGGTCTCTGAACATTGGGACTGCTTTTAAAATTTTCGGAATGTGGGACTTAAAACCCAACTGAGGCAAAAGCAGCTTCATATTTATTTCTGACTCATATCTGTGGGGAATCTAGGAAAAAAAAGTATTGTAACATCAGAGACTTTATTACAGAGGTTAACACATCACAATAGTTTTGTAAGGGAGCACTTTTTAGTGAAACTTTAGAGAAACGTAGGACTGCTTTGCAGTGTTTTATCGCATTCTTTTCTGCAGCCAAAACCCGCTCTCTTGCCAGTGAAAATGCTGTATTCAAAATGCCAATTTTGCGACATTTTCAAGGCATTTTCATTGCTCTTTTTTGCAGCGTTTTTGGGGAGCGGATAACATGTGTGCTTTGTCTATAGCATGTTTAATAAAGTTAGTATTATTCACCAAAAAATGCATTAAAAAAAATCGGCGAAAAAATGCTTTTTTGCTCTTTTTGCAACATTTTTTCGCTGCTTTCTAAGGATGGAAAAATACTGAAAGAATTAACATGCCGTGGATCTAAAAAATGCTGCAATTCTCAAATTCAGTCAGGAAACAAAAAAACGCAATCGCGTGCATGAGATTTCAGAAATCCGATTGATTTCGCTGCTACTTTAAAAAGCAGCTTTCAGTTTGCATTTTAAAAAAATGCAGCAAAAAATTCTGCAAAAACGCAACTCGTTGACATAGCCTAACGCTTCAATACATAGCCACGGTCAGTGCAGATCAAAGAAAACTTTGACAGAAAAATTTATTGGCAGTGCCATATACAGGCAGGCAGCCCAGGTTTCATTAAATGAGCATAGGGCTGTTTATTTTAAATTGCCTGTTAGAACAATTACGGTACTTTGTGATGAAAAGTAAAGAATAAATAATATTTAACAAAAATATTGGTAAAAAAAAAATAAAACAAACTCAATTTCCAATTAAACCTGGAACAAGATTTTGCCCCATAATATGTTGGGAGTGCTGAATCAAATTCCTAATAACGTTTCTTATGATGCCTTTATTACAAATAAGTGATTTTGTAGTTACTGTAGAACTGAATTTCGCCGCTCCTGTACTTGAAGATCTGAGACTGATCCCTGCGCTTTGCTGATATCACACCCACAGCCGCGTGAACGACAAACCAAATTTAGACATTTTGCAGCGAGGAGAACAAGTTGTTCCTCTTCTTCTCCTCCCTGAACATGCCGGTTAGGCTACGTTCACATTAGCGTCGCGTCGCTGTTGCGTCGGCGACGCAGCGGCGACGCAGCGGCGACGCGCCCCTATGTTTAACATAGGGGACGCGTGCGTCTTTTTGCACGCGTTTTCCGACACGTGCGTCGTTTTAGACGCTAGCGTCGGACGCAAGAAAACGCTACAAGTTGCATTTTTCTTGCGTCCGATTTCGTCAAAAAACGACGCACGCGTCGCAAAACGCCCGTCGCCGCTGCGTCGCCGACGCAACAGCGACGCGACGCTAATGTGAACGTAGCCTTAGTCACTCCTGCCACTGCGGGTGTTATACCAGTGAAGTGAGAAAAGGCCCCAAGATTAAGCTTCAGTTTTGCAGCAATTACATAAACAATTATTTCTAATAAAGACATGATTCTAAACGCTATTAGGAGTCTGGGGCAGAACACATTTTAGGGGCTAAATTAAAGACTGAAAAAAAACCACACACACATTTTCACAACAATTGAAACGTCCAGAAATATTTAGTCTATGCAAATTTTGTATCCTTATGACCAAAACATCATGTACGACTGCAGATAAGGTCAATAATCTTCTCCTGGTCCTCATTGCTTAATGACTAGGTCCTACTTATCCTATTATGTTATATGGTATATACCGTATAAATATCACCAGTATAACGATGACAGAGCACTGCGCAAACACCTAATGCCAAGCTACAGTCAGACAATGTGCAGCCATGCAGAAAGGCGAGATGGAGCAAACATGTTCTCCCTCTTCTAGCAGGTGCTGATTTACAGGACAGGAAACACATCAATTACATCACACCTAAGTCTTCACATTTCTCACTGCATAAATGATCAAAGCCGTAGAAGAAAAAAACGTAAGCAGGAAATGTGTGCGGTGTGTGCTTTGTGTGCACACATTATAGCCTGGTCCCTTTCTGAATTTTTAAGTGGAGTGCTGCCTGCTTTATTTTAATATCTACTGAACACATTAGATATTGGAAAAAAAAATGTTGACAGTCATGGCGATCAATGAGGCTGCCGCAAGAGGTGGTGAGTTCTCCTTCAATGGAAGTCTTCAAACATATGTCTGAGATGGTTTAGTGGATCCTGCATTGAGCAGGGGGTTGAACACAGTGACCCCAGAGGTCCCTTACAACTCTAACATTCTATGATTCTATGAATTGTATCTAGGGATATAGACACACAAAGTTGGGTGCCAATTGGCCATTAAGTAAAAAGATAAAGTAGGCAGGACTCTAAAAAGGAAAAAAGTGAAGAAGGGACTTTATTGATCTGCATCAGTGCAATATTTCGGCTCTGGGTAACAAAGGTGCATAACGTGTAAACATTTATAGGATGAGAACTAATTTATTAACATACTGTATTTTCTGGCGTATAAGACTACTTTTCAACCCTTGAAAATCTTCTCAAAAGTCGGGTGTCGTCTTATACGCCAGGTGTTGTCTTATAGGGCAGATGCGGAGTAATCTGCGGTCGCCGCATATTGTGGGGGGAGCGACCCCAATGACGAGGTGAGGGGGCGCCTCACCGGGAAGGTGTAAGTGAAGCAGAGGCAGAGAAGGAGATAATAGGATACAAGGGCGAGCCAGATGAGTGAAAGAGGAGTGTTTTTCTAGGCACAGCATCGCTCTCTCTCTCTTTTTTGCATAACCCTGGCATCCCAGACGCTGACAGTTTGCTTCACCTACACCTTCCTGGTGAGGCGCTCCCTCACCTCGTCATTGGGACCACTCCCCCCCACTATATACGTCGACCGCAGATTGCTCCGCACCCACCCTATAAGACGACACCCGGCATATAAGACAACCCCCGACTTTTGAGAAGATTTTATATTTTAACTGGAAAAGTTGGGGGTCGTCTTATACGCCCAGTCGTCTTATACACCGGAAAATACGGTAATTAAACTTACAGCATTCTATAATAAAGAACTAGTGCTATACAATAGTAAGTTTAGTAGGTCTGCGTTTACTAATATGGTGCCCAATATTTAGCATGTACACTTAGTTTGTGCTTACTGGGAATGTGCCCTTGGAACAACTGGGTTGCCACTTATAGGTGATCTGAGCAGGGCCGTATTTGTCACTAGGCACTTGAGGTCATGTGCCTAAGGCACCAGGATGCAGGGGGCGGCACCTGAGCAAGTTTTTTTTTAAGTCCGGGGTGTATTTATTTCATTCATATAGCACCATTGATTCCTCAGTGCTTTCAGACATTATCATCACTGAACCCACTGGGGGTAACAATTTAGATTTCCTATCAGTTTGTTTTTGGAGTGTAGGAGGAAACTGGACAAGACCCACATGAACATTGGGAGAAGATACAAACTCCTTGCAAATGTTGTCCTTTGAACCCAGGACCCCAGCACTGCAAAGCAACAGTGCTAACCACTGAGCCACAGTGCTGGTTCAACTGATGACCTATAAAAAGGTGTCTCATTACCAAGGTGCCATACAAGAAACATCTCATGATGGGTAAAACCAGTGAACTGTCTCAAGACCTTCGCAATGTTATTGTTGCAAAACTTACTCATGACATTGGTTACAGAAGAATTTCTAAATTGCTAAAGGTTTCGGTGAGTACTGTTGGGGCCGTAATTGGTAAGAATATCATTTCACCATAAACCGGCCACAACCAGGTGCTCCCTGCTAGATTTCAAACAGAGGAGTGAAAATGATCAGAAGATGTGCCCAAGAGCCAAGGACCACCTGTGGAAAGCTACAGAAAGACCTTTAATCCGCTGAAACAATTGTTACAAAGAAAACTATAAGTAATGCACTCATCCTCCTGGACTTGTATGCACGCTCACCACACAAGACTCCATTGCTGAACAAAAAGCATGTCCAAGCATGTTTACAGTTTGCTCAACAACATTTAGACAAGCCTGTGAAATACTGGGAGAATATAGTCTGGTCAGATGACACCAAAATTGAATTATTTGGATGACATAATACACACCATGTTTGCAGGCTAAAAGGCACCCCAAAAACACCATACCAACAGTGAAGTTTGGAGGTGGGAATATAAAGGTGTGGGGCTGTTTTTTCAGCATACGGCACTGGCAAACTTCATATAATTGAAGTAAGGTTGAATGGACAAATGTACAGAGACATTCTTGATAAAATTCTCCTGCCATCTACCGGGATGACGAAAATGAAACGAGGAAGGACATTTCAGGAAGACAATGATCCCAAACACACAACCAAGGAAACTCTCAATTGGTTTCAGAGAAATAAAATAAATCTGATAGAATGGCCGAGCCGATCACCGGACCGGAATCCTATAGAAAATGTATTGAAGGAACTAAGGCTCAGGGTTCATAGAAAGAGCACACAGAACCTACAGGATTTGAAGAATATTTATGTGGAAGAATGAGCCAAAATCACACCTGAGCAATGCCTGCGACTGGTTTCTTCATATAGGAGGCGTCTTGAAGCTGTCATCACCAACAAAGGCTTTTGTTCAAAGCATTAATTCAGTTTCAGTAATTCTGTTCAATACTCTTTTCCTGGGTAATTTCTCACTATTAAAGATAACGTAATAATTTGTGAGACCCGTAGAAGCGCAACACAGCGCGAAACGGCCGTCATCTTTGCACTCTCTAGCCCCCCACCTGCTTGAGATGTTTTAAACCTTTTTTGGACCAATAAAGTTTGGACTTTATTTTGGTGAGGGCCACCTCTTTTCATTTCATTTGGATTATGCACTTTGCTCTGTTGTGCACCTGAAGGAAAAAGGTTTTATGCTTGTGGTATTTTTGATCAGCTGATGGTATTGGCTAGTTTTATGCTTGTGGTATTTTTGATCAGCTGATGGTATTGGCTATATGAGTCACCAGTGGTGCTCGGCTTTCTCTATTTCTGTGATAACGGAATTTATAGACATCTATGGTTTGATTTCTTTGCCTGTGTGGGTTGGATGGGCTGTTACCGATATCTGGTGAGAATTTCATGTCAATAGGACCTTTAGAAATATATTTACTTAGAACATTGATGGCGTGTTCAATACTTATTTTACTTACAGTATAATTGGAATGCCATATATCTTTTCTCTTGGGCGACTTGTGGTACTACTAAAGGTTTTCACAACTTCTTCAAACTTAGATCTCACATGCTTCTTTATCACAAATTGATTTTGGCAGCACTTTCTGACCAACCAATAAGTATGGAGGCCAGGGGAGATAAGATATCTCTGGCTACTTTCTTCTCTCTCCTCATTGATAACACATGAAAGCTGGGTTGAGTTAATTTATCAGACAGATGATGGTGAACGAACGCTTGGCCATCAGTTATCTCATATAACCCAGTTTTCTGTTTGAATGCTGCCTGGATTGTTATATTATACTTACTTATATAGCGCCATCATATTCTACAGCACTATACAGACATGATTATCACTGTCCTCATCGGGGCTTACAAACTAAATTCCTTCCACACTCTGGGTCATCCAGAGAGAACTCATGCAAATGTGGGGAAGACATACGTATTACTTGTAGATGTTGTCCTTGGTTGGATATAAACTCAGGATCCCAAAGTAACAGGGATAACCATTGAACCCCTGGTAGTGCATAGTACAGCATTTTATTTCTGAGCCATGGTCTTTTTAGTTTCAGCAGACTTTATAGCTGGTTTGGCAGATTTGAGGTTTACCTCGTAGGGTTTTTCTAGCTGTCTAGATGCAGACAACAGTGCTCTAAGTGAATATTGTGAAAGTTTCCCCTTATATATGACCTATTGTGTAAAACATGGGAGACTGGAGATGGAAAATTGGTCTACTCTTAATGGAAAACCATTGGTGTCCAGCTAATATAACAGCACCAAAATGAGTGATTCTGAACAAAATGAACTCTTTGTATGAATATCTGTTCAACTGAGATATTTTTATACACTCATGTACCTTCACATATTGGTAGAACAAAAGTCTGCTAATCTGCTAATTGCTACTCACTAACTGCACGCCAAACCATTTGCCATACAAACTAACAGAGTGGTGGTCAATCATCGAGTTTATGACAATTCCGGAAAGAGCAATGCCTTAAATATATGAACATGTGTCAGATAAAAGGAAAGCTTGTGTGTATGGCTTTTTACTTTTACATTGCAAAATAATTATTTGTGAGGATGATTATGTAAATTTACAGCAGACTTACAACAAATTGAGCACAGTGCCAAACTGAACATTTTACCAAAATATATTTTCCAATTTTTAAGTCGCGTGATAGTTACATGTGTCAATTATTCCCAGGTGTAATATATCTGTGCCAATTTCATTAGCAGCCCTTTTTAACATGTGAAATTAACCTAGGGAAGCAGTCAGACTGTGCTGTGTATCATCATATTACAGATTAGATACAATCTATAGAAAAGTTCACTTAGAAGCGTTTTTTGGACCAAAAAAAAAACGCATGCGTTTTCATGCGTTTTTTTTGGGTCAAAAAATACATTGGAGTCAATGGGGACGCATGCGTTTTTTTGGTGCATGCGTTTTTTGCGGTAAAAAACGCATGCGTTTTTTTATTAAAAAACCAGAAAACACACTGATATGCCACCCCCCAGCATAAAGGTGATAAAGGGAACCTAACCCTACCCCTAACCCTACCCCTAACCCTAACCCTACCCCTAACCCTAAGGGATCCTAACCCTAACCCTACCCCTAACCCTACCCCTAACCCTAACCCTAACCCTACCCCTAACCCTAAGGGATCCTAACCCTAATCCCTTTATGGTTAGGGTTAGGGGTAGGGTTAGGGTTAGGGGTAAGGTTAGGGTTAGGATCCCTTAGGGTTAGGGTTAGGGGTAGGGTTAGGGGTAGGGTTAGGGGTAGGTTAGGGTTAGGGGTAGGGTTAGGGTTAGGATCCCTTAGGGTTAGGGGTAGGGTTAGGGGTAGGATCCCTTTAGGGTTAGGGTTATGATCCCTACCCCTAACCCTACCCCTAACCCTAACCCTAACCCTAACTATTTCTGTTTATAGTGGGTTTTTTACTTTATTTTGATGATTGGCAGTTGTCACACATTTTTCTGCATGCGTTTAAAAAACGCAAACGCATGAAAAAACGCATGTAAACGCGGTAAAACGCCGCGTTTTTTTCACCACATGCAAAAACGCATGCGTCAAAAAAACGCAGCGTTTACACGCGTTTACATGCGTTTTTTCACCATGCGTTTTTTTGCGTTTTTTACCGCAAAAACGCACCCGAAAAAACGCCAATGTGAAACCAGCCTTATTTGACCTTATATTCCAGTTACAGCTCAGCTTCATTTTTGTTTGCAATATTTTCTGGTTAAGTGGAAAAAAGGCAAATAACAGAAACATTGGGAAGTCTGGTTTATTGGTTACGCCCATTAGTTCATAGTGCACTTTGCCTTTGGGCAATTATCCCTATGTCATAGACACTAGGACAGCAGACGTATATACACTTTCTATTTTAGGATTTTGGTCTATAAACCAGTGATGCGCACTGTATTAATTCTAAAAAGAAGGCATTTGTGTATTAGCTTTGGTCCCCCAAGACTCTGTTGTCAGTGATCCCGGGGCCAGGGTCTCCTTCCCTGTTCCCCGGATTACTTCTAATGGTGAAGGAGCCGGGGTCACGTACCTTGCTGAGCTCCTGAATCTGCCCTCATACTGTTCCCTTCCCCCACCCAGGGAAGAGGGGAGTAGTAGTGTATGGCTATACACCAACCAGACCAACAAGTTAATACAAACAGGGATAAAGAAAAATACCAATCATACAAAAAAGCACACACAAACAACAAAGGGAGACCCCAGGGAGCGAAGGATGTGAAAAACCAAAGTAGGAGAAGGAGAGGATTTGCACACAACCAAAACCTAGCAACAGTCTTAGATAAATCCACCAAACACCTTCTCAAACAACACATCATCAACTTAAGAACCGGGCAGCAATGAAGCTATCTCTGGCATTTCCTGACTGCCATAGTCCAGTTTATATAGGAGAGGATAGTGGCCAACAGTGAACAGCTGAGAGCCTTAATGCAGGTAAGCTTCCAGGAGCACTCAACTGAGTAGATTAACCCCTGCACTGCTAGAAGAAACCTGCACCGTTTAATATGAAGGTGAAGTCCTTCTAGTCAGTGCAAGAGTAGGAGAAATCAGACGGTGCAGTCTTCTGGCTTCTCTCTGTTGTGGCTACCCCAATAGTTTTAAAATTTACAAGTTAGTTAGTTAGACCAATGCTAATATATAGTTTTATCACATATAATTTTACAACTTTATGCTCTGAGCCTGCATCCACGTGTATAGGACACATCTTGAGTCACTGCCAAAAGTTTCGAGGCTCAGACCAATTTTTGCTTTTGCAAAGTTTGCTGCTTCAGTGATTTTAGTAAGAAATTTCCTGACTTATTTTTCGAAACTTCTGCAATTCACCCTTAATATTCAAGACTTCGATTATTCGTCTTGCCATGCTAGATATCAACCTCTGGGCCTGACTGATGACTGCCCATTCTTGTCTAAACAGTGCTTGGAATTTATCACAATTGTTGTGTTTTAGCCCACTCACTTTTGAGGACTGACCACAGATTTTCAATGCAGTTGACATCTGGGGTGTTTCCTGGCCATGGACCCAAAAATGTAAATATTTGTTCACAAAGCCACTTAGTAATCACTTTAGCATTGTGACCTGGTGCTCCATCTTCGTCCGTCCAGGATTTACTCCTGAAGTTGAAATTTTGCTTGCCAGGGCAAATTACAGAAGTCTTGAAAAACAAGGGTCAACACTGTAAATTCTGAGTTTTTGTGTTTGTCAATAAAAGTTTAA
Source organism: Ranitomeya imitator (assembly GCF_032444005.1). Classification (NCBI taxonomy): domain Eukaryota; kingdom Metazoa; phylum Chordata; class Amphibia; order Anura; family Dendrobatidae; genus Ranitomeya; species Ranitomeya imitator. The sequence goes on along the minus strand of NC_091288.1, from coordinate 53,973,988 downwards.
AGTTATGAAATGTTGATAATTGTACTTCAGTAGCCATAGAAATGTCTTAATAACAAATCAAAAAACAATTCTGCAGAAAACTATATGTAAGCCATAATTTGTTCAGTCTTAAAACTTTTGGCTATTCATGGATGAATATATGAATATATGTAACAAGCAACCAGCACCTCCAAAGTAATGATACCCTTTAGGAAAATGTATAACTGGAAATCAATAAAAATCATATTCTGGGATCTCATCTGGTCTTCTGACCTGCACGGTATACTCTAAACATTAATAATGAACTACCAAAAGAATCCTATCTTATGAATACATGCAGTATAAGCAATATGTAAAAAAACAAAATCAACAACTCACTCCTCCATTGTTCATGTAGACATAGACTCTCCCTTCCTCTCGCACCGTGCTCTCCATTGGTGCTCCGATCAGCAAGTCTGACAGTCCATCACCATTTAAATCCACGGCGCACACAGAAGCCCCAAAGTATGAGCCAAGCTGGGGAAAGAAATCTATAGTATAAGTGTCATTCAGGATGAGATAAATATACACATACATACTGTATGTAGTTCTGCATATCATTTCATTTGCAAAACTTCTAATTTGCATTTTTTTCTTTTATCCACTCTAGTAGCTAGCAAGCATTAGCAACCATGTCTGTAATTTAAGCTATCCATATAAATTATAGAGGTGAACATCGCTGACAATGATACACTGTATATCGCTTACCATATGGCACCAGAGGTTTGGCAGCGTAACAATCTTATATTTCTACAGCTTAGTCATGAATGAGGTCCTTAATGCCTGCGGAATCCTAAAAATGTGTCGGTTAAAACTGCTGAAATGTTATAAAATTAACTGTAAAACTATTCACTGGTTATGTAGTTTAAAGGGAAATTGACTTCCATAACTCTTGTTCTGTATTAGGTCTGCAGAAAAGTAAAGCAATAGTTTTCTAGTTCTGTACCCTACTACGTGGCCCTGGCGTCTTCACCTTTAGAAGTAATCCGGGGAGCAGGGATAGCAGCTAGCTCTATTTTTTTGCTACTTTTTGTAATCAGATTTAAATCAGTATTTACCATCAATAAGTCATTTTTTTTAGTGTAAAAAGAAAAGAGATGAAGGTTTCTCAAGCTTTTCTTATCAAACTGTAAGGGTACCGTCACACAGTGCCATTTTGATCGCTACGACGGTACGATTCGTGACGTTCCAGCGATATCCATACGATATCGCTGTGTCTGACACGCAGCAGCGATCAGGGACCCTGCTGAGAATCGTAGCAGATCGTTTGGAACATTCTTTCGTTGCTGGATCTCCCGCTGTCATCGCTGGATCGGTGTGTGTGACACCGATCCAGCGATGCGTTAGCTTGTAACCAGGGTAAACATCGGGTTACTAAGCGCAGGGCCACGCTTAGTAACCCGATGTTTATCCTGGTTACCATCGTAAATGTAAAAACAAACAAACAGTACATACTTACATTCCGGTGTCCGTCAGGTCCCTTGCCGTCTGCTTCCCGCACTGACTGACTGCCGGCCGTAAAGTGCCGGCGCGCTGTGCTCTGCTTTCACTTTACGGCCGGCAGTCAGTCAGTGCGGGAAGCAGACGGCAAGGGACAGACACCGGAATGTAAGTATGTAGTGTTTGTTTTTTTTTACGCTGGTAACCAGGGTAAACATCGGGTTACTAAGCGCGGCCCTGCGCTTAGTAACCCGATGTTTACCCTGGTTACCCGGGGACCTCGGCATCGTTGGTCGCTGGAGAGCTGTCTGTGTGACAGCTCTCCAGCGACCACACAATGACTTACCAACGATCACGGCCAGGTCGTATCGCTGGTCGTGATCGTTGGTAAATCGTATAGTGTAACGGTTCCCTTAGTGGAAACCAGACAGCACTAGGGCGGATGATACCATTGTACCATCCAAGTTTTTTACTGTTTTAATAGACTTAAATTAGTTACTTTGATCCCCGACTAGGATAAAAATTGGATCTATCTGTTTCTTTTTTTTTATGCATACCTCCACCCAAAAAAAAGGGACATGTCTACACCATAATAGTATACCAGCTTAATAAACCCCTCCTTATGATTGATCATCTATTAGTACACCGTAAAAGATTGATTTGATCAAAATATTTCCTGTCTCAATCCTAGTACTGGAAATAAGCAGATTTTGTGCTTCACTTATTGGTCTAGTTTGCTATACAATTAGATTTGATTTTGGAATACCATGTAGCAGGAAAAGTATTTTAATGTGTTGTAAGTTAAAAACAAAATGCATGGATCTATGTAGTTCCAGTTTAGTTGAACTTTTATCTGTAATTTTGCTGTTCAAGTGGAATGAAGAAACAACAGGAACATCTCACTTGGCAGAAGTGGAGTTTATTGGTTGCGCCAATTAGTTTATAGGCCATTATGTCCTCAAATAAGTTTGTGGGAAAACCCTTTTCAGAAGGAACAAGTACACAGGAATATAGAGTCAAGACCAGCTTCCGGGACATTAACAGAGAAAACTCACATAGTTCTTGGTTAAAAGGAAGAACATGTCTCTTACCCTCAGGCATTACCTCTGGTTCCCACTATCTAAAAATAAATTCCTCATATTCCCCATGGGACTTTGCTTCCTATCTACATTTTCAGACTGTGATTGTTGTGGTAATAGTGGTTGGATATGTGGTGAGAGGATTGTAAAACAAGATGGAATCAATCATTTTGACTATTTACAAACTTATTCGTTTTTCATCATGATCCATTATGTATAACCAAAGTACGTAAGTCCAAAGTAAGAGGATATATTTTAGCGCCCCAGAAGGACATTTTTCAATTAATCATCTTTCTAAACTTAAAGGCACTAACTCAGAATCAACCTGTATCTCTAGAGCTGAGCAGATCACTTCACACAACCCTGGTCCACGTCAATGATCTCTGGCTGTCGACAAGAGCTGGTCAAATTCCTTGAGCTTTCAGTTTCCGACGTTTGATTTGATGGCCTGCCGTGACATCATCTGTGCGGCGTGCGGCAGACAGGTGGTGTCTCGCTAATCATGGGCTGAGCTTGGGATCTTGGAGGGTAAGGAAATTCGTGAAGCTCCTGTCCACAGCCAGAGAACACTGACCTGGACCAGGGTCGTACGAAGTGGCCAACTCATCTCTATATATCACCTATCAACAGGATAGGTGATAAATTTATGATCTGATCATTACTAGTCCCAGTATTCATCACGAGAACAGGGGTCCAGTGTTTCCTCATTTGAACAATGTAGCGATCTCATATGTGCAGCAGTACACTTGAAGAAATAGAACTTCAATATTTCCATAGACAATTATTGGAGTTGGAATGAGAAAATACTAGGCCTCTGTGGAAACGCAGGACATCTAATCTTAAGATTAGGAGTCACAGAAAAAACACTGTTTTTTACTATTTCAATCAGTCCTATAGACAATGAATGGAGCAATAACAGAGACAAAGGACACGTGACTGATTGGTGAAGGTCCCAGTGGTGGTAGCTCTACAGATCATGCATTTATCACCCATTCTCTCACTAAAAGCTTCCTTTATATGGACATTAACATAGTATTGATTTAATGAAAAGAGATGGAAAACGAACCTTTTTGCCCTCCGCTTCATATAATATAATCAACTGATTTCCCTCAAAGCCAAAGATGTAGACCTGAGAAAGACAAAGAAAAACTACTGAGCATACTACAGAGGTCTGTATGACGGGTACAGTCTTTAAAAGTTGTTACTTCACTTTTGTCATAGGATCTTTCTGTTGATCAGATATACTGTAAACTGCCATGCCAAAAAAACTATGCAATTTCCACTTTATAAGACACAGATATATCATGATAAAGAATGACAGACTGATCACAAAATGCCTTCTAAGCCATAAAATAGAATTTTAAAGTTTTTCTTAATATGCAAGCCTGACAAAACGAGAAATATAAAAAATTATCCATTCTCATCCTTTGACATCAATGTAAGGTATGAAGTACCAATATGGAGATCAGAGGATGCTGCCTATGCAGGATACACATGGAAATGTGAATTACTTCATTGATCTTAATATGAATTCAGTGTCGGATTGGGGCAGCAAGAGTCTACCAGTAAGATTGACTCTTACTGATGGCCCACTGTTAAGCTACATGCAAATATTACTTTACCTTCATTCACAAATGTACCTATGAATCTGTATAATAATAACCTTGGTAGTTTGTTGAATGAATAATGAGATGCTGATTTTGATGGTACATAGTGAATCAAATGTATTGGGCCAACTACTGCACATATTGGGAGTAAGTGACTTAATTTTTCCTTGGTGGCCCACCGGAGGATTCCACTGTTCTCCTATGGGCCAGTCCAAGCCTGTATGGCTTTATAATACTCTTATTTGAATAAAGTCTAAAGATGTACATAGTGATAATATCATCTTACAATGTGTTTCTAACATGGATAACATATTGTATATAGTCTATACTGTATGTTATACTGTAAAAGAACTTAAAAGATATGGATGCCTTTGGGGAAAAAAAAATTTATTCACTTAAATGCAAGTAATTTGGGCGAAAATAATAATAATAACAATTAGGTTTCGAATAAAATGTAGGATCATTTGGCTTATAAGACTTTATTTCCCTACTAATAATTAATAAACTGAAGAATGCCCTAGATGAAGCAGCACCTTCTACAGGCAGAAGGACCCGACACAGACAACGGCAGCCCTGGCACACTATGCAAACATGCTTTCTTCAGCGTTGCTCAAGGTGTGCAGAGCGGCAGTGGAAAATCTCTCTTAGCAGAAGACTTCGTCCACTATAAGTTCATGCTCAAAACCTATAACTCTGCCCTATATCTGGCCAAACAATCCTACTTCACCACCCTCATCACCTCACTATCCAACAACCCAAAATGACTTTTTGAAACCTTAAATTCCCTCCTGAAACCTAAAGTACAGGCCCCCATCACCAATCTCAGTGGTGAGGGTCTGGCCACTTATTTCCTAGAAAAAATCAACCACATCCATCAGGATATCTCAGCCCAATCTCCTCAGTGCCTGGATCCCCTTCCTTGCCACACCTCAAGCTCACTAGACATCTTTGAGCCTGTTTCAGAGGAAGAAGTTTCCAAGCTCCTCACTTCTGCTTGGCCTACAACCTGCAACAGTTACCCCATTCCTTCACATCTCCTGCAGTCTCTCTCACCAGTGGTCACCACTCACCTGACTAAAATATTTTACCTCTCTCTTTCTTCAGGTATCTTTCCCTCCTCATTTAAACATGCCATCATTACCCCTTTACTTAAAAAGCCATCCCTGGACCAAAACTGCACTGCTAACTACAGACCTGTCTCTAACCTTTCCTTCATCTCTAAACTCCTGGAATGCCTGGTCTACTCCCGTCTAATCCGCTATCTCTCGGATAATTCTCTTCTCGACCCCTTACAATCTGGTTTCCGCTCTGTACACTCCACTGAAACTGCCCTCACTAAAGTCTCTAATGATCTAATAACAGCTAAATCCAAAGGTCATTGCTCCCTGCTGATTCTCCTGGATCTCTCTGCCGCATTTGACACTGTGGATCACCAGCTCCTCCTCACTATGCTCCGCTCCATAGGCCTCAAAGACACAGCCCTCTTCTGGTTCTCCTCCTACCTCTGACCGCTCCTTCACTGTATCTTTTGCCAGCTCCTCTTCCTCTCCTCGTCCCCTTACTATCGGGGTTCCACAGGGCTCAGTTCTAAGCACCCTCCTTTTCTCTCTATACACTGCTCCTATTGGACAAACAATCAGCAGATTTGGGTTCCAGTACCATCTCTATGCTGACGACACCCAATTATACACTTCTTCCCCTGGCATCACCCCTACCCTAATTCAAAATACCAAGGATTGTCTGTCTGCTGTCTCAAACATCATGTCCTCCCTCTATCTGAAACTTAATCTCTCCAAAACGGAACTTCTTGGGTTTCTCCTTTCTACTAACCTCACTTTACCCAACATCGAAATTACCCTGGAGGGTTCAACCATAACTCCCAAGCAGAATGCCCGCTGTATTGGGGTCATATTTGACACCCAACTTTCCTTTACTCCCTATATCCGATCAGTCACTCGTTCCTGTCACCTGCATCTTAAAAACATCTCCAGAATCCAACCTTTTCTCACCTTTGAAACTGCTAAGACTCTTATTGTCGCTCTTATTCATCCTCTCCTCCTGCTCCCTCTTTGATCGGTTACAATCAGGCTTCCGTTCCCATCACTCAACTGAAACTGCCCTAACTAAAGTCACCAATGACCTACTAACTGCCAGGAGCAAGCGACACTACTCTGTCCTCCTTCTCCTGGACCTGTCTTCTGCCTTTGACACTGTGGACCACTCCCTTTTGCTACAAATTCTCTCATCTCTTGGCATCACAGACTTGGCCCTTTCCTGGATCTCGTCATATCTGACAGACCGAACATTCAGTGTCTCCCTCCCCCACACCACCTCCTCACTTCGCCCCTTGTCAGTCGGTGTTCCTCAAGGCTGTGTTCTAGGACCCCTACTCTTCTCCATCTACACTTTTGGCTCGGGACAGCTCATAGAGTCCCATGGTATGCAGTACCATCTCTACGCTGATGACACGCAGATCTACCTATCCGGACCTGACCTCCTTACTTACCAAAATCCCGCACTGTCTGTCTGCTATTTCAGCCTTCTTTTCTGCTCGCTTTCTACAACTGAACATGGACAAAACAGAATTCATCATCTTTCCCCCATCTCACTCTACCCCTCCACCAGACCTATCCATCAATGTCAATGGCTGCTCTCTTTCCCCAGTCCCACACGCCCGGTGCCTCGGGGTGATCCTCGACTCTGCCCTCTCTTTCAAGCCACATATCCAAGCCCTTGCCTCCTCCTGCCGTCTCAAACTCAAAAATATTTCCCGGATCCGTGCTTTCCTTGACCGCAACACCGCAAAAACGCTAGTGCATGCCCTTATCATCTCCCGCCTCGACTACTGCAACCTCCTACTCTCTGGACTCCCCTAGCACTCTGGCACCGCTCCAATCCATCCTACACTCTGCTGCCCGACTAATCTACCTGTATCCCCGCTATTCCCCAGCCTCTCCCCTATGTCAAGCCCTTCACTGGCTTCCTATCACCCAGAGACTCCAGTTCAAAACCCTCACAATGACATACAAAGCCATCCACAACCTTTCTCCTCCATACATCTGTGACATGGTCTCCCGGTACCTACCTACATGCAACCTCCGATCCTCTCAAGACCTCCTTCTCTACTCCCCTCTCATCTCTTCTTCCCACAACCGCATCCAAGACTTCTCCCGTGCTTGCCCCATACTCTGGAACTCTCTACCCCAACATATCAGACTCTCGCCTACCATAGAAACCTTCAAAAAAAACCTGAAGACTCATCTCTTCCGACAAGCCTACAGCCTGCAGTGATCCTGAAGTTACTGAACCGCCGTGCAACCTGCCCTACCCTCTCCTAGTGTTTCATCACCCATCCCCTGCAGACTGTGAGCCCTCGCGGGCAGGGTCCTCCCTCCTTATGTACCCGTGTGCCTTGTTATCTGCTCATGTTTAATGTATTTGTCTATATTTGCCTCGTATTCACATGTAAAGCGCCATGGAATAAATGGCGCTATAAAAATGTATAATAATAATAATAATAATTCTCGTCTGGACTACTGCAACTCTCTTCTGATCAGTCTCCCTCTTACCAAACGTTCTCCTCTCCAATCCATCTTAAATGCAGCAGCCAGGGTCATATTTCTGTCCAGCCACTTCACCGATGCCTCCATCTTGTGCCAGTCACTGGCTACCCATTCGCTACAGGGTCCAGTATAAACTCATCTCTCTCACCCACAAAGCTCTCCACAGTTCTGCACCGCCTTATATCTCCTCTCTCATCTCCGTCTATCGCCCTACACGTGCCCTCCGTTCTACAAATGACCTAAGACTAACATCCCCCGTAATCTGAACCTCGCACCTCCGTCTCCAAGACTTCTCTCATGCTGTGCCAGTTCTCTGGAATGCACTTCCCCAGACGATCAGACTGATACCTAGCCCCGACCTATTCAAGCGCGCTTTAAAAACCCATCTCTTCAAACAAGCCTACCACATCAACTACTCAGTAAACTAACTTTGTCCTGTTCCCTCCTTCCAAATATTATCTGCATGTGAATCTGCACCCTACTATTCTTCTGTCTCCACACCCTCCATGCACACAATAACTGCACTTGATACTTGACTATTGCACTTAAACACAAGGGCTGATGACCGGATCATGCAGCTTTATATGAAAATCCCTATTTATTATAATTGCTAGACCTGAAATAACAAGCACTTTTCACCTATTGTGTCCCCCCATTTCCTTCTAGATTGTAAGCTTGCGAGCAGGGACCTCACCCCTAATGTCACTGTTTAAATTGTCTTAACTTGTACTGAATTTATTGTCTTGACATGTCCCCACTTAATTGTAAAGTGCGGTGGAATATGATGGCGCTATATAAATTAAAAATTATTATTAATTATTATAAAATTATTATTTCCCTACTCATTGCTGACTCACAGAATAAATTAACTAAAAAATAATCAACAAGTTCATTCTGACAGGAGATTTTGTAGCTTTTATATCTGTCTCTTACTGAGCTAGTAAGTGCTGATTAATGACCACAAAACCACATCAATGGAAAGCTGAAAATTCAAGTGGTCAGAAATCATCTGTTAATAGCTTAGAAAAAGACATAAGAAAGTTACAAACAATCCCATTGGAATAATCTCACTGATGGAATCTCAGTTAACTAATTTGGCAGCCAAGCTACAAAGACCGAGTACAGGGCATCAATAAATTTGATAAAAATTAATATTTATTGAACATGGTCAAAAAATATTTTAAAAGTAGGAACAGTAAGACACAGGATATTTTAAGGCTGGACAGCCTGACAGTGAATACTCAACAAGATTCATGTGTACAACCGATAAAGAATACTGAAAACCATATATATATCTATATAGACGTATACCACTTGACGAGGCTAGGTGTGAAACGCGCGTCGGGTGTCGTTCTTTCATTGTCTGGTTTTCTCCATTTTCTGTGCTGTTTGGCATATTTATTTATATGAATTTCGCAGCAAATAATAGTCAGTGCAATACAAAGTTTGCAGAAGACAAATGATGCAAAATTTTAAATGTAGCCTAATGTTAGATCAAAATACATGCATTTAATAAAAATAACAAAATCCCCAAAAAAGGAAAAGGACATCCAATAATTCAGTAGTGCATTGAGTTACAATTATAGTAAGTTCAAAACATTACTATATAATGTTTTCACTGTATATTTCGGGCACAAATGTCTAGAATTTACCAATTCTGACTGTTTCACCTTGATCTGTGTATGCAAGTTCCTGAAAGTACAGGGTATAGTGGTTTGACCTGATGCCCTAATGTTGTGGGTAACATTTCTTTCAGCCACAACCAAACCAGACGAGTTCAGTAGTTCCTGGATGCTTCATTCACATACTCAGATCATGAAATACAGATGGTAGAGATTTACAAAAGTAAAAGATCAAGGCTGGCACTTTTTATAACCAGGAAACAATGATTACATTATATTGACATAAAGTCCTAACTTCGTCCTATTTTTTACCAACAACCACTATTTGGGTAAAGTACATGTTGCAGTTAGATATTATTATAATTTTAGATGCTTGTATAGCTGGAGGTTTTAGGTAAACAAAAAAGTGTACAGATAACGTGGAAGAAATAACATAGTAACATAGTAACATAGTTAGTAAGGCCGAAAAAAGACATTTGTCCATCCAGTTCAGCCTATATTCCATCATAATAAATCCCCAGATCTACGTCCTTCTACAGAACCTAATTGTATGATACAATATTGTTCTGCTCCAGGAAGACATCCAGGCCTCTCTTGAACCCCTCGACTGAGTTCGCCATCACCACCTCCTCAGGCAAGCAATTCCAGATTCTCACTGCCCTAACAGTAAAGAATCCTCTTCTATGTTGGTGGAAAAACCTTCTCTCCTCCAGACGCAAAGAATGCCCCCTTGTGCCCGTCACCTTCCTTGGTATAAACAGATCCTCAGCGAGATATTTGTATTGTCCCCTTATATACTTATACATGGTTATTAGATCGCCCCTCAGTCGTCTTTTTTCTAGACTAAATAATCCTAATTTCGCTAATCTATCTGGGTATTGTAGTTCTCCCATCCCCTTTATTCATTTTGTTGCCCTCCATTGTACTCTCTCTAGTTCCATTATATCCTTCCTGAGCACCGGTGCCCAAAACTGGACACAGTACTCCATGTGCGGTCTAAGTAGGGATTTGTACAGAGGCAGTATAATGCTCTCATCATGTGTATCCAGACCTCTTTTAATGCACCCCATGATCCTGTTTGCCTTGGCAGCTGCTGCCTGGCACTGGCTGCTCCAGGTAAGTTTATCATTAACTAGGATCCCCAAGTCCTTCTCCCTGTCAGATTTACCCAGTGGTTTCCCATTCAGTGTGTAATGGTGATATTGATTCCTTCTTCCCATGTGTATAACCTTACATTTATCATTGTTAAACCTCATCTGCCACCTTTCAGCCCAAGTTTCCAACTTATCCAGATCCATCTGTAGCAGAATACTATCTTCTCTTGTATTAACTGCTTTACATAGTTTTGTATCATCTGCAAATATCGATATTTTACTGTGTAAATAACAACACCATCCACATTTTTCCAACTTGATCAGATTCATTTGAAAAACTAGTGCCCCGTTCTGAAAAATTATGGCTGTAAACTGCTTGTTCTCTATCGGTTTTAGGCTACGTTCACATTTGCGGCTTTGGACGCAGCGGTGTTGCCGCAAAACAACGCACGCGTCATGCTTCCCTATCTTTAACATTGGGGACGCATGTGCATTCGTTTTCATGCGTTTTGGTGCATTTTGCGACGCATGCGTCCTTTCGACGCACCTGGCAGTGCGTTGCAAACGCAACATGTTGCATTTTTTCTGCGTCCAAAATTTTTAAAAAACGCTTGCATCGCACTTGTGTTATATTTGCGTTGTCAAAACTTCAAAACCTCAATTGAAGTGTATTGGCAACGCAGAAGACGCAAGTACTTGCGTTGTTGTGCGTTGTAGGACGCATGCGTTCTTTACTTTAAAAATAGAGACACTGAAAAGACCCTATATATTAAAAAAGGGTTGAACGCATGCGTCAAAAATGCATGCGTTCTACTTGCGTCTTTCGTGCGTCGTGCGTTGCGTCCACGACGCTGCGTCCAAAGCCGCAAATGTGAACGTAGCCTTACAGTGGTATGTAAAAGTTTTTGTATACAGTTAAGCAAGTTGAAGATGAAATGATCTCTAAAAGTCCTGAAGTTAAAGATGACACATGTCCTTTGTGTTTTAGGCAAAAAAATATATTGACAATTTTTAGAGTTTAAAACTTACAAAAAGGAAAATGGCCAATGCAAATCCTCAAAATGGCAGTGCATGTAATACAACCCAGGAATCGCGCAGAACTGGAGTAATTTTCCAAGGAAGATTGGAAGAAAATCTCTCAATCAAGAACTGAAAGCCTCTTGTCTGGCTACAAAAAGTGTTAACAAGTTGTGATACTTGCAAAAAGGGGTGCTACTAGGTACTAACCATGCAGGGTACCAAACTTTTGCATTGGCCCATTTACCTTTTTTGGTGGCGGTGCCAAACTAATTTGCTATCCAGCTATGGTTCCAGCCTGATATTCAATTCTCTGAAATGGCAGAGAATTTCAAAGAATAATTAACCTGGCTGCAATCGCGCTACCAAACTGAGGTTCATGTTGCTTGCGGCTTGGGCAGCATCAATCAGATGACAGGTTTCATTTAACTTTCAAAACAAATAACAATAGTGGAATTAGACATTTCCTTACTCTACCAATCTGCTCTTGTTGCGGGGCTCCTCCTATAACGTCATTGCTGTCTGTTGACCTAAAATGACCTGTTCCAACGGAGTAACCTGTAAATCAAAATGTTCATTTTTTTAATTCGGTCAATGCTAAAAAAAAACATATTTGATGGAAAATGTTCATCTAATTTAATCAAAACTGTGTTGGTAAAGTGGTAACAATTCCCCTGATGTAGTAACTAGAGCAGAAGGGTTGTCTGTGGATAAATTGGGCACAAATATGGCACATTCGGATTCGTGATCGGACACACGAGCAAATTTTCATAAAATCGTAAAAAAATCAGTAACAGTCAGTAAAAGTGCGGGAAAATATTTGCTTTGCCATTAAAGTATTTTCAGAACTTTGCCTACGATAATGGTGGTGTATGATTAGCATGTGGCACATGTTTGATGAGGGGAGATGAGGGGAGGGGATGGAGAGAGCTCAGAGGAGCCGCATGCTTGCAATTTTTTTTTCTAACTTTATGTGTTAGCCAATCAGGTCGCAGGACACATCCACAATGTCCAGACACAATGGCTTGTGCCACTGGCTGCTGAAATCACATGTCCCTCTCTATATAAAGAGTGGACATCTTGTTTTAGCACCATTTTGTCAGTATAACAGAGCAGAGAGATGATACTATTTCTACTCTGGTGAAATTGATGCCACTTTGTTGATGTATGCCATTATTTTTTTGAAATGTGTACACTCCTGGTTGGGTCTCCATCTGCTGAGTTAGCTGTAGTGAAAAAGATATCATTCTCCATTATACTATTTCTACTGTAATGAAATTGATACTAATTCAGTGGTGTCTGCCAACAATTTTGGTAAATGTGTAGACTCCTGGTTGGGTCTCCTTCATGCGTGTTGCCTGTAGCAGTAGACCTCTGAGACTGTCAGGCCTCCACTTCCTTGGATTCAACTACCCGTGTTACTATCCTTAAATCTTTCTTACTATGGTTGTCTACAAAACTGATATTTGTGCCACCTGAGTGTGGCTGAGCATCAAAGCAGGTTAAGCTGTTGCATGTGGTATCAGGGCTCCCAGCACTGCAGGCCGGCACCAATTCCTCACCCACCTCGTCTTAGGCTGGGGTCACACTTGCAAATTCAATGCGAGAAACTCACGTGAGTCTCTCGCATCAAGTTCCGGCACAGCCACCGGCACTCGGGACCGGAGCGTGCGGTTGCATAGAAATACATGCAGCCGCCAACTCCAGTCCCGTGTGCCGGTGGCTGTGCCGGGACTTGATGCAAGAGACTCGCACGAGTTTCTCGCATTGAACTCACAAGTGTGACCCCGGCCTTACTGTTATGTTCAATTGAAAGCTGTAAATGCTGTCCCAGATCCCGATACCTCATGAATGGCTGATTGCTGCCGTACCATTCTAAAATGTATACTGTGGGTCAATTTAGGTCACTTTCCTGGTGTCTGCCCTTAACTTGATGTGTTTTGGCAGCCTTTGGGCCCGTTTGAAGGTGTTGTGCATGCGTTTGTTTTTCCCTCCAATTGACTCCAATCGCATTCGGATATATGAATATTCAACAAATAATTCAGCGGATATTGCAAAATCGGCGATCGTAAATCCGAACCGAATATTGAAATATTCGCACATCTCTATTAGTGACCTTACACTTATACACATAGACGGAGCATCAGGACACTGCGATTAATGAATACATGAACTCCAATATTGCTGTAAACTTTAAAAATGTAAGATACTTAGCGATTTTTGTGCAAAGAGAACAAAAGCCATCCAAGCACATCAAAGTGTACCTAAATATGGATGGACCCTAACAATTATATGCCATACCACTCCCTGTGCCAAACCAGGCCTAATCTGAATGGGAATAGATTGTATCTAATTAAAGGGAATATTTCACTATATTTTTCCTACCTCATCTGAGAGCAGCATAATGTGGAGAAAGAGACCCTGATTCCAACTATGTGTCACTTAGTTTACTTGGTGCAATGGTTGTGACACAATCAGTGTTTTAGACATTGTATAGTTGACAAGGCTAACCGGCCCACACCGCAGCTTTCTCTGTACATTGTCTATTGACAGTGAGCCACTTATCATTGCTGGGGGTGTGATCGGACTATGGCTCACATGCCATGTAGTCCAGGCAGTGATAATCTACTTCACTGTAGGGAAACAACAGCACACTGCCAATAGGTGACACAGCACTGAAATCTGTGTCTCAGGCACTACGGTATCTTGTCCTCAAATTACATAGTGAAAACCTGCTGACAGATTCCCTTTAAAGCATCAAGACCTATCAATCTGAACAATGGAGCAGAAAAGGCTCCAGGATCTGTTTCCCTCTTCTTATAAATGTTGATTTTGCCAACCAGGTCTGTTTGTTGGATCACATGAACTATAAAAAGGGGCACAATTGTGAAATTTGTCCTATCATGAATTTAGCACTGTGCTTTTACAGTAAAGGTTTGCTTTTGGTTTGGGCCTCTATAGAGGTGCTATAGATGTTTTTTTTTCCAATAATGAAGGGGATAATGTACACAAGTTGATAAAAAAGGTCGAAACTGAATACTAGAAACAGCTGACAAATGAAAAAACATATATGTAGAAACCACTTCCTTTGTCTTCTAAGCAAAAAAAGCATGGAAACATATGCAAAACCCTTTTGGGTGAGGTTCTGTAGACCTTCCTGTCTTCTGCATGCAAGGTAAATAGAGGAAAAACACATTATTATAACGCCTTGATCTTTATTAATGATTGTACTGTATCCTCATTTCTAGGGACTGGCAAAACGGGCAAGATTTGTGGAACGATTGGAGAACCATAAAATACATCTCTGTGTGCAATATCTACCTTCAGGAATGTGGATCTTTAAAGTTGAACATGAATTAATGCACAGAACAGCTACAATAATTGCTCTGAGCAAAAGTCAAAAGGCCTTAGGGTTACTTTGTATGTGAACTTATATAGTAGATTTTCAAACAGGCAACTTTCCTTCTATGTGGTATATAAGTAAAATGGAATTCGAATAGTGAAAAAGTTTTCTAGAAGATTAATGTAGACGAAAATAACAGACATGAGTGGCTAATCATACCCATTGCAATTCCATAACTGTTCTTTGGCTACACGAGAGTGATTATTATGCTATTATATGAAAATAATATTGGATCATGTATTGAATCTAATAGAACAAACAAAGCAAATAAACCTTGGTTTGCGGATGTCTGTGCACAAACAGAAGGCACTCGGAATTGGCCAAGATATAGCATGCATATTACATTATTGTTGACACCGCCAGACAGTCTTGGCTCAGTTGGAAGCACTGAGAAGGTTGGCATAAATGTGCTACAGTATGAGGAACATTCCGAAGGTGAGTCAAGAGAGAGAACAAGAAGTGTTGACATGTAAGGAAGCTTCCAAAGAAAAGAAAAGGGAAGGCTGACAACACTCACTAAGATTGGACGCTCGTTCAAATTCCAAGGAACCCACTTGGAGAATCAGCAACATAGAAGAAGTAGAAAAAAAACAGCGTCCAATCCCATGTGATGAATTCCAGAAAACAAGGTTTTATTCCGTCATCATAACACAACGTTTCAACCTATAATAGGGCTTCATCAAGTTTTGTGTCTACTTCTATATAAGGAAGCTTGTCACTGGGTACACCGAGAGGGCAGAATAAACAAATGTCCATCATTCAATTGTGCAGGAGTTCTTATTGGAACAATAGAAAACGCTGTCAAATTTAACACTATTTGTTCAAATATAGTGATGTGTTGATGGTAGAAAGAAAATCCAACTCACTCACACCAGGTGCACAGATCATACGGTCTGTGTGCAGCAATGAGAAAAAATGAGAAACTGCCAGCTTACATGATCCAAAAAAATTAAAACTGGCTTTTATTAAATAATCCAAGGACAACAGGCAAGACATAGTTCCAATAATGCAACAAGTTTCAGATCATTATGATCCTTCTTCATGGCATAAATATGCAAATCGTTTTGGATTACTTATGATCCTTTTTCATAACAATTACATTTTTATGCTATGATGAAGGATCATAAGGTATCCAAAACGCGTTGCATTATTATACTTGTGTCTTGCCTTGGATTATTTCATAAAAGTCCATTTTAATTTTACTGGATTGTGGGAGCTGGAAGTTTGTCATATTTTCTCGTGATGGGTGGAAGGCTCATACACGCTGCCACATTACATCTCCATTGTGGGCAGGTCAAATTAGGGTTACAATAGGGGTGAGTGAACCCTCAACTGTACTTCTGGATATCTATGATATCATACAGCTTGTATATATAAATGGCAAAGGACAGAGGATGTATGAGCAAAAAGAATTGGATGCTGTACCAGTGTTCACTGGGCCTAAAAACTAACAAGGCTTTAAAATACCAGTAAGGCGATGAACCTAACATAGAAATAAGGAATCACATACCGGTATTTACATAGCTACTTAAATACAATAAGTGCCAAGAAACAGATAAAATAACTCATTTGTGGAGCAGAGGTATGAAAAAACTCTGAACTTTCTATTCAAAATGCAAGAAGTAATTTCCCTAATGAAATGATGTTGGTTTGGTTTTTCTGGGGAAGTGACCCGTAATAAAATAGGTTGATGATCTGTAGGACATTCAAGAAAATTTCCTGTTTCGAAACAATATAAAATTTCCATGTTTTTGCCTTTTACCCTTTCACTGACTTAATTATGGAACCGATTCTTCTGAAGAACATGAGCAAATCCCTTATCATAATCTTACTAGGACACATTTTTTAGCTATTTCAATTTGTCACAAAACTATATCAGAAGTTGGCCACGACATAACAGAGTATCCATTCACATGTGTAAGCCCTAAATAGAAGTACCTATATTCATCAGTATGTCTTACCTAAGTAGCTCCCATACTTGACAGTGTTATTAATATTGTTATAATAGTAGATCTTGTTGATTGTTGTGTTGTAAACCAAGATTGCTCCGGTCCAGTAGTACGATCCCGGTGCCCCCATGATGATTAAATCCTGCAAAAAAGCAATAAATACATGATTTCATTTCCATTGTGGAAGCTTAGAGTGTAAATCGATTTTTTTTTCATTTCCAGTAGGATGCCTATGATTGTTCTAGAAATTTATGGATTTCCATGAATAAACCATGAAAGAGAGCTATCTAATTGAATGAGACCTCAAGAACACAATGTGTTAAAAAGCCCGCCAGAGATGAAATGACAAGGCTTTTCTAATACTAGTGCAAGTTCATTCTGGCAATCAATTGTGGTCATGGTCATAACAAATAATACCCTACTTATCAGGTGTCAATGCCATATCCTAGTTATATATTGGTAAGTCAATGCCATATCCTAGTGATATATCAGTAAGTCAATGCCATAGCCTAGTGATATATCAGTAAGTCAATGCCATATCCTAGTGATATATCAGTAAGTCAATGCCATATCCTAGTGATATATCAGTAAAGTCATTAAAGAAAAAGCCATTTACACTTCTGTATGACTCTTAGACTAAAACCATACAAACTAAACTAGGGAAAATACGTCTTTTGAAAGCAAATAATATTTAAAGGGTACAAGTCCAGCTTACATCTAAATATACACTAGAGATCCCAGCTTGACATGAGCCATGTTGTTCACCAAACTTCTTAAAATGATCTACAAAAGAAAAAAAATAATGCTGACCTATTTGTTTAAGTCTTGATTAGTTACACACAGCAAAAATGAGCAAAGATGTATGTACATATGAAGTCTAACCAAATAAATGGCAGGTGTGAACAAAATAAAGGAAAATGTCCAAATACATATCATAAATTACAAACTACCTGACAATGCAGATTTCTAATATAGCCTCAATCAATCCAAACAGATCTGTTTCTCTCCAATTTAATGGAGTTGTCCACTACTTAGAAAATCACTTCTCAACCTCTATATTTCCCCTGGGTAAAATATTAAAATCTATACTCACCTTCATTGCCGGCACTGTTCCAGCGGTGTTATGTCACACAATCCCTACGGCAAATTAGCACTGGCTTCTCCCTCCTCTCATATGGACGTAATTGACATCTGAGAGAGCAGCCACAACTTTCACTTCCTCCAGATGTCCGATTTATCTGAAGGCGGGGAGAGTGAAGCCAGTACTGATTGCCTGTCAGATCAAGAGACATAACAATGTCACGCAAGCCCCGGGAGAGCCAGTGCCGACAGTACCGTGTGATACAAATGAGACAAGAATGTCTGAATGTATGTGTAGATAGTGATTTCATGTACCTATTGCCATAAACTGAGTAAAACAAAGACAAAATGGAAGCGGGGAAGTGCCCTCCGAGTGACCTATTCGTATTGCATGAGGAGATGTGGCATAAACAACTATGTACGCACGCGCAGCATGCTTGCAGTATGAGAAAAAATATTCTCAGAGCGAATAACAAGATAAGCATGGAATTTGCACAATAACAACTCGTGATCTGTACAATAATAATAATAATAATAATAATAATTTTTATTTATATAGCGCCAACATATTCCGCAGCGCTTTACAAATTATAGAGGGGACTTGTACATACAATAGACATTACAGCATAACAGAAATACAGTTCAAAACAGATACCAAGAGGAGTGAGGGCCCTGCTCGTAAGCTTACAAACTATGAGGAAAAGGGGAGACACGAGAGGTGGATGGTAACAATTGCTATAGTTATTCGGACCAGCCATAGTGTAAGGCTTGGGTGTTCATGTAAAGCTGCATGAACCAGTTAATTAATTTTTTTTTTTTTTTAATATAGGCCACACAGGGATCGTTAGGTTAATGCATTAAAAAAGTTATATAAGAAAAATGCCAGTACGCATGATCAAACTAGATCCAGTTTTAAGTGTATAAAACAGGACAGCACCTCGGTGGGGGTAGGGACTTTTCCAGACTCTTCAAGTGGACGCACTTTGGTCTGTGATGCACGCCGGAATTTTTCCTCCCCCTGCCGAGGTCCCCCGTCAGGAGAAGTGATGCTACAATATCCGGTAATGTATTGATGCTTACTATCTCTATATATAATTGTCTAAGGGTTTTTCCGTCTGTCTGTCTGTCTTTCTGTCTGTCTGTCTGTCCTGGAAATCCCGCCTCTCTGATTGGTCGAGGCCGCTAGGCCTTAACCAATCAGCGATGGGCACAGCATCGACGTAGAAATCCCGCGTCTCTGATTGGTCGAGGCCGCCAGGGCACAGCGACGATGATGTCATAAAGGACGTAGAAATCCCACGTTTCTGATTCAGCGACGGGCACAGTATCAACGTAGATGTCATAATGGTTGCCATGGCAACGATGATGTCATAAAGGTTGCCTCGACCAATCAGCGATGGGCACAGTCTGCCGCGAATTCTGGAATCGTCATTGTCCATATACTACGGGGACATGCATATTCTAGAATACCTGATGCGTTAGAATCGGGCCAGAATCTAGTCTCTATATATATATAGTTGTATAATAAAGATGTTGATCATTGCATGTCAGAACTTTTGAACTAATCTTGTGCCAAAGGTCAATATAAATCTTTTTAATCATAATTAATAAATTTTATAATCTTGTTTCACCGAAAAAGACTCTTGTCTATGCCTAATTAGTATATTAGTGAGCGCTCCGTATGTAAGGCGTAACGCCTCTTCATTTGTGACTCGGAAAGACATACCGGTACCAGAGGAGAATATAAGGTGTTGTTTTGTAACGGGGACCATAGTGATTGAGAAGTGTTTTTTTTGAGTAGTGGACAACCCCTTTAAAAAACCCCCATCATAATATTTTTTTCTTTTACATACACCTTTATGTATTCAATCATAGGAATTTTTCCCAACAGATATTTCTAATCCTTTGGCTTCTAGGTGATAAGCAACTACAGAGGTATTTAGCCACTTGTTTCCTCTGCTGAAATAACTTAAGCAACGACAGCAACAATACTTTAGCATTTTGAGCAGTTTACAAGTTTCCTCAGTTCTGCTGTTGAATGGGCTTTATGTAAAGAATTGAGATTTAATTTTCATGTACATCTTACTAAATCAAAACTGCAAGGATTCCATTCATTGTACCTTACACTGTGGTTTTTGTACTGATGAAGAAGTTTACAACTTTGAAAAATGTTGACTATTAATCCGCATTTCTGGACATTTTTCTTTTTATCCTTCCATACCAGCAGCGCAGAATTTACCATATGATTCAATTTAGTTGTTTTTCAAGCCGTGGGTCTACAGGAGCTCTGAGCCTTTTAGTGGTTGTTGGTACACAACCACACCAGATGAGGTGAGTACTAGTTCCTTTGGTCTCCCCAGTGTTACCCCGGGAAAGCCCTATTGTGCTTATTGTTATTCCAGTTTCTTCAAATTATAAGTACAAAGATAGTGTACATGGCAGCTACTATGAGATAATAAAAAAAACAAAGAGGCGAGCTCATCCATAAATTAGTCTCATGGGTGGGGAATTGTCCAATTGTCCCCGGGGAAAGGGGGAAATTTGGATGATGAATAGGAAGCAAGAAATTAATTGGGCAAGAGAGGGAGAGGAGATACATGTGCAAACGATAGTAGGATGACAAATGATTCCCTATGAAGATCATAATGATCATAACATTTTTCAAAATACCATCTTGGTGGTAAGGATTGCACTGATCCACCAAGTTGACCATGGGTCCTCCATCCATCCAAATTCAGGACTCTAAAATTTTTTAAAAATAATCCTTCTTGGATTTAACTTTACAGATAATCATTTACAATTAGGTTGTATTTCCTATTAGTTCACAAAAAGTTACAGTATTTGAGTTAACGCATAAATTGCAATTAATTATATATGTGAAAACCTGTAACTAGGTTTTCTGCATAAAACAAAATCCATCACCTTCAAGTTGTCTTTACTTGCACTTCAGCAAGTTGTTTTTTGTTTGCAAGCTTGGACTGGCCCACAGGAGAACAGGAAAATCCTCCGGTGGGCCTCTGTGCAGGAGTGGTTCGCCACCCGCTTATATGAGCAGTACTTGGCACAAAATACTTGAATCACTATGTACAGACAAAGACGGCATCTTACTCATTTAACAAACTATCCAGATTATTGTTATGTAAATCTGTGATTGAGGATAGTGTCACATTTTCATGTAGTTAAAAAGGGGGGCCCTGAATAGGTTACTGGTGGGCCCTTGAAACCCTAGTCTGACACTGTTTGTAAGTGCCCAGTTGACCCCATATCAAAGAAAATACTTTTTCACATTCCTCCTGATTAGCATATAATGTGGTCCAGTCCGATAGGTGTCGCTGGTCTGTACTCGGTGCATCTCTGTCTCCTCGATCCCTGAACCTCCTGCCTTGATTGACGTAGCTGACGTTTCTTACGTGATCCAAAGATTCTGTTCAAATCTCATGCCTGCACGGTAGAGAACAGGAACTTTACAGGCATGACAGACTATGGATGACGTAGAGGACGTCAGACAAATAAAGGCAAGAGGTCAGCAATTCCGATCAAAGACCAGTAACACCAATCAGACAGAGCATGTCTTTTAGCACATGTCATGGCATGATTAAAAAAGTTATTTTCTTTGATATGTGAGTGAGCTTGGCACTTATGAACAGGTTGCTGGAGTGCTAGTAAAGACGACTTAAAGGTGGTGAATTTAATATAGAGAAAAT
This sequence comes from Ranitomeya imitator, assembly GCF_032444005.1. Classification (NCBI taxonomy): domain Eukaryota; kingdom Metazoa; phylum Chordata; class Amphibia; order Anura; family Dendrobatidae; genus Ranitomeya; species Ranitomeya imitator. The sequence goes on along the minus strand of NC_091288.1, from coordinate 53,952,412 downwards.
GTTATTGACAGGTTCCCTTTAAAATATGTAAGTTTCGAAGGTTACACAGCATTTAGGAGGCAAAATTATGCTGATAAGATCGTATGGTCCCAGACGGGTAAAGCTTAGACCACTTGTTATCTAATAACCATGTGTCTCCTCGCCAGCATTTTGAAAGAATAATTATTAAAACATTTTTAAATAATAAAGCCATCTGAAGCATTTACCTTTATAACATGGACATATTTTTCTGCTTAAATCAGTGCGTAAATTGGCAGGTATTGAGTAGCATACTCCGAGTGGCTGCTTGTGTTCACTAATAAAATTAACATTCTTCCATCTATGGCCACAAACCTGAAAGAAAAAAACTTTTAAGGTACTCTCAAAGGTAGGTGGTGCGGTTTAAGTCAGAAAATAAAGCTTCGAGTTTCTTGCAGAAGAAGTAGATAAAGTGTTCATATGCAGCCCGATGCAGGGCAGTAGCCATGGGATAGGCATTCGTCTCCTTTTACTCCCTGCGTTACATGAAAGTATGGATCTTGGCTGAGTGTGTGGACTTGTGCTATGTGGGCATCACGCCCGTGCAGGCCATCTGTAGTCAGTGGTTTGGGCTGGCCAGGACCATAGTTCCACAGTTCAATATAGAGTATTTGCTGAATAACTTATAATTTGGCAAAGGTTATATAAAAGGAATAGCGGGAACAAAGTATTATGACCGTTATGACAAATGATAAAGCATTTTCCCCTCACACCATATCCTTTCTCTGTAGTTCTACTCCAGGGCTTTGCAGACACACTGTTTTGTTATACTACATGGCCTTAACGTAGCTTGTCACCACAGTCCTGATCCGCAACGCCCTCTACTCGCTCAGCAGTTCTGTGTCCTATTTCTTTCACTACTGGCACCCTAGATCTACCACTCAGGACCCCCACTAGTCCCATGAACTGAGGAGTTTTTGACTCTGCGTCTTTTCCATGAATGCCTCCTCCGGAAGGCCACTATGCTTAGTCAGTCCCTTCTCCTTGAGGATCTCGCTATCCCTGTCCTTAAGTCTCCTCTGGATCACCCAATGGCTGCACTGCTCACATTACACTCTAAACTGGAACTAATTATCTATAGGTAGCAGTCACTTGCCCTAACACTAAGCCCCTCCCACTAGGGGGCTAGTCCCAAATATTAACTCTATCTTATCCTAATGTTATTACCTAAATTACATGTAATAGAAAAAGACAAGGCGCACAACTATAATCTAAATAGAGGGGAGGTGCCAAGGCCGATAGTATGAGATAATATGAACAAAGAAAGAAAACAGGGCACTACCGTAAAGCCCGCACACTACACCACAGAATTATACCAAAATATCAAATTTTATTGGGTACACCATAACAGCAGAAAAACATTAAAACACAAGTAAAAACAAAACAACACCCCACTCCTGGACCCCCTTAAACATAGGCTGCATCCATGTAATACACAGTAGAACAAATGGAAGGACATATGTAATAACAAAAATATAGATATACATAAACAATAATCATAACATATCCTACCATAGATGTATAAAATATATTACAGATGCAACTGAAGTAGGAAAACCCCCCTATAAACACCCCTAAATACACGTAAAGTCTGCCATAACCTAGCAATTGCTAAAGTAAATCCTAATGGGACAACCAAATAAATATATGTGCCAATAATACAATGGCCCCAAAGGGCTAATATTGATCCTAGAGAATCATCAAGGATACAAAAACGCCTAAAATAGACCATATAAATGACGCCAAAGCCAAAGAAAAGGCAATTAGCAGGGCTGTCCCAGATAGTTTAAATGTGGATCATAACCACATCGTGTGTAAGGATGCGATAGAGCCAGACAAAGATGTACAAGGCAGGATCATGCACATATCAGAGGGAGAAGGAGGATACCAACCCAAAAAAAGGGGGGCCACAGATGGAAACCAGAGCAGGGTGCGACCCAACGCGTATCGCCGTAACCTGTACGGCTTCATCAGGGGAAGATGAATATAAGTGAACGCAAGGCAAATAAATAATTGCCAGCTGATCGGTGAAGTAACCGCCGGTGTGGAGCACAGGTGTAAGGAGAGAGCCGAGATGCAAACCCGGAAATAGACTGCATAGTAAAGCACCGAGCCGCGCATGGGCAGTAGGATCCGGACCCACGGCGCCTGCGTGAAAAGACCCGAGGCATCAGCGGCCGATGCACATAGCTAACCACCGCACCTGAGCAGTGGAGCCACAGATGGATGGGTACATATGTCCCATGCATCCCTAAGCCAAATACCACTGGTAAAGCTAGAATAGATCACTGCACCTGCGCGCAAAAAAGATGATTCGGCTGGTCAGTCAAATATACCAGCCACAGTCCCGCACATGAGCAAAAGGACAAGTCAATGCGAACAGGCGCAAAGAGTAGCGCAATAGAATCGCCATGGATCGCCGAGCCCATGTACAGTATACAAAAAGCAACAGCGCAGCTCCCGGGAGTCTGGATACGGGGGAGAAAGAAGAAGGTGGATGTAAAAACATCACATATATAATAAAAACAAACAAACATATATTGAAAGACAAAACAGAACGCCACAACATAACACAAAATATATACATATATAACGTGTATAAACACACACATATAAATACAAGACAATAAGACCAAAACAATAGAAGAACTACCTAAATTACAGTCAACTATCTATCACTATACTACTTATCCTATACACTATTCATCCAATGCTGTACATTACTAACATGACATAGGAGCATATCACATGCCACATTACCTCACAATTCACATGAAGCAATATGTACAAAAATGCATGATATTTTTCACATTCCAAAATACAAATAGCACGATTTGTGTCTTCAGGGGTATGACCACTACAGCACAGTCTGCCATCCTTACACATACAGTGGCTTGCAAAAGTATTCACCCCCATGGTGCTTTTTTACTAACACAGATAGTGTGGTGTAAACTACAGCTATAATTCCAATTTTAAATTTTTAATGTTCAACATGCTCTCTCTTATAGGATTGCTTCATATATTGACTGAAACAGAATTTTATTAATTTGCATCTCTGACTTAGTGGGATAAGAACCAGAGCAACTCATTAAACCTCCCTTGCTGGGTGGCATTATATGCAGAACTGTGTCCTATACATCTATTATGAATTAGTGATCATCACCACAATTAAATTCAAGATCTTTACTGCATAGAAATGCATCTCATCTTCTAAGTGGAGCAGGATCATTTTTGCCACAAATCTCCAGGACAGCTATGTAATTTTGATACCTAGATTCATATTGGTACCAAGGCTATACAAGTTTTCGCTTTGGATAAGTCTCTATAAGCTTTCCACATCTTGCCACTAGGATTTGGGATTTCTGCCCATTATTCAAGGCAAAACTGCTCCAGCTCCTTCAAGTTAGATGGTTCCCTCTGGTGAACAGCAATATTCAAGTCTGACCACAGATTCTTAATTGGATTAAGGTCTGGACTTTAACTAAAGGTACCCTCACACATAACGATTTCTTTAACGATATCGTTGCATTCTGTGACATAGCAACGATATCGTTAACAAAATCGTTATGCGTGACAGCGATCAACGATCAGGCCCCTGCTGGGAGATCGTTTTTCGCTGGGAGTGATCAGGACCTTTTTTTTGGTCGCTGATCACCTGCTGTCATCGCTGAATTGGCGTGTGTGATGCCGATCCAGTGATGTGTTTGGAGCGCCCCCAGACACAGGGCCACGCGTTTCGGTACCGGGCCTCTCTGGTTCGGTTCTGAGGCTGTCACGGTGGCTAGACCCGGTCCGCGACCCTGCTAAGGGGCGTCCAATGAAAATAGTGGAACAGTCTTTCAGAAGTTCGTGACGCCACCTGTGGTGTTCGATCAGGGTGACCGACGCTGCTATGGGGTCCGCTGGGGTGTTGGAATGGCAGCCGGATGGTATACCTTCCCACAGGGGAAGTATGTCCCCAGGGCTTCCCAGTAAGGTGGATGGTGATGGAGTGAGGTGCAGTCAATAACGAAGACACAAGGTTGCAGTCTCTTTACCTCTTTACTGAAGGCTTCAGGATCCTCAATCCAAAGTACGTTTAACAGGGCTCTCAGAGACCGGCCGGTCCGATGGGCACATCCAGAGTTTCCCTCGCAGATGGAAATCGTTGCCTACCAATAGCGCCTGTGTGTTATAGTCCTATCCTGCTGAGCATTCGGAATAGTCCTCACAACTGCTGTTCTCGTTCGTTCGTTCTCTACAGCTCTCTCTCTTTCGTTCTTTGGTTCCAGATGTTACTAATTTCTAACGTCCCCCAGGTATGTTTTGGCTAGGACGCCACCCGTATGACCTGAAGGCTTGAAGGTCTTCCGGGACCCTAGAGACGCCCCTCTCCCAATGTTGCCCCCTATGTCTTCGTAGGTGTAGTAAGGTAGACAGCCAGCCTATGACCAACTATCCAGCGGAGTTTGAAGTAAGGCCTGAAGTTAGTTACTCCTACGGTGTTCCGGCCACCGACTACGCGCCTCAGTAAGATGTTGCCTCTCTCTCTCGGCATGACTCTTACTGGCTCTCCTTTGTGCTTGATCTCGTTTACACATTTCCACAATATCCTTCCCTTTGTGTCTCTTTCTTAGGATACCGCCGCAAGGTAGTGCAGGCGCGGTTCCGTTACGTTCTGTTCTGTTCGCTAGGCACCTGCCAGGTTCCCACGCCTGACAGGGACCCCCTGTGCCTTCTCCCTGCAACACCCCCTGCCACAGGATGTTGCCTGGTTCCAACCCAGTCAGCTTCTAACTAACTTCCTCCCCAGCCCCTAGTTTTACCAGTGTGAGGAGTGGCCCAATAAATAAAGCCTTTTTCTCCCCCTAGTGGCCTGAGTGTGAAGTGTAATGTGTTCTAGTGATACCTGGTCAGGAGAACTCCTTAGTGCCATCAGACATACCGCTGTTCCCCTTAGCGGCAGAGCGCCATACTGCAACAACCAGATCTCTGGGGCGCTGCATGTTCACTGGTAACCAGGGTAAATATCGAGTTACTAAGCACAGGGCCGCGCTTAGTAACCCGATATTTACCCTGGTTACCATTGTAAAAGTTAAAAAAGTACATACTCACATTCTGTTGTCTGTCACGTCCCCCGGCGTCAGCTTCCCTGCACTGACTGTGTCAGCGCCGGCTGGCCGTAAAGCAGAGCACAGCGGTGACGTCAATGCTGTGCTCTGCTTTTCGGCCGGTGCTGACACAGTTAGTGCGGGAAGCTGACGCCGGGGGACGTGACAGACAATGGAATGTGAGTATGTACTGTTTTTTTTTTTTAACTTTTACAATGGTAACCAGGGTAAATATCGGGTTACTAAGCGCGGCCCTGCGCTTAGTAACCCGATATTTACCCTGGTTACCCGGGCACTTCGGCATCGTTGAAGACAGTTTCAATGATGCCGAAGTCGTTAGTCACTGGAGAGAGGTGTCTGTGTGACAGCTCCCCAGCGACCACACAACGACTTACCAACGATCACGGCCAGGTCGTATCGCTGGTCGTGATCGTTGGTAAGTCATTTAGTGTAACGGTACCTTAAGTCGCTCCAAAACATTTACACGTTTCCCCTCAAACCACTCGAGTGTTGCTTTAGCAGTATGCTTTGGGCAATTATCTTGTAGGAAGATGAACCTCCATCCCAGGCTCAAATCACTGAGAGGACTTGGACCATTTTCCCTGTCCCTGCTGCCATAAAACATCCCCACAGCTTGATTCTGCCACCACCATGGTTCACTGCGTTGTTCGTGGAGTGATGAGCTGTGTTTGTTTGGCGCCAGACATAGCATTTAACTATGTGGCCAAAAAGTTCAATTTTAGTCTCATCTGATCATATCATCTTCCATCTTACATTTGGGTAGTCTCCCATGTGTCTTTTGGCAAACTTAAAATAAGCATTACAATTTTTGTTAGCAACTAAAGGAAAAACTGCCCATTGTTCCATAAAAGCCACCTCAATGGCGTGTATGGCGTATTGTGGCTGTATGTACAGATACTTCAGTCTCTGCTTGGGAACTCTGCAGTTCCTTCAGCGTTACCTTTGGTCTCTGTGCAGCCTCTCTGATTAATGCCCTCCTTCCCCAGGCAGAGAGTTTTGGTGGGCAGCCCTCTCTTGGCAGGTTTGTTGTGGTACCATGTTCTCAAAAATGTTGTCACTGACTTGTTTGGAGCTCTCCTTGGTCTTCATGGTGTTGTTTGGTTAGTGGTGCCTCTCGTTTAATGGTGTTGCAGCCTCTGTGGTCTTTCACAACAGGTAAAATGTATATACTGACCGACATGTGACACTTAGATTACACACAGTTGAACTTCATTCCACTAAGCATGTGACTTGCCATATTTTTTGGACTATAAGACACACCTTAAATTTCCAGAAGGAAAATGGGGAAAAAATATTAATGCTTCAGATGAGGGTCGTCTTACAGTCCTGAATTCAGCTTACTGGGGGGGATGGGATTGGCAGTGCTGGTGGAGCGGAGTCACAGGGGGTGTTTGGTAGTCTGGCGATGTTATAACCCAGACTGGTTCGCAGGCTCGGCTGTGCTCGGTGGTGTGGGGGCTCCAGCGACATTTTGTGAAAGGCCGGAGCCCCTGCAGCCCAGATCCCAGTCTGGTGCTGCAGGTTCGGTGGTGCTCGGTAGTGCGGGGGCTACGGTGACATTTTGTGAAAGCTCGGAGACCCGCACTTTTATTGCCTTAATGCTGTGGCCTCTGTGAAAATGACCGCCAGAGGCGGCGCATGCGCAGATTGAGATCTCGGCAACGAGATCTTGGGAGTCGAGATCTCAGAGCCGAGATCTCAATCTGCGCATGTGTCGCCTCCAGCTGCCATTTTCCCAAAGGCCATAGCATTAAGGCAATAAAAGTGCAGGGGGCTCTGGGCGTTCACAAAATGTCGCCGGGGCCCCCCCTACGCCACCAAGCACAGCCGAACCTGCCGCACCAGCCGCACCAGGCTGGGATGGGAGCGAGATCATCGGCCTGCAGCGTCAGACCACCAGAAGAATCACCTGACTCCTGTTGCCACCACGCTAACTGTAAGTACATTCCGACTATAAGACGCACCGCCATTTTCTCCACAAATTTATGAGGAAAAAGTGCATCTTATAGTCTGAAAAATACGGTATGAAGGTAATTGTTTGCACCAGAAATTTTAATGGGCTTCATCGCAAAACGGGTGAATATATACTGTATGCACATGCCAATTTTTAGTTATATGATCCCATAAATTTAATTTATGCCTATATTTTTTTCACTTCACTTCACCAACTTAGGATATTTAGTGCTGATGCATCACACACTAATTGGATTACAAAAATTTTTAAACACAGGATGTATAGTAATAAGATAGTTAAAAAGCTGGGGGGGAATACTTTTGCAAGCCACTCTACATTGTAACATTGGTACTGCAATGTGCACAGTTAATAACACTGAAAGGAGAGCTCAGGGAGTGAATCTTGAGGACTGTATTGATCAGACACCATCATTGTAGCTACGATTTAAAAGTCTTCACTTGGGAATCAGAAACCTCCCAGTATTCGACTTGCTTTCGCATTGTTGAGTTTGTGCTATAATTTTTACAAAATCAATGCAATGTGTAAATATATTGTTGCAAGCAAAATTTGTAGTTGAGAAAAGCATCTTCAAATATCACCAATACAATTAACCCTTGTACTAACCAAGAGCTTTCCATCTTTAGTTGGTTGTCTTGAGAGGCTAACCCCCATCCATTGGTTATCCTGTTCTACTATACACGTCCTTCCACATTTTATACCATTTTGTTCACCTAAAAGAAAAATAAAGAGGAAAAATATGAATTAGAACTAAAGTGTCCATTGGTTTGCTACCTGGTTGGGTTTCACACAAGTATATGAGATATCTCGGGCAAATGTATTATCTTTCCACTATTATTCTTAATATCATCTTTAAAGTAAAGTCAAGCAAACAGTTGTTTTGCACATAATGCTGTCTCATCAGCAGTATTCTAGCTGTGTTATTTGTATCACCCTACATCAGTAACATTCATACATTTTGAACCCTGCATTATGGATCCAGCACATGTTGTCAGGTGTAGACAGGTCAGTCTCTTATCTTCTAGTGAACTACAGGATTATATAATCAACTATCAAATTTCTCCTTGGAGCACTCAGACTCCTTCCAACGAAGCTCAACATTTTCTTTCCTATGTCCCCCATGTGGCTGAAGATATAAATTGTTGCAAGTTTTACAGGAGGAAATAAATTTGCTAAAATTATGGGGTGCAATAGTTTTGATGCAAATAATCAAAAGGGTTGCAAAAAAAGTGTATTGAGAAAAAAAGATGCACACTACCTGCCAAATATTTGAGATATGAAGCAACCAGGAGCCCATGATCCTCCAGTGCTCTCAAATTCCAGGCGTGTACTACGGAGGACATAGAATGAACTTCAATCCAAAATTGCGGCCAGCATGCAGCCAGCGGGTAAGGAAAGGGTGAATCAAACACCGAAAACTCCGCCCATATGACCGAAAACTGGTCCCGTCAAATTCAGGTGACAGGTCCCCTTTAAGAAAGGACTGACTGATTTTCAGTTAAAAAAAAACAAGATAAAGACCATTTGGTCGAAATGTTGTATGATGGCGGAATAAAGTTTTTTCCAATCTTTCACCTGGACTGGATGCTGTTCCATATTTTATTTTTGATTTTCAGTTAAGTCATTCTGCAGCTAGCACTAGAGAGCCAAAGCGTAACATTCTGCAGCCAGCAATAATGGAACACATAGGCTAACAATGACATTATTTTAATGAAACCCAATTGCAAAAAATGTTGGTATTTTACTCCAAAAAATAAACAAACAGCGCTGGGGTCCTGGGTTCAAATCTCCCTAAGGACAACATCTTCAAGTAGTTTGCATGTTCTCTCCATGTTTGCGTGGGTTTCCCCCAGGTACTACAGTTTCCTCCCATACTCCAAAGACATAAAGGCAAACTGATAGGGAATTTAGATTATGAGCCCCAATACAATTTAACTTTCTGGATTTTTTTAGATTCTGTCTCTCCCAGTTGATGTGTATCTATGATAAACATTACAGACCTCTCCATTATTTGTAGGTGGGAAAACTTGCAAAATCGGCAGTGTATCAAATACTTATTTTTCCCACTGTATATAAACACACAGTATATATGTTCCGAGAGGCGACAATTATTATTTTTATCTCATAAATCAATAATACACATGAAAATAAGAAATGTTGTAATAAATCTTATGATATCAATCTGCTTCTTTCTGTGACAGAATTGATCTTTCATTCTCAAAATTCTCAATTCAAGGATAAAATCTGTACTCGGTGAAGACAGACTTTCCCATCACCAAAGTAATTCATGGCAGCTGCTACTGATGAGATTCTATGTAGAAGGGAAAGAGAAGGAGGTAAGAGGAACTAGAGGCAGAGCTTGTCCCTCCTCTGGGCACCAGGATGGAGGACGTTATCATAGTATTGGGGCCAGGATGGGGGACATTGTTACAGGATGGGGGACATTATTAAAAAAGGGGCCAGAATAGGGAACTTTATTAAAGAAAAAGCCCAGCGTGAGGAATATTGTTAAGGAAAGGGGCCAGGGTGGGGCACATAATTACAGGATGGGAGTCAGGATGGGTGACTTAATTAATGAAAGGGGCCAGGATGGGAGACATTATTATGGAATAGGGGTCAGTACAAGGTATATTAATATAAAATGGGGGCCAAGACATTGAACATTATAACAGGATGGGGACAGGATGGAAAACATTATTACAGGAGCTTGTACATCTGACCAACATGCTGGAGGAGGCCCAGGTCCAAATTTTGCACTGGGGCCCATTATTACAGGATGGGGGAGACATTGAGCATTATAACAGGATGGCAGACATTATTACAGGATGAAGGACCGGATGGGTGACATTATTAAAGAAAGGGGCCAGGATGGGGGACAGTATTACAGGATGGGGAACAGTACAAGGTATAATAATACAAGATGGGGGGCAAGACATTGAACATTAAAACAGGATGGGGGACAGGATGGAACATATTATTACAGGAGCTTGTACATCTGACCAACATGCTGGAGGAGGCCCAGGTCCACATTTTGCACTGGGGCCCATAGGAATCTATTTACGCCAATGGTAGAACCCCATGGAATCAGTTTAATTTTTACTTCCACCTACTCTTATAAAGTGTCCAGCGTGGCATTATGATGAATACGGATGTCCTAACACTCTGAACAGTCTACAGTTAGCCTAATATGTACCTAATAACTAACATTTCCATCCATAAAATGATTGTGACCCAGGTACCGAGAGGGTAGAGATCTTTCTCATTTATTTGTACAGAACCACTTGGACTCTTGTGGATCACTGCCGATAATAAGCTAAGCAGAAGTGTGTAGGGATTGGGCAATGGGCGCATCCTTGTATGATCTACGGCCACATGTAAAATACTATCCTTGCATTTTAAGATATGTTATTCTCCCACATAGTTGGGTTCTGCTCTTGTGCTATCTGGCACATGTTTCCAGCACAGGCGGGGAAAATCGACACCAGAAGACTTTAATGCTGCAACCTCATGCAGTCATATTTATTGAAAATGTAATTTAAGCCACATGCTTCACTGCAATTATAAACTAACAGACATAAAAGCAACCACAATCATATTTGGCTCCAGTTAAGAAGAACCTCCATTTATAGGATCCCACAAACTTTAAGCTCACTCTATAAATGTATTCATTGCAAAGAAAGGGAAAAATGATGCCCTGTGTAATAAACCACTTATTCCTGCACAAGCAGCATTCAGTTTCATTTTTCATGTATCTCTATGTAGTCAAAAATATCATAGTCTTGACCCATAAACTTCAACTAATCTAGGAATGATGAAAATGAACCAAAAGTAGAGATGGAGAGAAAATGTTATAACTATTTACTAACAATTATTATTATATATGAAATTCGCTTTGGGTTTCTGACAGGTAGTCACACTTAAAAGGAATGTGTCATCAGAAAATGTCCTGTTGATTAAATTAGGCTTTTTGTGTTACGTTTTTTTCATTGGCATTTTTTTTTTAAATCACAATCTTTATAATAAAAAATAAGATTAGTATGCTTGCAATATTCACACTGGCCACTAGGATTTTTTTTAGACTTACTTCCTGTCCTCTCAGGAAGAGTTTTCCGCAGTTTCCTTCTTTATCATCAGAGGCAGGACTCGCACATAATATATCTATACACCAATCACAACAAGTGATGTCACTGCTGACCCTGCTCCCTTAACCTTCACAACGACCTTTGCACATGCTCATTAGATAGTTTAATAAAAATAATATGAGGATGTTTCATCAAGCCCGGTGATTCCCTCTTGTTAAGGGGCATTTTGGACCAGCTGCTCTTGATTCATTGAGAGGCACATACCTCTTAATGAATCAGGTGAGGCGTGTAGTGGCGCATGCCGCCACATGCGCCTAGCCACAAATCTTATTCCAGTCCATGCTGTAGTAAGATTTGTGGTGTTCTGCCTCTTGTCATATATTTGATGAGTAGGTGTCACCACGCCCGACCTGTTCTGACCTGTCCCACTCCAACTCGGCCCACTTTGTCAGAGCTGGGGCAACAATGTCTTGAACATGCCAAAAGTCATTTTTTATGTGCAACCTCACAAATGAGACTTTTCAAAGCCTATGCTGTCAGAAATCTTTGATGTTTTAGCGGATAGCACTTGGCCCAATGTTATACTATGGGGCAGCGGAGATCTTCGATTTTTTTCTCATGCCGTTTCGCACAAGAAAAGAATTGCAGCATGCTGCAAATTACTCTGCAAATCGGATGCCGCTCATCCATACAAGTCTATCGGTGTGTGAAACATTGGACTGTGCTCTGACGTCATCTGAGTGAAGTCCGTTGTGTGCTCACAGAGACAATGGAGAAGATGGAGAAATGAAGTTCTCCATCTTTTCCGCACCCGGACCCCACTCATATTCCACTTGACTCAAACTCTAAACCTAGTGAATTCAGACAGTAATCCTTTCCTTTCTAATGTCATAGTATACAGGATGAAGAAAATGTGATTATTTGATGGGGATGAGATTGGAGTACCTCAAAATGCCTAGATCCTTTCTGGGATATTGACAGCAGGGCAGGAAAGCCGTCCATCTCCTTCTACTACATTCCTGATCATGAAATAGTTACTAAATCCTATTACAAATCGATTTCTCGCACTTTACATAGTAAAGCTTCATGTTTGAGATGTTTTCACAAGGGGAATGATAGCGCAGAGTTTTTTCAAAACACGACTTCTTGTAACCATGGCAACTTCAAGAGCGGTGAATTAGTGGCTTGAGGTTTGGTTAGTGGCCTTGATTTACACTTATTTCTTATATACTCAACTTAAAAGGAACTCTCAGTAAAGATAAAAGCGGTCAGTGAAACTAAAAACATCATGGTATGGTTTCTTCATCTTTATCTTTTTCATTTCCCAGCCGCGTATAAAAATGTTGCAGAAAATGTTCAAACCAAATGAAACATCTCAGTAGCTTCAACTCTGGTCTAAGGGTACCATCACACAGTGCCATTTTGATCGCTACGACGGCACGATTCGTGACGTTCCAGCGATATCCATACAATATCGCTGTGTCTGACACGCAGCAGCGATCAGGGACCCTGCTGAGAATCGTACGTCGTAGCAGATCGTTTGGAACTTTCTTTCGTCGGTGGATCTCCCGCTGTCATCACTGGATCGGTGTGTGTGACACCGATCCAGCGATGCGTTCGCTTGTAACCATGGTAAACATCGGGTTACTAAGCGCAGGGCCGCGCTTAGTAACCCGATGTTTATCCTGGTTACCATCGTAAATGTAAAAAAAAAAACAGTACATACTTACATTCCGGTGTCCGTCAGGTCCCTTGCCGTCTGCTTCCCGCACTGACTGACTGCCGGCCGTAAAGTGAAAGCAGAGCACAGCGCGCTGTGCTGTGCTTTCAGTTTACGGCCAGCAGTCAGTCAGTGCGGGAAGCAGATGGCAAGGGACAGACACCGGAATGTAAGTATGTAATGTTTGTTTTCTTTTTACGCTGGTAACCAGGGTAAACATCGGGTTACTAAGCGCGGCCCTGCGCTTAGTAACCCGATGTTTACCCTGGTTACCCGGGGACCTCGACATCGTTGGTCGCTGGAGAGCTGTCTGTGTGACAGCTCTCCAGCGACCACACAACGACTTACCAACGATCACGGCCAGGTCGTATCGCTGGTCATGATCGTTGGTAAATCGTATAGTGTAACGGTACCCTAAGGTAATTTATAACATAGGTTGGAAATTAAATTAGTGGATAACAACCCAATGGTTGAGGCCCACATGCACAACAGATAAGTCTTTGGAAATAGTCTGGATATTCTACCGATCTAATGTGTAGGGAGGCCTCATTTTCTCCCCGCATAGACGATATCAGGAAAGAGAAGGATCCGATTGTTGGACTCTCAAAAGGCTGATCCGTTTTTTTGAAGGGACACAGGCCGAGCTTGTTGACCAAGAGAACGCTCCTGTGTATGGGGAAATTAAGAGAGATAGCTGTCAGCCAAATGAAGATTCATCCAACAACTATCTAATGTGTATGATCGCCAACAGCAATCTTCTGAGTGTATTGGTTACCTGAGGCCAGGGATTGGTCCAGCGCTGTATTAGGAAATAGCATGAATATTAATTCCCTAAGGCTTATAGAGTTAAATGACAACCCACACTCAGCTGATGGCCGGAGACCAGTGTGGAAAGTTTAGAATTAGAAAAGGGGTTGTCCATGCTTGTAATTAATGATGAGCGAGTGTGCTCGCTACTCGAGTTTTCCAATCATGCTCGGGTGTTCTCCGAGTATCTTCGGTGTGCTTGTAGATTATGTTTGTGTCTCCACAGCTGCATGATTTGCGGCTGCTAGACAGCCAGAATACATGTGGGGATTCCCTAACAAACAGGCAATCTGTTGTGAATTCTGTGGTCAAGCTCCCTCCTGTGGTCATGAGTGGTACTTCGGCTGGTTCTGTCCATGAGCTTCCTCTGGTGGATGTGAGTGGGGCTGCGGCTTCTGAGTTTCCTTCCTCAGGTGACGAGGTTAAGTCGTTAGGTGCTGCTCTATTTAACTCCACCTAGTTCTTTGTTCCTTGCCTCCAGTCAATGTTCCAGTATTGGTCTTGCTCTCTCCTGGATCGTTCTTGTGGCCTGTCTTCCCTGCATAAGCTAAGTTCTGCTTGTGTTTCTTTTGTTTGCTATTTTTTCTGTCCAGCTTGCTATTTTGGTTTGTCTTGCTTGCTGGAAGCTCTGGGACGCAGAGGAAGCACCTTCGTACCGTTAGTCGGTGCGGAGGGTCTTTTTGCGCCCTCTGCGTGGTTGTTTGTAGGTTTTTGTGCTGACCGCAAAGCTCTCTTTCCTATCCTCGGTCTATTCAGTAAGTCGGGCCTCACTTTGCTAAAATCTATTTCATCTCTGTGTTTGTATTTTCATCTTTACTCACAGTCATTATATGTGGGGGGCTGCCTTTTCCTTTGGGGAATTTCTCTGAGGCAAGGTAGGCTTATTTTTCTATCTTCTAGCTAGTTTCTTAGGCTGTGCCGAGGCGCCTAGGTCTGGTCAGGAGCGCTCCACGGCTACTTCTAGTGTGGTGTGATAGGATTAGGGATTGCGGTCAGCAGAGTTCCCACGTCTCAGACCTCGTCCTATGTTATTAGTAACTATCAGGTCATTTTGTGTGCTCTTAACCACCAGGTCCATTGTGGTTCTGAATCACCAGTTCATAACAGTACTGGAGGCCCAAAGTACTAATGCTTCTCAATAGAGGGAAAAGAGAAGTTCTGAGACCATTTTTTTTTCTCTGCACTGTGTTTTGTCTTTCTTTTCCCCTAGACATTTGGGTGGTTCAGGACACAGGTGTAGTGATGGACATTAAAGGTCTGTCTTCTTGTGTGGATCATCTCACTGCAAGAGTACAAAATATTCAAGACTTTGTGGTTCAGAATTCTATGTTAGAACCTAGAATTCCTATTCCTGATTTATTTTCTGGAGATAGAGCTAAGTTTCTGAATTTCAAAAATAATTGTAAACTATTTCTGGCTTTGAAACCCCGCTCCTCTGGTAACCCAGTTCAACAAGTAAAGATCATTATTTCTTTATTACGTGGCGACCCTCAAGACTGGGCATTTTCCCTTGCGCCAGGAGATCCAGCATTATGTGATATTGATGCATTTTTTCTGGCGCTCGGATTGCTCTATGATGAACCTAATTCAGTGGATCAGGCAGAGAAAATCTTGCTGGCTCTGTGTCAGGGTCAGGATGAGGTAGAGATATATTGTCAGAAGTTTAGGAAATGGTCTGTGCTCACTCAATGGAATGAATGTGCTCTGGCAGCAATTTTCAGAAAGGGTCTCTCTGAAGCCCTTAAGGATGTCATGGTGGAATTTCCTATGCCTGCTGGTCTGAATGAGTCTATGTCTTTGGCCATTCAGATCGATCGACGCTTACGTGAGCGTAAAACTGTGCACCATTTGGCAGTATTATCTGAGCATAAACCTGAGCCTATGCAATTTGATAGGACTTTGACCAGAGATGAACGGCAAGAACACAGACGTCGGAATGGGCTGTGTTTTTACTGTGGTGATTCCACTCATGCTATCTCCGATTGTCCTAAGCGCACCAGGCGTTTCGCTAGGTCTGCCACCATTGGTACGGTACAGTCGAAATTTCTTTTGTCCGTTACTTTGATCTGCTCTTTGTCATCCTATTCTGTCATGACATTTGTGGATTCAGGCGCTGCCCTGAATTTGATGGACTTGGAGTTTGCTAGGCACTGTGGGTTTTTCTTGGAGCCCTTGCAGTATCCTATTCCATTGGGAGGAATTGATGCTACGCCTTTGGCCAAGAATAAGCCTCAGTACTGGACCCAACTGACCATGTGCATGGCTCCTGCGCATCAGGAGGATATTCGCTTTTTGGTGTTGCATAATCTGCATGATGTGGTCGTGTTGGGGTTGCCATGGCTACAGGTCCATAACCCAGTATTGGATTGGAAATCTATGTCTGTGTCCAGCTGGGGTTATCAGGGGGTACATGGTGATGTTCCATTTCTGTCTATTTCATCATCCACCCCTTCTGAGGTTCCAGAGTTCTTGTCGGATTACCGGGATGTATTTGATGAGCCCAAATCCAGTGCCCTACCTCCGCATAGGGATTGCGATTGTGCTATCGATTTGATTCCTGGTAGTAAATTTCCTAAAGGTCGACTGTTTAATTTGTCTGTGCCTGAGCACGCCGCTATGCGGAGTTATGTAAAGGAATCCTTGGAGAAGGGTCATATTTGCCCGTCGTCGTTGCCATTGGGATCGGGGTTCTTTTTTGTGGCCAAGAAGGATGGTTCGCTGAGACCTTGTATTGATTACCGCCTTCTTAATAAAATCACAGTCAAATTTCAGTACCCCTTGCCGCTGCTGTCTGATTTGTTTGCTTGGATTAAGGGTACTTGTTGGTTCACCAAGATAGATCTTCGTGGTGCGTATAATCTTGTGCGTATTAAACAGGGCGATGAATGGAAAACAGCATTTAATACGCCCGAGGGCTATTTTGAGTACCTGGTTATGCCATTCGGGCTTTCCAATGCTCCATCTTTTTTTCAGTCCTTTATGCATGACAGCTTCAGAGAGTACCTGGATAAATTCCTGATTGTATACTTGGATGATATTTTGGTCTTCTCGGATGATTGGGAGTCTCATGTGAAGCAGGTCAGAATGGTGTTCCAGGTCCTGCGTGCTAATTCTTTGTTTGTGAAGGGATCTAAGTGTCTCTTTGGTGTTCAGAAGGTTTCATTTTTGGGGTTCATTTTTTCCCCTTCTACTATCGAGATGGACCCTGTTAAAGTTCAGGCCATTTATGATTGGACTCAGCCGACATCTCTGAAGAGTCTGCAGAAGTTCCTGGGCTTTGCTAATTTTTATCGTCGCTTCATCAATAATTTTTCTAGTATTGCTAAACCGTTGACTGATTTAACCAAGAAAGGTGCTGATGTGGTCAATTGGTCTTCTGCTGCTGTGGAAGCTTTTCAGGAGTTGAAGCGTCGTTTTTCTTCTGCCCCTGTGTTGTGCCAGCCAGATGTTTCGCTCCCGTTCCAGGTCGAGGTTGATGCTTCTGAGATTGGAGCAGGGGCTGTTTTGTCGCAAAGAAGTTCTGATGGCTCGATGATGAAACCATGTGCCTTCTTTTCCAGGAAGTTTTCGCCTGCTGAGCGTAATTATGATGTTGGCAATCGAGAGTTGCTGGCCATGAAGTGGGCATTCGAGGAGTGGCGTCATTGGCTTGAAGGAGCTAAGCATCACGTGGTGGTCTTGACTGATCACAAGAACTTGACTTATCTCGAGTCTGCCAAATGGTTGAATCCTAGACAGGCTCGTTGGTCGCTGTTTTTCTCCTGTTTTGACTTTGTGGTTTTGTACCTTCCGGGCTCTAAGAATGTGAAGGCGGATGCCCTGTCTAGGAGTTTTGTGCCCGACTCTCCGGGTTTGCCTGAGCCGGCGGGTATTCTCAAAGAGGGGGTAATTTTGTCTGCCATCTCCCCTGATTTGCGGCGGGTGCTGCAAAAATTTCAGGCTAATAGACCTGACCGTTGCCCAGCGGAGAAACTGTTTGTCCCTGATAAATGGACGAGTAGAGTTATCTCTGAGGTTCATTGTTCGGTGTTGGCTGGTCATCCTGGAATCTTTGGTACCAGAGATTTGGTGGCTAGATCCTTTTGGTGGCCGTCTCTGTCGCGGGATGTGCGTTCGTTTGTGCAGTCCTGTGGGACTTGTGCTCGGTTTAAGCCCTGCTGTTCTCGTGCCAGTGGGTTGCTTTTACCCTTGCCGGTCCCGAAGAGGCCCTGGAGACATATCTCTATGGATTTTATTTCGGATCTCCCTGTCTCTCAAAAGATGTCGGTCATTTGGGTGGTTTGTGATCGCTTCTCTAAGATGGTCCATTTGGTACCCTTGTCTAAATTGCCTTCCTCCTCTGATTTGGTGCCATTGTTTTTCCAGCATGTGGTTCGTTTACATGGCATTCCGGAGAACATCATTTCTGACAGAGGTTCCCAGTTTGTTTCGAGGTTTTGGCGAGTCTTTTGTGCTAGGATGGGCATTGATTTGTCTTTTTCCTCGGCTTTCCATCCTCAGACAAATGGCCAAACTGAACGAACCAATCAGACCTTGGAAACATATCTAAGATGCTTTGTTTCTGCTGATCAGGATGATTGGGTGTCCTTTTTGCCTTTGGCTGAGTTCGCCCTTAATAATCGGGCCAGCTCGGCTACTTTGGTTTCACCGTTTTTCTGCAATTCTGGTTTCCATCCTCGTTTCTCCTCAGGGCAGGTTGAGTCTTCGGACTGTCCTGGTGTGGATACTGTGGTGGATAGGTTGCAGCAGATTTGGACTCATGTAGTGGACAATTTGATATTGTCCCAGGAGAAGGTTCAACGTTTCGCTAACCGCAGGCACTGTGTGGGTCCCCGACTTCGTGTTGGGGATTTGGTTTGGTTGTCGTGTCGTTATATTCCTATGAAAGTTTCCTCTCCTAAGTTTAAGCCTCGTTTCATTGGTCCGTATAGGATTTCTGAGGTTCTTAATCCTGTGTCGTTTCGTTTGACCCTTCCAGCTTCTTTTTCCATCCATAATGTATTCCATAGGTCATTGTTGCGGAGATACGTGGCACCTGTGGTTCCATCCGTTGATCCTCCTGCCCCGGTTTTGGTTGAGGGGGAGTTGGAATATGTGGTGGAGAAGATTTTGGATTCTCGTATTTCGAGACGGAAACTCCAGTACCTGGTTAAGTGGAAGGGTTATGGTCAGGAAGATAATTCCTGGGTCTTTGCCTCTGATGTTCATGCTGCCGATCTGGTTCGTGCCTTTCATTTGGCTCATCCTGGTCGGCCTGGGGGCTCTGGTGAGGGTCCGGTGACCCCTCCTCAAGGGGGGTACTGTTGTGAATTCTGTGGTCAAGCTCCCTCCTGTGGTCATGAGTGGTACTTCGGCTGGTTCTGTCCATGAGCTTCCTCTGGTGGATGTGAGTGGGGCTGCGGCTTCTGAGTTTCCTTCCTCAGGTGACGAGGTTAAGTCGTTAGGTGCTGCTCTATTTAACTCCACCTAGTTCTTTGTTCCTTGCCTCCAGTCAATGTTCCAGTATTGGTCTTGCTCTCTCCTGGATCGTTCTTGTGGCCTGTCTTCCCTGCATAAGCTAAGTTCTGCTTGTGTTTCTTTTGTTTGCTATTTTTTCTGTCCAGCTTGCTATTTTGGTTTGTCTTGCTTGCTGGAAGCTCTGGGACGCAGAGGAAGCACCTTCGTACCGTTAGTCGGTGCGGAGGGTCTTTTTGCGCCCTCTGCGTGGTTGTTTGTAGGTTTTTGTGCTGACCGCAAAGCTATCTTTCCTATCCTCGGTCTATTCAGTAAGTCGGGCCTCACTTTGCTAAAATCTATTTCATCTCTGTGTTTGTATTTTCATCTTTACTCACAGTCATTATATGTGGGGGGCTGCCTTTTCCTTTGGGGAATTTCTCTGAGGCAAGGTAGGCTTATTTTTCTATCTTCAGGGCTAGCTAGTTTCTTAGGCTGTGCCGAGGCGCCTGGGTCTGGTCAGGAGCGCTCCACGGCTACTTCTAGTGTGGTGTGATAGGATTAGGGATTGCGGTCAGCAGAGTTCCCACGTCTCAGAGCTCGTCCTATGTTATTAGTAACTATCAGGTCATTTTGTGTGCTCTTAACCACCAGGTCCATTGTGGTTCTGAATCACCAGTTCATAACAGCAATCCCTGCATATGTTCAGGTTGTCTAACAGCCACAAATCATGCAGCTGCAGAGACAAAAACATAATCTACAGTACGAGCTTGCCGAAGATACTCAGAGAACACCCGAGCATGCTCGGAAAACCCGAGTAACGGGCACACTTGCTCATCACTACTTGTAATTCAAGTTTGAAGTCACTTCATGTAAATTCAGACTTTTTACCCTCACAAAGCGCACTGTGCATGCTGTAAGGTTTCTCCAGTGCTAGAGCCAGAAGCGAATAAGTGCACGATCGCAAATATATGATTTGCCTACTTGCAGTCACAGGCCGAATAGACATGTGCCGCCTTGCCCAGTACAAGCGAATTGAGCTAGACCGTAAATGTCTAGTCTGAATGTGGCCAGAAGATGCAAATCGCTCCCAGCAGCGGCATCAGTGAATACTGACAGCGTGCACTGAGTGCGCTGTAAGGATTTAAAGGTCTACAATCACATAGAGTCTAAATAGTAATTACGGCACTCTTGTGGATGCTGCTCAAGTAGGATCCTATCCCATGTAAATCTTGTAGAAAGCTTGGCACTCAAATAAATATTGTAAGAAGATTATTTTTGGATTGCCTGCACACAATAAAATTAAACAGATGGTATAATGACCTTCATCAGTCAAACTGCATATAAGTAACAAAAACAGATATATATATATATATATATATATACACTGTATATACAGTACATAAATATGTGTACATACATTTAAAAAAATGTAATTCAAATGTAATGTAAAAAAGTGAAAATCCAGCATGCAAGAAGAGAAATAATGTATCTAAAAAGTAGAAGGCAAGAATAATACTTATAAGCGAGTGCCCATGGACGCCCTCTCTGCTCTAACGCCACACACTGCTGCAGCAGGTGATCTTTTTATTTTATGTAGTAAAGAGATTTGAAAAGAAAATAATATTGAAATAATTGTGTATAATGTCTTATTAATGTACAATACATTGTGAATTATGAGCAATGTGTCATCCTAAGGACACCCACCAAATCCAATGTGGAAATTACATTACCGTCCCAGATTTCATTCTGTTTAAGGTAGAATATGGAATATTTTTTACAATGCTGCCCCCTTTGTTCTTAGTTGCTACATTTTATAACATGAAGTATTTCAGTAAAGATGTGAAAAACGATCTTCAAATGACAGTTGCATGTTTTCAAAAGTTCTTCAATAAAAAAAGCGACAAGCCAGGAAACATCTTTACCAGGAAAAACCTGTGAATTGCAAGGGTCATCTTATCTTGCTACCAAAGAGACATTTACCATGTGAAATATTCTTCCAGGAAGTAATTTATTGCATTTCGAGGCTTCTTACAAGCTGACAGCGATGTTTATGTTTTATACTTTAATTTGTATGCTAAAAGGTTATATAATGCTTTTTTTTTTTTATAGATTATTATATTTTAAATTTATTTATGTTTTTATTTATATTTTATATTTCTGTGTAACATTTGGATTGTTAAAGGGATTTTCCAGAGAAGTAAGACAAAAGTAAGTTAAAATAATAGTAAACTATCATCAAGGTTAAATGGGCTGTCCACTAGGACAACCCATTCTTAAACTAAATGTTCGGCACCGATAAAATAATAAAGCCTATACTCACCTCCTGTTCTGGCTCCACTACAGCGGTGTCGGCACTCATGGTCCCGGGGTGGTGATACTGTATATCAGTGCTCCCCAACTCTGGTCCTCAAGAGCCACCAACAGGTCATATTTTCAGGATTTCCTTAGTATTGCACAGGTGATGGAATTCTTGCCTTTCCAGGTGATGCAATTATCACCTGAGCAGTACTAAGGAAATCCTGAAAACATGACCTGTTGGTGGCTCTTGAGGACCGGAGTTGGGGAACACTGCTGTCGAATGTCACGTGATGCCCAATCAGCACTGGCATCACTGTCTTTGCCTTCGGACAAACTGAACCCGAACAGGAAGTCCGGGCTGCAGCTGATCTCTGGCTTCCTCTTTATGTTCAGTTTGTCCAAAGGCAGAGACAGTGATGCCAGCACTGATTGGCTGCCGGCGTCACGTGTCACAACACCGCATCACAGCCTCGGGGAGAGTGAGTGCTGACACCGTGGGAACGGCGCTAGCATGGGAGGTGAGTATAGGCTTTATTATTTTATTGAGGCCAAAGATTTAGTTTAAGAAGAGGTTGGACAAGCCCTTTAAGTGACATTAATGTAAAAATCACACTCATTGAGTGAAATGATCTTTAGCGCAGCATAAAAGATCATTATTCTCGGCAGTGCAGCGTCCTGTGTAAGCAGGACTCGCACTGCCAAGAACCATGGCAGCCCATACGCACTGAGCGATCTAATTTATGTCGTTCAGTACACATCGTTTACTTTGGCCTGTCTGTATAAACAGGCATTCAAATGATTGCCGACTGATAAAAATGTTTCTTTAACCAATTGGTGGTCATATCGTGCCACCGGAAGGTCTGTGTAAACGGACTCTAAGGCTGCCGTCACACTATCAGTATTTGGTCAGTATTTTACATCAGTATTTGTAAGCCAAAACCAGGAGTGGAGCAAATAGAATTAAAGTATAATAGAAACATGTCACCACTTCTGTATTTATCACCCACTCCTGGTTTTGGGTTACAAATACTGATGTAAAATACTGACCAAATACTGCTAGTGTGACGGCAGCCTAAGACTCATAAGATTCTCCAAGATTACAATGTGCAGTCTTTTATGAGTAGAGGAGTTGAAAAGAAAAGTTTTCTCTGCAAATCATTATAAATAAGTGACTGGTTTCACATGATGTGAAAAAGAATCAAAATGGGAGAAAAGACCCATTTGATATTTATTTTCAGCACCAGTGCAGCAGGATGTTTACCTCCTAGAATTTATAGAACCCAAACCAACTGTAAAACAGATCACAAAGACCCCAATTCATCAAAGTGCTCTTGCCATAAATCTTCTTAATCTTGATGAGTTGCTAAATTTTTGTGCAACCCGAGATTACGCAAAACATTTTGTGGCTTTAGCCATTTTTACACCCGTTTTGCCCAGCTCCAAACCATTTTCTTGTAACATCTGCCATTGTGGAAGGTCAATGGCAAAACTTGAATCTCATGCCAAAGAGACTTTTGGGGCACCCTAGGCTTCAGGGCCGGGGTGCGATCACAACCACTGCACCTATTGTAGTGAAAGGTTCAGGACACCTTCATACACAATAAGTGGTCATCTGATACTGCGGAAATTGGCAGCGTGGGGAAATGTAAAGTGGTTGGTCACATTTAGATATCCAGATACTTGAGAGAGATTAAGAATCTACACTTACAGTATACATAATTTATGGGAAATGCATTACTGGGTTTTTTGAAAAATTTTTTTTTACAATTTTCAATTCTCCATTAAATCAATCTCTCTAAAGAAAACACCAGAATATATACCCATAGAAATAATATTTGAAGGAAAAGTGAACCTTACAATAGTTAATTACACTATCAGCAGTTCCTTAAAATATTTCTATGTACTCTTTAAAATTTTAAGCGATTTATTAACATCTGCTATGGAGAAAACAAATCACCCATGACCTGTTCTCCCAGGGATACAGAGGGGGCTGGATACTGATGTTTTTGCAGCTTTTTGGTGCCAAAAAATACACATTTTGCAAAACGGAGTAAAATGCTGCAGTACTGAGAAAATACACCAAGTAGCAACTGGAGTGAAGTTGCTGCAAATTTTGCAACATTTTGAAAAGTCCACAGGCGAAAACATCTAGAATCACTAAATTTCTCCCACAAAGCAGAAAACAAAACAAAACAAAAAAAAATTGGAGCACATATAAAGCAGACATAGAAAAGGCACAAATTGAACGATGAATTGGGTGCAAACAAAAATAAGGTACAAAACTAAACAAAAAACAGGAGCAAAGGCAATGATGAAAAGGTTGCAATAATGCTCAGATTTCCTACAGTTATGCCTGCTCTAATTCTGTATTTCTCCAGGAAAATGCAAAAACCTATCGCTTCCACATCTGGAGCAGCGGTCTTACATCCGAGTGGACCAAGGAGGAATGGAGGGGGACAATTATGATCTAGACTCTATGCTTCTTTTAATACATCCTAAAACTGTGTTTGCCTTTTTTGCTGCTGCATCACACTGTTGACTCATGTGCAGTCTGTGATATATTAGTATACCCAAGTCTTATTTACACAAGCTGTTGTTTACTGTAGTTCTATCCCTCCCATTCTGTAGATGTAATTTTCGTTTTTCTGGCCCAGATGTAGAATCTTGTATTTTTCCCTGCTAAATACCATTCTATTAAGGTACCTTCACACTGAGCAACTTTAGAACAATAACGATAGCGATCCGTGACGTTGCAGCGTCCCGGATAGCGATATCGTTGTGTTTGACACGCAGCAGCGATCAGGATCCTGCTGTGACATCTCTGGTCGGAGCTGAAAGTCCAGAACTTTATTTCGTCGCTGGATCACCCGCTGACATCGCTGAATCGGCATGTGTGACGCCGATCCAGCGATGTGTTCACTTGTAACCAGGGTAAACATCGGGTTACTAAGTGCAGGGCCGTGCTTAGTAACCCGATGTTTACCCTGGTTATCATTGTAAATGTAAAAAAAAAAACATACTTACATTCCGGTGTCTGTCGCGTCCCCCGGCGTCAGTTTCCCTGCACTGTGTCAGCGCCGGCCGGCCGTAAAGCATAGCACAGCGGTGACGTCACCGCTCTGCTTTACGGCCGGCGCTGACACAGTGCAGGGAAGCTGACGCCGGGGGACGTGACAGACACCGGAATGTAAGTATGTAGTGGTTTTTTTTACATTTACAATGGTAACCAAGGTAAACATCGGTTACTAAGCGCGGCCCTGCGCTTAGTAACCCGATGTTTACCCTGGTTACCCGGGGACTTCGGCATCGTTGGTCGCTGAAGAGCTGTCTGTGTGACAGCTCTCCATCGACCACACAACGACTAAACAGCGACGCTGCAGCGATCGGCATCATTGTCTATATCACTGCAGCGTCGCTTAATGTGACGGTACCTTTAGTTACAGCCCATTGTTGTTATCTAGATCCTTCTAAATCTTTTTTTCTGTCTTCTCTAGTGTTAGCTATCTCTCCTAGCTTTACATTGTCTGCTAAATTGATTAGTTTACCTTCAGTTCCTTTATTAAAATAAAAGTTCTCCAATCTGCTAATCAATGTGAGTTCCAGCAGTCAGACCTCCACGATCAGTACGTTTTCAACCTCTTTAACTTTCGCACAACCCCCGCACATGTTCACGGTATTGTTATATGTAACTCTAGTGAAACAATGGAGTAATGTTATAATTTAGAAACTCTTTTACAAAGTGAGTTTCATTATCTAAAATTACATGGTCTGGGGTTATAACATTACCGTTACATTCATTTAGAGAGGTCATGACAAGAGCAAAGAAAGGCAGTTTTGCAGAAATTACTCAGGCACACTGAAAGGATCAGATAACATTTTTTTGGTCTTCTCAAAGTTTCAATATACCAGTAAAACTGACAAACATCAATGTTGAAAGACATCATCTTGCAAAGCCAAGAAATATAGCAATAACTTCTTTTTAAAACTCTACCAACTAATACATTAGAAAAGTTGCATGCATAAAGAATGGAGTACATAATCCAAAGTAAAGTAAAAAGAATTTTATTTTACTGGATCATTAAGTACTTACAAGGCAATACAAGATAAAAGACCGTATCAATGGCAGAACCACTTTAAGCAGAGATCAGGTGTAGAAGAAATAGTATGGTGTAGCACCACAAATATAGTGCAATAAGGGAGAGCCTGGTGAAAGAATCCATTTCTATATAAAGTGACAGTGTTGAAAATTCAATTAAAGTTGCGTAAGAGATTCATGGAACTGCATCAGTGAAATAGTACAAAGCTAAGCTACTAGTAACAGAAGTAATAATACTGATGGCGGCGACATAAATCCCACATTCAATGGCTCTTACCCATATCTCTATCTGTGGTTCCACACACGCTGCCCCAACGCGCGTTTCATGTTGGCTTCCTCAGGGGGCTGCAATGATGTGATGAGTCCCCAATGCCCCTTTTAAAACCCTCTACCAGGTGCTATAAGCTTCACTGATTGAGGTGCATGTGACCGATCGCGAGTTACATCACTCCGGGCACCATTATGGCGGTGCGGGTCAAGGGGAATTCCCCGATGACATCATTGACCTGTACACGTCACTAGCAAACACCAGAAATTATGCTCCAGCTACAACTCACGTCGGAGACACACGCAAAAGTGAAGTTCTGCATGGCTGTGCTAATTGGGAGCCCCACGCCTTCCTCGTGTGAACGCACCATCTTACATTTGGGCATCTTTGAGAGCATTGATACGGTCTTTTATCTTGTATTTGCCTTGTAAGTACTTAATGATCCATTAAAATAAAATTATTTTTACTTTACTTTGGATTATACACTCCATTCTTTATGTATGCATCTTTGCTAGGAGTATCCATGGCTATTGACTGTAACGGTCCGGATATATAGGCTTGGGATTGTTTCTAGTATTATGGTTTCTGTCTTAGCGATCTTATATTACACATTAGAAAAGTGAAGGTTTTTACAGATTCATCTCCTCTAAGCCATAGTTTCCTAAAGTGCCTATATCATAAATCTATTAAAGGACTGTTTTTTTATCGATTTATTTGACAATAGAGCAAGATAATGTATGCGAAATGAAAAATTCCTAATTGTTGCCTAGGAATTAGCATTAGTAGAATACAGACTGACGTTTATGGAAACCTGTGTTCTGACCATAGGCTGCAGATAACGGCATGAAGCCTGATTTCCCATTAGCTTCACAAAAGGTTAAAATAGAGAAAAGTTAATCTTTTTCAGCTACATCCATCAATGGTGGTAAATGCAAGGAAACTTTAAGTTTTGGTAGACTCACACATAAAGGAGTAGACTCATAATGCAGTTTTCACCAGTGTAAAACCCCTGAAATTTCTCAAAATATTTGCACTACTTGAAGTTGCAAAAAAACTATGACTTTTGTATTTTTTTTATGCTTGCTTCAACCTGTTTTACTAACTTTTTAAAAAATAGGTGGAGCTTAAGTGGGGGCAGGATGCGGACAAATTCATTGCAATTTAAGCTACAAAGTGCCGAAAATTACAAGAAAAATGTCTGCCACCCCCTGCTGGGTATATACTTGTAGCAATGGTGCACGGCAGTTGAAAAATGTGCAAAAGTCATGAGAAGGCACATTCCTCTTAATGAATTTGGCACATCTTACGCCAGCGCTACTCACATTAAGATTGGTATGCAAAATGCCAGTCGTAATTAATTGGGGCCAAAGTGTTTTTGTTGTGTTTGGATTTTTTTTTCAGGCAATGAGGAATAGTATAAACTGAAGACAATTGCCAGTTGTCAACTATTACTCTTGGATCATTTTTGATATCTAAGCTGTAGGCAGTGTCAGACTGTGGTGGCAAGGGCCAACCAGTAACATTGACTCTGGCTGCCCACTGTTCAGCTACGTTCAAATACTAAATTACCCTCATTCATAAGTTTACCTTTGCTTCAATATAATAAGCTGTGGTTTGTTAAATGAATGATGAGATACTTCCCTTTTCTGTACAAAGTGAATGAAGTATATTGTGCCAAATACTGCTTATATAGGGAGGGTGGGGGAAAAACTCCTGCACAGGGGCCCACCAGGGGATTCACCGGTTGCCCTATGGGCCAGTCCAAGCCTAGCTGCAGGCCTATATTTAGTGCTATATTTATGAACTCAAGGAAAAAACGCTGCACTTTCATGGTGTTCTGATGACTCGTTTTGAGTAGGCAATTCATAAACTTGCCATGTAACTCTTCAGTCCAATCCGGTGCCGTACCTATGCAGCATTCTCATCCACACACCACACTAATTCTATAACCATATTTACCAACTTAGCTAAAGCCTAAAAATGTGTGCACCATACTTTACCGAACCGTCATCCCTACCATGAGGCACACCCCAGCCAATTATTCCGAACACTGCTAAATAAATTGTTTACATTGTTTTTACGGAGAATGTAAATTAACCCCTTCCCGACCCATGACGCCACGTAGGCGTCATGAAAGTCGGTGCCATTCCGACCCATGACGCCTATGTGGCGTCATGGAAAGATCGCGTCCCTGCAGATCGGGTGAAAGGGTTAACTCCCATTTCACCCGATCTGCAGGGACAGGGGGAGTGGTAGTTTAGCCCAGGGGGGGTGGCTTCACCCCCTCGTGGCTACGATCGCTCTGATTGGCTGTTGAAAGTGAAACTGCCAATCAGAGCGATTTGTAATATTTCACCTATTATAACGGGTGAAATATTACAATCCAGCCATGGCCGATGCTGAAATATCATCGGCCATGGCTGGAAATACTAATGTGCCCCCACCCCACCGATCGCCCCCCCAGCCCCCCGATCTGGCCGGTACACTGCTCCGGCTCCCCTCCGTCCAGTGCTCCGCTCGCCCCCGTGCTCTTGTCCGCTCCCCCCGTGCTCCAATCACCCCCCCGTGCTCCGATCACCCCCCCTGCACTCCGATCCACCCCCCCGGTGCTCCGTTCCACCCCCCGTGCTCCGTTCCAGCCCCCCCGTGCTCCGTTCCACGCCCCCCCGTGCTCCGTTCCACCCCTCCCGCGCTCCGATTCCCCCCCCGTGCTCCGGTCCCCCCCCCCCGTGGTCCCCCCCACCCCATCATA
Source organism: Ranitomeya imitator (assembly GCF_032444005.1). Classification (NCBI taxonomy): domain Eukaryota; kingdom Metazoa; phylum Chordata; class Amphibia; order Anura; family Dendrobatidae; genus Ranitomeya; species Ranitomeya imitator. Next base: position 53,923,852 of record NC_091288.1, on the reverse strand, counting down.
CTTACCGATCCAGCCGGGGTCCCGTCCGTCTTCTCCCTGGGCGCCGCCATCTTCCAAAATGGCGGGCGCATGCGCAGTGCGCCCGCCGAATCTGCCGGCCGGCAGATTCGTTCCAAAGTGCATTTTGATCACTGAGATAGATTATATCTCAGTGATCAAAATAAAAAAAATAATAAATGACCCCCCCCCCCTTTGTCACCCCCATAGGTAGGGACAATAAAAAAATAAAGAAATTTTTTTTTTTCCACTAATGTTAGAATAGGGTTAGGGTTAGGGGTAGGGTTAGGGCTAGGGTTAGGGTTAGGGCTAGGGGTAGGGTTAGGGCTAGGGTTAGAGCTAGGGGTAGGGGTAGGGGTAGGGGTAGGGGTAGGGTTAGGGCTAGGGTTAGGGTTTCGGTATGTGCACACGTATTCTGTTCCTCTGCGGATTTTTCCACTGCGGATTTGATAAATCCGCAGTGCTAAACCGCTGCGGATTTATGGCGGATTTACCGCGTTTTTTTCTGCGCATTTCACTGCGGTTTTACAACTGCGATTTTCTATTGGAGCAGTTGTAAAACCGCTGCGGAATCCGCACAAAGAAGTGACATGCTGCGGAATGTAAACCGCTGCGTTTCCGTGCAGTTTTTCCGCAGCATGTGTACAGCGATTTTTGTTTCCCGTAGGTTTACATTGAACTGTAAACTCATGGGAAACTGCTGCGGATCCGCAGCGTTTTCCGCAGCGTGTGCACATACCTTTAGAATTAGGCTATGTGCACACTGTGCGGATTTGGCTGCGGATTGGCCGCTGCGGATTCGCAGCAGTGTTCCATCAGGTTTACAGTACCATGTAAACATATGAAAAACCAAATCCGCTGTGCCCATGGTGCGGAAAATACCGCGCGGAAACGCTGCGTTGTATTTTCCGCAGCATGTCAATTCTTTGTGCGGATTCCGCAGCGTTTTACACCTGTTCCTCAATAGGAATCCGCAGGTGAAATCCGCACAAAAAACACTGGAAATCCGCGGAAAATCCGCAGGTAAAACGCAGTGCCTTTTACCCGTGGATTTTTCAAAAATGGTGCGGAAATATCTCACACGAATCCGCAACGTGGGCACATAGCCTTAGGGTTAGGGTTGGAATTAGGGTTGTGGTTAGGGGTGTGTTGTGGTTAGGGTTGTGGTTAGGGGTGTGTTGCGGTTAGGGTTGTGATTAGGGTTATGGCTACAGTTGGGATTAGAGTTAGGGGTGTGTTGGGGTTAGTGTTGGAGGTAGAATTGAGGGGTTACCACTGTTTAGGCACATCAGGGGTCTCCAAACGCAACATGGCGCCACCATTGATTCCAGCCAATCTCGTATTCAAAAAGTCAAATGGTGCTCCCTCACTTCCGAGCCCTGACGTGTGCCCAAACAGTGGTTTACCCCCACATATGGGGTACCAGCATACTCAGGACAAACTGCGCAACAATTACTGGGGTCCAATTTCTCCTGTTACCCTTGTGAATCTAAAAAAATGCTTGCTAAAACATAATTTTTGAGGAAAGAAAAATGATTTTTTATTTTCACGGCTCTGCGTTGTAAACGTCTGTGAAGCACTTGGGGGTTCAAAGTGCTCACCACATATCTAGATAAGTTCCTTGGGGGGTCTAGTTTCTAAAATGGGGTCACTTGTGGGGGTTTCTACTGTTCAGGCACACCAGGGGCTCTGCAAACGCAACGTGATACCCGCAGACCATTCCATCAAAGTCTGCATTTCAAAAGTCACTACTTCCCTACTGAGCCCCGACGTGTGCCCAAACAGTGGTTTACCCCCACTCATGGGGTATCAGCGTACTCAGGAGAAACTGGACAACAACTTTTGGGGTCCAATTTCTCCTGTAACCCTTAGGAAAATAAAAAATTCTGGGCTAAATAATTATTTTTGAGGAAAGAAAACGTATTTATTATTTTCACGGCTCTGCATTATAAACTTCTATGAAGCACTTGGGGGTTCAAAGTGCTCACCACACATCTAGATAAGTTCCTTTCAGGGTCTAGTTTCCAAAATGGGGTCACTTGTGGGGGGTTTCTACTGTTTAGGCACATCAGGGGCTCTGCAAACGCAACGTGACGCCCGCAGAGCATTCCATCAAAGTCTGCATTTCAAAACGTCACTACTTCAATTCCAAGCCCCGGCATGTGCCCAAACAGTAGTTTACCCCCACATATGGGGTATCACCGTACTCAGGAGAAACTGGACAACAAATATTGGGGTCAAATTTCTCCTGTTACCCTTGGGAAAATAAAAAATTCTGGGCTAAATAATTATTTTTGAGGAAAGAAAACGTATTTATTATTTTCACGGCTCTGCATTATAAACTTCTATGAAGCGCTTGGGGGTTCAAAGTGCTCACCACACATCTAGATAAGTTCCTTGGGGGGTCTAGTTTCTAAAATGGGGTCACTTTTGGGGGTTTCTACTGTTCAGGCACACCAGGGGCTCTGCAAACGCAACGTGATACCCGCAGACCATTCCATCAAAGTCTGCATTTCAAAAGTCACTACTTCCCTTCTGAGCCCCGACGTGTGCCCAAACAGTGGTTTACCCCCACTCATGGGGTATCAGCGTACTCAGGAGAAACTGGACAACAACTTTTGGGGTCCAATTTCTCCTGTAACCCTTAGGAAAATAAAAAATTCTGGGCTAAATAATTATTTTTGAGGAAAGAAAACGTATTTATTATTTTCACGGCTCTGCATTATAAACTTCTATGAAGCACTTGGGGGTTCAAAGTGCTCACCACACATCTAGATAAGTTCCTTTCGGGGTCTAGTTTCCAAAATGGGGTCACTTGTGGGGGGTTTCTACTGTTTAGGCACATCAGGGGCTCTGCAAACGCAACGTGACGCCCGCAGAGCATTCCATCAAAGTCTGCATTTCAAAACGTCACTACTTCAATTCCAAGCCCCGGCATGTGCCCAAACAGTAGTTTACCCCCACATATGGGGTATCACCGTACTCAGGAGAAACTGGACAACAAATATTGGGGTCAAATTTCTCCTGTTACCCTTGGGAAAATAAAAAATTCTGGGCTAAATAATTATTTTTGAGGAAAGAAAACGTATTTATTATTTTCACGGCTCTGCATTATAAACTTCTATGAAGCGCTTGGGGGTTCAAAGTGCTCACCACACATCTAGATAAGTTCCTTTCGGGGTCTAGTTTCCAAAATGGGGTCACTTGTGGGGGGTTTCTACTGTTAAGCCACATCAGGGGCTCTGCAAACGCAACGTGACGCCCACAGAGCATTCCATCAAAGTCTGCATTTCAAAACGTCACTACTTCACTTCCGAGCCCCAGCATGTGCCTAAACAGTGGTTTACCCCCACATATGGGGTATCAGCGTACTCAGGAGAAACTGGACAACAACTTTTGGGGTCCAATTTCTTCTGTAACCCTTGGGAAAATAAAAAATTCTGGGCTAAATAATTATTTTTGAGGAAAGAAAACGTATTTATTATTTTCACGGCTCTGCATTATAAACTTCTATGAAGCACTTGGGGGTTCAAAGTGCTCACCACACATCTAGATAAGTTCCTTTGGGGGTCTAGTTTCCAAAATGGGGTCACTTGTGGGGGGTTTCTACTGTTAAGCCACATCAGGGGCTCTGCAAACGCAACGTGACGCCCACAGAGCATTCCATCAAAGTCTGCATTTCAAAACGTCACTACTTCACTTCCGAGCCCCGGCATGTGCCCAAACAGTGATTTACCCCCACATATGGGGTATCAGCGTACTCAGGAGAAACTGGACAACAACTTTTGGGGTCAAATTTCTCCTGTTACCCTTGGGAAAATAAAAAATTGCAGGCTAAAAGATCATTTTTGAGAAAATAATTTTTTTTTTTAATTTTCATGGCTCTGCGTTATAAACTTCTGTGAAGCACTTGGGGGTTCAAAGTCCTCACCACACATCTAGATTAGTTCCTTTGGGGATCTAGTTTCCAAAATGGTGTCATTTCTGGGGGATCTCCAATGTTTAAGCACACAGGGGCTCTCCAAACGTGACATGGTGTCCGCTAATGATTGGAGCTAATTTTCCATTTAAAAAGCCAAATGGCGTGCCATCCCTTCCGAGCCCTGCCGTGCGCCGAAACAGTGGTTTACCCCCACATATGGGGTATCAGCGTACTCAGGACAAACTGGACAACAATATTTGGGGTCCAATTTCTCTCATTATCCTTGGCAAAATAGGAAATTCCAGGCTAAAAAATCATTTTTGAGGAAAGAAAAATTATTTTTTATTTTCATGGCTCTGCGTTATAAACTTCTGTGAAGCACCTGGGGGTTTAAAGTGCTCAATATGCATCTAGATAAGTTCCTTGGGGGGTCTAGTTTCCAAAATGGGGTCACTTGTGGGGGAGCTCCAATGTTTAGGCACACAGGGGCTCTCCAAACGCGACATGGTGTCCGCTAACAATTGGAGCTAATTTTCCATTCAAAAAGTCAAATGGCGCGCCTTCCCTTCCGAGCCCTGCCGTGTGCCCAAACAGTGGTTTACCCCCACATATGAGGTATCGGCGTACTCGGGAGAAATTGCCCAACAAATTTTATGATCCATTTTATCCTACTGCCCATGTAAAAATGAAAAAATTGAGGCGAAAAGAATTTTTTTGTGAAAAAAAAGTACTTTTTCATTTTTACGGATCAATTTGTGAAGCACCTGGGGGTTCAAAGTGCTCACTATGCATCTAGATAAGTTCCTTGGGGCGTCTAGTTTCCAAAATGGGGTCACTTGTGGGGAAGCTCCAATTTTTAGGCACACGGGGGCTCTCCAAACGTGACATGGTGTCCGCTAAAGAGTGGAGCCAATTTTTGATTCAAAAAGTCAAATGGCGCTCCTTCCCTTCCAAGCCCTGCCGTGCGCCCAAATAGTGGTTTACCCCCACATATGAGGTATCAGCGTACTCAGGACAAATTGGACAACAACTTTCGTGGTTCAGTTTCTCCTTTTACCATTGGGAAAATAAAAAAATTGTTGCTAAAAGATAATTTTTGTGACTAAAAAGTTAAATGTTCATTTTTTCCTTCCATGTTGCTTCTGCTGCTGTGAAGCACCTGAAGGGTTAATAAACTTCTTGAATGTGGTTTTGAGTACCTTGAGGGGTGCAGTTTTTAGAATGGTGTCACTTTTGGGTATTTTCAGCCATATAGACCCCTCAAACTGACTTCAAATGTGAGGTGGTCCCTAAAAAAAATGGTTTTGTAAATTTCGTTGTAAAAATGACAAATCGCTGGTCAAATTTTAACCCTTATAACTTCCTAACAAAAAAAAATTTTGTTTCCAAAATTGTGCTGATGTAAAGTAAACATGTGGGAAATGTTATTTATTAACTATTTTGTGTCACATATCTCTCTGGTTTAACAGAATAAAAATTCAAAATGTGAAAATTGCGAAATTTTCAAAATTTTCGCCAAATTTCCGTTTTTATCACAAATAAACGCAGAATTTATTGACCTAAATTTACCACTAACATGAAGCCCAATCTGTCACGAAAAAACAATCTCAGAACCGCTAGGATCCGTTGAAGCGTTCCTGAGTTATTACCTCATAAAGGGACACTGGTCAGAATTGCAAAAAACGGCAAGGTCTTTAAGGTCAAAATAGGCTGGGTCATGAAGGGGTTAAGGAACGTATATTTCCAAAATGTTAATGTGCCAACTCAGGAAAACATGTGTATTCATTATTAAACTTGGAGACTCTCATTTTTATGAGGGAACTTTTAGAATCACTAGAAATAAGATATTCTCTGTACTTGAAGGGGTTGTCCCCTTTTGGTTAGGTTTATAAACAAACAACATACCGCGTTGTACTCGTGTTCCTCGGGTTCACTGGTGAGTCTCCTCCACTATTCCTTTGGCTGCAGCGTTGTCCTCTTTATGACAGTGCGGCAGCCAATCACTGATCTCAGCGGCTCCGCCACCATAGACGGAACGTCCCACTTAGAGCCACTGACCTCAATAATTGGCTGTGGCATTGTTGACGTGACATTAACTATGCAGCCAATACAATACCAGAAACCGGGAGTTCATCAGAGACTCACCAGGGGACAATGGAGGGGTGAGTACCACGAAGTTTGTTTCTTTTATACAAAACTGCACCCCGTTCCTAAAAATTAACTGAAAGGAGAGAAACCCTTTAAAATTTGAGCAGAATTTGCAGTTTTATCGCACTGGATTTATAACAAGTTCAGACTATCAGGATAAAATATATATGTAAGTTTTATCAGCATGTTTTGCTTTAGAGTTTTTAAGGTTTTAATAGATTTTTCATGACCTATATTTCTGGGAAGGATTCATTGTAAATCAAATATCTATGGGAATTACTTGAATTTCCCAAAAATATCCTCCGGCTATGAGAAACAAGGGTCTCACAGATTGGATTTGAACCTGTGTGATCCTTTTGTTTTCCCCATTGTGCGCCGCATTGCTTAATGAAAAAGTGAAATAGGAAAACAGTTTATTCAATAGTGAGACTTTTTAGGTCAGTTCATTTTTAGTTGTCTTTTTAGTATAATCCCTGCCACTCATAATTAAAGGGATGACCAGAGATTGCTTACTGATAACTAGAGTTGAGCAAATTTTTCAAAATTCGGCTCCAATTATGATTGGCGGTAAATATTCGCCGAACGCACCCGAGCGTCATTGTAGTGAATGGGAGTAGAAATTAATGCATATGCTTGGACCCGATCATCAAACATAAATTTGGCACAAATAGGGCACTAATATGGTACGAATATGGCAAATTCAGATTCGGCGACCGATTCCGAACATGTTCGCTCAACTCTACTGATAACTCACTCCGAGGAAGGGTCTTCAATATTAAAAGCTGTGAAACTCCTTTAAGTTTTTGCTTAGCTGAATTATGTGCCAAGTTGAAAAGTCTGTATGTCATTAGCATCAATATACTTGATTGCTGTGTGCCATCTCATTTCAGCCTTAACCCACAAAGATGTGGTAACAAAAGCCAATGACTGGCATGTGGGTAACAAATGAAAGGTTAAAAGAGCTATGAAAGTCAGCTGCTCTTAGCGATTTCTGGATGAAAAGCTTTTTTTCTCTTTTACCTTTTTTATAGGGTTACAGGATGTGTGCCAGTCAGAGAAGAGGAGTCACGCTCACTTTTGACAATAAATATAACATTGTCTTGTTACTCTGTTAATAGCTTAACTTCCCTTCATGGCTAATAGTCAGACATTTAACTTGTGTTTTACAATTGTATGAATCGGGGTCAAGCAGACAAAGCCAAATAAACATTCCCTACCAGATGACCTTCATGTCACAGACACATGAAAGTTTGCTTGCTTACTTCTCTTTGGAGCATTGCTTTCTACAGCCCAAAGTTTTTCCTTAGCTATTGTTAGCTAATGTGATGTAGAGGCAGAGAAGCTGATTCCAGCAATGTGTCATCCACTGGGTTTCTTGCTGTAGTTTTTATAAATCCATTATTTTATCAGCAGGAGAGTATTACTAGATGACTACTTGGCCTGCTGTCAGATAGTCCAACTACGCCTCCTTCTCTGATTTGCAGTTTTCTGCCTATGCACAGTATACACATCAGTGGTGTGGGCGGGTTTATACAGAGCTCAAAATTCTGAGAACTGGTAGATCTGCAGCATAAAAATTTATTTGAATCAAAACTGCGGCACCCAGTAATGTAAGCGACACATTGCTGGAATCAGGGTGTCTGCCCTTACATAACATTGCTCTCAGATGGGGTAGCAATAACTTTGTGACATATTCCCTTTAAACTTTTGTAATGTATTCTATATCTGTTCTACTATAAGCAAAACATCCCCCATTCTAAATCCCCCGTATACACATCCTACGTAATTACAAAAAAACTCTCAGAATAGTCTTCGTTATTGACGTCAGTTAGGAAAGGTTAATTAACTAGGCATGGTCCCTTTGGACTTGATTCTCTGCTCTATTCACCGTCACACATATCCACACACAAGAGATTATTTGGAAACAATAATGCTACTGAAATATTTTGGTGACTATCAGAGGCATAGCTAGTGGTTCAGCTCAGGGGGGCAAAACATCTGAGTGGGCCCAAACCAGGAGCCCACTAATTGTGAAAACAAGGAAACCTCAACAGATGCCACTGAAAAGAAATCTCGCCCATATAGTGGTGGATACCAGGCCTGCAGAGCATACGAGTGATTACAGCACAGTTACAGATAGTGACTACAGCTGATGTTCGCTCTGATGGAGTCGTTCACTTTTCTTTTGTGTCCTCTAGATGGTAACATTGCCCCCTAGAAAATAATGTCCAGATTTTGCCACTAGAAAGTATTAATGCTCCCTGCGCACCTTTGACGGTCACAATACCCTGATTGCCCCATAGCAATAATGCTTCTTAAGTGCCCACTAAACATATAATAATGTCCCCTGAGACTCCCCATGTACAGCCCCTTGTTATACAGTATGATGGGCCCACAAGTCCCCATACACAGTATACTAGGCCAACAGCTCCCCTATACATAGTATGATTGACCCACAGCTCCCTTATACACAGTATGATGAGCCCCAAGCTCCCCTTATATACAGTATAATGTCCCCACAACTCCCCTTTACATACTATCATGGGCTCACAGGTCCATTATTTAAAATATGATGTTCCCACAGCCCTCTTATATACATTATGATGGGCCCACAGCTCCCCTATGTACAATATGAAGGGCCCATAGCTTCTCTATATACAATATGATGGGCCCACAGAGCCCGTATACACAATATAATGCCCCCCAGCTTCCTTGTTCACAATATGATGGCCCACAGCTCCCCTATACACAGATTGATGGAGCCAAAGCTCCCCTATACATAGTATACATAGTATAGTTTGGGCCAACAGTATGCCCCCAAACAAGATAATAGCCCCAGCATTAGCCACCAAACTATTTAATTGCCCCATATTAACACCCAAACTGTATAATGGCCCCCACATTGACCTCCATGCTGTATAACGACCCCTACATTTTATGAGGGCCCCCACACCCTCGTTTGGGATCCCACACACTACTTCAGGGTCTCCTATTGTTTATGATGGCCGCGCAGTCAGACCACAAGGTTTATAAAAAAAAAAAATACGTTGTATACTCACCTAATCCAGAATCCTGATGAATCCATATGCGAGGCTCGGACAGACCAATGAGCTGATATCATAGCACCTACGTATAGATAGAACATCAGAGTGTGCCTCTGCCTCTGTCTCACCAATGGAGAGCGGTAGTGTTGGGGGGTCGTGTCTCATTGCACTACTGCACAGCATGCCGATGTAGTTAAGGGCAGAGGTAGCTCTGGGTGGGCCTCTCTGGGGGCAGGGTTGTGGGTGACCACACCCTCTGCACCCCGGTAGCTATGCTACTGATGCCCATAAAAATGGGCAATAATAGAACAATAATAGAAGTCAGTGTTTCAAGCTACTCTTCATATTCTTATTCATCTATCACCAGTCCCTTATAATACTATTTGTGCAGATAAAATCCCAAACAGATTACAGCAGCAGACAAATAAAAGATAAATCTCATCTACACGCTGCTGACATTTCCTGTGCAGAAAAATAAAGTACGCTCATTGTGTTACAAAAATGCAAATTTACTACTTTCAGTGCAGCAGGCAGGGGCATAAGTATAGTGGCTGCAGTGGTCGCAGTTACATATGGGTCCTCAAAGGGAATCTGTCACCCCAAACATCGTATATGAGCTAAGGCCACCGGCATCATGGGGTGAACAACAGCATTCTGTATTGCTGTAGATAAGCCCCCAATGTAACCTGAAAGGTAAGAAAAACAGGTTATATTATACTCACCCAGGGGCGTTCCCGCTGCAGTCCGGGTCCGATGGGCGTCGCGGTCCGGGTCCGGCGCCTCCTATCTTCATACGATGACGTCCTCTTCTTCTCTTCCTGCTGAGGATCCGGTGCAGGCATACTTTGTCTGTCCTGTTGAGGGCAGAGCAAAGTACTGCAGTGCGCAGGCACCGGGCCTCTCTGACCTTTCCCGGCGCCTGCGCATTGCAGTACTTTACGCTGCCCTCAACAGGGCAGACAAAGTACGCCTGTGCCGGAGCTGCGGCAGGAAGAAAAGAAGAGGACGTCATCCTATGAAGATGGGAGGCGCTGGACCTGGACCGCGATGCCCATCGAACCAGACCGCTGCGGGACCGCCCCTGGGTTAGTATAATCTAACGTGTTTTCTTATCTTTCAGGTTACATCGGGGGCTTATATTATAGGGAGACAAAATTATAACTGAAACAAACATAGAAACTGTAAAAACCATCACATCAAGTGCTAAAATTATTTATTTTTCTCCTACTGGAGATAATTCTGATATTTGGTGTTTTTTATGCTAGAGGGGGGTATAAGTCAAGTAATAGGATGTTATTGTGAGTCCAGGAAATAGGAATTCCTATAAATGCAATAAATAGGAAAAAGGAAACGGATATTGTTAGACTACTTCATTTTGATCTGATAGCGAGCTGTGGCTACCACAGTTTATCTGCAATATCTTGATGTTTCCTAAAGACGTGGCTCATCTAAACAGAGCATGATGTGTAGCCCACAATAAATTCAGCCCATCCATCAAAATGGATCTTTGAATTTTCATCATTTGTCTTATACACTAATTATGGGAGCAATCCTGAAAATATGGAAGAGCAGCCATAATGAAAACCCACTCCATGTACTAAAGAACCCACCACTATTCACTGCATGGAATGAGGGGATGAGTTGCCTGGATTTGTGACATCTCAACAACATTTCTCAATGGCAGATTGGGGCGACAATCAGCAGGGCCTATATTCTGTTCATTATACAACAAGATCTCATCTCCCGAGATCTTGGTGCTTAAATCTCATCTGCGCATGCGCCGCCCCCCAGCAGCCATTTTCCCGGAGTCCACCTCATAGTAAACCATGTAAGTGCGGGGGCTCTGGGCTTTCACAAAATGTCAACAGAGCCTCTGCACCACCAAGCCCGGCAGCGGAGCACATCCGAACACCTCCTCATCCAAGTCGGCGGCCTGAAGCATCGCTCCACTCTTGCCTCCTCCAGCAGCCACCACCCCCAGGAAGCAATAAGATGCATGGATTATAAGAAGCACCACCAATTTATTAAAAAAGTTTTTTTTTCCTATTTTTCTCCTCAAAATTTGGAGTGCGTCTTATAATCAGGTGCGTCTTATAATCCGCAAAATACGGTAATTAAGTTTATTGCAGTTCAAAGCCGCTGAACTACGGTAACCTTACTGACGTCACCTCTCGCAGCGTGAGAACGTACAATATACATGGCCTATTAATGTCAGCCCACAGCTGTCTGCTTTGCCTTTGCTGGTTATTTCAAATAGGGGAGACCCCTGAACTGTAAAAGAAGACCCCTGTGCATGAGCAATAACGCTCTGTTCACATTGCAAATGGGGAATGAATTTGATGAATAGAACAGCACAGAGAGTATTTTTGCTGTCAGAAATAAAAACAGAACCCACTCCACAGCAATGACAGACCCTATTTTAACTTAGTAGGGTCTGTCAGGTGCATTAGGGTCTCTTGTATACTGAAGTCAGCACAGCATTCTGGCTTCTGTTATGAATGGAAGTCACAATGCAGACGTGAACAGAGCCTAATTTGCTAAAATTGAGGTGCTAGTGCCTCAGTCCTATTCTGATTTTGCAGGTCTGTAACAATCACCCATTGATAATGAGGTTTTCTACAGTTTCCCTAGTAGACATGAATTCAGTATTTTCATTGTCGTTTTCAGAGGAGGGCATACTGCAGCAGTGACATTACATTATCATGCATGCTGTTAGTCATGCCTTCATAAATGTAAATTATCCTTAAACCCGGAGAATAAAAAGTAGTTCCTGAGGACATATAATGATGACAGAGAATTCCCATTTGCTTTTCATTAAATTTTATAATGATCCATTCGTGGTAACAGTATATTATACTAGTAGGAAGTACCTTAAAGGCAAACCCAGATGTAAGCATCTAATGCTCATTTAGTGGCTTCATATGAGGGGATGAGAACAGGGAACAGCTCTAAATCCACATTTATAAGACTCTTTTCGAGCTATCATAATATTTTTCATTTATTACAAGCCATGACTATTATACTATTAATTTTTGAACAGAACTTGAATTCTAATTCAACAAATTAAATCTAATACCAGTAAGGTTTTATTTAGGGTTCTCTTTTTTGTAATGAATCTGCCGACTGAAATTTTTTTGGTCATCAAATCTACCAGAACTGGAATTGGTACAAATTGAGTCGTATGACCAAGTCTATCAGCAATGTCAGTAATCTGTGGACACTGGATGAGGGCCATGATAAAAGCCTCTTACCTGACGGTATCCATGGCTAATCTTTTCGTTAGCCAGCATGGTTCAACATCACATATGCAGCTCACCGCAATGATAACATTGTACCAGTCTGGCTAATCAAGATGTATGACATCAAGTGTTAGGCACAGGGGTTCTCCCACTGCACGCGGTAGATCCCAAGCCTTGTGTGCCTCTGCGGTCTCCCATTCTGCTCTGGCCACAGTAGGGGCCGCTCAGCAAAGACGTCGGTCTCTGCGTCTTGCTAAGACTCGGGCTGTACGCTTGGTTACTGCAGGCCTTCCAACCAAAGATATGGTAATCATCAATAAGCAGTGGCAAACAGATGCTCCAGAGGCTAAGTCCAGAAATCACTCTACTGAGCATGCTCGTGAGGTGGCCACTTCTCATTGGTGGTCGGTCGACAGCTGCTCGGGTGATGTGGCAGTTCCAGATTGGTCCTCGAGCAAGGTCCTGTCTGACTGGACTTAAGCAGAACGTATAAAATAGTCTCTGGAGCACATGCCGGCGTGCTAAGATCATTTATATCATATGTGTGTGGAATATAACGGTAGTGTGAACTTGTCTGCATGTGCTCAGGGTAGGCGTATAGCCTTTAGAATTCCGGAACCTCCGGAGAGGAGTTTGGGTGAGTTCAGGGCAGGCGTATAGCCTTTAGAATTCCAGCACCTCCGGAGAGGAGTTTGTGTGTCTGCATATGCTGTGATTGTGTCCACTGCCTATTCCCTTGTCCCTGTGGGGGTTGCGTTCACCTGTGAAGTAACAGGGGATTTTACATAGTGTTATTTTCATTAGCGTGGCATCTAGCTGAGCCATACTGTCTAGGGACAGCAGTATCTCAGTTAGTACCCCTCTGTGAACCTAACAGAGTTGGGTAATTAGCTTCTATTCACACAGGGTGACATTTAACTCCATGTGTTTTCGAGATCACTTGCCGCATGCTTCCACCATTGTTTTCTAGCTGCAGTTTTCCATCTCTGCACGGTGAGCCCCGGGATGCGATCACACTTCATCATAATTTCTATTTAGTGCAAGATGTCAACCCTAACATCACGTACAGTGGTTTGCGAAAGTATTTCTCCCCCCCGACTTATTACCTATTTTGTTACATTGCAATCTGTGTTTAAATATTTTTGTAACCCAATTTGAATGTGATGCATAAGAACTAAATAGCCTAATTTTGTGAAGTCAGAAAAATATAGATATAAATTAAATTTATGGGATCAAATAACTAAAAATTGTCATGTGCATATGCATTCACCACTTTTGAGATGAAGCCCTTAAAAATTTCTGAGGCAAGCAATTACTTCATAAATCACATGCTTAGTGGAAGGAAGTCTACCTGTGTGCAATCTAAAGGTACCGTCACATTTAGCGACGCTGCAGCGATATAGACAACGATGCCGATCACTGCAGCATCGCTTTTAGGTCATTGTGTGGTCACTGGAGAGCTGTCACACAGATGGCTCTCCAGCGACCAACGATGCCGAAGTCCCTGGGTAACCAGGGTAAACATCGGGTTACTAAGCGCAGGGCTGCACTTAGTAACCCGATGTTTACCCTGGTTACCATTGTAAAAGTAAAAAAAAAAAAACAGTACATACTTACATTCCAGTGTCTGTCACGTCCCCCGGCGTCAGATTCCCTGCACTGTGTCAGCGCCGGCCGGCCGTAAAGCAGAGCACAGTGGTGATGTCACCGCTGTGCTCTGCTTTACGGCCGGCCGGCGCTGACAGTCAGTGAAGGGAAGCTGACGCCGGGGGACGCGACAGACACCGGAATGTGAGTATGTACTGTTTGGTTTTTTTAACTTTTACAATGGTAACCAGGGTAAACATCGGGTTACTAAGCGCCGTCCTGCGCTTAGTAACCCGATATTTACCCTGGTTACCAGTGAACACATTGCTGGATCAGCGTCACACACGCCGATCCAGCGATAACAGCGGGTGATCAGCGACCAAAAAAGGTCCTGATCATTCCCAGCGACCAACGATCTCCCAGCAGGGGCCTGATCGTTGGTCGCTGTCACGCATAACGATTTCGTTAACGATATGGTTGCTACGTCACAAAAGCAACGATATCATTAACGAAATCGTTATGTGTGAAGGTACCTTTAGTGTCACATGTCTGTCAGTGTATACAAACATTTTCTGAAAGGCCACAGAGGCTGCAACACCATTAAGCAAGAGGCACCACTTACCAAACAACACCATGAAGATCATAGAGATCTCCAAGTCAGGGACAAAGTTGTTGAGAAGTACAAGACAATGTTGGGTTATAAAAATCAATCCCAATCTCTGATGATCCCCCTGGGCACCATAAAATCGATTCATCAAAGGGAAAGAACATGGTACCAAAACAAACCTGCCAACAGAGGGACGCCCACCAAAACTCTCAGCCCGGGCAAGGATGGCAGTAATCAGGGACGTAGAACACATACCAAAAGTCACCCTGAAGCAGCTGCAGAGTTCCCAAGCAAAGACTGGAGTATCAGTCTATAGTAACACTACTACCACAATGAGCTGTACACTCCAAAGAGGTGGCCTTTATGGAAGAGTGGGGAGAACAAAGCCTTTACTTACACACAAAAATTGTAATGCTCGTTTTGAGCTTGCCAAACGACATGTGGGAGACTCCTCAAAAGTATGGAGGAAGGTGCTGTGGTCAGATGAGACTACAAATGAACTTTTTGGCCACCAAGGAAAACGCTATGCCTGGCACAAAACCAACACAGCTCATAACCCCCAAGAACACCACAGTGAAACATGGTGGTGGAGGTAGTATCATGCCCAGGAGAAGTTTTTAAACTGCAGGGACAGGAAAAATGGTCCGAGTCATGTAGAAAATGGACAGTGCAAAATACAGGGATATTCTTGAGCAAAAGCTGCTTCAGTCTGTCAGTAATTTGAGACTGTGACAGAGGCTTATCCACTTATCGACTTGCAGCTCTAATTGCTTGAAAAGGAGGCTCTACAAAGTACTGACTTTAGGGGGGTGAATAGCTATGAACACTGAAGTTTTCAGCTATGTTGTCCTAATTGTTGTCTGACTCATAATAAAAAGAAAACAAAAAGTTCACAGTTGTAGGCATGTTCTTTACATGAACTGATGCAAACCCTAAAAAAAGTGACATTCCAGATTGTGAGTTATCAAAACATGACAAAATGCCAAGAGGATGAATACTTTTACAAGCCTCTGTAGGAGGCAGATCTCAGGGCTTCTATCCAGGTGCTACAGATTATTGGGTAATGGGCTGGTTCGTGTGAATCAATTTGCACCAACGCTAATCACCAACTCTAAGTATGCTTATTTCCGTTTCTGTTTATGGGATGAGTTGATTTTTAGGCAAGCATGAAAATCACTGTTCTTGGCAGCACATCATCGTGTGTAAATAATCGTTATGTGCACATCGAAAGTACGGTAGGCCACTCTAGACAGGCTGGTAAATGCCCGCTGATCATTTTGCATGTAGCTGATCTGTGGATGTTTACTGGCCCTGGTAGGCCCGTCTTACTGAACCATTAAGGCCCCCATATATGTTAGACTACTGACGGATTCGCCCGACGGTCTAAAGCATATTGGAAAGCCAGCTGACTGATGGTTGGCAGAGATGTTGATCATGCATGTCTAATTTCAGACTGCCGATGGCAATGTTCTTCTGGGGATATACCACAAGGCAACATGTCAGTCTGCGCTTTCTTATAGAGAAGACATGAGTACTCAGCCAAGAGAGCACTCCTGTGTATGGGAGAGTCGGCTGAGACAGCTGTTGGCCAAACGATGGGCTAAACCAACTTTGGCCTGCCAGTCACCCAATGTGTATGGCCAACTTTAGAGATCAATATACAGTATATATACAGTATACAGCTTTATCCTCAACCTAGATATGACAATAGACAGTGACTGTTTGTTCCCTCCTGGTTCATTGGATCCTCTGTAATTACTGTCATCAGTACACTTGTACATGACCACACGCTTACATTTTGCAAAACTGTTGCTTTTCTTATACATGGGGCCATGGCCAATTAAGCTCTCAAAAGTCACATTTGGCTCTGCATTGTAAGCAGTAATTGTTTGGTAAACTATTACTTACAAGGCTATATAGAGAAGCAATGGCAAATCAAACAACACTGCTGTGAAAGGGAACCTTGGATTTGGTTGTTTATCTTAATTTGTTTACTCTTTCATTCATTGATGGATTATTTATTTATTCATTCATCCAATAATTAATTCATGTAGATAAAAAAATGAAAATAATAAGCCAGTAACCTTCAACCCTATTCAGTGTTTATTTGACTGACCAAGAGATCTCCGTCAGTCCCATAAATCTGAATGAAGTCTTGAACCACCATGCTCCCCCACTCAACAAAGTGAGCAAGAATGGAGAATCAGGATGCTGTTCATCTAATCAGGCATTTATCATCCGTTCTGTGGATAGTTATCAGCTATTCTGTGTTCATTAACGCTTGCTAAGACATTTTCTACAAATTATGGTGTTATGAACACAGTACAGCCAGGGAGATAGCACAATCCTAAATCCTATCAGAGATGTGATGAGAACATAAAGTGCCATTTTAAGGTGTCTTCATATGGGACTTGACTATGGAGGTTTGTTCCCTTCTTTCCAGGGCATGATTATTTCTTATTGAATTGTGTATGAAATACAAATTATACTGACTTATACTACAGGCCATGTAGGTGCTAAATAGTTGTCATATTGCAATTCTGCAAAAATGGTAATTTATACTGTATACTACAGTGCAATGACTTTGCGCGCATGCGGTCCTTTAGGTTTTCTCAATGAGAGTTCATTCCTGTAGAAGCTGCTCACCTTAGACCAGATATTATGAAAATGGCCACATGTGGTACTCATACATATATGTGTGACCCCATGCCTCATTGGTGAGCACTTTTGTTAATGACCTTTCTAGAGGTAATTACAAGCAAAGCATTTAGGGTTAGGCTCCGCTATCAGCTGTGGAACCACAGGATAACAACTTCTTCTTTAGAACTTTAAGGAAGTTGTGTTTTTCAGATCAACTCTGTTTCCTGCACAGAACATCCCACCAAGGCATGTAATGTAGCAGATGTGATAAAATTCCCATCCCCCACGTTCTTTCCAAAACATACACATCCTTCTTGGTGTTCACATGCACTACAACAAGCTTCCTTGAGTCTCATTTGATTGTGAGATTAAATAATGCATGGAATTGTTTAGATGACATAAAAAAGCAAGAACAATTCTATCAGTCTCCAAGCCATTGAGCCTGCAGCTTATATTCATGCCAACTAATAACACAAATAATAATGTAACATTCCTTTTCTAGGAATTTGAGTAATAGCACAAATAGCATTTATTACAGTATTGCCCAATACTAGAATTAGATCCAACATTAAAAAGTAGATTGGCCAAGCTACTAATTGTATGATACACAGTATATGATGCGAATACTGCACACTATACTTCCCTAATAGTAAGAGTGAAGAACATGCTTCAAATTCAGCGATCTTTGGGGTTACAATAAAATAAAAATTAAAGAAAAATCATGAAAAATACAGTACTGATATATACACTCCATTCTAGTTAAGTTCAAATTACTAATACTAACCTACAAAGCCATCCATAACCTTTCTCCTCCATATATCTCTGAACTAATCTCCCGATATCTTCCCTCACGTAATCTCCGGTCCTCCCAAGACCTCCTCCTCTCCTCCACGGTTATTCGCTCCTCATCCAACCGCCTCCAAGACCTCTCCCGAATATCCCCCATCCTCTGGAATTCTTTGCCCCAACACATCCAAATATCAACCACATTTGGATCCTTCAGATGAAACCTGAAAACCCACCTCTTCAGGAAAGCCTACAGCCTGCACTGACCCCGCTGCCTCCTCACCACTACCGAAGCTACCGCCTCACCAACACTGGAGCTCCTGCAACCCTCAACCTATTGTCTCCATCCCCACCAACCTGTAGAATGTAAGCCCGCAAGGGCAGGGTCCTCGCCCCTCTGTATCAGTCTGTCATTGTTAGTTTGATATCTGTACTTTGTATGTAACCCCTCCTAATGTACAGCACCATGGAATCAATGGTGCTCTATAAATATATAACAATATTAATAATAATAGTCACAGCTCTTTGTGGACAGCTAGTGGGTAACAACAGCTCCTGGATGATGCTCTTTGCATGGTATCTGTCTACCACCATCTTAGGAGGTATCTAGGGTCTCCCATCCTGTATGTATGAACTATTTGTCAAGCACTAGTTGCACTTACACAGGTCATCAAGAAACAGGATATATGTTATTTTTACCCCTACTTACAAAATTAAGGAGTATTCCTTTAAGACTTGCAATATATTTGTCCATTAAAGGGGTTGTCCGGGACTTTGACATTGATGGCCTATCCTTAGGAGCTATGGAGCTACACATCACAGCTCTGTCGACTGTATAGTGGCCACAAGCAAGTACTACACATCCACTCCCTATTCAAATCAATAGGTGTTGAACGTGCAGTACCCGGTCACGACCACTATTTCGTTGATGGAGCTGTGCAGCTCTGTACCTGAGCAGTTCTGGCCAATACCAGAAACAGCTGATCGGCGGGGATGCCTGGTGCACACATTCACCAATCAGACATTAATGACCTATCTTTGGAGGATAGACCACCAGTGTTAATGTCCCAGAAAACCCCTTTAAGCCTAAATGTAAAGAGCCTATTCAAAAACCTTGGAAAACTAAACAACATGCAAATTAAACTCAGAATAGTTTATCTACCGTCACATATTACTTTGGCATGTGCATCAAAACTAAATTTAGATACTTCAGCCTTTGAGTAACGGGTTGTCACACTGGCTGCTACTGAGAAGTATGGAATCCATAGAAAATGTAGTTCATAAGTTCATGATATGTTACGGTACAGTGATTACATAACATTACAGTGTTCGGCTGGACAAATAAACATGAATTATGTTATACAGATAATTTCAAGGGTAAAAATGCAAAGGGTAAACTATAATTCCCAATTCCCAGTACATTGACCTTTGAGTCGTGGACCGTGTTAAAAGTGTTTTTTTTGCTCTGTAGAGCCACAATGGTAAGAAATAATTGGCCATTCGTCCCAATAACTGAGATAGAATGGTAATTACTATATGCTTAGTCATTAACCTAGCTAAACCAGTTAATTCTAGGGATCTTCTGTGATCAACTAATCTTCAAGGGATAGCTTAAATCACTGGTGCACAACAAGTGGTCTTGGGGCCATATGCCACATTTAGACTAGTTGTGCATAGCACTGTTGGGACGGCTAATTATGAATGTTGTGCTGTGTGGTCATTTGTGCACCAGCCACATATGTCATAATGGGTCCTGTCTCCTGACTACTTTAGCACAGAAAGGAGTAGATGAGGTGAAGAATTGGCCATGCCTGACTGCAGTCATATTCATTGTAGTCTATGGGAGAAAGGAAACACTCAGCATCTGACATATATTATAGTGTAGAGAACTGATTGCATGGTCACCTCGTTCTGAACTACAAACCTTTGAGAAGGGTGCCTCTACCGTCCTGATAGGCGGTATCCCTAAAAATGGAACCAGGACCTATTAGGAAACACTTTCAATCTGCAATAAATGTCTCAGAAGGTAATACTGCAGCCATGGAGTTGCTTTGATTTGACAATATGGCCCTCAGGATCAAAAAACGTTTGACACTCCTCACTTAAAAAGTGATTGTCCAAAATGTAAAACCATGTCTGCACAAAACTATAATTTTTTTCTGCGATAGTGAATATCCAGAAAAAGGTCTTATATTTCACTTGAATTAAAGAGAGTATCCACTACTAGAACAACCTCATCTTAATCCGCATGTTTGTCCCCAGTGAATTAATAAGGCTTATGCCGTTCCAGTGGTGTCGTCACTGTCTCTTTCAAAGCTCTCATAACATTTTATGTCACATGAGCCATTTACTCTCTCCGCCTTTGGACAAATCACTTACAACTGGATGGGAAGTGAGAGCAGCCGTGCTCACTTCCTCTAGATGTAAGTGATTTGACCAAAGGCGGGGAGAGTGAGATTTGTCCAAAGGCGGGGAGAGTGAGATTTGTCCAAAGGCGGGAGAGTGAGATTTGTCCAAAGGCGGGGAGAGTGAGATTTGTCCAAAGGCGGGGAGAGTGAGATTTGTCCAAAGGCGGGGAGAGAGAGATTTGTCCAAAGGCGAGGAGAGTGAGATTTGTTCAAAGGCGGGGAGAGTGAAGAGGTCACTGATTTACCGCAGGGCTCGTGTGACGTAACACTGTTTTGTGAGCTCCAGGAGAGACAGTGTTGACACCGTTGGAGCGGCGCCGGCACAGGATGTTAGCATAAATAAGTGTTGTTATTTTATTATGGACAAAATACGGATTGAGAAGGGGTTGTCCAAGTAGTGGACAACCCCTTTAAGCACTGAAATATAGCCAGATCATTTATTACATGTTGATCAGATGACAAAAACTGTTATACTTCCCCAGGAAACAAAGAAACATGGCAACATGTAACATCATTGACAGACGTCCTTGACACACGTCACTCACCCACATCCATTATTTCACAGATCCCTTTAACATTATCTCCAATTTTGCATTTGAAAATTGTCCCAGGGTTGCGGATATCTGCGCGTGTGGTCAGATTGGATTTTGGAGCTCCAACAATAATCCTAGAGTAAAATAAATAAGCAAAAACAATTACATTAAGAAAATAAAAATAAAAATAAAAAAATAAACCTGGCATTTATCACAAAGGCAGAAATATTTGACCTTTGAAAAAAGAGTAGAATATGCAGATTACTCACAGATTATGCAGATAGCAACCAGATTCACATTCTTGACTATGATGTAATGCAGGGGTTGCTGCAACAAGCTACACGATGGCAAACATTTGCAAAAATTCACGTGAACACTCACCACTTATTATCTTCATAGCTGTGGAAAATCACAGAATAACCAAAGAGCGATCCATCTGGTCCTTTAAAAACCAAGGGGTTCTCCTCATCTATATTGTAAGTTCCAGCAGGGATAGCAGTGAGAACACAGATCAGTGTAAGACTCCAGATGTTGGACAGTTTGCAAAGTTTGTAGCCTTCTCCTCTCTTCATGATCATTTTAGAAGTTTTGCTGCTTTCCCCAAAGTGATGTCTTCATAGCAATGGAATGACACTTTGTGTGTACTGGAGCCTTGTGATTGCAGGGTAACTGTCTGTATCCAGCATCCAGCAGCCCATGTTGTATTTCAAGTGAAGAAAACTTTTTTTTAAGTAACCGCCCTTCACTCCTGCTTCTTCCTCCTCCTCCTCCTCCTCTTTTTAAGTTTTCGGCTCCAAGAACAGAGACTGCATATTAGAAACCAGTCTTGGACGTGTGTTCTCTCCAGTAATTACAGCTTGTCTGTGACACGGATAATAGATGACTACAACCCATTATTTCCAGTTCACTACTGCAGATCCTTAGTCTTCTTTATTTAAACAAGTAACGACACTGAGGCTAAGAGCGTATAACGAAAACATTGTCCGTTTTCATGGTGGTTTGTCTTCAATCTTCATGGCATCCGTTTTATACATCAGCAGTTATTAATATTTGCAAAGACCAAATACCGTTTCCCGTGTCAAAGAATTGCAACATATCGGTAAATTCAGACACCATACGGTTGATCCATATGGAACCTGATTTTTTTTTTGCGCACCCAAAGACTAGAAAAAGGGCATCTCATCCAAGATATTGAAGAAGAATATAGTGCATACTGCCATTTTTCTCATATGCGGATTTGGTACCTGGAAATAAAACACTCATCTGAACAGTCGAATTGAATAACAGTGGTTCTAGTGCTGTCCGTGTGATATCAGTCTCTTTTCACGGAGGGCATTTGGACTGTAAAGTGAACATGGCCTAAGAGTGTGTTCTTGCTCATGTAGTTAGAGGATCAATGGTTTTTACAAAGATTTCTCATATAACTGCACACTACAGCACCGATTCATCAAGACCGGCGTTCTTAACGTTGGTCTTGATGAGGGGACGTCCTTAAGTCAGAAACACCCGATTAATGAAAAGTGGCGCCTGCATTCGTGCGCCTTGCCCCAAATCTAACAGCTTACTATGAATTAGATAAGCTGTGGCATCATGCCCCCATTCCAACCAGGGTCTTCACCATCACACATTTTGACGAAGCTGGGCGAAACTAGGGTGAAAGCAAAAAAGTTGATATACACTTGGCAACTTATTGAAATCTCGGTATACTATATGTATGTTTCAGAAGGGAGATTCCAAAGAAAGAAAGAGAGTAGTGCATTGGGCACATTTTTTCCATATGCCTTTAAATTTTTAAGGGACATGTCTATCACTGGAATCACAAATAGAACGTGACACCCTTTGGCTCATGAACATAAATACGGACCACCCACCAGACCTCCATAAAAAATACAGAACAAACACCAGGTATTCCAATACAGACCTCCATTTTAAACCAACCCTTCCCTTGACAGATGTCAGGTGCTAGTTATCACACAGTATAAACAGAATATTTATTTGTAGGGGGAGAGCTTTGTACCTGCTGCCTCATTTACTGGTGTGGAAACAGGGAGGTTCTACTGGTTTCTCTAATCGGTGTATGCACCACCTTTGCAACTCTTCCACTTCTGGACGTGAGGAGGAAGCCTTACCTGGACGCTAGGTGAAAAACAGCAGGGAGCACATTAAGGCTACTTTCACACTTGCATCGGTACGGGCCCGTCGCTATGCGTCGGGCCGACGTACCGACGCACGTTGTGAAAGCAATGCACAACAGAGGCAGCGGATGCAGTTTTTCAACGCATCCGCTGCCCCATTGTAATGCCCTGGGATGAAGGGGCGGAGTTTCAGCTGTGCATGCGCGGTCGAAAATGGCGGACGTAACGCACAAAAAAAGTTACATGTAACTTTTTTGTGCCGACTGTCCGCCAAAACATGACGCATCCGTCGCACGATGGATGTGACGTGTGGCCATACGTCGCAATGTGTCGCTAATGCAAGTCTATGGAGAAAAAACGCAACTTTGCAGGCTGCGTTTTTTCCCCAAAACGACGCATTGCGACGTACATCACATAACGCAAGTGTGAAAGTAGCCTAAGATAACCTGATGGGGAGCTGCCATACATATAACTATGGCCTCAGACTAGATGTTAGGCTACCACGCAGTAACAAGGAGGCCTGAGAAGGTACCAGGTATTCCTGAGATTTGCTAGTCTGGAGATCTCCACTTTTTTTAAACTCTCCAAGACATTTAGGGAAAGTTGGCTATAGCCAGTATGATGTATACACTGAGGCCATCTACACTCAGGGAATCTGTCAGCAGGTTTTTGCTATGTAATCTGTGGACAGCATGAGATAGAGGCTGAAGTACAGATTTCAGTGATAAAAATAAGATAAAAATATGTCAGCATTACTACTGCCAGTCTGTGGCCTTTAGTGCCAACGTTGAAAGTAGCAATCTTAGCAATTTTGCGCCATGACTTAGGGTATAAAGTCAAACCAGTATCTTAATTTGCCTACAGATGTTTTAGAGTTTTTCCCTCAAAACAGCAAAATGCAAATGGAGATTCTAGTTTTGCTTTATGAGAAGCATGGATATCCAGCATGGCCTCCATCGTCATTAGGTTTGCTCCCAAGGGTGCTCAGTCCTTATGTAGTATATAGTGTTAACAATGCAAATGCTTGATTTCAATGGCGTTTCCAATACGACAGGTCCGAATCGCTGCATCCCCGAGTTTGATCCCATTATCGAATTGTACTCGGGCATACAAGTCAAAGACTTTGTGGAAACCATCAGACTGCACTTGGGTGATATCTGAGTGCAGTCCGATTTTGACGGACCGACATATTGGAGACGATGGAGAAATGTTTTTCTCCATCTGCTCCTCATCCAAGAAAATCGGATCACACTCTGATGAAATGCTGAGCAAACTGTGAACAAACTCTGATCAGACTGTGGTCAGAGTGTGATTTGCATAATGAGCCCAAATCTCTTAAATGAGAGAATATTCACTCGTGTGCACCTAGCCTAAGGGCTCACTCACATGAATGTATACATCGGACGAGTGCAATCCCATGCTTTATCGGACCACGGACTCAAACAATGGAGAATATGGAGAAATTAAATTCTCCATCTTCTCTGCACGTGTCTCTATGTTCTCATTCTAAAGAATCTGATCACATGAAGCTGAGGCTCTAGTCAAACTGGTAGGAGTTTGAGCAGAGTGTCATTAACATTATCGATCGAATTCTCTCGCAGAGAGAATATTTGATCAAAGGAATTAGAGGAAAGCGTTCCAGCTCCTTAAAATAATAGTCTTTATTAATCCAGATTAAAACTTAGTGATTAGCAATAAAAAAAATGTCAACGCGTTTCGATCTTAAACAGATTTTTTTCTGTTTAGGATTGAAAAGCGTAGCTAAATCTCCTTTCTGCTTTGCATGCGCCCACTTAATACAAGGATTTTTTATGGCTAATCACTAAGTTTTAGTAACATAGTAACATAGTAACATAGTTAGTAAGGCCGAAAAAAGACATTTGTCCATCCAGTTCAGCCTATATTCCATCATAATAAATACCCAGATCTACGTCCTTCTACAGAACCTAATAATTGTATGATACAATATTGTTCTGCTCCAGGAAGACATCCAGGCCTCTCTTGAACCCCTCGACTGAGTTCGCCATCACCACCTCCTCAGGCAAGCAATTCCAGATTCTCACTGCCCTAACAGTAAAGAATCCTCTTCTATGTTGGTGGAAAAACCTTCTCTCCTCCAGACGCAAAGAATGCCCCCTTGTGCCCGTCACCTTCCTTGGTATAAACAGATCCTCAGCGAGATATTTGTATTGTCCCCTTATATACTTATACATGGTTATTAGATCGCCCCTCAGTCGTCTTTTTTCTAGACTAAATAATCCTAATTTCGCTAATCTATCTGGGTATTGTAGTTCTCCCATCCCCTTTATTAATTTTGTTGCCCTCCTTTGTACTCTCTCTAGTTCCATTATATCCTTCCTGAGCACCGGTGCCCAAAACTGGACACAGTACTCCATGTGCGGTCTAACTAGGGATTTGTACAGAGGCAGTATAATGCTCTCATCATGTGTATCCAGACCTCTTTTAATGCACCCCATGATCCTGTTTGCCTTGGCAGCTGCTGCCTGGCACTGGCTGCTCCAGGTAAGTTTATCATTAACTAGGATCCCCAAGTCCTTCTCCCTGTCAGATTTACCCAGTGGTTTCCCGTTCAGTGTGTAATGGTGATATTGATTCCCTCTTCCCATGTGTATAACCTTACATTTATCATTGTTAAACCTCATCTGCCACCTTTCAGCCCAAGTTTCCAACTTATCCAGATCCATCTGTAGCAGAATACTATCTTCTCTTGTATTAACTGCTTTACATAGTTTTGTATCATCTGCAAATATCGATATTTTACTGTGTAAACCTTCTACCAGATCATTAATGAATATGTTGAAGAGAACAGGTCCCAATACCGACCCCTGCGGTACCCCACTGGTCACAGCGACCCAGTTAGAGACTATACCATTTATAACCACCCTCTGCTTTCTATCACTAAGCCAGTTACTAACCCATTTACACACATTTTCCCCCAGACCAAGCATTCTCATTTTGTGTACCAACCTCTTGTGCGGCACGGTATCAAACGCTTTGGAAAAATCGAGATATACCACGTCCAATGACTCACCGTGGTCCAGTCTATAGCTTACCTCTTCATAAAAACTGATTAGATTGGTTTGACAGGAGCGATTTCTCATAAACCCATGCTGATATGGAGTTAAACAGTTATTCTCATTGAGATAATCCAGAATAACATCCCTCAGAAACCCTTCAAATATTTTACCAACAATAGAGGTTAGACTTACTGGCCTATAATTTCCAGGTTCACTTTTAGAGCCCTTTTTGAATATTGGCACCACATTTGCTATGCGCCAGTCCTGCGGAACAGACCCTGTCGCTATAGAGTCACTAAAAATAAGAAATAATGGTTTATCTATTACATTACTTAGTTCTCTTAGTACTCGTGGGTGTATGCCATCCGGACCCGGAGATTTATCTATTTTAATCTTATTTAGCCGGTTTCGCACCTCTTCTTGGGTTAGATTGGTGACCCTTAATATAGGGTTTTCATTGTTTCTTGGGATTTCACCTAGCATTTCATTTTCCACCGTGAATACCGTGGAGAAGAAGGTGTTTAATATGTTAGCTTTTTCCTCGTCATCTACAACCATTATTTCCTCACTATTTTTTAAGGGGCCTACATTTTCAGTTTTTATTCTTTTACTATTGATATAGTTGAAGAACAGTTTGGGATTAGTTTTACTCTCCTTAGCAATGTGCTTCTCTGTTTCCTTTTTGGCAGCTTTAATTAGTTTTTTAGATAAAGTATTTTTCTCCCTATAGTTTTTTAGAGCTTCAATGGTGCCATCCTGCTTTAGTAGTGCAAATACTTTCTTTTTACTGTTAATTGCCTGTCTTACTTCTTTGTTTAGCCACATTGGGTTTTTCCTATTTCTAGTCCTTTTATTCCCATAAGGTATAAACCGCTTACACTGCCTATTTAGGATGTTCTTAAACATTTCCCATTTATTATCTGTATTCTCATTTCTGAGGATATTGTCCCAGTCTACCAGATTAAGGGCATCTCTAAGCTGTTCAAACTTTGCCTTCCTAAAGTTCAGTGTTTTTGTGACTCCCTGACAAGTCCCCCTAGTGAAAGACAGGTGAAACTGCACAATATTGTGGTCGCTATTTCCTAGATGCCCAACCACCTGCAGATTTGTTATTCTGTCAGGTCTATTAGATAGTATTAGGTCTAAAAGTGCTGCTCCTCTGGTTGGATTCTGCACCAATTGTGAAAGATAATTTTTCTTGGTTATTAGTTTTAATATGGATTAATAAAGACTATAATTTTAAGGAGCTGGAATGCTTTCCTCCTCAATTCCTTTGATTACTCTACATCCTGTCAAGACGGAGTTCTGAGCACCTGTGGCTAGTAGTAGAAATTCACCGCATACTCTTGTTTGTCAGTTTGCAAGCGTGTTTTCTCAATTTATTACAAAGATAGTCTCAAACAGATAAATAAACCACAAGCAGTGCAGTGATATAACTTGATATGAAAACCCAACATTTTGACCCTCCAGGGTCATGGGGTTTCTTGGTTGTTGTAGCCAGAGTAGAGGGTAAAGAATGTGGAGAGGGACGCTTGTTGTTTAGGTACCCGAGACTGCTGGTGGCATGGTACAGAGAGTTGTAGAGCGGCGCATCCGCGCCCTACTTAATGTGCGGCTGTTTGGCTGTCGGTGAGCTGACTGAGGCTGTATTGCCTTCCCTTTTTTGTTTCTTATCGAGATTATATGATCGTATGAACCCGGCCTCATGATGATCTGGCTGTCAGTCGCTGATGAGGCATGGTTACATCTGCTGCTCATCATGTACTGAACAGTGACTGAAGCCATGCTGGACCACACCTATGACTGAAAGCTGGAGGCTGCCTGGAGGAATATAATTAATTTCCTCCCGGAAGTTGGGCTGTCAGTGATGGTGCCAGGCAGTGTCAGCAGCCTATTAACCTGTAGATTCACCCCATATCTGCAGTTTAATAGCATTTATTTTTTTCCATGACAGGATCCCTTAGGCACAGTGGCTTGTACCATGCTGCCTGTGTAAGTATTCAAGGTTCAGGAGAACCCTTTTGATTTAACAAAAAAAAACTGTCTTGTAAAGTTGGAGCATTCCTTAAATTTTTATTCACTTCCAAATATACCAACAGCAATGTCTAAGTGCTACAGGAATGATAACTTTGACCACATCATAAGAACTGGACCTCAAATAAACAGGAAGAGGATGCTCTGATTTCCTTGTTTGCAATTTCCAATAATGTGAATATCGGCGGCAGCACTGATGTGAAGTATCTCTGCCTTCAATGGGACTTAATCCAAGAAAAACTGAAATCCAACTTGGATCAGGAGTCCTGAATGCGCTGTTCTGTCTTAAAAACATATTGCACTTATAACAATAATATGTTACACAACAGAAAATTGTCAGCTCGTACGACTACTGAATGGTTCTTCTAACGCATTTCTTTCCCCAAATCTAATATCTTCATGAAACAATCCATTCAGTGATAATGTTTAGCACATGATACATTGATATATTACACATCCAGTTCCACTCCCTGGGTGGGAGCGCATTCTGGCTACAGCTGCGTCTCACACAGGCCGTCTTCATGCAAACTGAGAAGGAGCTCTTCCAAATCGGGTAAAATATGGTTTAATCATGGCACACACCCATAAAGTAAAAACCCAAATGACCTTTATACTTATTGAGTCATAGAAGTATCATAGAAACGAGAAACAAACTTGGGCAATGTGTGCTTGTGCTATATATATTGGTTGGCATGCTTAGTAAGTGCAGTCAGTGTATGCTAAAAACATGGACAATCACTAAATCCTACCTGAACCGTCCAAGACCAAGAGAAATGAATTAATGAAAGTCAAGATTTCTAGTTATTCAATGTTTAAACTTATTGTCTACCATAGAATATTAATTTTCTTTTCCCCATTTCTCCCATTCAGGGCCAATCCCAATTTCTGCTTTGGAATATCGCTGGCTGTAATAGAAATTAAAGGACATTCTTTCATTTTTGAAAGGTTGAAATATGTTATGTTTTCTGCAGGGAAATCAACATGTGGTGGCTTGTGTTTTAACTGTAAAAGAAGGATATATTTGAAGGGAGCGTGAATTAAGTTGTAAAGGGAATGGCTTAAAGGGATTGTCCAGGTTTGAGATGAAAGTCTGTGTTTACTCTATTTGACTGCAGAATAATAAATCCTCAAAGCATGCACATCGCATGCTGCCAGGATTCTCCTGCACCGGTGTCGAGAGCGGGATGTCACATGACCCTAAATATGTGATTTGCCCACTTCCAGACACATTCTTGCTAGACGTGCACATGTCGCTCATTTCAGGTAAACTGAGCAAGGCCAAGCTGGTCTAGTCGGCACATGATCTCATGTACACAAATCATATACTTGCAATCACGTGACCACCTTATCTTTCAGTGTTCGAGACGGTGAAAACAGAAGAAATACACAGGCTTCTGATTTCCAGTAATCTCCAGGACTTGCTTATAAGTCCATTTATTTTACAGTATACCCTTCATGACAAATAAAAGATGTCCACCCTTCAACAATTCTTTGTTCTCCCAAAATCAATCACTACCCTATGAGATTTAGCAGGCCTGAAACCTGAAAACTCCTTCAAGTGCTTAGATAATCCTTCTACAATATAGTACTCAAGTACATTAACAATTACATGCCTGGATACAGATGTGGCAGTAGCTAATTTGATTTCTGTGGGTCACTACAATGACAGCACAGTGTGCCTACACTGTTTGACTCAGATTGACCATGCTATGCCAATAGCAAGGCGATGCATGCTAAGCACAGCAATTCAGAGTCAAATCCGACTCCCTCCTCAGGACAGCCACACGTGAAAATATGTAAGGCACTTTGTTCTTGGTATGTAACTTAAGGAAGGCCAAGAGGTCACTCTGTCTTTGGTATGTAACCTAAGAAAGGCTGAGATGGTATTCTTTCCTCGGTATGTAATATAAGGAAGGCCAAGATGGCACTCTGTTCTTGGTATTTAACATAAGGAAGGCCAAGATGGCACTTTGTCCTTGGCATGTAACCTCAGAAAGGCCAACATGGCACTCTGTTCTTGGTATGTAACCCAAGGAAGGCTGAGATGGCACTTTGGTCTCGGTATGTAACTTAAGGAAGTCCGAGAGGGCACTCTGGTCTCGGTATGTAACTTAAGGTAGTCCAAGAGGGCACTCTGTCCTTGGTAGGTTAACTAAGAGAGGCCGAGATGGCCCACTGTCCTCTGTATGTAAACCATGAAAGGCCAAGATGGCACTCTGTCCTTGGTATGTAACCTCAAAAAGTTAGACATGGCACTCTGTTCTTAGCATGTAACCTAAAAAAGGCTGATGTAGCACATTGTCATCGGTATTTCACCTAAGGAAGGCCAACATGGCACTCTGTCCTCTTACGTAATCTAAGTAAGGCCAAGATGGCCCTCTGTCCTTGGTATGTAATCTAAGGAAGGCCGAGATGGCACCCCTTCCTTGGTATGTAACCTAAGAAAGGACGATATGGTACTCTGTCCTCGATATGTAATCTAAGGAAAGCCAAGATGGCTCACTAACCTCAATGTGTAACCTAAGAAAGGCCAAGATAGTACTCTATTCTCAGTATGTAACCTAATAGAAAGCCAGAGTAAGTGGACTTCAAGTGCGCTGTCAATTCAAGACCGTAATCAAAACCAAAATGGTTGAAGGTGGTTTATTTGTCAACGCTTTTCAGAGTCAAATCTGACTCCCTCCTCAGGACAGCCACATGTGAAAGTATGTAAGGCACTTTGTTCTTGGTATGCAACATAAGGAAGGCCAAGAGGTCACTATGTCCTTGATATGTAACCTGAGAAAGGCTAAGATGGTACTCTGTCCTCTGTATGTAACATAAGGAAGGCCAAGATGGCACTCTGTTCTCGGTATTTAACATAAGGAAGGCCGAGATGGTACTCTGTCCTTGGTATGCAACCTCAGAAAGGCAGACATGGCACTCTGTTCTTATTATGTAACCTAAGGAAAGCTGAGGTGGCACATTATATTTCAGGATGTCCTTTAAAAATAAATATATTTTTCCCTTACAAGTTTTTCACATATGAAGTGTTATATGACCCCTCGACCCCAAAGTAAAACTGTCACCAATGACCTACAGGCCTCATAAATTAGGTGATTGTGCAGAGATGCTTCCTGAATATTGTCAGATCTCAAAAAATACTCTTTATCCCATAGGAAATATCTTAGAACTTTTTCAAAGTATAGTAAAAATAACACCATATTTACAGTAGTGAAGCATATACAGAGCACAACATACTGTAAGATACTCTGCCAAAATGATAATATAATATATACACTGTATCAGACATACATATAGACTCATCAGGCTATGTGCACATGCTCCTGGCAGAAAACGCACCTGCGGATTTGTCGCGTTTTTTGTGCGGTTCCGCTGCGTTTTTTGTGTGTTTTTGCTGCGGTTTTCTTGCGGATTTGCTGCGTTTTTTACCCCTGCGGATTTCTATAATGGAATGGGTACAAAAATGCTGCAGATTCACAAAAAAGAAGTGACATGCTACTTCTTTTAAACCGCAGCGTTTCCGCAGCGGATTTTCCGCAAAGTGTGCACAGCATTTTTTTTTCCCATTGATATACATTGTACTGTAAATCAATTGTGGATCTGCAGCGTTTCTGCACCTAAGAAAACGCTGCGGATCCGCAGAGAATCCGCAACGTGTGCACATACCCTCAATGTATAGATTAAAAGAAACCTGTCGTTATTAACCTACCCGTCATAATTAAATGTATTCTCTCCAACAGTGTCCCGGTTTCAGTCACAAGGGCGGCACCAGCATGGTTTTAGGGCGCTTATAACGGCACTCTTATTGACACTGTCTCTGCATTGGGTTTGACTGTCAGCCAGGGTCGGGGTGCCATTACAGTTGACATTCTCTATACAAAGAACAGTGACTTAACACATGTCGGCACAGCCCCCATGACTGAAACCGGAACACTGACAGGGAGAACAAAGCTAATTTTCACCCCGCAGAGTTTGGTTAAGTGTGGGCACAGGGCAGGTTCATAACGCTATTAACATACAGATTAACCCCATATCTGCAATTAATACATTTTTTTCTGGTGACAGGTTCCCTTTAAATGATTGTATAAATAATTCATTGGTGGCATTTCATCATGTCAGTGGGTGTAAGAAGACACAGACCTTCTGCAGTGCATAGAAATTGTAAATCTGCCAGCATCTGCCTCAGGGATTTTTTGCTTTCCTTTTTATCAACATGTTGGGTTATGGGTTGAACTCAGTGGACTTGTGTCTATTTTCAAACTTAAAAACTATGAAATTATGCAAATATTTGCCTGTACACCTTACATAGCTGACGGACTAATGCTCAGTTTGATCCTTATTTTGCTCAGTATTATTTGTTCGGTTAGAATTTGGAGGCCATTACAGTGGCATGTAAAAGTTTGGGCATCCCTAGTCAAAATGACTGTTATTGTGAACTGCAAGTTGAAGATGGCATGACCTCTAAAAGGCCTAAAGTTAAAGCTTACACATTTCCTTCGTATTTTAGGCAAAAAAAATATATATATTCCTCTTTTACATTTCAAAAATTACAAAAAGGAAAATGGGCCAATTCAAAAATTAGGGCTCCCTTGGAGATTTGTGCTCAGATAACTTTGATCAAGGTTTCAGACTTTAATTAGACTGTTAGGGTTATGGCTTGTTCACTATCATTGTTAGTAAAGGCTAGGTGATGCAAATTTCCAGCTTTATAAAAACCCAGCCTCCTCTAAACTTGTGCCAAAAAACAGCAGCCATAAGTTCTTCTAAGCAGCTGCCTGGCACTCTGAAAATGAAAATGGTGGAGGCCAACAAAGCAGGAGAAGGCTATAAGAAGATAAATCATTTTCAAGTTGCGCTTTCCTCAGTTTGAAATGTTATTAAGAAATAGCAGTTAACAGGAACAGTGGAAGTCAAGATAAGGTCAGGAAGACCAAGCAAAATTTCACTGAGAGTTGCTCATAGAATTGCTAGAGAGGCAAATTGGAATCTCTGCTTGAGTGCAAAAGACCTTCGGAAAGGTTTAGCAGAATCTGGAGTTGTGGTACATTGTTTACTGTTCAGAGACTCCTGCTCAAATATGGGATTCATAGAAGAGTCATGAGAAGTAAACCTCTTCTTCATCCTCACCATAAAATTCAGCATCAGACGTATGCAAAAGAACATCTAAACAAGCCTGTTGCTTTTTGGAAACAAGTCCTGTGGACCGATGAGGTTAAAATAGAACTCCTTTGCCACTATGATCAAAGATATGTGTGGAAAAAAAATGGCACAGAATTTCAGAAAAAGAATATCTCGCCAACCATTAAACATGAGAGTGGATCAATCATGCTTTAGGGTTGTGTTGCAGCCGAAGTCATGGGGGAACATTTCACAAATAGAGGGAAGAATGCATTCATTGAAATTTCAACAAATTCTTGATGCAAACATAACAGCATTTGTAAAAATGCTGAAGTTGAAAAGAAGAAAGCACACATCAAAATCCATAATATACTACCTCAAAAAGCGCAAGCTGAAAGTTTTACAATGGCCCTCACAGTCCCCTGATCTGAACATCATTGAAAATCTGTGGCTAGACCTCAAAATAGCAGTGCATGCTAGACAAACCAGGAATCTCACAGAACTGGAAGAATTGTATGAGGAAGAATGGAGGAAAATCCCTGAAACAAAAATTGAAAGGCTCTTGGCTGGCTACAAAAAGCATTTACAAGATATAATACTTTCAAAAGAGGGTGCTAATAAGTATTAACCATGCATAACAGTATTTTTGACCAGGGTTGCCCAAGCTTTTACACTGTAGATGATGGGCCAATCCTGTACATATCTGTAGTTTTGGCTGCAATTAATCTATTGAGGACTTTAGGCAAAGGCTAGATTTCCTGGACCACTCCAGACTAAAATGATTTAAATGACGTAAGTCCAAATCTGAGGTTCTTATTAAGGCAGATATAGGTTCTTATTAAGGCAAATATTTTCACAAATTATATTTTTTTATAGTATAAATTACAATGAAAACCGATGGTGATAAACAAAGGTCAGTTTAACTTTGATATAAGTTGTTTTGGGGGCCTTAGTGTCCAAAGCAAGTGATTTACAATAAACACCGACGCCCTCTGTTTCTTAAGTTCAGCATGATGGCAGACAAAAGGGCAAATATTCATGTGTCTCCTGTTTGTCTTACTTCATCACTACAGATGAGTGCATCGATCTGCGGAGATTCAAATTTGAGTCACATTTCCTGACCTTTGGTGTTTCATACAAACTGAAACACTTTGAAACTTGAAACTTGATTCATGGTTCATAAAAAAAATGTGCCTGGCATCATTTTCCACACTGCTGAAACATCAGGGAGCTGTCTAATATCTGTTTGCATTTCTCTGTAATGCTCTGCACCTATGGCATGTAGCATATTATCATACATTGAACAATGGTGTTCAGTACCTGGGCAATCACAGATGAGTGATTCCCAGAGAAGCACAATTTGTGTGGCAGAGCTGTCTTCCATCTCAAGAGTCACTAAATAAGTCTCTCTCTTCTTATCGTCACTGGGCTCCGCTTTCTCTCCTGTAGAGTGTAAGCTGTTATGGTCAGCGGAATCCTCTCTCACTCATCTATAGAGTGTAAACTCTTATGGTCAGTGGCGTCCTCTCTCACTCATCTATAGAGTGTAAACTCTTATGGTCAGTGGCGTCCTCTCTCACTCTTCTATAGAATGTAAGCTCTTATGGTCAGCGGAGTCCTCTCTCACTCTTCTATAGAATGTAAACTCTTATGGTCAGCGGAATCCTCTCTCACTCATCTATAGAATGTAAACTCTTATGGTCAGCGGTGTCCTCTCTCACTCATCTATAGAATGTAAACTCTTATGGTCAGCGGTGTCCTCTCTCACTCTTCTGTAGAGTGTAAGCTCTTATGGTGAGCGGCGTCTTCTCTCACTCTTCTGTAGAGTGTAAGCTCTTAAGGTCAGCGGAGTCCTCTCTCACTCTTCTATAGAATGTAAGTTCTTATGGTCAGCGGAGTCCTCTCTCACTTATCTATAGAGTGTAAACTCTTATGGTCAGCGGCGTCCTCTCTCACTCATCTATAGAGTGTAAACTCTTATGGTCAACGGCGTTCTCTCTCACTCATCTATAGAGTGTAAACTCTTATGGTCAGCGGCGTCCTCTCTCACTCATCTATAGAGTGTAAACTCTTATGGTCAGCAGAGTCCTCTCTCACTCATCTATAGAGTGTAAACTCTTATGGTCAGCGGCGTCCTCTCTCACTCATCTATAGAGTGTAAACTCTTATGGTCAACGGCGTCCTCTCTCCCTCTTCTATAGAATGTAAGCTCTTATGGTCAGCGGAGTCCTTTCTCACTCTTCTGAAGCGTGTAAGCTCTTATGGTCAGCGGCGTCCTCTCTCACTCTTCTATAGAGTGTAAACTCTTATGGTCAGCGGCGTCCTCTCTCACTCATCTATAGAGTGTAAACTCTTATGGTCAACGGCGTCCTCTCTCCCTCTTCTATAGAATGTAAGCTCTTATGGTCAGCGGAGTCCTTTCTCACTCTTCTGAAGCGTGTAAGCTCTTATGGTCAGCGTCGTCCTCTCTCACTCTTCTATAGAGTGTAAACTCTTATGGTCAACGGCATCCTCTCTCACTCTTCTATAGAATGTAAGCTCTTATGGTCAGCCAAGTCCTCTGTCACTCATCTATAGAGTGTAAACTCTTATGGTCAACGGCATCCTCTCTCACTCTTCTATAGAATGTAAGCTCTTATGGTCAGCCGAGTCCTCTCTCACTCTTCTGTAAAGTGTAAGCTCTTATGATCAGCGGTATTCTCTCTTTGTTCGGTAGAGTGTAAGATCTTATGATCAGCAGGGTATTCTCTCTCTCATGTAGAGTGTAAGCTCTTTAGATCAGTGGGTCCTTTCTTCTGTAGAGTGTAAGCTCTTATGTTAGCGGGGTCCTCTTTCTCTACTTTCCCCAATGTGTATTTTCTGAGCAAGCTTTCCAATCCAAAGATTCATATGAATTAATTCACTGCAAAACACATATTCTGGTAAAATTCGGCAAGCTGAGGAATTCAAATTTCAAGCAATCAGCACATCTCTATTCATCATTTATCCACACCACATACTGTAATAGGGAGCAATGTTTCAGCCACCGCAGGCACCAGTGGCGCCCTAGGCAGCTGTCTATTTTATCTACCATTTGTCACTTGTCCGGTCCTAGTAACATGTGTATTGTAGCAGATTCATGTAAGACCAAGTTAACATTCCTAGATCATGAAAAGTGTAGAATTGGTTATTTACCATTGAGTAATAGTATAGCAGATATTGTTCTTAGCAATAATATAATTTTACTTCTATGTAATCATCTACCAATGGATCAATTATGCCATTCTAAGGCAGCACAATAATGTGCACTGGGCTTAAAGAACATGACCAAATAACTGCTCAGATTCTACAGACATAAAAGACGGACACCATGGCTCCACCATGTCCAAATCTGTGTTGGTCTTCGTGGAGATGCCTGTTCAGCTGTGTCGCAAGCTGTGCCCCTAATTTTGCCACAAAAAACTGGGAAAACTTAATGACTCGGGTATAAGCCTAGGGTGGAAAATGCAGCAGCTACCAGTTAATGTCAAAAATAAAAATAGATACCAATAAAAGTAAAATTAATTGAAACATCAGTAGGTTAAGTGTTTTTGAATATCCATATTGAATCAGGAGCCCCATATAATGCTCCATACAGTTCATGATGGGCCCCATAAGATGATCCATACAAAATATGCCCCATATAATGCTCCATACAGTTTATGATGGGCCCCATAAGATGCTCCATATTTAAATATGCCCCATATAATGCTGCACAAATGCTGATTATAGCCCCATAAGATGCTCCATAGAAATATTTGCCCCATACAATGCTGCACAAATGCTGATTATGGCCCCATAAGATGCTCCATAGAAATATTGGCCCCGTATAATGCTGCACAAATGCGGATTATGGCCCCATAAGATGCTCCATAGAAATATTTGCCCCATACAATGCTGCACAAATGCTGATTATGGCCCCATAAGATGCTCCATAGAAATATTGGCCCCGTATAATGCTGCACAAATGCGGATTATGGCCCCATAAGATGCTCCATAGAAATATTTGCCCCATACAATGCTGCACAAATGCTGATTATGGCCCCATAAGATGCTCCATAGACTGTTATGTCTCATATGCTGTTGCTGCGATTAAAAAAAAAAATCATATACTCACCTCTCGTCGCTCAGGCCCCCGGCACTTGCTATATTCACCTGTCCGCATTCCACTGTCGGCGCCGCTGTGTCTTCCGTGTCCTCTGCACTGACTGTTCAGGCAAAGGGCGGTGCGCACACTAATCACATCATCGCGCCCTCTGACCTGGGAGTCACTGCAGAGGATGCAGAATATGGAGCGGCGCCGACGGTGGAACGGGGGACAGGTGAATATCACGCACTGCCCCCCGTCATACTCACCTGCTCTCGGTACTGTCCCTACACGTCCCTGGTTCTCCGGGCACTGACAGCTTCTTCCTGTATTGAGCGGTCACATGGTACCGCTCATTACAGTAATGAATATGCGGCTCCACCCCTATGGGAGTGGAGTCGGGTCTATATTCATTACTGTAATGAGCGGTACCATGTGACCGCTCAATACAGGAACAAGCTGTCAGCACCCGGAGAACCAGGGACGTGCAGGAACCGCGCCAAGAGCAGGTGAGTATGGTTAGACAGCTGCCACTCCCCCTCCCCTGCCGACCCCTGGGAATGACTCGAGTATAAGCCAAGAGGGGCAATTTCCTCCTAAAAAAAGGGCTGAAGTTCTCGGCTTATACTCGAGTATATACGGTAGTTGGTTTATGTTTTACAAAATAAAAATATCAAAGTAAAAATAAACTGTGGCTTCTGTAAGTCAAATGTTCACTTATAGTCTAAGTCTAGACATCGAATATGGCTATGACAGTCATTGCCTGTCTGAAGTTTTTAATGTGACAATGATAGGTGGCAACATCATTAAAGCACATGTGATCAAGTTGTGACACACAAATTGGTGCAACTGTGATATTTAAGCCTCAAGGAATCCAAACCTGCTAGATTTCCTGCCATTTGTGTATCATGATCTCAGTAACATGAGAGTCACAGCTCAACCACACACAGGTCATAATAATGGTGTAATGGTCAATGAGGTTGTGTAGTCACAGCCATAAAGGGGTAATTAATTAAAACATGGGCACAGCTTGCTGTAATAAAATAAAAAATACCTAGTGGTCTGTGGCTGCTTTTCCATATTGATACTGAGTACCTAATTTCCATGGTAGCCAAGCACTGGCCGCAGCAGTGACATGTTTCTCATCCCAGTGGCAACTGTTTGGCTGCGTCAGTCACACATCTTACCTGCAGATGGGGATGCAAGGAAACCAGTGAGGGACCTGGGCAGCATTGTTATGGGGTGGGGGCTGGGGATCTACAGGTGAGTGTTTTTTCAACCCATTTCAACTATTTGTCAAGGTCAAAGCGTTGTACAGTGCGGAAAATAAGTATTTGATGCACTGCCTATTTTGTAAGTTTTCCCACCTGCAAAGAATGTAGAGGTCTGTAATTTTTATCATAGGTATACTTCAACTGTGAGAGACAGAATCTACAAATAAAAAATAGAAAATCACGCTGTATAATTTTTAAATAATTTGCATGAAATAAGTATTTGATCACCTACCAACCAGCAAGAATTCTGTATCTCACAGATCTGTTAGTTTTTCTTTATTAAGCCCTCCTACTCTGCACTCATTACCTGTACTAATTGTTTGAACTTGTTATCTGTGTAAAAGACACCTGTCCACACACTCAATCAATCAAACTCCAACCTATCCACCATGGTCAAGACCAAAGAGCTGTTTAAGGACACCAGGGACAAAACTCTAGACCTGAACACAGCAGGGATTGGCAACAGGACAATATGCAAGCAGCTTCGGGAGAATGCAACAATTGTTGGCACAATTATTAGAAAATGGATAAAACACAAGATGACTGTCAATCTTCCTCGGTCTGGGGCCCCTTGCTGGATCTCACCTCGTGAGTTGAGAATGATTCTGAGAAAGGTCAGGTATCAACCTAGTACTACATAGAAGGACCTGATCAATGACCCGAAGAGAGCTGGGACCACAAACTCATACATTACCGTTGATAACACACTACGTCATCATGGATGAAAATCCCACAGGGCATGCAATGTCCCCCTGCTCATGCCAGCACATGTTCAGGCCCATTTGAAGTCTGTCAATGACCAGCTGAATGATCCAGCAGAGGCATGGGAGAAGGTCATGTGATCAGTTGAGACCAAAATATAACGTTTTGGTATCAACTCTACTCACCGTGTTTAGATGAGTGCAACCCCAATAACACTGTCCCAACTGTGAAGCATGGTGGGGGAAATATTGTACTTTTTTCCAACAATCTCCTTCCCTCATTAAGAGCTTTGAAGATGGGTAATGGCTGGATCTTCCAGCATGACAATGACCTGAAACACACAGCCAGGGCAACTAAGGAGTGTCTCCGTAAGCATTTTAAGAAGCTTTCCAGAAGCATTTCAAGGACTTGGAGTGACCTATCCAGTCTCTCGACCTGAACTTTTATCCACATTAAGTTTCAGAAAACTAGTAGAGAAGAAAGATGAAATAATATACAGACATTGTAGGATTCTAGTTAGTAAGCAGGTGATATCGGGTCCAGAGAGGTAGATCTGTGTGTTATCAGCATTGAGGTTATACTGAAAGCCGTGGTGCTCTATGAGTTGTCCCAGGCCGAAGGTGTACATGGAGAAGAGTAGGGGTCCTAGAACTGAACCTTGGGGGACACAGACAGAGAGGGAGCGAGATGAGGAGGTGCCATGTGAGTGAGAGATGCTGAATATCCAGTCGGTTAGGTATGAGAATATCCAACATAGGGCCAGGTCTGGGATGCCAAGAGATGAGAGAATCTGTAGTAAGAGGGAATGGTCCACTGTGTCAAAGGAAGAGGACATTTCTAGGAGGAGGAGGCAGAATAGTGTTGCTTGGATTTGGCAGTTAGTAGGTCATTGGTGAATTTAGTCAGGGCAGTTTTAGTTGAATAATGCAGTCAGAAGGCAGATTGTAAGCTGTCGAAGAGGAAGAGGGAGGAGAGTTGGGAAGATAGTTCAAAATGCTAGTTAGTATGATAGTTATTCCAGTGGTTTTGAGACATAGGGGAGAAGTGATATGAAACAATAGCTAGACAGAGAGGGTAGGTCAAGTTAGGAATTTTGGAGGATGGATGTGATTGAGGCATGTTTGAAGCATGAGAGGAAGACGCCAGTTGATAGTGTCAGGTTGAAGAAATGGGGTAGGGTTAGGATGAGGTGGGACTTTGGTAAGGTTTTGGATGAGGTGGGACGGGATCAGGTCAAGTGCACAGGTAGCGAGATGTGACCTGGAGAGTAGAGAGGAAAGTTGATCTTCCATAATAGCGGAGAAGCTGGTTTTGAAGTAGAAGGTCTGAGTATTTTTGAGGAGATGCTGTGGGGACTTTAGGAAAAAGCTTTGTCTGATGTTATCAATGTTCTGCATGAAGAATGAGGCAAAGTTTTCAGCTGAGATGAGAGGAGAGGAGGATTTACTGGGGGATGGAGGAGAGAATTGAAAATGCTGATTAGCTGTTTAAAGTTGTGAGACAGGGAGGATATGACAGATGAGAACTAGCTTTTTTTCTTGCTGTGACTGTGGACTTGAAAGTATTGATGGACTGTTTACATGGAATCTCACCTTAGTTCTTAAGTCACGCTGGTATGCCAGGGTTGCTTGTTGATTGTGTGAGCTTTGGTATGTGTGAGTGGGGTGACCAATTTGAGAGCTGCATGAGAGAGAATCAGGTCACAGTTAACTGATCAGAGTTTGCGCTGAGTGTCATTATGATAATATATTCGATTTGCTCTCATTGTAAAAACTGGGGATATATGGAGTCACATAGACTTGATTGATGCCATATTAGAGCAACCCACAAACTCAGAACTTGAATAAAGATGAAATGCAGGCATTAATCTGGTTTTCACAGATTGTAAGTCCGCAAGGACAGGGTCCTCTCCCCTCTGTACCAGTCTGTCACTGTAAACCTGTTTACTGTAAAGTATGTAACCTCTTTCTCTTGTACAGCACCATGGAATTAATGGTGCTATATAAATAAATAAAAATAATAATAATAATAGATTTTTGCCTGTGATCTGAGAGCACCATCATTCGTTTAATGACACCAATCAACGTTTTCTTGAATTCTGTGCAGTCT
This sequence comes from Ranitomeya imitator, assembly GCF_032444005.1. Lineage (NCBI taxonomy): Eukaryota > Metazoa > Chordata > Amphibia > Anura > Dendrobatidae > Ranitomeya > Ranitomeya imitator. The sequence goes on along the minus strand of NC_091288.1, from coordinate 53,882,423 downwards.
CATAACACCCTAAATTTCTACAAGTGTGATATATAAAGACAACGTGCCATGAATTAATGCTTTTGCTGCATACATACTTTTTATGACTATTTCGCTGAGGTGCTATAAATATTAGTGCTCTTTTGCTTTGAGAGAAGTATATGATTTTACAACAGAGCTCTTCCGTTTGGCTAACAATGATTTAGATGAGGAAGACTGACACATTGACTCTCTGGAGGATTTTGCTTTATAGATTATGAAGCATTTGTCTCTAATAATAATCGTCAAAGCAATAAAGTTCTAAAGAATTATACATGAACTCTACTGACCTATCATAACTCTATTAGATTCTCTACAGTGTAAGTGATATTGTCAGCAACAATCTAGAGGAGTTGTTCCTTTGATAGATGAAAGCCATTGGCAATGAATTTTCAGTTCTAGCTTTAAGTAATGTGCAGCAATGAAATAATCTATGAACCATGGTTAATAAGGTAGCCATACTTAAAGGCAGCTCTCGCTGTAATCTTGCAGTAATCATTTCAGGTTGTGTTTTTTTTCTCATTGCACTATTAAAAATGATTGTGGAACATTTTTCTATTTAAGATGCATATATGAATAAGTGGGAAAAATAATATATATCATACCAAATTTTTGTAAATCAGGACACAAGTCCGAATAAACCTACAGCAAATGCACTACTCATTTTCACTATGTTGCATGCTTTTAATAAATTTGGCGTTTCTAGTAACCAAATTCTTATTTTGACCTTTTTCAAAACTTTTCATGTTCACAAAATGTCTAAACAAGATAAATTTGGCATATGGAATGCTCTCCACATTGTGGCACTAAGTTATGGCAGCGTTGCGGAGCATTTCCTGAGTTAATCTCAACTGGTGTGGTAACTTCAATCTTCTTATTACAAGCTAGCAGCAAATTATCAAGCAGGGAACTACAAAAGTGTATAAAAGCTGTAAGAGCAAAATTAACGACCTCAGTAGCCCAATAGGTCAGCAGGTAGTCGTGCTAGGGGTGATCTGACACTAACATGTACACTTATCCTAAATGTCTGTCTATTTAATGTCATAATCTAATCTCTCTTCTAATATACTTTAAATTAAAATTCCCTATCATTCCCTCACTACACTATATAACTTCTTTATTTATTTTTACCTACTTCCTGTATGATGATGCTTTATTTGCGAGACCCCCAGTGCATGCTGGGATATTCAAAAAGAGTCACTGCCCCTATCCTGGAACAAAGTGTTATCAGTGACATCAGTTTCAGTGGATGGGATAGTCCCTGCTGTTCTGAGCATGCGCTTTTTGTCAATTCCGAATTAAGCTCAGTAGGATCTTGAAAAGCATGAAAACCAGAGACCAGCCCCACCCATGCAAGTGATGTTAGTTTAGCAGGTGGTATGGTCTCTGCTTTTCCTGCTCTCCCATTGTCACCTTTCAATGAGCACTGACAGTGCGCTCTCTTGCAGACTTGTCACTTCTCATCAAAGCCAGCGAGTGAGTGCTCTGTCACTAAGTATTAAAAATAATATTGCACAGTGAAAAGATCCTACTGAGTAGCTCATCCCCTGAAGCACATGTCGATAATGATGATGTCACATTTGAGTATTCCAGGATGCACTGGGGGTTCTCAGATGAAGCATCATCAAGCAGGAAGTTCTAAAAAAAGCCAAAAAATAAGAGTGTAATGAGGGTATGATGGGGATTTTTTTAATTAAAGTATATTAGAAGGTTAATTCGACATTTAAAATTATTAGTTTTAAGGACTTTTTAACTGTCAAGTTTTACATTCTAGAATTATAAACGTAAGATTCAAATTTTGGCAAAATGCATCATTCACTATAACGACAATGATTAAAAAATGTTTCATAAAAGTCATGAACTATAGCACAATACCAGGATGTTAATACTTTTGTTGCTTTTGGTTGGGAAAAGTGAAAAAAAAGAGATGTCTGAATGAATCCTCTGAACAGTAAGTGAAAAAGAGGAAGAATATTTGGTCACATATAATAGTGGTAAAGGTCAATTTTGGATGCTTATGTTAATGTGAACAATACATTTTTTAATGTAAAAGGATGGGTAAAAAATGTTTAAACTTTTGTTGGTCGCAATGTCTTATACAGCTAACATAGAAAAATTAAAAAAAACACAACATGAAGAGCAAGCAATGTCTTACCAGCATTTTTCGTATGATTATTTTTTGTGGTTTTATTGACAACTCGGCTGTCCAATATGAGACTTTGAGGTGCTGAGCTCTCATCAGATGCTTCAGGTTCCTTTGATTATTCAGCTATTTAACTGAACTGGCAATCCCAGATAGGTGTCAGCTATAGCTTCAGCTAAATGTGCTTGGTTCACTCTGTGCTTTTTATTTTGCTTGTTGATGTATCACTGCCTGAACTTAGACCTCGTACTGACCAACTGTTTGTTTAACCCCTGTGCTCTAATCAGCTATCCTCCTAGTATTTTGACCTCAGACTGTTACCTGACTGTTGAGGAGAGAAAACAAGAACAAGATCTTGGATTCTGTCACTTCTGTGGTCTCACTGGACATTTTGTCAAGAATTGGCCAACTAGTCCTCAGGCAAGCAAACCAGCGAGAGAATGTCTGAGTCTGGGTGATGGCCAAGGAGGTCACCCAGACTCTTAGGTGCCTTTTTCTTCCTCTGATAAAGTACTGATGAATACAGTGTTAACCTTCAAGGACCAGGTGTTATCGGCATTCATTGACTACGGGTCTGCTGGTAACTTTATTGCTTCGGGACTGGTACTAAAATTAGGATTGGGGATAGTTAGTTTAGAAAGACCCATTCAAATCTTTGCCATTGAGAACACACCATTAGCCAGGAATCTGGTCAAGAGGGTAACGGTGGATTTGATGCCCCAAGTCTTCCCACTCTGAATTCATCTCTTGTTTTCTTTTGGATAATTTACCTGCTGGGTTGGTACTGGGCCTTCTATGGCAGCGTATTCACAATCCTGTTATTAATTGGTGTCAGAAGGAAATTGTTAAATGGAGCCCCAGTTGTTACAAGAAATGTCTAACATCTGTACAAATATGCTCTGCTAGTCTGAAGGGTCTGCCGGGATACCTGAATGACTTTGGAGATGTGTTCTGGGTAAAAATACCTCCACATTGTCCTTATGATTGTGCTATTAATCTTGTCCCTAATGCAAATTACCTAAAGCTCACCTTTACAATTTGCCTGGTTCTGAATGGGCCACTATGAAACACTATGTTAGCAAAAGTTTACAGAATGGTTATATCTGTCCTCCCTTCACTGTAGCTGCCAAAAAGGAAAGATAGCGGCCTCCATCCCTGCCTCAATTTTGGAGAACTAAACAAAATCATGGTTAAAAATACTTACCCACTTCCATTCAACCCAATCTATATAATCAGCTTCTCGGGGCTAGGTGGTTTTCTAAACTTGATCTTAGAGGGGCTTACAATTTGATAGGCATCCGGAAGGGTGATGAGTGGAAAATGGCTTTGATAACGTCTAAAGGTCTTTTTAAAAATCGCGTCATGCCATTTGGGCTATCCAATACACCTGCTGTTTTACAAAATGTCCCAGTCTCAGTTCAGTTTCTTCTCCAGAACCTTAGTCCTCCATTCTTCCTCAGGGTATTGTGGTTTCTATAGTAATCACAGAGTTGGAAGAAGAGATGCATAAAATCCAGTCACTGGTTCCTTCCAGTACTCAAGGATCCAAATTATGTGTGCCTGTCAGTTACAGGAGTTTCATGATTCTGTCTTTAGTGGTCATCCTGGGGTTATTGGTACATGAACAAAAACAATTTTGAGACATTTTTTGGTGGCCATCCATGCATAATGATATTAAATATTTTGTATCTGCTTGTGAATTCTGCACACGTGCTAAAGTTAGTCATAGCCAGCTGGCCAGAGAATTGGCTCAATTCTAGAGAGCTTTTTGTTGTAAACTGGGGATTGACTTGCTAATTTCCTCTGCCTACCACCATGAAACCAACGGTCAGATGGAGAGGACAAATCAATCTTTGGATTTTTAAATTTTAAGGTGGTTTGTGGTCTTCATTTTTACAGCTTGCTGAGTTTACCTTTAACAGTTTGGAAAATCAGTCTATGGAAACCTCACTGTTTTTCTGTAACTATGGTTTTCATCCCCATTTTGGTGAGATTTCTAGGATTAGTTCTGAATGTCCTTGGGTGGAAGTAGTTGTGCAGAGACATCGGGATGGCTGGAGGGAGGATCATAAGAATATTGGGACCTCTTTCTTTAGCCAAAACAGAGGTTGATAGAAGACGATCAGTGGCTCCTTTTTTAAGGTGATTGGGTTTGGCTATCATCAAAAAGCATTAAACTTAAGGTACTATCGATGAAGTTGGGTCAAAGGTTTATCAGTCCCTATTTAATTCTGGAAGTGGTTAATTCAGTGGCCTTTAGGTTGAAGCTTCCGCCATCTCTCTGTATCCCTAACATCTTCCAGAAATCCCTGTTGAAGGAATGTGTCCCGTTGGTGGTGTCACCCTTGTCACCGCCTCCTCTGGTTGCTGTGAATAGCAGTTTAGAATATGAGGTGCAGAGAGTTGTGGACTCTCATAGGGTCCAACATTCCCTCCAGTATCTCATCCACTGGAGAGAATACAGACCTGAGATGAGATTCTGGGTCCCATCTTAAGATGTGAAGGCCGAGCGGTTAGTCAGGAAGTTTCCTGGGAAACCTGGGTGTCTGGTGGCCCTCCTCCTAGAAGAAGGGATACAATGATTTCACACCTCAGTGCTGAGCTTTCTGTGCAGTGATTGAAAGCTCAGTTGTCCAGTTTAACTGGCTGCCACTGACACAGATGACAGTTGATCGGCGGGGAACCAGTCACCAAACCCCGACCGGTCAGACATTTATGGCCTATACTAAGGATAGGTCATCAATGCTAAAGTAGTGGACAACCTCTTTAAAATAAGGTAGAACCAAGTGGAAGTGAAACAGCTTACACACACATACCCATAATAGTCCTCTACTTCTGGAATGGTGACAGTCACAATGTACATTTTGGCGTGATGCCTTCATTTAGGCGCAATGACCCCCGATGAAGGCATTGTGCAGTAAGAGCTGTTGACTTTAAAATCTATGTTTTTTCATAAGTCCCAGCCATTTAGGGCAATACTTCTGCTTAAAGTCAATGAAGTTAGCATAAATTTGATCTAAAGATGAAAGATAATAAATAGTTAGTAAATAACGTAGACAATAAGGAAGCAAAAATAAAATTTGAGAAGTGATGTAGATGTGTGAAACATGGAACTAGTTTAGAAGCAATATTGCGCAGTGATAGAATAAAGGGAAGAGAGAAATGAAACATTAAGATGTTATTGCTTGGTGAAAGTAAGTTTTACCGCAACTATGTGAGATATTTCAGACAGTTACAGTATATAATGTCACAGAGTGCTAAGGGTGCAAATACATGTTGAAAAATATAGGTTATTTTCAGATAAACAGGAATCCAATTTTGCAGACACAATCATTTTACAAATCATAGGGCAAGACTGCTAAAAGGCATAATGATTGGCTGAATGTAATAAGAGATAGAAATTAGCACTTTACTCCTTTCTTGCACTTATTTCTGTTTCAGTTCCAGGTGTTGTTTGGCTTTTCTAACCTAACAAAAAGATGAAGGGGTTGCTGCAGTTTGTGAAAAAATAATAAAACTTGCTGTACTAACCATCCCCTGGTTCACCAGTGAGTCTCTGCTGCTGGTGATGGGGCCTAGCATTGAATGGGGTGCTGATGTCACGTAAACAGCACAGTAGCCATTCAGTGAGCTCAATGGCTAAGTCCCTGTAGGTGAAACGCTCTCTTCAGAGCCGCTGAGCTCACTGATTGGCTGCCATGCTTTTGGGGCAATATCAATGGCAGACATTAGGAGCAGTGGTGATGAGTAGCTGATGGAACCAGGGAAAGGGAGTACACTGCAGTTTATTGTTTTTTAACAACCTTAAACCAGGGAGGAAACAATACAAACATGCATTTAGAAAGGATACTAGGAGATGTACTGCACTTGGAACCTAAGCTTAGGATGGAGAATGGAGGGAGGATTTCCTAAACTATACCCTGCTTACAGGGGATAGGTCAGGGAAACTAAACTCTGCAGGGCACAGCAGGGTTAAATTCCTGGAGAAAAAGACCACACATTCCTATAGCCAGGTGGAGACAGCGAGAATATTCAGCAGTACTGGGAGAACTGCAAGAGGTAACTCAGCGAGACAGCCTGACACGATTAGAAGCAGGGCAGTGACCACAGTGAGCAGGATGGCACTAAGAAGGTGTGTGAGTTACTGGTGTGACAGACTGGAGCTATATATGTCAGTCTTAATCCAAAGTCTGGAGTAAGATATTTAAAAATTATTCATTTAATTTGAATTAACTTGTTGCATCTTTCAGCTTCTTGTGTGACAGTTTCAGAATATATACTCCAGTCATAGATCTGTAGTTTAACCTACTTTGTAAGCTATTGTGAATCTATTGAAGCATAGCAAAGCCGTTCCTAATATCAGCTAAGCATGGTCACATTTCAAAAAGTTATTGGAGCTGGTTTAAAATCACCAACCTTTTAATGTAAATAGCTTGATGGATTGACCATGAAAAATGTTGCCCACCTTCCATACACCTTACAGGTATGAATACCTAAAAATATAAACTAATAGCTCTGGCAAGGCAAAAAGGACATTTCAAAAATTAAAAGGGGATCACTGTAACTCTATCACCCAAGGGCTTCAAATACCTGAAACTGACCATGGATGCAAACTAGGAGTCTTCACAGTAAAGACCAGATTCCTGTACAGGGGTGAAAATGTGAAAACTGAAACATTCCCTGCTAAGCTGAGTAGCAACTGCAAAGACTGCCTGTGGAAGCCCTTCTTATAGCTGCTAGCTTTCCAAGCTTTCCACAACATCCCTTAACGGTATTGAAATGAACACATAAATATTGCTGCTAAATGGCACACATAAACAGCATGCTATGCTGTGCACATAAATAGTACTGCTATACCAGACTAAACTGAGAACTAAAGCCTCCAAACTATATCCAAAATCTAATTGATAAATTGGAAAGGTGCAGAAAAGAAACAAAGAGAGCCAAAGCATTGAGGATTTATGTCTTGAATAAAGAAGCAAAGCATACGATTAAATGAAGATATCCAGGGCCAGACATACTAATGGCGTAAGGCTAGGTTCACATTGCATTAGGGCAATCCATTAAGTGCATAGCGCCAGCGGATTGCGCTAACGCAATGTATCTGTAGGGTCCGCGTTCACCGTCCCCGCTAGTGCAGATCCCCGATCTGCGCTAGCGAGGAGCGGACCTCGGACACACCTCGGACGCTGCAAGCCATTGCACGGCGTTAATTGCGACAATTTCGCTGTGCAACGCAGTCCGTTAGCGTTAACCCATTAACGCAATGTGAACCTAGCCTAACCTGTGCAGCCACACAAGTGCCCAAGATGTAAGAAGGCCCACTACGTCTCCAAAACAAAAAGAATTGTGCGTTATGATGATCTATTGGACTGCAAAGGGCCCAGATATTGTTCTTGCACAAGGGCCCTCTTCTGTCTGCGTCCGTCCCCGGTGATACCTGCAGTTTATTTGCATCTTCTTGTTTAGGGTGAATATAGGAATGTAACTTAAAAGCATTGAAATCATATTGGTAGTCCACATATGTGATGCAATCTGAATAATAAGGTTTTCATGCTATTCAACATTTGTTACTGTATATCTTAAGCCGGGTTCACATCTTCAGTAAGAAATTCAATTTATCTGTTCCATTGTACTAACAAATGGAATTATTGTCCAAAGTGGAGCCATTGTATAACTGATGAAAGCCGAAGCAGAAGGTCTACGTTGCCTATCACGGGGTTCTTTTATATTTTAATTTTTAGAACAGGAAAAAAAAGCATAAGGAGGAACTTTCTCTTCTGACCTAGAAAAAGTTAAACAATGGAACTCAGAAAAACCCTATAACAGTCAATGGAGCCATTCTGCTTCCATTTACATTGCATAAAATGGAACAGACAAATGGAATTTTCGAACGCTGATGTGAACACAGTCTAATACTTGCTTGTACAATAATATAAAAATAATATAAGACTTAATTTACTCAATTTTTTTATATCTTAGATACCACTGTGAAAAAGAATTATGACATTATTACAAAACTCACAAAGCTCAGTGAAGTTACAGACATACGGAAAGAGCTGCCAGCCGATTTTGAAAAACTAGTATGATTTCCTTAGCTTTATAAAAAAAAGTTTTTTCTTTGTCTTTTAACATCTTTTGTGTGGAGTCAGTTGTGTTTTATTTTCTTTTGTAACATGAAGGGGTATTTGTAGGAACTTCCTGTTTTCAGAAAGGTGCAGTCTAAAAAAGATGAAAGCCCAGAGATACATCAATGTGAGTGCACAGAAGATCTTCTCCTGGAGAACTTATAGCTAGTAGTCTCTGGTAAAAGATATTACTAAAAACGTTTTGTGATTTTTAGAACATCCGCTCATCTCTACTGGTGATGTTGAGTAATAGCAACCTTGCTGCTAATATTCTTCATGTGTTCTTTCTAGCAATGACTGAGTAACATAACAAGGTCGAAAAAAGACATTTGTCCATCCAGTTCAGCCTATATTTCATCATAATAAATCCCCAGATCTACGTCCTTCTACAGAACCTAATAATTGTATGATACAATATTGTTCTGCTCCAGGAAGACATCCAGGCCTCTCTTGAACCCCTCGACTGAGTTCGCCATCACCACCTCCTCAGGCAAGCAATTCCAGATTCTCACTGCCCTAACAGTAAAGAATCCTCTTCTATGTTGGTGGAAAAACCTTCTCTCCTCCAGACGTAGAGAATGCCCCATTGTGCCCGTCACCTTCCTTGGTATAAACAGATCCTCTGAGAAATATTTGTATATACTTATACATGGGCATTAGATCGCCCCTCAATCGTCTTTTTTCTAGACTAAATAATCCTAATTTTGCTAGTCTCTCTGGGTATTGTAGTTCCCTCATGCCCTTTATTAACTTTGTTGCCTCCTTTGTACTCGCTCTAGTTCCATGAGGCTTTAGAACAATCATACAGTGATCACAGTGTGACTGTGGATGAGCTGCAGCACCAAATGCAGCCCATAGATAAGCATTATGCCACTCTTTCTGAAAATAAAGAGACATTAGAAAACCAGAAATAGAAAAACACTGCTGCATTTTATTTGGTTGCTTGGAGTACTCTAATGAAGTAAATGGGACTTTACATGGAAAACTCTAAACTGCGTAGAGGGGGCCTTTTGGAATGCAGACACATTTTTAAGTCTTTTTTTTCAGCTAAGTGTAGTTTCTACTGGATTTAATTTTACCAGACAAGCAAGCCGTCTAAAGATTGGAATTGTGCGAAATAGTGTGCGTGGTTTCAATATTTTTTTTTTATTGTTTTTCTATATATTTATGAAGAACAGTTATATAAAGCAACAGTGTAATAGACAAGTAAACAGTAATGCTGATGACAGCACTGATGGACGGCTACGCGCAGCATGCTTTCACTATGGATCCGCTCTGTCCAGTCGGCTCCAGCAGAGTATGAGAGGCAAAGGAGCTATCGTCACGCTTCTGCCGATTCCTAACATGATGTAATCTTCCCAGGGGATTATAATTGTGGATTGAATTAATGATGTTTTGGGTAAAGTCTGGATGTCTGAAAAATGCAAGCTTTTTACCTTTATGCATTTTTTTCTTAAATCACTTCTATGTTAAACAAAAAGAACTATGCTTTCATCTATGCCATAGTAGTAGGAAACACTACCTTAAAGTACTATGAGAAGTTAAGATCGGTAGTTAAAGCACCACTCAAGTGTTTTTTACTTTTGTAAAGTGCATGTGGTTTTTTTTTACTTTTTTTTATACTACTCTAAGTTCCCTAAGTTGCTGTCTTCGTCTTTTATCAACGCCGCTCCAGTCGGTCTCCAGCAGTTGTGACCTGCTGGATCACTCCAATGTTTGCTGTATGAGCTGGAGGTCACTTTTTAAGGCAAGTCTTTGAGAACCTCATTCTGGCTCTCATAGACTTGAATTAAGTCCCAGTTGTGACCATTCCTTCTGACTTCCGGCCGGTCAGAACATGCAGCCACCAGATGTTGGCATGGGACTGAAAGGACGCCTGGAAGAGTTGAAGACACCATGGTGGTGAATATATTTCTTGTGTTAGTAGCACCACTCCACTGAAATAAAGAGAACCCCCGGAGTGGTGCTTTACATTTCTAAATATCATAAGCACTGGTTGAAGTATTGGCTGTGCATCTAGGCAGTGACATTTTGCCAATAGTCCAGGGTCATTGGTCCAAGATCTTACCATTACCTGGTGTTTCTTTGCTGATTTTGATTAGCTAATACTACCATGTGTTCTTTTTTTTTGTGCTTTTGTGGTCTTCACTAATTGGGGCTTTTAAGGGGTTGTCGACTTTTTTTTAACAAAAACAATAGTCACATAATTTATTGGCACTTATTAATATATAAGTATTACAGTCTCAGTGATAATCTCCTTCTAGAGCCATCCATCCCTTTGGAGTAGCCTTCCTCACAGACTATACAGCTTTCTAATTCTCAAAATGACAGCCGATGGACTTGCATGTGGCCAGAACTGTCCATCATTCTCTCATAATTGAAAATAGTTTTTTCCATGTGGATTGTGAAATAATCAGGGCTGATATGAAATTCAAGAAAATGAGAAATACTGTAGAAGAGCGACACCACTTTAGCAGTTATCCTGCTGATAGGCACAACTCCATCATCAAATACTGCTAGGACAGTCTAGGACTACATATCAGTCAAACAAAAAAACCTACAGATTTGCATGACTTAAGTTAGAAGGAGAAAACAAAAGAAAATTTCAAATGACTTTTTATTGAAGTTGCCACTAAGGGTTTTGAGATATAAAAGGGTGGTTCAGGGTTGAGGCTAGAGTCTACAGTCACTCTGTGGGACTACAGACTTGTGAATCCTCACAGAAAACACATTGCTCACTGACAGAGTTCTCTGATGTCGGTAACAGGTAGTCACATGATCATAATTATGTGATTTGCAAACTTCCAGCCACATTCCAACTGGACGTGTCCAACCTCACTCAATTCACATCTATTCGGCACGTAACTGCATGTATGCAAATTGCAAACTTGTGATCATGGGCTCTCTCCACTCCAGAGAATCCTGACAGTGAGCACACTGCGCTGTCAGGTTTAACAAGTCTGCACCCTCAGAGTGATTGCAGACTTAAACCCTCAGCCTGGACAACCCTACAGGTAAAGGGTTTGTGCAGTTCCATTACTAAAAACATTACTGGGCGAAGCAAATAAATTCAGGCACACTCACCTAGTTGTCACCTCTACAGATCCAGCACAGGCCCATTTGGTGATCTGTACCATCATCAGATATGATGACCTAGTATTAAAAGGAATCTGTCAGCTGTGTAATCTGAAGACATCAGGAGATAGTGGCTAAAACACAGAATTGAGGGATATGTCACTTGTCAAAGTAAGTGTTGTTATTTACTAACTGTGAAGGATTAATCACTAAGAGATAAGCATTGTTGGACTCATATGGCAACACCCCCTTCTGTGATAAGCAGCTCACTGTCTATGGACTTTGTACACAGAGAGCCTGGTGTGGGCGGGGGTAGCTTTCTCAGCTATGCCCCATCCTGTGATAAGCACCTCACTGTCTATGAACTATGTACACAGAAAGCCTGGTGTGGGCGGGGGTAGCTTTCTCAGATATGCCCCATCCTGTGATAACCACCTCACTGTCTATGCACCATGTACACAGAGAGCCTGGTGTGGGCGGGGGAAGCTTTCTCAGCTACGCCCCATCCTGTGATAAGCACCTCACTGTCTATGCACTATGTACACAGAGAGACTGGTGTGGGTGGGGGAAGCTTTCTCAGCTACGCCCCATCCTGTGATAAGCAGCTCACTGTCTATGCACTATGTACACAGAGAGACTGGTGTGGGTGGGGGAAGCTTTCTCAGCTACGCCACATCCTGTGATAAGCACCTCACTGTCTATGCACTATGTACACAGAGAGCCTGGTGTGGGTGGGGGAAGCTTTCTCAGCTACGCCCCATCCTGTGATAAGCACCTCACTGTGTATGGAATTTGTACACAGAGAGCCTGGTGTGGGTGGGGTTAGCTTTCTCAGCTACGCCCCATCCTGTGATAAGCATCTCACAGTCTATGCACTATGTACACAGAGAGCCTGGTGTGGGCGGGGTTAGCTTTCTCAGCTACACCCCATCCTGTGATAAGCACCTCACTGTGTATGGACTTTGTACACAGAGAGCCTGGTGTGGGCGGGGTTGGCTTTCTCAGCTACGCCCCATCCTGTGATAAGCATCTCACTGTCTATGCACTATGTACACAGAGAGCCTGGTGTGGGCAGGGGTAGCTTTCTCAGCTACGCCCCATCCTGTGATAAGCAGCTCACAGTCTATGCACCATGTACACAGAGAGCCTGGTGTGGGCGGGGTTAGCTTTCTCAGCTACGCCCCATCCTGTGATAAGCAGCTCACTGTCTATGGACTTTGTACACAGAGAGCCTGGTGTGGGCGGGGTTAGCTTTCTCAGCTATGCCCCATCCTGTGATAAGCACCTCACTGTGTATGGACTTTGTACACAGAGAGCCTGGTGTGGGCGGGGTTGGCTTTCTCAGCTACGCCCCATCCTGTGATAAGCATCTCACTGTCTATGCACCATGTACACAGAGAGCCTGGTGTGGGTGGGGTTAGCTTTCTCAGCTACGCCCCATCCTGTGATAAGCAGCTCACAGTCTATGCACCATGTACACAGAGAGCCTGGTGTGGGCGGGGTTAGCTTTCTCAGCTACGCCCCATCCTGTGATAAGCATCTCATAGTCTATGCACTATGTACACAGAGAGCCTTGTGTGGGCGGGGTTAGCTTTCTCAGCTATGCCCCATCCTGTGATAAGCACCTCACTGTGTATGGACTTTGTACACAGAGAGCCTGGTGTGGGCGGGGTTGGCTTTCTCAGCTACGCCCCATCCTGTGATAAGCATCTCACTGTCTATGCACTATGTACACATAGAGCCTGGTGTGGGCGGGGGTAGCTTTCTCAGCTACGCCCCATCCTGTGATAAGCACCTCACTGTCTATGCACTATGTACACAGAGAGCCTGGTGTGGGTGGGGTTAGCTTTCTCAGCTACGCCCCATCCTGTGATAAGCGACTCACTTTCTATGCACTATGCACACAGAGAGCCTGGTGTGGGCGGGGTTAGCTTTCTCAGCTACGCCCCATCCTGTGATAAGCACCTCACTGTGTATGGACTTTGTACAGAGAGAGCCTGGTGTGGGCGGGGGAAGCTTTTTCAGCTACGCCCCATCCTGTGATAAGCAGCTCACTGTCTATGCACTATGTACACAGAGAGCCTGGTGTGGGCGGCGTTAGCTTTCTCAGCTCTGCTTCATTCTAAATCTAAAAGCTTTGATTGTGTGAGATTTGCTGCACCCAGTAATGTACGTGATACATGGTTGGATACAGCTCCTCTTTGACTACATTACACTGCTCTCAGATGAGGTAGCAAAAACCTGCTGACAGATTCCCTTTAATTGTCTCCTTATTATCATTTGTAACATTGTAATGTATTATTAAATAAATAATCAAATATGTTCTACCATTATTATGGACACAAAGTCAAAATTAGCAATGGATTTTGAAACTATCGTACTGTGAGAATAGGTGTAGATATTTATTTCTGATGCAAATAAATAGAAAACTGTGTCATTCAAGCCCAATTCCACATTTATTGAACCTTTTTCATATCTTACTTACAAAGGAGAAACATAAAATACCAGATCCAACTGGGCATTATAATATCCTGCTCCAAATTCCTAAATGGGTACACAGTGTTGATGACTGAGGTGGAGGCTGCATTGGGGGGATACTAGGGCACTGCGCACATGGGGCACCAGAAAGAATACATTTCCTGTGTGTTTCTCCGCAGTGATGCAACATACTATCTACATAATGTGTATAAACTGCTATAAAGTTCATATAGTGAAATAAATCCATGGATCCGTGTATGTTTTATCCCAGGATAGTACATATACTGCACATAATAATGTAATGATTATTGCATAATACGTGATGCTGAGTAAGATCCTAGCCATCCGGGTCTTCTCTAGTGAAGCGCTTCCCATGACCTACTTAAATAATGGAAACAAAGGTCAAATAGCTGCACAGGATACATAAACACATGTGCAAGTTACAATGACACAGTCACAAGCACATTGATTGCATTCATGATTTTTGTTCCTTTAAATCCAGGAGCTGTTTAGCCATCGACAGCTAAAAATAGTATGAGAAGAATTTGGATGAACAAAATATCTCACAAGTCTATGCTTCTGCCCCTACCCCAAATTTCATGTTCAAGGTTCCCTTACTATATAATTAGGACTTCACAAGCAGATGCATTCTGGCTCCTCTGTACCAGAGATAGTGTAGACATTATTGTAAACTCATGATTTAATGATTCCTACATTATTATTTTCATAACCATTAATGTTTTATATTATCAGAATTTTTAGGATAAAATACTTTTCTATGTGACTGTATAGATTAATGTATCCAAGTGTTAGTTTAAAACTGTTAGTATGATTAATATAAGTTGAAAAGCGATAAAGGCTGCACCATTATTTACCAAGAATGATTACTCTAGAACATTGAAAATGCATTACTGCCATAGCAAATAGGAAAAAAAGCGCTACATAATGTACACATGAAATATTTATGTGCAAAAATTGCTATGAAACAAGGAAGGTACTTCGCGCATAAATTGGCCAATATATGTGAGCCCAATTGCCACGTCAAGGAGTCCTTCGTAATTGGGTCCCTGTCCTGTTTTGTCACCTCTCCTGACAAGTTGGTGCCTGTTCACACTAGCTTTGATGTTCTGGTCTTGTTCTCTATTTGTATTAAGCCTTTTTGGACATGTGCACTCCCACTCCCAATAGCAACAGGTGATTTTCAGTAGTTCACTCTTGTAGGCTTTTTTGCCCAGGAGAGGTGACAAAACAGGACAGGGACCCAATTACAAAGGACGCTTTGATGTGGCAATTGGGCTCACATATATTGGCCAATTTATGCGCGAAGTACCTTCCTTTTTTCATAGCAATTTTTGCACATAAATATTTCATGTGTACATTATATAGCGCTTTTTTCCTATATGGCAGTAATGCATTTTCAATGTTCTAGAGTAATTATTCTTGGTAAATAATGGGGCAACCTTTATCGTTTTTCAACTTATATGTTTTTTTGGTTGGCACCTGTTCGCACTAGCTTGGATGTGCTGGTCTTGTTCTCTATATGATTAATATAGTTGCATAGTTAAGTAGGTTGCAAAAAGACCTAGATCCATCAAGTTCAACCTTTCTCCACCAATTATACATTTGTCACCAATTTAACTATAACCCTGCCATTTCTACCTCTTGTGGTCGGGTATTCCACAGTCTGACAGCTCTAACTGTAAAGAACCCTTTCCTATTTAGCTGCCGGAATCGCCTTTCTTCCACCCACAATGACTGCTCCCTGGTCCTCAGTTTGGTCTTTGGAAGGAATAAGTCATGTGCCAGTGTTATGTACTAACCACACATATATTTATACATGTAAATGAGATTTCCTCTGAGGCGTCTTTTTTCTAAGCTAAACAAGCCCAACTTTTCTAACCTCTCCTCATATGAGAGGCCTTCCATCCCTTGTTATAATCCAGTTACCGCTATTGAACTGACTCTAATTTCTGAATATCCTTTCTTAAATGTGAAGCCCAAAACTGGATCCCATATTCTAGATGTGGCCTCACCAGTGATTTATAAAGGGGTAACAATACATTGAGATGACAGGATTTTCTCTCTTTTTTTGTACATCCTAAAATCTTGTTTGCTTTTGCGGCTGCTGCTTGACATTGAGTCCTGCTGCTCAGCTTATTTGTAACCAGAATACCCAAGTCCTTCTCCTGTTCTGTAGTCCCGAGTATTCTCCCATTTAATGTATATGCAGCAATGGGATTACTCTGTCCTAGGTGCATTACTTTATATTTATCTACATTATATCTCATTTGCCAAGTGTTTGCCCATTCAGTCATCTTATCCAGATCGTTTTGCAATATTGTGCTGTCAAGTGTTTTCTTATAAGTTTAATTTTAGTTTCATTTTACTAACACCTTTTTTACTTATAGTAAATCCGCTAACTTTCTGCAGCCCCATGTACATGATAAAAGTCCCCTAAGGGTTCGTACACTCGACCGTAAAAATCGTTGCTAACCGTCGTTTTGATAGATAACACTTGTACCAATGTTATTCTATGGGGCAATGAACATGTCCAATTTTTTCATTGGTTACTATAACCTAAAGGTACCTTCACACATAACGATTTCTTTAACGATATCTTTGCTTTTTGTGACGTAGCAACGATATCGTTAACGAAATCGTTAAGCGTGACAGCGACCAACGATCAGGACCCTGCTGGGAGATCGTTGGTCGTGGGGAATGATCAGGACCTTTTTTTGGTCGCTGATCACCCGCTGTCATCGCTGGATCGCCGTGTGTGACGCCGATCCAGCGATGTGTTCACTGGTAACCAGGGTAAATATCGGGTTACTAAGCACAGGGCCGCGCTTAGTAACCCGATACTTACCCTGGTTACCATTGTAAAAGTAAAAAAAAACAGTACATACTCACATTCCGATGTCTGTCATGTCCCCCGGCGTCCACAGGGTTAAAACTGCTTTCAGCAGGAGCGCTGCTAATGCACGCGCTCCGGCCAAGAGCTTCCCTGCACTGTGTCAGCGCCGGCCGGCTGTAAAGCAAAGCACAGCGGTGACGTCACCCCTGCTTTACGGCACTTACACAGTGCAGGGAAAGCTCTCGGCAGCAGCGCGTGCATTAGCAGCGCTCCTGCTGAAAGCAGTTTTAACCCTGTGGACGCCTGCAAGGGACGTGACAGACATCGGAATGTGAGTATGTACTGTTTGTTTTTTTTAACTTTTACAATGGTAACCAGGGTTAATATTGGGTTACAAAGCGCGGCCCTGCACTTAGTAACCCGATGTTTACCCTAGTTACCCTGGTTACCCAGGGACTTCGGCATCGTTGAAGACAGTTTCAACGATGCCGAAGTCTTTCCCTTGATCGTTAGTCGCTGGTGAGAGCTGTCTGTGTGACAGCTCCCCAGCGACCACACAACGACTTACCAATGATCACGGCCAGGTCGTATCGCTGGTCGTGATCGTTGGTAAGTCGTTTAGTGTAACGGTTCCTTTATGGTCATTGTGGCTTCAGGTAGAACCTTGGACTGTAGATCAACACAAAGCATATTCTAATTATCATAATAGGATGTAACCAAAATCTTGTCTAATCATTTTGTTGTGAATAACTATCTATAATCTCCCAATGTACCTCCTACTCGTATAAACTCTTCAATTTTTACTATAAGAATCTGTCCCCAACATAACGGAGGCAGTCCTGTTCTATCATTGATCAGAGCTCTTGTAGCCACAATAAACTATCTTTAATTTACAGAGAGTTGTTACTTCATCCTTGGGAAACTGAGAAGTTATTCCTTATCAAACTTTTTGGCAAAACTGTGTATTTTTAAGAAAATTATATGACTGACAAATGCCAACTTTTGCTCCCTCGTTTGAAGGAATAAGAAATGGGATATAAGGAATTCAATACTCAACTTTATAAAATCACTTTTTATCGTAGAAAAATGTAAAAAGTCACACGTTCATAGCCAATTGATACAAGCTAACACAATTGCTTGTAACAGCTGGCTACGGACTTGTGACATTTTAAATTTTTTTCTACAATGAAAAGTGATTTTATGAAGATTTACTTGCTGGAATATTTCCTATGTCCAATTATTGTGACACTGCAAGTTTTCCCTCCATTGATCTTCGCTATATGGGTGAGCTGACCTTTTTTTTAATTTTTGCATTTTTTTCGAAAAGAAAATATTGTGCCCTGGGAGAGGGGCTCTGTTAGAATATTGCCATTCGTGTTTAATCTTTCTATATAATAATAAATGTAGACTGAGACAACAATCATTTATATTGTTTATAAGTTAAAGAAAATTAAATTCACTAGTCAAATGTATATTAATATAATCCATGTAGCCCATTACGCAGATGTAACACTGATGGTGGTTCCTATCTATCATTATTCTAAGTGAGCAGCCGCAACTTTGTCTTTATCTCTGGACTGTAATGAACATACCACTTATAAACTGTAGATCTCTTTATCCTGCCTTCTCCTTATCTGCCTCCCTCTTTTTTCTTATACATTTCCTTTACATCCTCCTTATGAGGTTCCCCCACATTATGGGATAACGTTACATAAAGGGTCATTGTCCTGAGATGTTTTTACCAGTAGCCAATCTGTTTCCCTGTCTTAGGGTACCGTCACACTATACCATTTTGATCGCTACGACGGTACGATTCGTGACGTTCCAGCGATATCGTTACGATATCGCTGTGTCTGACACGCAGCAGCGATCAGGGATCCTGCTGAGAATCGTACGTCGTAGCAGATCGTATGGAACTTTCTTTCATCGCTGGATCTCCCGCTGTCATCGCTAGATCGGTGTGTGTGACACCGATCTAGCGATCTAGCGATGCGATCCAGCGATGCGTTCGCTTGTAACCAGGGTAAACATCGGGTAACTAAGCGCAGGACCGCGCTTAGTTACCCAATGTTTACCCTGGTTACAAGCGTTAAACTAAAAAAAAACAAACAGCACATACTTACATTCTGGTGTCCGTCAGGTCCCTTGCCGTCTCTGCTTCCCGCACTGTGACTGCCGGCCGTAAAGTGAAAGCAGAGCACAGCGGCTGTGCTTTCACTTTCACTTTACGGCCGGCAGTCACTGAGTGCGGGAAGCAGACTGCAAGGGACCTGACGGACACCAGAATGTAAGTATGTGCTGTTTGTTTTTTTTTAGTTTAACGCTTGTAACCAGGGTAAACATCGGGTAACTAAGCGCGGTCCTGCGCTTAGTTACCCGATGTTTACCCTGGTTACCCAGGGACCTCGGCATCGTTGGTCGCTGGAGAGCTGTCTGTGTGACAGCTCCCCAGCGACCACACTACGATTTACCTACGATCACGGCCAGGTCATATCGCTGGTCGTGATCGTAGGTAAATCGTATAGTGTGACGGTACCCTTAGCTGAAGGCTATCAATGCCATCATGCTATTGACACAAAGCAATGTTTGTTGAACTCTTCATTTTACTGGTTCTACCAATAATTGCTGTCCATTAATTAGGGAAGAAATGATCTAAATTCTGGATAGTAGGCTAATAGCTCTCATAAGTCCACAAGACGAAGCCCTATAGAGGAAGCTTATCAGTCTACTCTATAAATGTATTGTACATGTACGGTGCTGATCACTGTTAAAGGGAATCTGGCAACATGTTCTTACATCTGGAAGTAGTGGTATGACTGTGTAGGCACTTCTCCCACAATTGTAGAAATCCGATGTTCCAGTGATGAGAAATCTAGTGTACTAGCCATATGAAAATCAGAGTGGAAGTGCACTGGTGGCATGTCGATGTATTTGAAAGAAGCAGTCCAAATGCAATTACACACCCAAAACAAAAAAAACAAGTGTGAGATGCCACTTTTTTTGCAATTTCACCGCACTTGGAATTTTTTTCCTGTTTTCGAGTACACAACATGCTAATGTGAAACCCCGCTAACCCTGCCCTATATACCACGAGCGGCCTGGGTGCCACAATATTCTGCGGGGTCCCATACACTAAGTGACTTTAAGGAAAGGCTCTGCAGCCTATTTGAAGTATATCTACTGACAGAGCAACAAAATGTCAACACCCTAACTGGCCAATTATTTGGTGCAGCACAAAGAGAAGTAAAATCCTGGCCGGATATTGGAAAAGGAAATGTTGAGCAAATATTAGCCAAACTGATTGACGCTTTTGACACTCGCACTGCAGCAATAATTAAAATGAGATTCTTTGAATGTAAACAGAGGGTGCAGGACAGTATACGGGACTATGCCCTTAACCAAAATTGTGCAGTCCATGCAAGTGCCACCAAAGAAGATCCGACTGGCCTCCAATACAGGAGGATGCAGGCCTGAGGACCTGCCCTAGAACAAAAAGTAAAAATGTTATTAATGTAATGTTGTGCACCTGAAAAATGTTTGCACTTGTTTTATGTAACATTTAAGAAATTACCTCCCATAAAGGGAAGCTCAAGTTTATGTATGTTTAACCTGTTTATCAGCATTTACAAAATTTTGCATGTTTTTTAATAACTTGTAACTGTTGTTTTCTTTTCCCAATCCGAGAGTACTGGATTTAACAGGGGGGAGTGTGACACCCCAGGGTCCTGGTTGTCACAGTGGCATTGCTTTCCTCACGGGGAGAGTGATGTCACATTTGGAAATGATAAAGGATTCCTTTTGACAGGTAATCAGCACATACAACACCATTCTGACTTCAGGCCAGAAGGGGGAGCTCTACACCCCACTCAGGGGGAGCTGCTCTCTCTGGTCGGGAGGAGGAGTTAGTTGCTAGGCAGTTGGGAAGAGTAGACTGTTGAGCCAGACAACAGACTGAAGCTGTCTGAGGCAGAAGGACGAGGGAAGGGGCCATACAGCCTGAAGTGCTGTAGCTCCTAGATGGCGAGATACAGAAGGAAGAAGAGTCTTTAGCTAATATGCCAGCGGGCGAAGCACAGGAGTGTGACAACAGGGGAGAATAGCTGGGACAGGGCTACATTCCTGATTGAGCGTAGACACCGGTAGCTGGAAGACCGAGGCTTTTGTGGGACTCTAAGACGCATAGCAGAAACCGTCAGGATAGCTGGATTATATATCACCTGTTCGCCCTAACACCCAGGAGACACAGTGACACATAGAGCCCGGATCATGATAGAGACCCTGTAAAAAGGCTCGAGTCACCTGTCATACGGGTTTGTATCCCACCAACACAAAGGACAGAGAGAACTGAGAGGACCTTGCTATAAAGCCATAGGCAGTAAGGGACTATAACAACACAGCGCTAGAAGGAAGGCTTTTAACTCCACCTGGTAAAGCTGGACTCTGAACTCGCTTCCAAGCCGGCCGGACCCTGCCTGTACCTGTGATCTTGTGCCCTGGACTGTGGCTGCCTGCTGCCATCAGTAAATCAGGTAAAAAGACTGCACAACTGTGTCCTTCGTTGTTTACTGCACCACTCAACATCTTCCATCTATTCACCAGAAGCCCTGGGGACCTAATCCACCAGTGGGAAGTTATACCATCAGGCTGTCATAACATCACCCCAGAGGACCCCTTTAAGCAGTGTCTGTCACCACTGACCAAATGCCTTAGGTGACTTCATGAACTTTCCTTATTTCTACAAATCCCTTTAAAGACTATCCCTTTAACATGGGCACCCAGGGCCACGGACCGGGTATTCGTGATACATCCCTTTAAGTACCGGACCCGGTACCGAGTACCGCACGGCCCTGACGGGCGACTCACTAAAACCAATGGTGTCATTCAAAAGTACAACTCGTCCTGCAAAAAATAAGCCCTCACATGGCTATATTGACGGAAAAATAAAAAAAGTTATGGCTCTGGGAAGGAGGGGAGCGAAAAACAAAAATGCAAAAATGAAAAAAGCTCCGGTCATGAAGGGGTTAATGAGTCTTGCCACATGACTTGCCATAAAAGCTAAGTCAGTATGTAATTTTGCAGACACTGTGTTTTGGGGCATTGCCCCTCCACGGTGCAAAGCATGACATCTGATTTGGCTGTATGGGAGGCCTGTGACTGGGGTCTTAGGGATAACATTTCTCCTTATATTGTTGGCCGCACATCAACGGTTTTTCTAGTTGGATCATCACTGCCATGTTTACACAAAGCAATGATCAGGAAAAAATGCTTATTCAGCAAATTATCGCCCTGTGTAAAAAGCACAGTAGATGACTTGAATGTCTGATATGTCTGATTGTTTTCTCATGCCGAATCGTTGTGAGAAAATAATCGCTGATGTGCACTACCCGATAGTAAATCACTGGGCCAAGTGCTATCCGATTAAACATCAGAGAGCAATCGGCTGTATTATACGCTCGTGTGAGAGAGGCCTTACACAGACAAACTTGGCTTTAGGCAACATGGCACCTCCGTATGAGAAAAGCCAAATATGTCTTGTAAACATTGTAGACATTTCCAACCATGGAGACTTTTAGGAAACTTTTTATGTGTGACAGCGACCAACGATCAGGCCCCTGCTGGGAGATCATTGGTCGCTGGGGAATGATCAGGACCTTTTTTTGGTCGCTGATCACCCGCTGTCATTGCTGGATCGGCGTGTGTGATGCCGATCCAGCAATGTGTTCACTTGTAACCAGGGTAAATATCGGGTTACTAAGCGCAGGGCCGCACTTAGTAACCCGATATTTACCCTGGTTACCATTGTAAAAGTAAAAAAAAAACAGTACATACTCACATTCCGATGTCTGTCACGTCCCCCGCCGTCAGCTTCCCTGCACTGACTGTCAGTGACGGCCGTAAAGCAGAGCACAGCGGTGACGTCACCGCTGTGCTCTGCTTTACGGCCGGCGCTGACACAGTCAGTGTGGGAAGCTGATGGCGGGGGACGTGACAGACATCGGAATGTATGTACTGTTTTTTTTGTTTACCCTGGTTACCCGGGGACTTTGGCATAGTTGAAGACAGTTTCAACGATGCCGAAGTCATTCCCCTGATCGTTGGTCTCTGGAGAGAGCTGTCTGTGTGACAGCTCCCCAGCGACCACACAACGACTTACCAACGATCACGGCCAGGTCGTATCGCTGGTCGTGATCGTTGGTAAGTCGTTTAGTGTAACGGTACCTTAAGCCATATGGCAAGACTCATAAAAAGATCATTGTTGACTTTTAGGATTGCTACATCCAATAGGTACTTCTAGAGTTTAAAGGTACCTTCACACTGAACAACTTAACAACGATATCACTAGCGATCCATGACGTTGCAGCGTCCTGGATAGCGATATCGTTGTGTTTGACACGCAGCAGCGATCTGGATCCTGCTGTGACATCGCTGGTCGGAGCAGAAAGGCCAGAACTTTATTTTGTCACCGGATCTCCCGCAGACATTGCTGAATCGGCATGTGTGACGCCGATTCAGCGATGTCTTCACTGGTAACGAGGGTAAACATCGGGTTACTAAGAGCAGGGCCGCGCTTAGTAACCCGATGTTTACCCTGGTTACCAGTGTAAATGTAAAAAAAAAAAAACACTACATACTTACATTCCGGTCTCTGTCGCGTCCCCCGGCGTTCTGCTTCCCTGCACTGACTGAGCGCCGGCTGGCCGTAAAGCACAGCGGTGACGTCTCCGCTCTGCTTTACGGCTGGCGCTTACACAGTGCAGGGAAGCAGAACGCCGGGGACGCGACAGACACCGGAATGTAAGTATGTAGTGTTTTTTTTTTTTTACATTTACACTGGTAACCAGGGTAAACATCGGGTTACTAAGCGCGGCCCTGCGCTTAGTAACCCGATGTTTACCCTGGTTACCCGGTGACTTTGGCATCGTTGGTCGCTGGAGAGCTGTCTGTGTGACAGGTCTCCAGCGACCACACAGCGACACTGTAGCGATCGGCATCGTTGTCTACATCGCTGCAGCGTCGCTAAATGTGACGGTACCTTAAGTCCTCTTCCGCTCTGGAGAAGCAATTTGCATATAAGTATAACACATTTATAGTAACATGATAACCAACATTCAAATGATAAAGCTGGCACTTCTAAATACACTATAAAGAACAACGGTCACCCAGATAGGTAACCAAAACGAAGAGATCCAGAGTAAAGTGAATTAAAGCTTTTATTGGAAACATTATAAAATGCATAAAATGCCCAAGCACCCTAACATAAGGCGGAAGGCTAAGTGCAGTACATCATTCAATAATATCAAATGCACAGTAGTAGCTCCATAATCTCATAATTGTCTGGTACACCTCTTGCTGCCTAAGCATACTCGTAATGCATAAAATACCAGTGTACACAATCCAGACTTTGTGATAATATCTACCTGCAGTCAGCACAGCGTCCCACCTCACCCCAACGCGCGTTTCGCAACAAGCTTCTTTCGGTAAGCTTCTACTGCAGTAGATATTATCACAAAGTCTGGATTGTGTACACTGGTATTTTATGCATTACGAGTATGCTTAGGCAGCTAGAGGTGTACTGGACAATTCTGAGATTGTGGAGCTACTACTGTGCATTTGATATTATTGAATGATGTACTGCACTTAGCCTTCCACCTTATGTTAGGGTGCTTGGGCATTTTATGCATTTTACAATTTTTCCAATAAAAGCTTTAATTCACATTTATAGTAACACCTAAAAATATTGCTGATACTAGATTCAATGATACAATTTTGGTGGGATTTAGGGTGTATAGGAACTGACAGATGAATCGGCTGCATTGGATTTTTCTAACAATTGTTTCATCCTCAAGGAGTGTTTGAGGTTTTATGGAGACATATTTCTACTTAAGTTGCTATTTAGCTGTTGAGAGAATGACTTATTATAGGTAATTTCAGTTGATCTGGCATTAGAGCTCAGCACCAAGCACAGTCAGAGCCTGGATTCAAACACTTGAGACACTATGGCTCCTAACTATGAAGCTTACACACTACGTGTTCATGTGGTACATTTGTATGGCATTGAATTATGATGTTATTCTACTCTAGAAGCAAACACGCTGAGGAGAACACATCCATAAGAATATTGATAATACAGTTTCCAAAAGAAAATACCACTCAATGAAATTAGAGACATAGGAAGGTACTGTATAAACCTTTATAGTTGCCTTATTGTATGTATCTCTACAATATATACAGATTGGTAATATGGTCATGTGCATGAGCCTCAAAAATAATTCTTCTTTTGTGCCCTGTTTTGTGTACCTTCTTTAAATATTTTTTTTTCATTAGAATAATTGTAGTCAATGGTTCCTAAGATTAGGATAATGAAAATATCTTCCAAATATGTTTCTTGTAGGACATTTTGGGCGACAAATCAAACAGAATATTCTGAGGAAGGTCATGGGACATTAGAAGGGAAAAGAGATACTAATATACATACATTTAAAGGAAAGTAAAGATGATAAAAGAATAATTATTTGGGAAAAGGAACGATGAAGAAGACTAAGCTCTTGCCACATAGTCTATTTTTCTATTTTCGGTCATTAAAGCCAACAATCCATTGATTTTACTGAGATGGGACAACCATGTAATGTATATTGGAGCCTTCCTACTGAATCCAAACAGATTGGGTTGGGAGAAATAGGAATCTTGGGGAGGGAATTCAATGTATGATGCTTTTGTTAGGTGGAGAGATAAGTTTCTGTCAGGTGATTCTGGCAGAGGCTCCTTCATATGGAACAAAGGAAAAAGCAAAATGTTCTTATACTTGGGGAATTGAGAGAGAGACAGCTGTCAGCCAAACAAATGTTAGTCCTACGGCTGTTTAATATACCAACTTTAGTTCTCCAGCACAATATCATGGATCAGATCAAGTTAGCCACCCAAAGTTTATGGGAGAATTGTGACTTAATTTGCGGAATAAAAAATTGCATACTGCAAGCGGAGTCCAGCTTTTATAGTATTCCAACAAGACAACTTACCATCGGTTGAAATTGAATATTTTTAAAGATGAATGACCGTATTTAAATGGAATTTAATTCTACTTGAATTTTGCAAAAATTCACATTCCCAAAAATGCAGATTACTAAAATGCTTCTGCTCGGATTCAGCCAGATTGCAGTAGCTGGCCACCATTTTTATGAACTGTAAGGGAGTATCAAAATGTAAAAAAAATATAGTTTTACTTACCTTACTACTCACCTACCCACCCCGTTCGCGCCTCACCGTCACCTGTCCGGTCCTCGATGAAACTACTAAATGCTTCCGCTTGTGTTGAACTCTCTGGGCCTCTCACAATAAACAAAAACTTCTGGCTCTGAGTAGGCCTGGGATAATTCTGAATATGCATGCACAAGTCCACGACGCACGTTCTGACTTCATCATATTTCAGCTGGAACGGCAGCAATCAGAAGATGCGGCTAGGACCGAATGGGTGAAGGTGAGGAGTGGAAGGGCTGGAAAGTTGAGCAGCGAGTTGAGTATAAGGATTGTTTTTATTTTTTACATCTGATGTTTATTATGCTCTAGGGTCCAAAAACACCCCAGATCATAATAAGGAAAGTTCAACTAAAAAATAAATTTCTCTGGAAAATCCATGCAGACAAATTTGAATTTTGCTTGATCTGTTTGTCAGATCTTCTGAAACTCCAAGAGTGAACCCACAGTACCATGACAACGAACCTCCTAGGGGCGAGCTGACCAGGTGGACCACCCCCAATACAGGGAGCGTTAGGGGCAGACCCGAGGGAGACTATTGCCACGGAAGCTGATACTTGGGGACAGAAAGTAGGAGCAGAGAAGATGCAGAACTGACTATAACGGAGACACGAGACAGACAGGGTATGGTGGTAACACAAAAAAGGCAGGGTATGATGAATGCACAAAACAGAGCAAGGTACGGTTGACGGCCAGGACAGAGCAAGATATGGCGGACTCACAGGACAGAGCAAAGTAAGGCGGACGCACATGACAGAGCAAAGTAAGGTGGACGCACAAGACAGAGCAAGGTATGACGGGACCTGGGTCAAATGAGGACAAATGACAATCAGGCAAAGAGTAGGGGAGAGGCTACCTGATATAGCAGGAGTTGCGGTGCACTTCCGGGTCAGGAACCCTCCAGGATTAGGAAGGGGAGGAGCTGAGGGAGTGAGGACCAGCCTGAGGGAGTGCGCATGTGTCGCCAGAGCAGGAAGGTGAAGTGCGCACGCGCCGGCACCGAGAACCAGGATCCAGCGAGGAGGGAAAAAGAGAGGAGACCAGGCGGTGCGCGGACAGTCCAAGAGATGAATGCGCACGTCGGGAGCCAAAGAAGCGACAGCAGCGGCGCGCCGGGACAGGTAAGTATGAGAAGAGCCAGAGCAGGATGCGGGAGGCGTGAAAGAGTTCATCTCTAAATATTTTATTAAACCCTCATTCCTTATCATGTCATCATTTTACAACCTCAGCTACATTTATGTTAGAAATCACCCTTCTTATCTTGCACATAATATTAACTAATTTAGCTAAGGTCCCTGCACCAGAACATAATAATTATAAAAACCAGGAGCAGAATACTTGGAGAGAGATGTCCCACATAAGAGGCTTATACATATATATAAGGCTTCTAATAGAATCTCTCTGCCCGCATAATGAACGCATGAATGGAGAGGTGACGTGTAAGTATACAGTGTGAAAAGGACAAATGGTCTTCTAAATCCTAAGTGCAGTGAGCAATATCCTGAACCATGCAGTGATCTGACTTGGCACAACATTTGTTAATTAGTGGCATCTTACACTTTTATAATTTCCCAATTTAAAATGCACGTATAATTCCTTCATGGCAGTAAATCTATGTTGCTTTGCCAGTAATGTGCTTTGCACCAAGAAATCTCAAAACTCTCTGGCATATGTGCTTTATAATATGTCTTTCTAATTAATTGCTAGTCGAAAATGCTAACAGCAAAACGAGAGACCTATTTCTTCCACCAGAAAAGAGAGGGAAGAAGTAATGGCAGATGCCAATATGTTGCGTTCCCCGAAGGTTCTCAATAGCTCCCACAGCTGCGATCCTCTAGGCAAAGCCAGCTAAGAAACTTTACTAGAGTGCGACATATTTGAGCTTTTTTTCATCCACTGAATAAATTAATTTTAAAAATGGGTATTTATTTAATGGCATCACGTAAACATGTGCTTGTCGCTGCAATAAGGAGTCACCTTGAGAATGAAATGACTGGTCTTTGTAGTTTGTGCCCTGGAATGCATTGATTTGTATTGTAATCACAAACAGACGTCCCGCTCAGGAAGTTAGGCACACGCTGAAACTATTTTCACAGCTGACCTATGTTTACATGCTTGCTTTACAAAGTCCTTTGTGTCATCCAATGCTTTCCAAATGCACAGGTATAAATGTGGAGGAAAGTAGACATCAATCAACTCACAAAAGAAAAAAAAAGTTTGTAGAGCTTCAAAAGAGACGCCTTGCTCACTAATCTCAATAATTTACACATTTTAGGCCAAAGCTTTGAAGCTTTCTTGATATTTACAAATATTTGTCACCCTGGTGGAAAATAATTCAACAGGAACTTTATCATATGGAAACAATCACTCACACAGTCGGATATTTTATTCATTTTTTTTGCTATTCTATGTTATATTCTTTATTTAGAACCAAAATATTTTGCAGAGGACGTCAATATTTTCCGTATTTTATTAACACACAAAGAAGCCAATTTCATAGAAAGCCAGTGTGATTTTTGTAGTCTAGAAAACAAGAAAATCCAGAGAGAAAACATACAAGCAAAACTAGTTTTCTGAGATTCTGAGATTGGAACCCTGACTCAGTTCTGCAAGGTAAGGAAAACAATGTAATAAGGATGGTCTGAAATAATGGATAATTTTACAGATGCTAACATTAACATTAGTAGGATAAGCCCTCCTAAGCCGTCTATATTCGCATGTAGGTCATAGAAAACTGAATAAAGCATTACCTTAAAAAGCACTCCCATTAAAGTTTTTATCCTATTAAAATATTACAATCATCATATCATATAGCACTGTGTACTTACAATTGCTCATTCTGCCTTTCTACCCAGTTAATTCTTCTCTTTTCCATTAGGTCTATGACATCACATGTTTAAAAACAGACTAGCTGAGTCCTTCTAAGCTCTGTGTAGAAACAGGAAGCATCTCTTCCCTGTATGAGTCATCATCAGAATTACAATTCTACCTCACTGCAGAGGGGGAGGAGTGGAGCAGGGGTCAGGAGTTGAAAAGGGGTTGGAGCTGTGCTGGCAGGGACTTTGCAGTGATAACTGAAATATATTGAGAGGATTAAACGTTTAATGGGAGTGCTTCTTGTTTATTTGGAAATCAATCTCTTATTCCAGAGAAATACACTTTTTCTTAATATATAAGTGAGCAGCTAAGACCCATGGGTGGGACTTACAGTACAGACCAAAAGTTTGGACACACCTTCTCATTCAAAGATTTTTCTGTATTTTCATGACTATGCAAATTGTACATTCACACTGAAGGCATCAAAACTATGAATTAACACATGTGGAATTATATACTTAACAAAAAAGTGTTAAACAACTGAAATTATCTCTCATATTCTAGGTTCTTCAAAGTAGCCACCTTTTGCTTTAATGACTGCTTTGCACACTCTTGGCATTCTCTTGATGAGCTTCAAGAGGTAGTCACCGGGAATGGTCTTCCAACAATCTTGAAGGAGTTCCCAGAGATGCTTAGCACTTGTTGGCCCTTTTGCCTTCACTGTGCGGTCCAGCTCACCCCAAACCATCTCAATTGGGTTCAGGTCTGGTGACTGCGGAGGCCAGGTCATCTGGCGTAGCACCCCATCACTCTCCTTCTTGGTCAAATAGCCCTTACACAGCCTGGAGGTGTGTTTGGGTCATTGACCTGTTGGAAAATAAATGATGGTCCAACTAAACGCAAACCGGATGGAATAGCATGCCGCTGCAAAATGCTGTGGCAGCCATGCTGGTTCAGTATGCCTTCAATTTTGAATAAATCCCCAACAGTGTCACCAGCAACGCACCCCCACACCACACCATCATAGCTCCTCCACCATGCTTCACGGTGGGAACCAGGCATGTAGAGTCCATCCGTTCACCTTTTCTGTGACGCACAAAGACACGGTGGTTGGAACCAAAGATTTCAAATTTGGACTCATCAGACCAAAGCACAGATTTTCATTGGTCTAATGTCCATTCCTTGTGTTCTTTAGCCCAAACAAGTCTCTTCTGCTTGTTGCCTGTCCTTAGCAGTGGTTTCCTAGCAGCTATTTTACCATGAAGGCCTGCTGCACAAAGTCTCCTCTTAACAGTTGTTGTAGAGCTGTGACTGCTGCTAGAACTCTGTATGGCATTGACCTGGTCTCTAATCTGAGCTGCTGTTAACCTGCGATTTCTGAGGCTGGTGACTCAGAAAACCTTATTCTCAGAAGCAGAGTTGACTCTTGGTCTTCCTTTCCTGCGATAATACAAATTCTAACAGTCTATTCAGTTAGACTATCTGCTGTGTATCCACCAGACTTCTGCACAACACAACTAATGGTCCCAACACCATTTATAAGGCAAGAAATCCTACTTAGTAAACCTGACAGAGCACACCTGTGAAGTGAAAACCATTCCCGGTGACTACCTCTTGAAGCTCATCAAGAGAATGCCAAGAGTGTCTAAAGCAGTCATCAAAGCAAAAGGTGGCTACTTTGAAGAACCTAGAATATAAGACATATTTTCAGTTGTTTCACACTTTTTTGTTAAGTATATAATTCCACATGTGTTAATTCATAATTTTGATCCCTTCAGTGTGAATGTTCAATTTTCATAGTCATGAAAAGACAGAAAAATCTTTAAAAGAGAAGGTGTGTCCAAACGTTTGGTCTGTACTGTACATCTCCCAGAGAATTTGCCTCCAGATCTTATTTTAAATGAAAGGGAGAGTTACCAGTCTGAGACATGTAATAACTTACTGTCTGCTCTCCTGATCTACATGTCTCACACTGGTAATGCCTCCTTTCATTTAAAATAAGCTTCGGAGATCTATGTCCGGCCCATAGATCTTAAGAGCTCATTTACATATAAGAAAAACGTGGATTTCCTTACAACAAGACATCTAATCAGAATTTTCTTCAGCTTCATGTGACCTACATGCCCATATAGACGACTTAGCAGGGCTCAATCTACTGACACATTCCCTATAAAACTGCCACACTGATCAGATATGGCTTCAATATGTCATTTTAAGCCAGTAAAGTACAAACAATAAAATTAGTTTCAAACATGTTATATGTATCAGTTGATTTTTATGGTTATTGTTTTTGTAAGTTGATTACTTACATATAGAAACACACTCCATCAATGTTGTAGCTACCAGAGGTGCCGAGAAAACACTTACATGTTGACCTTGGTTCCTGGGGAGATCAAATGGTCCCTTTAGCACTTAAGAGGAAACTAATATTTAAAGGGACTCTGTCACCTGAATTTGGAGGGAACAATCTTCAGCCATAGGGGCGGGGTTTTCGGGTGTTTGAGTCACCCTTTCCTTACCCGCTGGCTGCAATATTGGATTGAAATTAATTCTCTGTCCTCCGTAGTACATGCCTGCACAAGGCAATCCCTTTAATGTGATACAGATTTTATATTGGAGCCAAGGAGAGTTAGGTTATTCCACTGAAAAATGAAAAAGTTGTGAACCATTTCAGAACTCGATTAGTTGCTAATGGCAACTGCTCTACTTTGTATTTTCATTAGTTTTGACAAATATCTTTAGGCAACTTTCAAATGTAAACAGTAACCATAAAGTTAATATGGCTAAATGGAAATAAAAGGCCCAACTAATCACGCAATTAGTGACTCAAACAAAAGAAACTCATACTGCAAATTGCATCGCACATTTTGAACGAACCTATTATGCACATAACGTCATTTTATAAATCTGGAACAATACAAAGAATGAAAAATATTTCTAAAGCTCGCCATACACATTACATAGCTATTGGCTTAATGGCAAATCGGCAGATCACTCGGCCGGCAGTGATCTCGACCGGCTCTCCCGTATATATGCAAGAGTGCTTGTTTGGCTAAATGCTCCTGTGTTTTTTATGAGAAAGCCCCAGCCAGACATCTCTGACAATGGCTTATCTCAGGGAGAAAAAAAAGGTTGTCAGTCCGAAATATGCACATGCCGGGCCTTAATGCAACTACAATCACTCATATACATTGGACGCACAACCATATTCGTCAATATTGAAGGGTTCACCCGACATCAGTCTAGTGTCTATGGGGGTTATTAGCATACACTAAAAATACTATATACATATATATTTATATATATATATATACACACACACATATATATATATATATATATATATATACATATATATTCCATTAATAACATGAGTATAGAAAAAAATGTATGTAAAGAGTATATTCATACAACAATTTCTACAATTATGATGCTGGCAGTATGCAGATAGATTTCTGTAAGCATCATTCAAGTTAAAATAATTGCAAAAATGTGCGCAACACAATCTGCCCTGTGTAAATATATACTTGTTGTATCAAACTGGTGTAATCACATGTACGTGGATGCTGTTTCAAGACATTAATGATTGCCTGGTTTTTGTCTAGTTTTTTTTTTTTTTAATTTATGATTTCATTGCCTTAAGGGCGCACGAGGTAATTACAAGGAATATACTTTTTTTTTTTTGTCTAGTTTTGTGTGTTTTGAGCATTTTCATTTGCAACCAATTCATTATTCTAATATTTTAAGTCTATATATGTGTATATATATATATGTATATACAGTGGGGCAAAAAAGTATTTAGTCAGTCAGCAATAGTGCAAGTTCCACTACTTAAAAAGATGAGAGGCGTCTGTAATTTACATCATAGGTAGACCTCAACTATGGGAGACAAACTGAGAAAAAAAAATCCAGAAAATCACATTGTCTGTTTTTATAACATTTTATTTGCATATTATGGTGGAAAATAAGTATTTGGTCAGAAACAAACAATCAAGATTTCTGGCTCTCACAGACCTGTAACTTCTTCTTTAAGAGTCTCCTCTTTCCTCCACTCATTACCTGTAGTAATGGCACCTGTTTAAAGTTGTTATCAGTATAAAAAGACACCTGTGCACACCCTCAAACAGTCTGACTCCAAACTCCACTATGGTGAAGACCAAACAGCTGTCAAAGGACACCAGAAACAAAATTGTAGCCCTGCACCAGGCTGGGAAGACTGAATCTGCAATGGCCAACCAGCTTGGAGTGAAGAAATCAACAGTGGGAGCAATAATTAGAAAATGAAAGACATACAAGACCACTGATAATCTCCCTCGATCTGGGGCTCCACGCAAAATCCCACCCCGTGGGGTCAGAATGATCACAAGAACGGTGAGCAAAAATCCCAGAACCACGCGGGGGGACCTAGTGAATGAATTGCAGAGAGCTGGGACCAATGTAACAAGGCCTACCATAAGTAACACACTACGCCACCATGGACTCAGATCCTGCAGTGCCAGACGTGTCCCACTGCTTAAGCCAGTACATGTCCGGGCCCATCTGAAGTTTGCTAGAGAGCATTTGGATGATCCAGAGGCATTTTGGGAGAATGTCCTATGGTCTGATGAAACCAAACTGGAACTGTTTGGTAGAAACACAACTTGTCGTGTTTGGAGGAAAAAGAATACTGAGTTGCATCCATCAAACACCATACCTACTGTAAAGCATGGTGGTGGAAACATCATGCTTTGGGGCTGTTTCTCTGCAAAGGGGCCAGGACGACTGATCCGGGTACATGAAAGAATGAATGGGGCCATGTATCGTGAGATTTTGAATGCAAACCTCCTTCCATCAGCAAGGGCATTGAAGATGAAACGTGGCTGGGTCTTTCAACATGACAATGATCCTAAGCACACCGCCAGGGCAACGGAGTGGCTTCGTAAGAAGCATTTCAAGGTCCTGGAGTGGCCTAGCCAGTCTCCAGATCTCAACCCTATAGAAAACCTTTGGAGGGAGTTGAAAGTCCGTGTTGCCAAGCGAAAAGCCAAAAACATCACTGCTCTAGAGGAGATCTGCATGGAGGAATGGGCCAACATACCAACAACAGTGTGTGGCAACCTTGTGAAGACTTACAGAAAACGTTTGACCTCTGTCATTGCCAACAAGGGATATATTACAAGGTATTGAGATGAAATTTTGTTTCTGACCAAATACTTATTTTCCACCCTAATATGCAAATAAAATGTTAAAAAAACAGACAATGTGATTTTTCTGGATTTTTTTTCTCAGTTTGTCTCCCATAGTTGAGGTCTACCTATGATGTAAATTACAGACGCCTCTCATCTTTTTAAGTGGTGGAACTTGCACTATTGCTGACTGACTAAATACTTTTTTGCCCCACTGTATATATATATGCATTTGTTTGTTTTTTATTTTGTTTCTGCTTTGTCCATGGAGTCATGATTATTTTCACCGGATTCATCAATTGTGACTTTTTAAAAAGTCCCAAAATTTGGTGCAACGTCACTCCAGTGTTCCCTTATTCTATTCTTTAGTACAAACAATTTTTGCAATTTTTGACACCAAAGTGCATTGTTTGGCCCCAAAAGTTTCAAAAACAATTCAAGACAGGAAAAAAGACCATTTTTGACTTTTGCCAATTTCATGTACCATTTGACAATTTTTTCTCCAAAAATTGAAAGTAATACAACAAAAGAAAGAAGGAAAATGACGTAACTGATTAATCAGGACCTTAGTGCACTGCTCTAAGGTGCTCCCATGTGGTACTATATTGAGAAGAAAACTATAAAATCCAGTGATGTTCTGTGTATGGGAGGGCATTAGAGCTTCACAGGTTTTCACTGGAATCCTCTTCCCTCCTCCATTAAAGCATCATGTAGACGGTTGATGTTAGAGACCTTGCGTTCCTCCAGCTTCAGTTTGAGGATGTCCCACAGATGATCAATTGGATTTAGGTCTGAAGACATTCTTGTCCAGTCCAGCATCATTACCCTCAGTTTCTTTAGCAAGGCAGTGGTCATTGTGGAGGTGTGTTTGGGGTCATTATTATGTTGGAATACTGCCTTGCGGCCATGTTTCCAAAGGGAGGGGATCATGTTCTGCTTCAGTATGTCGCAGTAATTGTTGGTATTCTTGGTTCCCTGAAAGAACTGTAGCTCCCCACTGCCAGCAGCATTCATGCAGCCCCAAACTATGACACTTCAACCACCATGCTTGACTGTAGGCAAGACATATTTGTCTTTGTACTTCTCACCTAATTACCGCCACACACGCTTGGCACCATCTGAACCAAATAACTTTGTTTTGGTCTCATCAGACCACAGGACATGGTTCCCGTAATCCATGTCCTTAGTCTGCTTGCCTTCAGCAAAGTGTTTGAGGGCATTCGTTGTGCATCATCTTTAGGAGTGGCTTCCTTCTGGGATGACAGCCATGCAGACCAGTTTGATGCAGTGTGCGGTGTATGGTCTGAGCAGTGACAGGCTGACCTCTCACCCCTTTAAACTCTGCAGCAATGCTGGCAGCACTCATACATCTTTTTTGAAAAAGCAACCACTGAGCACATGCACTCAACTTCTTTGTTTGACCATGATGAGGACAGTTATGAGTGGAATCTGTATTGTAAAAACTGTGTATGGTCTTGGCCGTCGTGCTGCAGTTTTGTTTCATGATGTTGGCAATCTTCTTATAGCCTCGGCCATCTTTATAAAAATAATAATAATAATCTTTATTTTTATATAGCGCTAACATATTCCGCAGTGCTTTACATTTTGCACACATTATCATCACTGTCCCCGATGGGGCTCACAATCTAAATTCCCTATCAGTATGTCTTTGGAATGTAGGAGGAAACCGGAGTGCCCGGAGGAAACCCACGCAAACACGGAGAGAACATATAAACTCTTTGCAGATGTTGTCCTTAGTGGGGTTTGAACCCAGGACCCCAGCGCTGCAAGGCTGCAGTGCTAACCACTGAGCCACCGTGCCGCCGATCTTTATGTAGATCATCAATTTATTTTTCTGATCCTCAGACAGTTGTTTGCCATGAGGAGCCACATTGAACCTCTAGTGACCAATGTGAGATCGATAGCACCAAATTTTACACCCCTGCTCCCCATTCCCACCTGAGACCTTGAAACACTAATGAGTTACATGACACCAGGGAGGGATAATGGCTAATTGGGCACAATTTGGCCTTTTTCACTTTGGGGTGTACTCACTTTTGTTGCCAGCGGTTTAGACATAAATGGCTTTGTGTTGAGTTATTTAGAGGGCACCAAATTTACACAGTTGAACAAGTTGTACACTGACTACTTCACATTGTGTCAAATCTTCAGTGTTGTCCCATGAAAAGATATAATAAAATCCTTAAAAAATGTAAGGGGTGTACTTACTTTTGTGATATACTGTATAACATTATAAATGCCACCTGTGAAAACCTCTATTATCAAGTGGATGGGATTTAATCAATTCAACCACACTACATCCTCCACATACATCAGTGAAGATGAGGTTACTTGCACAACGAAGTCATCTTTCCTGTAAAATAAACTGAGAATATGTTGGCTGGAAATTTGTGAACAACCGTCAGGTAGTATATACATGTTGCTATAGAGTGGGGTCCCAGCATCAATTTTATTAGTGGGCCCCCAGTCCGACACTGGCTATAAAACAGAATCATTTTAAATTAAATCTTAAATCTTAGCGAACGAATAATTCGGAATATTAAAGTTTGTCTGCACGGCTGCAAACATTTAGCTTTGCAACAAGAGGTATGTGAATTACTGTGAATAATTAAAGGGAATGTTTACAAACAGTACTAAATAATTAATGATCAAAGGATTCAGTGATAATTACAGGATCAAAGTAAATGAGGAAGAGCTTCAATTAGTTGTTTGAATTGCCTTTATGTTCGGATATAGCTGTTCTTTATGAATATGTAAAGAAATGACTTCATTGTACATGCTGAGACATATTTAACCCTGCTGTTCTGTTCGGTCTGGGGAGACCTATTTTGAACTTTGGTATTTTTTGGGGTGTTCAAGATGCGGTTCTGAAACTTGTGGTTGATTGACTTAAATGAGGATGGGTCGGTCGGCCACGGGTTTCAGAGCCGCATCTTGAATATTTTAAAGAATATTGAAGTTCAAAGTCGGTCATTTTTGACCAACAGAACAGCAGGGTTAAAGAGTTGTGCTAGTGACATATTTCAATAAGTTTGTGCCGTATTTTTAAAAACGATACAACGATATCTGAAAATTAAATGTAAGTACTGTATATAATAGTAATAGTATTTTGAAAGAACCACATTCAGCGGTAACAGATGTCAACTATCCCTAGAATATACACATTTAGTGCATAGTAATTTAAATGTTGCATCTTACTGAGAAATATTCAAAATTTCACCTGACAATTTTCTGGAAATAAATGGAAACTGTTATTCATGAGAAGGCAAGAGGAAAGTGACATGTGAATATGCTGTGAATGTGAAGTGTGATATTTTGAAAACACTGGGTACTACCAGAGTTTGGATTTTGTAGACATAATATGAAATAGTCATTTTCTGAACCAATTTTATTTTACTTAAATACATTTTTTTTAAGTAAAAATATTATTTTATAATTGGTTTCTTAAAGGGAACCTGCCAGCAGGATTGTGCTCTGTAACCTACAGAAAGTGTCAGGTTGGCGCCATTATACTGATTAAAATGATACCTTGGTTGATGAAATCCATCTTGTGGTTGTTGTTTAATCTTTATTTTCAGTATTCAATTAATGAGATTCTCCTGCTCCGGGGCTGGCTGTGTGTGTGTGTGGGGGGGGGGGGCTTTATGTGGTGCTCTGATTAGGTATTCATCTGTATGGCTTATGACAGGTCTCTGATCACTCAGTGACCTGCCCCCTATTTTACATACTGAATATAATATGTATCGAAGAAAAAAAAAATCACATTCAGCATGTAGATTCTGGGGGTAGCATCTATAATATGCATTAATTTCTTTTATTTAGTCATATGCATTTATTCTGAAAAAAAAAATCTTTCTTAAAATGGCGCCGACTGTGCAGGCGCAGTAGCATCTATCAGAGAGCCGATAGATGCTACTGCGCAGGCGCTGACAGTGCCAACTTAGTGGAGACAATTGTTTTCTTCCTCTAGCAAAATGGACCTGGCACCGTGCCAGCACAGTAGCATCTATTGGATTGCCAATAGATGCTACTGTGTAGGCGCGGCCGGTGCCAATTTGAGAAAGATTTTTTTTTTCAGAATAAATGTATATGACTAAATCAAAGAATTTAATGCATATTTTAGACTAGATGGAGGCCCGATGCTATCACATCGGGAGGACGGTAATGTCACACTGGGGGAGGCTTTTCAGCATTGAGAATCTCTCCCCCATGTGCTCACCCACCTATCCACTCTCTCTTTCCTCATGTGCTGACTTCTCCCATCTGTGTTCTTTTCTTTGACCTGTCTACCCCATGTGCTATGCGCTCCTCCTGAACAAAGATGGCCACGGTCAGTGAATCATTCCGCTGATCCCGGCGGTGATGTGTTCGCGACGGTGTTCTGCTGGTGGTACCATGCAAGAGGCTGCATACGGCGTATGCAGTGTGTGTGTGTGTGTGGTGCATACGGCATATACAGTGTGTGTGTGTGTGGTGTCCCAACATGGAGGTCGGTGAACTTCCGCCGCTTGAAATTTTGGGATCCGGACACATCTGGACATAACAGGATGTGAAGACATTACAAGTTAAGTATATGCTAAGATGCGATCATGCTGGAGCCGCTGCCCCCGGCACCTGCCTGCTGAACGTGATATTATTTTATTCCATACATATTATATTCAGTATGTGAAATAGGGGGCAGGTTGCTGAGGGTTCAGTGACCTTTCATAAGCCATACAGATGCACGTGTAAGAAGAACACCACATAAAGGTCATCCTCACAGTCTGCCCCAAGCCACGAGAATGTCAGTAACTGAAAACTGAAAATAAAGATTAAACAACAACAACAAGAGGAATTTAATCAACCAAGGTATAATTTTAATCAGTATAATGGCGCCAACCTAATACTGTCTGTAGGTTTCTCAGCACAATCCTGCTGACAGGTTCCCTTTAAACATTTTGCACCATTTGCCTTCTATGGACTTTGTGTTTCACTAGTTTCTTGATGCAGAATGAGTTTTCTGTTCAGCTTTCTAGATGCCAGTGGGGGGTGTGCTCCTGGTAGATTGACAGTAAGGACCTGTGACATTATTGTTTCACTGACCTGAACTGTGCTCTCTGTCATGCACATAAAGAAGTAGCTTTGCCTCTGCTGTCTCCGAGGAGAGCAGTGACACTGAAACAATGAAACATAGCCCTGCTTTCCTCAATTATTTCATTGCCAGCATCTACTAACATTACAAGTAAGGGATTGGAGGAGAGCAAAGCTTTCTGTCATCACAAACACCTCTGTATCTGCAGCTCTCATCACACAGCACTGCCAGCTCTGCTCTACTACAACTCCCACCACACTGACAGTGCCATGGGATAAGAGCTCCAGATGTATAGATAGTTATAATGACACAAAACTTTGCTTTCTCCTATTACTTGAATGTAATCATAGTGGATGCTGGAAATAAATTAGTGAGGAAAGCAGGGCTGTGTGAAATTTCACGTCAATCAGAAAAAGCCGAGTTTGGCATTCTCTGAGGGCATGTCCTTTTTTTCCCCTGCATAGCGCTATCTGTTTAGAGCAGATAAAAGTAGGAACTGCTTGGTCTGTGAATAATCAAAA
The DNA here is from genome assembly GCF_032444005.1 of Ranitomeya imitator. Classification (NCBI taxonomy): domain Eukaryota; kingdom Metazoa; phylum Chordata; class Amphibia; order Anura; family Dendrobatidae; genus Ranitomeya; species Ranitomeya imitator. Next base: position 53,842,880 of record NC_091288.1, on the reverse strand, counting down.
AATTTTCAAATTTATATATTTAAAATAATTAGAACGCATTTAAGTTTGTGGGTGTACTACGAAAAATGTGGAAAAGTTGATGAGATTTGAATACTTTTTCAATTCGCTGTATATGACGTATCTGAGTAGGAAAAAGATTTTTGTATGGATATGACTAGTGATGAGCAAATATACTCGTTACTCGAGATTTCCCGAGCACGCTCTGGTGTCCTCCCGGTATTTGTAAGTGCTCGGAGATTTAGTTTTCATTGCCGCAGCTGAATGATTTACAGCTACTAGCCAGCATAAGTACATGTGGGGGTTGCCTGGTTGCTAGGGAATCCCCACATGTAATCAAGCTGGCTAACAGATGTAAAATATTCAGCTCCTGCAAGGAAAACTAAATCTCCGAGCACTTACAAATAGTCGGAGGACACCCGAGCGTTCTCGGAAAATCTCGAGTAACAAGTATACTCGCTCATCACTAGATATGACTGTTTTTTGTTGTACTTGTGCATTAAACGTCATATGGTGTATGGCAGAGGAGGAGTTTTTGCTTCTGGTTTCTCTAGTCTTTATAAAAAAAATTAAAACCAGTGGGAAATAATTTGTCGTGACATCAGGTGCATTTCAAAGAGATGTAGATAAGCTTCTGGACACTGATAATGAATTTCAAATCTGCGCACATCAGAGAAGGTAATGTGGCAAACGATGATTTGCGTAATAGTTGCCTCTTTAAGTAGAATATGATGGTAGTTGTGGTTGCTTGTGCAGCTAGTCCCCAATCATGAAGAAGCAGTGTTAACTTAAAAAGAACAGTCTCTTTGCTAATGATAATGGGGTAAATGACTACATACAAAAAGTAACTGGAGGCCAAATTTACACTCACAATTGAAGGTAGACTCACACATGTGGACAAACAGACAGATCTCTTTGGGGTATTTGTCTTATCTTTTCAATTCACCCATTCTCAGAATATCCCAGGTAATCATCACACAATATCCCTTACTTAGGGCTGAGCTGTGCTTCTCCTCTGAAGTTTTTTTCCCTAGTGGAGGTGCAATAGAAATCCTTCCAATCTGAATTCTGTAAACTCCCCTTCTTTTCTATCATATCCTTCTAGGCCCAGCCATCAGGGGGGACAACAAGATCTCCTTATTGGCGCCTTCCGCTACTGAGTTAACTTTTCTGTGTCTCTTTTCAAATGCCATCATTTGCTGACTGTCAAGGGAACTTGTCCCAGCTCTTTCCAGAAACTTCTACATACCAAGCAGAGATAATCATTTAAACACAACTCTGAGAGAGAACCAATGTGAGTGTTGTCTTTGAACAAGTCTTACAATATGTTACAACATACAGTTTACACAGAAATCACTGTATTTGCATGAAACACATTATACATCAGATATCCCATGGAGATGGCCACTTTGTGGGATAACTTGTCTGGCTGTTTTTTGTTTTTGAAAGCAACTGGTTATGGCAAATTATACATACAAAACCACGTAAGCTGGCACATATACTGTACACAGACTTATAGTTTAGCAACTTGATTATCAACCTGGAGAGGACTGCTGCTGCATGGTGGCATCACTTTCTTCAACCATGGAAAATGGGTCTGAAGTAGAAATGAGATAACTGAATTGTAAGAAATCAAATATCATTATGAAATTCCCCCAAAACTTCTGGCAAATCCCAAATTTTGGGGATTCAATTTGCACATCAAAATCACATAAGTCTCAGCACTGTAAGAACCAAGGGCTTTCCTGGAAGACCACTGAAACTTTTGTTGAGGTGGCGTAAGATGTAATGTGAGAGCCTAGGACAGGTGAGTTTAATATATTATTTTGAAACCCCTTCCTTCCCCAATTACTAACCTGTTGAGTATAATAAATATATAATATATATTGTAATCTATAAATGTGGAACTTTTGATTCAGGCTGATTTTTATTTGAGCCAAATCCAATAGCTTACACCGTCCGAAAAGGGTCCCTGTGTGTTGACAATATAGGGACCCTTTGCTGTCCAATACATCATCATAATGTACAATTCCACCTGCTTTGAAAGTGAAAATGGACCCCCTTAACTCCTGGGCCCCTGTGCGGCTGCACACACTAAACCAATGGTATATCTGCCCATGGCTAAGTCAAACCTGCCGACTAATTCAAGCAAATCTGAGAATCTCTTATCTTTGGGCAATAGCCAAAATGGTATGCATCCCCATTAATATTTAAACATTTTATATATCTTATCTTGCAGATTGTTTCTCGGCTCTTTTTCTGTATCAATCTTATGAACAGTGCCAGCACGATCACCGCCGGGAGCTCAGCTTACGTGATAGCCAAGCTCCGCACCACCCCTGCCTATTTAACCTCCTAAATGCGGTAAACAATATCAATCGTTCTCAGCATTTAGGGGGCTGTTATGACCTGGTGGTTAAGAGGCCACACTGAAATGACCTGGTGGCTAAAACGCAACATGGAACGAGCTCTGAGAAGGTGGTATCTCTACTGACCGCAGTCCCTAATCCTAACAACACAACTAGAAATAGCTGTGGAATGTTCCTGACACTCCCTAGACACCTCGTCACAGCCTCAGATATAACTACCCCTAAAGAAGGAAATAGAAAGCTATCTTGCCTCAGAGAAACCCCCAAAAGGAAAGACAGCCCCCCACAAATATTGACTGTGAAAGGAGAGGGAAATGACGAACACAGAAATGAAATTAGATTTCAGCAAAGGGAGGCCAAAACTAAACTAGATAGACAGAGAGAAAAGGATACTGTGCGGTCAGTATTAAAAACTACAAAATCCACGCAGAGTTTACAAAAATGAACTCCACACCGACTCACGGTGTGGAGGGGCAAATCTGCTTTCCCAGAGCTTCCAGCTAGCCTGAATAAGACATAGTGACAAGCTGGACAAAAGAGACAAAATGCAAAGCAATAGAGTCCAAGCAAATGGACAAACAAAACTAGCAAAACTTATCTTTTGCAGACAAGGACTGGCCATATGAGAAATCCAAGGGAAGAATCAAATCCAACCAAGAACATTGACAGCAGGCATGGACTAAAGCCCAGAGCAGGTTTAAATAACAAACCCAGGCAAGGCGATTAGTGAAGGCAGCTGCCACAGCTACCTAACAGAGCAGCAGTTCAACTTGAAACCACCAGAGGGAGCCCAAGGGCAGAACTCGCAAAAATACCATTAGCAACCACAGGAGGGAGCTCCAGAACGGAACTCACAACAGGGGGCATTTAGGGAGCATTAGCTTAAGTTCCAGGGCCCCATTGTTGTCATGGCAACCCAAGGTTATCATAATGACCCCTGAGCCTGTTTAGACTCTGCCCAGAGAATGGCTTCTATCAGTGCAGCACTGACAGGTACAATGCATTATATCAGCAATCAGAGTCAAAGAAGTCCCATTGAAGAACTAAATAAAAAGCACAAAAAAAATACATTTTTAATATACAAATTGCCTCTTCAGAGAAAAAGAGGACTTAAACTCTATAGCCCCACCTGTTGGAAGTAGCGATCCTACAAGTCACAATCAACCCTTTAACGAGTCATGCAATATGACTTAGGATAAAAGCCAAATCAGTATCTAAATTCGCAGACACGGTGTTTCGGGCTGTTGGCCCTCGTCAGTGCGAAGCATGAGAACTAATTTGGCTAGTTGAGAGGCTCTGTACTGGGGTCTAAGGGGTAACGTTTCTCCTTATGGAAAGTGACATACCAGCTCTGGCTTGTCAAGGCAAGCCAGAGCTGGTATGTCACTCTCCATAAGGAGAAACGTTACATTTTTTAAAAAATATTGCACAAAATCACAAAATAAATGTAAAAAATAAAAAAAAATACCAATAAAAATGTATATTTATGAAAAAAAAAGAAATAAAGTACACATATTTGGAATGACCTGCCCTATAAAACTGGTACACTAGTTAAACTTTCAGTGAACAACATAAAAAAATTTAAAATTTAGCAAAAAAAAAAATCAGCTTTTTCATCATACCGCCGAACAAAAAGTGGAATAAAATGCGTTTAAAAATCGAATGGAAATAAAAATGGTATTGCTGAAAACGTCATCTTGTCCAGCAAAAAAAAAAAGTTGCTGAACAGCTCCATCAGCTGAGAAATAAAAAAGTTATAGCTCTCAGAATATAGAGATGCAAAAACAATTATTTTTTTTAGTAAAATAGTTTTTATTGTGTAAAAGCGGCAAAGCATAAAAAGTTATATAAATATGATATCGCTGTAATCATATTGACCAAAAGAATAAAGCTCCCTTATCACTTTTATCACACAGTGAACGGCATAAACTCCCTAAAAAACATTTCTGTTTTCCTGTTTTTTGTCCATTCTATCTCCCAAAAATCGGAATGCAAAGTGATCAATATATGTTACGTGCCCGAAAATGGTATCAATAAAAACGTCAACTCGTCCCACAAAAAACAAGTCCTCTTATGACTCTGTTGGGCAAAATATGGAAAAATTGTAACGCTCAAAATATTGTGATTTGCAAAACAAAGTGTCTTTTATTGTGTGACAACAGCCAAACATAAAAAAACTATATAAATCTGGTATCGCTGTAATCGCACAGACGTGAAGAATAAAGTCATCTAAGCACTTATACTGTATGAGGAACGGTGTAAAAAATAAATAAAACCAATTCTTCACCTGCCGTTGATTTGTCATTCTGTGTCCCAAAGATCAAAATAAGGCTCGGCTAACATTTATCCCGTATTCTACACTGAGCGGTTACACCGGGGTTTCCGTGTAAATCTCTGAAATACATAAGTTAGATAGAACTTCCTATGGATTGTCCTATGGAAGATTCTCTATGCTGAGGCAGATACAGTGCCTTGCGAAAGTATTCAGCCCCCTTTAATTTTTCAGCCTTTTCCCACATATCATGCTTCAAACATAAAGATACCAAATGTAAATTTTCGGTGAAGAATCAACAACAAGTGGAACATAATTGTGAAGTTGAACCCAATTTATTGGTTATTTTAAATTTTTGTGGAAATTCAAAAACTGAAAAGTGGGGCGTGCAACATTATTCGGCCCTTTAACTTATTACTTTGTTGCGCCACCTTTTGCTGCGATTACAGCTGCAAGTCGCTTGGGGTTTGTCTCTATCAGTTTTGTACATCGAGAGACTGAAATTCTTGCCCATTCCTCCTTAGCAAACAGCTCGAGCTCAGTGAGGTTTGATGGAGATCGTTTGTGAACAGCAGTTTTCAACTCTTTCCACAGATTCTCAATTGGATTGAGGTCTGGACTATGAATTGGCCATTCTAACACATGGATATGTTTACTTGTAGGTTTGTATGTTTCATTTTTCATTCCATTGTAAGTTTTGCTTTATGTTTGGGATCATTGTCTTGTTGGAAGACAAATCTCCATCCCAGTCTCAGGTCTTTTGCAGACTCCAACAGGTTTTCTTCAAGAATGGTCCTGTATTTGGCTCCATCCATCTTCCCATCAATTTTACCATCTTCTCTGTTCCTGCTGAAGAAAAGCAGGCCCGAACCATGATGCTGCCACCACCATGTTTGACAGTGGGGATGGTGTGTTCAGTGTGATTAGCTGTGTTTCCTTTACGCCAAACATATCGTTTGGCATTGTTGCCAAAATGTTTGATTTTGGTTTCATCTGACCAGAGAACCTTCTTCCACATGTCTGGTGTGTCTCCCAGGTGGCTTGTTGCAAACTTTAAACAACACTTTTTATGGATATCTTTGAGCAATGGCTTTATACTTGCCACTCTTCCATAAAGGCCAGATTTGTGCAGTGTACGACTGATTGTTGTCCTATGGACAGACTGTCCCACCTCAGCTGTAGATCTCTGCAGTTCATCCAGAGTGATCATGGGCCTCTTGGCTGCATCTCTGATCAGTCTTCTCCTTGTTTGAGATTAAAGTTTAGAGGGACGGCCAATTCTTGGTAGCTTTGCAGTGGTATGATACTCCTTCTAATTCAATATGATTGCTTGCACAATGCTCCTTGGGATGTTTAAAGTTTTGGAAATCATTTTGTATCCAAATCTGGCTTCAAACTTCTCCACAACAGTATCACGGACCTGCCTGTTATGTTCCTTCCTTCATGATGCTCTCTGTGCTTCAAAGAGAACCCTGAAACTATCACAGAGCAGGTGCAATTATACGGAGACTTGATTACACACAGGTGGATTATATTTATCTTTATTAGGCATTTAGGACAACATTGGATCATTCAGAGATCCACAATGAACTTCTGGAGTGAGTTTGCTGCACTGAAAGTAAAAGGGCCGAATAATATTGCACGCCCCACTTTTCAGCTTTTGAATTTCCACAGAAATTTAAAATAACCAATACATTTCGTTCAGCTTCACAATTGTGTTCTCCTTGTTGTTGATTCTTCACCAAAAATGTACATTTGGTAGCTTCATGTTTGAAGCATGATATGTGGGAAAAGGTTGAAAAGTTTCAGGGGGCCGAATAATTTCGCAAGGCACTGTATATGCAATGTGGATGCAATCTGGCTTATGATCCAGCGAGGTCGGTCACAGTTTTGTGCACCTGTGAAAAGAAGGACACCACTGAAAAAGGCCAGACCAACTCCACAGTAACTCTACTGCTTCATTGGTGATAGAATGCCTCAGGGTTTCATCTGAGCCATGTCATTCAGAGATTTAGATAGAAATCCCAAAGTAAGTGCACAGCGTAGAGTGATCCCAAACGTAATGTCAAATTTTCCCAATAATAGCTTCAACTCAATCCACAAAAAAAGTTCTCACTCAGGTCCATCATCTGTCAATGGAAATATAGGGGGCTTCCCCATTACTCTACACCTGTATATGAAATCCCAGAGGGGTGTAATTTCCAAAATGGGGTCACTTGAAGGAGTGTTTTTCCCTTCTAGCACTTAAGGTAGTGATGGGCAAACCCCTGATTGTTCAGGTCTGGCGGGTTCAGCTGAACAGTTAAAAAAAGTTCTGTTCGGGTACTAGAAGAGTACCCGAACCCGGGTAGAAATGGGGGCCCAAACATACATTGTTTGCCACTCTGTCATGCGCATGACAGCGCGAGAAACACTGCCTCTGATCGACAGTAAAATTATTACCACAGGTTAGAGAGCTGCGGTTCACATGCTGTTAGTGAGCAGCTGTGATTGGAAGTACAAAGTTTACCTCTGGTCACAGGCGTCAAATGATAAGACTACTACTCCTATCAGCCTACTCCTGCTGTTGCTGATAACAATGAGAGAAAAGGTGCTGGGAGTATTCATCAGCCGGCATCTGCGCAATTAATAAACAAGCGACATATGCTGCCTTTAGAAACCCACCTCACCTGAACTGACAGGACACACCTGTGAAGTGAAAACCATTCCCGGTAACTAGCTCTTGAAGCTCATCAAGAGAATGCCAAGAGTGTGCAAAGCAGTCATCAAAGCAAAAGGTGGCTACTTTGAAGAACCCAGAATATAAGACATATTTTCAGTTGTTTCACACTATTTTGTTAAGTATATAATTCCACATGTGTTAATTCATAGTTTTGATGCCTTCAGTGTGAATGTACAATTTTCATAGTCATGAAAATACAGAAAAATCTTTAAATGAGGTGTGTCCAAACTTTTGGTCTGTACTGTATACTGTACATTACCATAATACGTTGCATAAGACACACATCACTATTGTATATAAAATCACATGACACTATTCACACAATGGGGTTGTTGCCTTCTGGGGGTAGGAAGAGGGAAAGACAGTCCACATCCCTACACAAGTGACAAAAGAACACTACAAGCACAGTGCTACAAAATGCTGATTGTAAAGGATTCCTAAAGGACAGCAATTTTATAGGAAAAAATATAGACAAAGCACCAGAAAAACATTAGGAAATACCATAACATGTTTATGAGAACCAGCAGATCCAGTAGTTATAGCAGCTGCCAGCAGAGATCAGTTCGGTATTCCTATATTAAACATTTTGCTTGTAAAAATGCCGCTGCACGGCCAGCTCTACCCTCACCTACTGTATCCTCACCCATCCCTTGTAGATTGTGAGCCTTCGTGGGCAGGGTCCTCTCTCCTCCTGTACCAGTTGTGACTTGTATTTTTCAAGATTATTGTACTTGTTTTATTATGTATACCCCTCCTCACATGTAAAGCGCCATGGAATAAATGGCGCTATAATAATAAATAATAATAATAATAATAATAAAATAAACTATAATATGTCACTCGTCATATGAATGGGAAGATGTTGTGCTATCAACACTTATAAAGGTCAACGTCACACTTTTTCTGTGGGAAAGCAAAGTCTCGCAAAACAATGTGAAACAAACCTTATACAAGCTGGTATTTCTGGTGTGGGAAAACTTGTGGTAACTGTCATTCAATGTCCAGTTAGTGTATATAATGTATTTTTTTTAGGTCTGTCATAAATTACTGTTTACAACTGGTATAGGCCTAATTCCTGCTAGAGGAGCGATATGCACATATTAATAGTAGTAATAATCAACTTTCATTGGAACATAGAAAATTAAAAATGTTTTTAAGCATTTATCCATGGCCAGAACTTTGTAACTAAGGCTTCAAAATAATAAAGAAAATTATAGACAGTAAGATTAAAAGGAAGGATGGAGATTTTAGGGCAAAAGCAACATAATAACATTTAAGACACTTTAACGTTAGTGCTTGACTAATCTATCTCTCTCCACACTACTCCTTTGCTTCTCCCCTCTACAAATCCCTTCACTGACTTCCAATTCCCCAACTCATCTAGTTCAAATTACTAATATTGATCTGTAAGGTGGTCCATAATCTATCTCCACTATTTATCTCTGAACTAATTTCTTGATATCTTCCCACTAGAGATGAGCGAGTGTATTCATTGCTCGGGTTTTCTCCGAGCACGCTCAGGTGACTCTCTGAGTATTTATGACTGCTCGGAGATTTAGTTTTCAACGGGGCAGCTGAATGATTTACAGCTATTAGCCTGCTTGATTACATGTGGGGATTCCCTAGCAACCAAGCAACCCCCACATGTACTCAGCCTGGCTAGTAGCTGTAAATCATTCAGCTGCCACGATGAAAACTAAATCTCCAAGCAGTCATAAATACTTGGAGGTCACCCGAGCATGCTCAGGAAAACCCAAGCAATGAGTACACTCGCTCAGCACTAGAGTTGAGCGACCTTGACCTTTTTAGAGTCGAGCCGGGTTTTGCGAAACCCGACTATGTCCAAAGTCGGGTCGAGTGAAATCGGCCGATTATGACGTAAAGTCGGGATCGACCGAAACACGAAACCCAATGCAAGTCAATGGGGCAGCATAGTCGGCAGTGAGTGGGGGCCAGGAAAACACCTAGAGTGGCCATTTTAATGTCAAAACCATCCATTCTTCTTAATGAAGCTTGTCAAGCGTAATTTACCTTATAATAATTGGAAGGCATTTGAAATTGGGGGTCATTTGGCTAAAGTTGTGGGGGGTAGGGCTGGTTCAAGTAATTAGTGGGCCCAGGAAATCTGGACCACGTCACGGCAGTGGAGCAGGGAGAGGTAAGTATTTCAACTTTGCAAGTGCTGTGAACCTGAGCAAGCAGGGGGGGCCCACTCGTTGGCATTGGCACTGGCACAGGGCCCCTCAAAGTACAGCGGTGTGTTTGCACGGCGGGGGCGCCTCCCACCGGCAGCAACACTTTTGCGTACTATGAGAGGCCCTGTGCCAGTGACGTCGCCAACTAGTATTCCTCCCCCCACCTGATGAAGGAACCTGCACTTTCATCTGCACCTTCCTCTTTGTCCCCGTGTAAGGTGGTATGGTATGCGGGAAGAGCAACCTGACTTTCAGCAGGGTCACAATGTTGTTGTGTAGCGTGCACGGGGAATGTTGCGTTATGGGTCAATGTACCAGCAGACTCATCTATCACTGGCTGGGCAATGGGCACGATGAAGTGGAAACACAGATATAGGCCCAAAGAAGAAAGTGGGCTAAATGCAGTTCAAAATTGGTAACACAGGAATAACCAGGGGGCATTGCAGTGGAGGACAACTGGAATGAGAGGCTGACACAGAGAGTAGGGCCAAATCAGTAAGTAGTCGAAATGCAGTTCAAAATTGGCAACCGTAGTAAACAGGCGGCACAGCTTTGTTCAGTGGAGGAGAACAGCAAGGAGTGGCAGACACCGATAGTAGGCCCCAAACCAACTAGTACGCCAAATGCAGTTGTTCCATTTAACCACAATTTAATGAGAGCCTGAAGATAGAAGCTCAGGAAAGGCAACCTGGGGAACACCTTGGAGTGTAACACACCATCTCTCTCCACCCCATACCCATTTTGTATGGCCTAATGCAGTGTACTTTTCTACAACTACTAAACGAGAGTCGGAAGACCGAAGCAATGGCAAGGAAACCTGGGGAACACCTTAGAGTGTAACACACCCTCTCTCTACACCCCATACCCAATTTGAAGGCCTAATGCAGTGTAGTTTCCAAGAACTACTAAACGAGAGCCGGAAGATCGAAGCTCAGGAAAGGCAACCTGGGGAACACCTTGGAGTGTAACACACCCTCTCGCTACACCCCATACCCAATTTGAAGGCCTAATGCAGCGTAGTTTCCAACAACTACTAAACGAGAGCCGGAAGATCGAAGCTCAGGAAAGGCAACCTGGGGAACACCTTGGAGTGTAACACACCCTCTCGCTACACCCCATACCCAATTTGAAGGCCTAATGCAGCGTAGTTTCCAACAACTACTAAACGAGAGCCGGAAGATCGAAGCTCAGGAAAGGCAACCTGGGGAACACCTTGGAGTGTAACACACCCTCTCGCTACACCCCATACCCAATTTGAAGGCCTAATGCAGCGTAGTTTCCAACAACTACTAAACGAGAGCCGGAAGATCGAAGCTCAGGAAAGGCAACCTGGGGAACACCTTGGAGTGTAACACACCCTCTCGCTACACCCCATACCCAATTTGAAGGCCTAATGCAGCGTAGTTTCCAACAACTACTAAACGAGAGCCGGAAGATCGAAGCTCAGGAAAGGCAACCTGGGGAACACCTTGGAGTGTAACACACCCTCTCGCTACACCCCATACCCAATTTGAAGGCCTAATGCAGCGTAGTTTCCAACAACTACTAAACGAGAGCCGGAAGATCGAAGCTCAGGAAAGGCAACCTGGGGAACACCTTGGAGTGTAACACACCCTCTCTCTACACCCCATACCCAATTTGAAGGCCTAATGCAGTGTAGTTTCCAAGAACTACTAAACGAGAGCCGGAAGATCGAAGCTCAGGAAAGGCAACCTGGGGAACACCTTGGAGTGTAACACACCCTCTCGCTACACCCCATACCCAATTTGAAGGCCTAATGCAGCGTAGTTTCCAACAACTACTAAACGAGAGCCGGAAGATCGAAGCTCAGGAAAGGCAACCTGGGGAACACCTTGGAGTGGAACACACCATCTCTCTACACCCCATACCCAATTTGAAGGCCTAATGCAGAGTAGTTTCCAAGAACTACTAAACGAGAGCCGGAAGATCGAAGCTCAGGAAAGGCAACCTGGGGAACACCTTGGAGTGTAACACAACGTCTCTCTACACGACGGAAGGGCTGATTCTTAGGAAGGAAGGCTGTTGGAAATAAGCATTGCGCGTCCGAGGGTGATTATATTCTTATTAGGTATATACTCACCCTCGGACGCGCCCTGCTTCTTTATTTGGAATGAATGTTTATTTGCAATGTGGTGTTGACTTTCTCTATTATTTTGGTAATTAATGATTTTATTATTTTCATTATTTTGCATCTTCTCGGCAATAATATAAAGAAGACGCGACAGGACAACACTCGGTGGATGCCATATGTGTGTTTTCAATTTAAAAAAACTTTCAGTTAACTACTTGCAGGAGAAAGTAATTGTAGCTGGTGGCCATTTTTAGTACTGTACCAGATTAGAGTTGTGTGTTTGTTTTTAATGTTAAAATGTCTGCATTTGATATCTCACCAGTATTTTCTTTTTTATAAGCAAAATACTTATTTTTATATTTTCTGATGTTGGTTCCAGGGGTACACGGCCAGCAGTGCCCTGGTCAGTGTAGTAGTAGTTGAAAGAATGGACCGCAGACAGGCATCGAAGGCCTAAAATAATAACACATGGCTGTAGGCAATTTTAAATTGGTTCCAGGGGTACACGGACAGCAGTGGTGTGGTCAGTGGAGGCCTAGTGGAAGGAGTGACCGCAGACAGGCATCGAAGGCCTAAAATAATAACACATGGCTGTAGGCAATTTTAAATTGGTTCCAGGGGTACACGGGCAGCAGTGACCTGGTCAGTGTAGTAGTAGTTGAAAGAATGGACCGCAGACAGGCATCGAAGGCCTAAAATAAAAAAATTGGGCTGGCTGTAGGCAATTTTAAATTGGTTCCAGGGGTACACGGACAGCAGTGGTGTGGTCAGTGGAGGCCTAGTGGAAGGAGTGACCGCAGACAGGCATCGAAGGCCTAAAATAATAACACATGGCTGTAGGCAATTTTAAATTGGTTCCAGGGGTACACGGACAGCAGTGGTGTGGTCAGTGGAGGCCTAGTGGAAGGAGTGACCGCAGACAGGCATCGAAGGCCTAAAATAATAACACATGGCTGTAGGCAATTTTAAATTGGTTCCAGGGGTACACGGGCAGCAGTGACCTGGTCAGTGTAGTAGTAGTTGAAAGAATGGACCGCAGACAGGCATCGAAGGCCTAAAATAAAAAAATTGGGCTGGCTGTAGGCAATTTTAAATTGGTTCCAGGGGTACACGGGCAGCAGTGACCTGGTCAGTGTAGTAGTAGTTGAAAGAATGGACCGCAGACAGGCATCGAAGGCCTAAAATAAAAAAATTGGGCTGGCTGTAGGCAATTTTAAATTGGTTCCAGGGGTACACGGGCAGCAGTGGTGTGGTCAGTGGAGGCCTAGTGGAAGGAGTGACCGCAGACAGGCATCGAAGGCCTAAAATAATAACACATGGCTGTAGGCAATTTTAAATTGGTTCCAGGGGTACACGGGCAGCAGTGACCTGGTCAGTGTAGTAGTAGTTGAAAGAATGGACCGCAGACAGGCATCGAAGGCCTAAAATAAAAAAATTGGGCTGGCTGTAGGCAATTTTAAATTGGTTCCAGGGGTACACGGGCAGCAGTGGTGTGGTCAGTGGAGGCCTAGTGGAAGGAGTGACCGCAGACAGGCATCGAAGGCCTAAAATAATAACACATGGCTGTAGGCAATTTTAAATTGGTTCCAGGGGTACACGGGCAGCAGTGACCTGGTCAGTGTAGTAGTAGTTGAAAGAATGGACCGCAGACAGGCATCGAAGGCCTAAAATAAAAAAATTGGGCTGGCTGTAGGCAATTTTAAATTGGTTCCAGGGGTACACGGGCAGCAGTGACCTGGTCAGTGTAGTAGTAGTTGAAAGAATGGACCGCAGACAGGCATCGAAGGCCTAACATAACAAACTTGGGCTGGCTGTAGGCACTTTTAAATTGGTTCCAGGGGTACACGGGCAGCAGTGGTCTGGTCAGTGGAAGTCTAGTGGAAGGAGTGACCGCAGACAGGCATCGAAGGCCTAAAATAATAACACATGGCTGTAGGCAATTTTAAATTGGTTCCAGGGGTACACGGACAGCAGTGGTGTGGTCAGTGGAGGCCTAGTGGAAGGAGTGACCGCAGACAGGCATCGAAGGCCTAAAATAATAACACATGGCTGTAGGCAATTTTAAATTGGTTCCAGGGGTACACGGGCAGCAGTGACCTGGTCAGTGTAGTAGTAGTTGAAAGAATGGACCGCAGACAGGCATCGAAGGCCTAAAATAAAAAAATTGGGCTGGCTGTAGGCAATTTTAAATTGGTTCCAGGGGTACACGGGCAGCAGTGACCTGGTCAGTGTAGTAGTAGTTGAAAGAATGGACCGCAGACAGGCATCGAAGGCCTAAAATAAAAAAATTGGGCTGGCTGTAGGCAATTTTAAATTGGTTCCAGGGGTACACGGGCAGCAGTGACCTGGTCAGTGTAGTAGTAGTTGAAAGAATGGACCGCAGACAGGCATCGAAGGCCTAAAATAAAAAAATTGGGCTGGCTGTAGGCAATTTTAAATTGGTTCCAGGGGTACACGGGCAGCAGTGGTGTGGTCAGTGGAGGCCTAGTGGAAGGAGTGACCGCAGACAGGCATCGAAGGCCTAAAATAATAACACATGGCTGTAGGCACTTTTAAATTGGTTCCAGGGGTACACGGGCAGCAGTGGTCTGGTCAGTGGAAGTCTAGTGGAAGGAGTGACCGCAGACAGGCTTCGAAGGCCTAACATAACAAAATTGGGCTGGCTGTAGGCACTTTAAATTGGTTCCAGGGGTACATGGGCAGCAGTGTATGGTCAGTGGAAGTCTAGTGGAAGGAGTGACGGCAGACAGTCTTCGAAGGCCTAACATAACAAAATTGGGCTGACTGTAGGCACTTTTAAATTGGTTCCAGGGTAACACGGCCAGCAGTGGCCTGGTCAGTGTAGTAGTTGTAGAAAGAAGGGACCGCAGACAGGCTTCGAAGGCCTAACATAACAAAAATGTCAAAACAATGGTATTGTCAGTGCCAGGCATTGAAGGATGTCAGCGGCTAGACTACACATTGGTGAAGCTGTGAGAGATAATTTTGCTAGTGGTAGAGCACTGTTTGAGCTGGGGGGGGGAACTGTCTTGTGGCCGGCGGTACAGGCACAGGGCCCCTCATATTACAACGGTGTGTCTGACGTTGGGTGCGCACCACCACCGCCAGAGACACTTTATTGTACTATGAGGGACCCAGTGGCAGTGCCGTCGACCAAAAGCGGCCACACCCACCTCTTCAGACAAACAGCACTCTCAAGGGTCCAAGCGCAAAGTGGCGATAGCACGGCCCCGTGTGGGGAGTTTGGCCATTTCGTGAGGTGGAAACATGTCGTATGCTGGACAATCAGGTGAAGAAAATTACGAGATTGGAAAAGTCATTCAGAATAGTCCACAGGCAAGACCTTTTCATAGGAAAGCTAGGTGTCAGCCGGGCAGGGTGGGGCAAAAGATTTTGAAATCCAGTTGTGGTTCATTTTAATGAAGGTTAGATCATCTACATTTTGGGTAGCCAGACGAGTCCTTTTTTCTGTTAGTATTGAACCTGCAGCACTGAATACTCTTTCTGATAGGACACTAGCTGCCGGGCAAGCAAGCTCCTGCAATGCATATTCTGCCAATTCTGGCCAGGTGTCTAATTTGGATGCCCAGTAATCAAATGGGAATGACGGTTGAGGGAGAACGTCGATAAGGGATGAAAAATAGTTTGTAACCATACTGGACAAATGTTGTCTCCTGTCACTTTGAATTGATGCTGCAGTACCTGTCCTGTCTGCGGTCATAGAAAAATCACTCCACAACCTGGTCAGAAAACCCCTCTGTCCAACGCCACTTCTGATTTCTGCCCCTCTAACACCTCTGGTCTGCTGGCCCCTGGAGCTCGTGTGAGAACGATCACGGGCGCTGTGTGCAGGGAATGCCAGAAGCAAACGGTCAACAAGAGTTGATTGTTTTGTTGCTAATATTAGTTCCAAGTTCTCATGTGGCATAATATTTTGCAATTTGCCTTTATAGCGAGGATCAAGGAGGCAGGCCAACCAGTAATCGTCATCGTTCATCATTTTTGTAATGCGTGTGTCCCTTTTGAGGATACGCAAGGCATAATCCGCCATGTGGGCCAAAGTTCCCGTTGTCAAATCTGCGGTTGTGCTTGGTTGAGGGGCAGTTGCAGGCAAATCTACGTCACTTGTGTCCCTCAAAAAACCAGAACCCGGCCTTGCCACGCCACCAATTTCCCGTGCCCCCGGGAAAGCTTCCTCATTAAAAATATACTCATCCCCATCATCCTCCTCATCCTCCACCTCCTCTTCGCCCGGTACCTCGTCATGTACACTGCCCTGACCAGACAATCGCTGACTGTCATCAAGGCTTTCCTCTTCCTCTGGTGCAGACGCCTGATCCTTTATGTGCGTCAAACTTTGCATCAGCAGACGCATTAGGGGGATGCTCATGCTTATTATGGCGTTGTCTGCACTAACCAGCCGTGTGCATTCCTCAAAACACTGAAGGACTTGACACATGTCTTGAATCTTCGACCACTGCACACCTGACAACTCCATGTCTGCCATCCTACTGCCTGCCCGTGTATGTGTATCCTCCCACAAAAACATAACAGCCCGCCTCTGTTCGCACAGTCTCTGAAGCATGTGCAGTGTTGAGTTCCACCTTGTTGCAACGTCTATGATTAGGCGATGCTGGGGAAGGTTCAAAGAACGCTGATAGGTCTGCATACGGCTGGAGTGTACAGGCGAACGGCGGATATGTGCGCAAAGTCCACGCACTTTGAGGAGCAGGTCGGATAACCCCGGATAACTTTTCAGGAAGCACTGCACCACCAGGTTTAAGGTGTGAGCCAGGCAAGGAATGTGTTTCAGTTGGGAAAGGGAGATGGCAGCCATGAAATTCCTTCCGTTATCACTCACTACCTTGCCTGCCTCAAGATCTACAGTGCCCAGCCACGACTGCGTTTCTTGCTGCAAGAACTCGGACAGAACTTCCGCGGTGTGTCTATTGTCGCCCAAACACTTCATAGCCAATACAGCCTGCTGACGTATGCCAGTAGCTGCCCCATAATGGGAGACCTGGTGTGCAACAGTGGCAGGTGCGGATGGAGTGTTTGTGCGACTGCGGTCTGTGGACGAGCTCTTGCTTCTGCAGGAGGACGAGGAGGAGGAGGAGGAGGGGGTGCGAACGGCTACAGACAACTGTTTACTAGACCGTGGGCTAGGCAGAACTGTCCCAAACTTGCTGTCCCCTGTGGACCCTGAATCCACCACATTTACCCAGTGTGCCGTGATGGACACGTAACGTCCCTGGCCATGCCTACTGGTCCATGCATCTGTTGTCAGGTGCACCTTTGTGCTCACAGATTGCCTGAGTGCATGGACGATGCGCTCTTTAACATGCTGGTGGAGGGCTGGGATGGCTTTTCTGGAAAAAAAGTGTCGACTGGGTAGCTCGTAGCGTGGTACAGCGTAGTCCATCAGGTCTTTGAAAGCTTCGCTTTCAACTAACCGGTAGGGCATCATCTCTAACGAGATTAGTCTAGCTATGTGGGCGTTCAAACCCTGTGTACGCGGATGCGAGGCTAAGTATTTCCTTTTTCTAACCATAGTCTCATGTAGGGTGAGCTGGACTGGAGAGCTGGAGATCGTGGAACTAGCGGGGGTGCCGGTGGACATGGCAGACTGAGAGACGGTGGGAGATGGTATTGTTGCCGCCGGTGCCCTAGATGCAGTGTTTCCTACTACGAAACTGGTGATTCCCTGACCCTGACTGCTTTGGCCTGGCAAAGATACCTGCACAGATACAGCAGGTGGTGCGCTAAATGGTGGTCCTACACTGCCGGAAGGGATGTTGCGTTGATGACTAGCTTCATTGGCCGAGGGTGCAACAACCTTAAGGGACGTTTGGTAGTTAGTCCAAGCTTTCAAATGCATGGTGGTTAAATGTCTATGCATGCAACTAGTATTGAGACTTTTCAGATTCTGACCTCTGCTTAAGGAAGTAGAACATTTTTGACAGATGACTTTGCGCTGATCAATTGGATGTTGTTTAAAAAAATGCCAGACTGCACTCTTTCTAGCATCGGATACCTTTTCAGGCATTGCAGACTGAGCTTTAACCGGATGGCCACGCTGTCCTCCACCAGGTTTTGGCTTTGCCACGCGTTTTGGGCAAGATACGGGCCCGGCAGATGGAACCTGTGGCGATGTTGATGCCTGCTGCGGCCCCTCCTCCTCCTCTGCTTCAGAACTGCTGCCGCCTGCACCCTGTTCCCCCAATGGCTGCCAATCGGGGTCAAGAACTGGGTCATCTAATAACTCTTCTTGTACCTCCTGCGCAACTTCGTCTGTGTCACCGTGTCGTTCGGTGGTATAGCGTTCGTGATGGGGCAACATAGTCTCATCAGGGTCTGATTCTTGATCAGCACCCTGCGAGGGCAATGTTGTGGTCTGAGTCAAAGGACCAGCATAGTAGTCTGGCTGTGGCTGTGCGTCAGTGCACTCCATGTCAGATTCAATTTGTAATGGGCATGGACTGTTAACTGCTTCACTTTCTAAGCCAGGGACGGTATGTGTAAAGAGCTCCATGGAGTAACCCGTTGTGTCGCCTGCTGCATTCTTCTCTGTTGTTGTTTTTGCTGAAGAGGACAAGGAAGTGACTTGTCCCTGACCGTGAACATCCACTAACGACGCGCTGCTTTTACTTTTACCAGTTTCACGAGATGAGGCAAAAGAGCTAGAGGCTGAGTCAGCAAGATAAGCCAAAACTTGCTCTTGCTGCTCCGGCTTTAAAAGCGGTTTTCCTAATCCCAGAAAAGGGAGCGTTCGAGGCCTTGTGTAGCCGGACGACGAACCTGGCTCCACAGCTCCAGACTTAGGTGCAATATTTTTTCCCCCACGACCACCTGATGCTCCACCACTACCACTACCCTCATTACCAGCTGACAATGAACGCCCCCGGCCACGACCTCTTCCACTAGACTTCCTCATTGTTTTAAAAACGTAACCAAACTAACGTTATTTGTTGCAGTCACACAACTTACACGGTGAGCTATAACTTCTGTATGATTTAGCTACCCCTTTACAGGTTGGTGAGACCACAGCGAAAATCAGGCCCAATGTTACACACTCTTTTTTTGGTGGCTGCAAATTAGAGAGATGCCCCACACGCAGGACTGTCACTGAAGCACAAATGTTAATATTAATGTCACACTATTATTTTTTTTTTATTTTTATTTTTTTCAGGAACACTTTAGAAACCCCCCAAAAAAAAAAAAATAGATTTTTGCAGGGAGAATTTAGAAAACAAATGTAACAAACTATATGCTTTCTATGGGCCACTGAGTGAGAGATGACGCACACAGGAATCAGGAGTGGCACACAAGCCCAGAGGCCAATATTTTTCTACCAATGATTGATGGAGTTATTTTCTCTGGTAGATTTTGGAACCCAAATCAAGGAAAAAAAATGTAGGCTTTCTATGGACCACAATTGGAGAGAGAGAGAGAGAGAGATGGCACACCCAGGAGTCAAGACTGGCACACAAGCAGAAAGGCCAATATTAATCTCCCACTGTTTTTTTTGGTTGTTTTTTTTTTTTTTTTTTTCAGGGAGACTTTAGAAAAAAAAATAATAAAAAAAATATGATTTTATCAGGAAGAATTTAGAAACCAAATAAAATAAAATGATTTTTTCAGGGAGAATTTAGAAAACAAATAAAACCAAAAATAGGCGTTCTATGGCCCACTGACTGAGAGATGACGCACCCAGGAGTCAAGACTGGCACACAAGCAGAAAGGCCAATATTAATCTCCCACTGTTTTTTTTGGTTGTTTTTTTTTTTTTTTTTTTCAGGGAGACTTTAGAAAAAAAAATAATAAAAAAAATATGATTTTATCAGGAAGAATTTAGAAACCAAATAAAATAAAATGATTTTTTCAGGGAGAATTTAGAAAACAAATAAAACCAAAAATAGGCGTTCTATGGCCCACTGACTGAGAGATGACGCACACAGGAGTCAGGAGTGGCACACAAACCCAGAGGCCAATATTTTTCTACCAATGATTGATGTAGTTATTTTCTCTGGTAGATTTTAGAACCCAAATCAAGGAAAAAAAATATAGGCTTTCTATGGACCACAATTGGAGAGAGAGAGAGAGAGAGAGAGAGAGAGAGAGAGAGAGAGAGAGATGGCACACCCAGGAGTCAAGACTGGCACACAAGCAGAAAGGCCAATATTAATCTCCCACTGTTTTTTTGGTTGTTTTTTTTTTTTTTTTTTTTCAGGGAGACTTTAGAAATAAAAATAATAAAAAAAATATGATTTTATCAGGAAGAATTTAGAAACCAAATAAAATAAAATGATTTTTTCAGGGAGAATTTAGAAAACAAATAAAACCAAAAATATGCGTTCTATGGCCCACTGACTGAGAGAGAGAGAGAGATGGAACGCTTAGTACTGGCACACAAGCCCAAAGGGCAATATTAATCTCCCTTTTTTTTTCCAGGGAGAATTTCTGAAACCCAAAAAAAAAATAAAATAGGCTTTCTATGGCCCACTATTTGTGAGAGAGATGGGACGCTCAGGACTGGCACAGATGGCACGCTCAGGACTGGCACAGAAGCCCAGAGGCCAATATTAATCTCCCTTTTTTTCTGGGAGAATTTATAAAACCAAAAAAATATTTAAATAGGCTTTCTATGGCCCACTATTTGTGAGAGAGATGGCACGCTCAGGACTGGCACAGATGGCACGCTCACAACTGGCACACAAGCCCAGAGGCCAATATTAATCTCCCTTTTTTCAGGGAAAATTTATAAAACCAAAAAAAAAATTAAATAGGCTTTCTATGGCCCACTATTTGTGAGAGAGATGGCACGCTCAGGACTGGCACAGATGGCACGCTCACAACTGGCACACAAGCCCAGAGGCCAATATTAATCTCCCTTTTTTCAGGGAAAATTTATAAAACCAAAAAAAAAATTAAATAGGCTTTCTATGGCCCACTATTTGTGAGAGAGATGGCACGCTCAGGACTGGCACAGATGGCACGCTCACAACTGGCACACAAGCCCAGAGGCCAATATTAATCTCCCTTTTTTCAGGGAAAATTTATAAAACCAAAAAAAAAATTAAATAGGCTTTCTATGGCCCACTATTTGTGAGAGAGATGGGACGCTCAGGACTGGCACAGATGGCACGCTCAGGACTGGCACAGAAGCCCAGAGGCCAATATTAATCTCCCTTTTTTTCAGGGAGAATTTATAAAACCCAAAAAAAAATAAAATAGGCTTTCTATGGCCCACTATTTGTGAGAGAGATGGCACACTCAGGACTGGCACACAAGCCCAAAGGCCAATATTAATCTCCCACTGTATTTTTATCAGGGAGAATTTATACACCCCACAAAAAAAAATACAGAAAAATGAAAAGGCTTTCTATGGCCCACTATGTGAGAGAGATGGCACACACAGGGATGGCACTCTAGCAGAAATGCCAAATTGCCAATCTTAATCTCCCACCAAAAAAAAAAAAAAAAAAAAAACAGGGAATGTCCTACAATTACTATCTCCCTGCCTGCAGTAATCTCAGCCAGGTATGGCAGGCAGCTACTATCTCCCTGCCTGCAGTAATCTCAGCCAGGTATGGCAGGCAGCAATAAGGAGTGGACTGATGCACAAATGAAATAAAAAGTGTGGACAAACAAAAAAGATAGCTGTGCAGAAAGGAAGGAACAAGAGGATTTGTGCTTTGAAAAAAGCAGTTGGTTTGCACAGCGGCGTACACACAGCAATGCAGCTATCAGGGAGCCTTCTAGGGCAGCCCAATGAGCTACAGCGCTGAGGGGAAAAAAAAAAAAAAAAAAAATTCCACTGTCCCTGCACACCGAGGGTGGTGTTGGACAGTGCAAATCGCTGCAGCACAAGCGGTTTTGTGGTTAATGGACCCTGCCTAACGCTATCCCTGCTTCTGACAAAGCGGCAGCAACCTCTCCCTAAGCTCAGATCAGCAGCAGTAAGATGGCGGTCGGCGGGAACGCCTCTTTATAGCCCCTGTGACGTCGCAGACAGCAAGCCAATCACTGCAATGCCCTTCTCTAAGATGGTGGGGACCAGGACCTATGTCATCACGCTGCCCACACTCTGCGTTTACCTTCATTGGCTGAGAAATGGCGCTTTTCGCGTCATTGAAACGCGACTTTGGCGCGAAAGTCGCGTACCGCATGGCCGACCCCGCACAGGGGTCGGATCGGGTTTCATGAAACCCCGACTTAGCCAAAAGTCGGCGACTTTTGAAAATGTTCGACCCGTTTCGCTCAACCCTACTCAGCACTACTTCCCACACATACTATCGGGTCTGGGCTGGGCAGCATTTAGTTTCAGCTCCCTCCAAAAATGTTCTATTGGCTTCATGTCTAGAGACTAGATTGGCCACTCCAGGACCTTGAAATGTATCTTACAGAGCCACTCCTTAGTTGCCCTGGCTTTGTATTTCTGGACATTGTAATGCTGGAAGACCCAGCCACGACCCATCTTCAATGCTCTTACTTAGGGAAGGAGGTTGTTGGCCAAAGTCTTGTGATACATGACCTCATCCATCTTCTCTTCAATATGGTGCAGTTATACTGTCCCCTTTGCAGAAAAGCATCTCCAAAGTAGGATGTTTCTCCCACAATGTTTCAGGGTTGAGATGTTGTTCTTGGGGTTGTACTCATCCTTCTTCCTCCAAACACGGCATGTAGAGTTGATACCAAAAAGTTCTATTTTGGTCTCATCAGATCACATGACCTTCTCCTATGCCTACTATGGATCATCCAGATGGTCATAGGCAAATTGCATATGGGCCTGGACATGTGCTGACATCAGCAGGGGGCCCTTGCGTGCCCTGCAGGATTTTGGTGTTTTCCCCTCAAGCTTTAAACATGCCTCAATCACACCTATCCGCAAAAAGCCCTCTCTTGACCCATCCTCTGTATCTAGCTATCACCCTATATCACTTCTCCCCCTATGCCTCAAAACTATTGGAACAACACGTCCATCTTGAACTGTCCTCCCATCTATCTTCCTACTCCATTTTCGACCGCTTACAATCAGGCTTCCGGTCACACCACTCCACTGAAACTGCCCTAACTAAGGTCACCAATGACCTATTAACCGCCAAGAGCAAGCGACAGTACTCTATCTTCCTCCTCCTGGACCTGTCCTCTGCCTTTGACACAGTGGACCATTCCCTATTACTACAGATCCTCTCATCCCTTGGCATCACAGACTTGGCCCTATCCTGGATCTCATCATACCTAACTGACCGAACATTCAGCGTCTCCCATTCACACACCACCTCCTCACCTCGCCCCCTATGTGACGGAGTCCCGCAAGGTTCAGTTCTAGGGCCCCTGCTCTTCTCCATTTACACTTTCGGCCTGGGACAGCTCATAGAATCTCACGGTTTTCTGTATCATCTCTATGCTGATGACACACAGATCTACATCTCTGGACCAGATATCACCACCCTACTAACCACAATTACTCAATGTCTATCCGCTATTTCATCCTTCTTCTCCACTAGATTTCTAAAACTTAACATGGACTAAACAGAATTTATTGTCTTTCCCCCATCTCACGCGACCCCCCAACGAACATATCCATTACAGTAAACGGCTGCCCACTCTCCCCAGTCCCACAAGCTCGCTGTCTCTGTGTAATCCTTGACACTGATCTCTCCTTCAAACTGCATATCCAAGCCCTTTCCACTTCCTGCCGCCTTCAACTCAAAAGTATTTCCCGGATCCGTACATTCCTAAACCAAGAATCTGCAAAAACCCTAGTCCATGCCCTCATCATCTCCCACCTTGACTACTGTAACCTCCTGCTCTGTGGCCTCCCCTCTAACACTCTCGCACCCCTCCAATCTATTCTGAACTCTGCTGCCTGACTAATCCACCTGTCCCCCCGCTATTCCCCGGCCACTCCCCTCTGTCCATCCCTTCACTGGCTCCCCATTACCCAGAGTCTCCAGTACAAAAGCCTAACCATGACATACAAAGCCATCCACAACCTGTCTCCTCCATACATCTGTGACCTTGTCTCCCGGTACTTTCCTGCACGCAACCTCCGATCCTCACAAGATCTCCTTCTCTACTCCCCTCTTATCTCTTCTTCCCACAATCGCATACAAGATTTCTCTCGGCATCACCCCTACTCTGGAATTCTCTACCACAACACATCAGACTCTCACTTACCATCGAAACCTTCAAAAAGAACCTGAAGACCTACCTCTTCTGGCAAGCCTACAACCTGCAGTAACCACCAATCGACCAAACCACTGCACGACCAGCTCTATCCTCATCTACTGTATCCTCAGCCATCCCTTGTAGATTGTGAGCCCTCGCGGGCAGGGTCCTCTCTCCTCCTGTATCAGTTGTGACTTGTATAGTTCAAGATTATTGTACTTGTTTTTATTATGTATACCCCTCCTCACATGTAAAGCGCCATGGAATAAATGGCGCTATAATAATAAATAATAATAATAATTTTAATCCATGATGGTGTAGTGTGTTACTAATGATAATGTTTGAGACTGTGGTCCCAGCTCTCTGCAGATCAATCACCAGGTCCTCCCATATAATTCTGGGCTGATTCCTGACCTTTCTCAGAATCATCCTTACCCCACGAGAAAAGATCTTGCATGGAGCCCCAGATCAAGGAAGATTGACAGTCATTTTGTGTTTCTTCCATTTTCTAATAATTGTGCCAGCAGTTGTTGCCTTCTCACCAAGCTGCTTGCCTATTGTCCTGTAGCCAATCCCAGCCTTGTACAGGTCTACAATTTTGTCCCTGATGTCCTTAGACAGCTCTTTTGTCTTGGCCATGGTGGAGAGGTTTAAGTGTGATTGATTGAGTGTGTGGACAGGTGTCTTTTATACAGGTAATGAGTTAAAACAGGTGTAATTAATACAGGTAATGAGTGCAGAGTAGGAGGGCTTCTTAAAGAAAAACTAACAGGTCTGTGAGAGACAGAATTCCTTTCACGCAATAAAATGCAGTTTAATTATTTAATAATGATACAGTGTGATTTTCTGTTTTTTTTATGTTTAGATTCTGTCTCTCACAGTTGAAGTTACCTATGATAAAAATTGCAGACCTCTCCATTCTTTGTATGTGGGAAAACTTGCAAAATAGGCAGTGTATCAAATACTTATTTTCCTACTTATAGATGTTAGATTTTACATTTGCTGATTATTGATTCCCTGCTTCACAACTTCTATTGAGTTCTATGGCATACACATCTCTTTTTATCTACTTTTTGAATGTTTGGATTTTGTGATACCCATATGTTTTCCATATGTGCTGAGCAAAGTAATAGATTTCATTCCGATAGGGTTATAGATAGATCTTCCAAGGTCAAATGAGGATAATCAATTAATTTGTGCATTGTAGTTGCTTTTTGAAGATGATATTTATTGTACATTCATACAAGAAGACACAGAACTTCACAGGTGATACTTTAGTTTAATTTAGCGTTTTAGAGGTATTGTTTCTCCTTGCAGAGACTACCAAACTGGCCAGACAATTCCCTCTAGAAAAAAGGTGTGCAAGAGGAAGAAAGATGGGTTTCCAATCACTTCTATGTGTGCCTCTTAAATAACTTTGCTGTTTCAAGTTTTGCAAAAATTAAATCATATCTACACCTGATAGGGTGAAGTTGAGCTAGGGTTGTGGGTAGAGAGGAGATGAGCGGCAGGATTTTGTAAAACTTGAGTAGAATTCAATTTTGCTTGAAAAAATTTGGGGAACACAGATATTTTGTAGTTCACTCCAATGAAATTCAGCAAAATGGGGGTCGGCTAAAGAGTAGAGGGCTAGCAAAACCTAAAAACAAAAAACAAAAACAAACTCACCTTACCACTCAACTTTCCAGTCCTCCATTGCGCTGCAACTCCAACCACATTTGGTCTTGGTCAGAACTTCCAGCTGTGAGCAGGCAGTGATCTCTGAGGCTTGTAGCCTGCAGTACCAATTTGATGTTCACTCTAGGCAGGGACTTCTGGTCATGAACAGGCCCTGCGAGGTCACTGTACCATCTGCATTGACCTCTGGACCTGCTAATGGCCAGAAGTCCCCACATAGAGTGAACCCTGGACTAGAGATGCAGCATGATGTAGGACTGGACAGTAGGCTTGGAGCAGTGGGATCAGTGAGGTCAGCTAGAGAAGTGTTGAGTACAAGTTTTTTTTAAGTTAAAAAAAAACACTCATGTCATTGCTACTGCTCCTTTCTCTGGCCAACTTCACTGCTCCCTGTCCTCTGTACAGTTCTCTACCTCTCCAGCCCTGTGTTCACTGTGGGCCATGTCCCATAGGGTCACTGCACATTCATGGACTGAGGCCTGCTCATGGCCATAGGTCCTGACCTAGAGTGAATATGAGGTTGGAGATGAGGCATGACAAAGGTGTGGAGAACTGAACAGTGAGCAGGAAGCAGTGGTGAGTATGTGAGAGTGGGAACAATAGTTGCCACAATAGTGATAATATGATACACCAACCTTAGCTTATTTGGCTTCTATTTAACTGTGGCACATGAACAATATTGTGAGTTTTGACTAAGTGGGGTATAGTGTATGTATACATTCTATACGTAACACTGTGTAAACAGGGTAAATAAATCTAGGACTATGAGCGAAACATACAAAGCCATCCTCCAGCTCTATTGTTCTATGCTTCCTCTTTAAGTCCCATTTTTTCCAACAATCTAAGCCTGATTGTGAACCATCTGTTAAAAATTATTGAGAAAGGAAATAATTAACTAACACCACAGCACAGCATCTACTGATAGTGTCAGCAGTTCTAGGAGCTGAAATCTTCAAGCCAAGGAAACAAGTTGGGAAATTGGATAAAGCTGGAAATAAAGCTTTCTGGGTGCTGTGTGTCTTCATTTCCAATAAATTATGTGATGAGACCAGTTTAGGACCCCAAAGAATTTTCTTCACATGTAGTTCTTTTATATGTCCGAAAGATGATAAGATTTTGGATGCCAATGCACGAACATGAAACACAGCAAGTTATAATGGTTGAATGGCAAAGAAAATATACTTTTTAATAATGGCTTCACGAGAAAGTTACTCCAGAGATCAGGACAAGAGTTCAAAAGGCTGTTTGCCCTATTTTTTTTGCTACTAGGGTATTCCTTAATTCAAAGAGGTCAATATAGCTGTGCGCACGCATTGACAATAGACACAATGGTGACCGCCGGCGCATGCGCACTGCTATGTTGATGTTGTAGTACATAACTTCAATAAAATGGCGCGATCTCTGGTGTTATTTTATTGAAAGTGCTGTAAAAATATACCAACAAAAATGCTTGCCACCTTGGCATAGAACGGGTCCAATAGTAAGGACGATATGGTCAATTCATACAGCTACTAAAGAAAGGAAAAGGAAGTGATGCTTAGCAAACAAGTCAAAGAAGCCCTGCTTCAAAATGTTTATCCTCTTAATAAAGTTGCGCTCAACAGTTTACATACCCCGGCAGAAATTTTGCTTTCTTGGCCTTTTTAAAAAAAAATTTGAATGGTAACACCAAAACTTTTTCTCCACTCATGATTAGTAGATGGGTGAAGCCATTTATTGTCAAACTACTGTGTTTTCTCTTTTTAAATCATAATGACAACCCTAAGCATCCAAATGACCCTGATCAAGAGTTCACATACCCTGGTGATTTTGGCCTGATAACATGCACAGAAGTTGACACAAATGGGTTTGAATGGCTACTAAAGGTAACATCCTCACCTGTGACCTGTTTGGTTGTAATCAGTGTGTGTGCATAAAAGCTGACTGAGGTTCTGGGATCCAGACAAACTCTTACAGTTTTCATTCAGTCACTAACATTTCTGGATTGTGAGTAATGGGGAAAGCAAAAGAATTGTCAACGGATCTACGGGAAAATGTAGTTGAACTGTATAAAACAGGAAAGGAATACAAAAAGATATCCAAGAAATTGATAATGCCAGTCAGCAGCTTTCAAACTGTGATTAACAAATGGAAACAAGGGCTCTGTAAAAATAAAACCACGGTCAGGTAGACCAACAAAAATGTTTTCTACAACTGCCAGGAACATTGTTCGGGATGCAAAGAAAAACCCTCAAATAACATCAGCTGAAATACTGGACTCTCTGAAAACTAGCGGTGTGGCTGTTTCAAGATGCACAATAAGGAGGCACTTGAAGAAAAATGGGCTACATGGTCGAGTTGCCAGAAGAAAGCCATTACTGCGCAAATGCCACAAAGTATCTTGCCTACAATATGCAAAAAAGCACAGAGACAAGCCTCAAAACTTCTGGAAAAAGGTAACTTGGAGTGATGAGACCAAAATTTAACTTTTTGGCCACAACCATAAACGTTACATTTGGAGAGAGGTCAACAAGGCCTATAATGAAAGGAACACCATTCCTACTGTAAAGCATTGGGGTGGATCACTGATGTTTTGGGGATGTATGAGCTACAAAGGCACAGGAAACTTGGTCAAAGTTGAAAGAAAGATGAATGCAGCACGTTATCAGCAAATACTGGAGGCAAATTTGCAATTATCAGCCTGGAAGCTGCGCATGGGACGTACTTGGACATTCCAACATGACAACGATTCAAAACACAAGGCCAAGTCGACCTGTCATTGGCTATAGCAGAACAAAGTGAAGGTTCTGGAGTGGCCATCTCAGTCTCCTGACCTCAATATGCTGTGGCATTTCAGATAAAACATACTTTGGAGTGCCAAAACCTGAAAAAGAGGTATCATCAAGTCATGTGAATTAACTAGAGTGGTGAGGGGAGAAGCCGGCCAAATGCAGAGCCGGACAAGTCACGTCTACCTTTATGCTGGCTCTTCAAACTATGATTTCTCTGAAACACTTTGGCTGCAATTGGGCAACCAGTCTCTGATTCATGTTGCACATGGTTTGGGCAGAATTAATCCAGTGACAGGTCCCCTTTAAGCCAGGTTGTTCAGTCAACACTACATCATCAACAGTTGCAATGGATTTTGGTATCCAAAAATAAAACGCCTGCCAATGTTCGCTTTATTGATACAATGAAGTGAGTATGACTAGAAGCTTTTTCCATTTTTTTAAACCAGAATAGTGTACACTATACGCTTCGAAGGTTTTTACTTGAAGGAACATTTTTGCGCCACATGTACAATAAATCACATGTGCACTGTAGAGATGCCCCTATTGATTGCATATAAGATAGGGGGGAGCCAGAGTAGGTGTATTTAAAGTTTGTTTAATGCATGAAGAGAATTTTGAAATAATTTACATTATTTTGCAAGTGACTCAAAAATGTTCTCTCTTGCAAAATTTTGTACAAGCGTGGTTTACATTATTGCATCAATCAAACATTTTTGTTTGTTCAAATAAATGTCACACAATTTTTGTGGTTCAAATTATGTGCTGCAATTAGAATATAAATCATCTCACTGTTTATCAAGTACTGCTCGGCCTCAGGTCGAGCCCGGAAACTTCATCTCAGGATGTAGGTTAATGAAGCAGCATGTGTGGTTTGCCTCCTTTATTATATCTATGCATTTTTTCTTGTCTGTGTGTCTGTTTCCTGCATAACTTGTTTATTCCCATTTACAATGAGTACTATACATCGCTTGCTTATACACCAAGTATTGTTCTAATATTTCATAATATACCATAATATCTTTTTTTAAAACAATTCTCTGTTGTCTGAAACTTATCACTTGTTTCTTAAACGCTCTCAATAACTATGAGGTTTAGCTTTGGAGATTCTGAATAATATTTAGAAGGAGGGAACAGGAGAGAGTTAGGTTAGTGAGTTGAGGTGATAGGCTTGTTTAAAGAGATGTGCTTTTTAAGTACACTTATAAATGTGGGGGCTAGGTATCAGTCGGATAATCTGGGATAGTGCATTCCAGAGAACTGGCACAGCACGGGAGAAGGCTTGGAGATGAAGGTGTGAGGTTCGGACTAAGGAGGAGGTCTTAGGTCAGTTTCAGAATGGAGAGCATGTGTAGGGCGATAGACAGTGATGAGGGAGGAGAAATAGTGTGGTGCACAACTGTGGAGGGTTTTGTGGGTAAGAGATATGAGTTTATATTGTATTCTCTAATGAATGGGCAACCAGTGCAATGACTGCCTCAAGGCATTGATGAAATGGCTGTACAGAAATATGACCCTGGCTACCACATTCAGGATGTACAGTATTGGAGATAAAAAAATTTTAGAGGGAGACTGATCAGTAGAGATTTTCAGTAGTCAGGATGGAAATGAATAAGAGGTACAGTAAGAGTTTTAGCAGTTTTAGCTGTTTCAAAGGTGAGAAAAGGACAGGTTCTGGAGATGTTTTTAAGATGCAGACGACATGAGTGAATGAGCAATTGGATATAGGGAATGAAGTAAAGTACTGTGTGACTAAGCAGCTACCTTGGTGTTCACTGGAGACCCTAGTGGTGAGGTCAGTCTTGTGCGGCAGGTAACTGCCAGGTGCCACTCCAGGGCAACATCCGGCAGTACCAGCTGACCTCACAGGTCTAATTCATTTACTCCTGCACAGGGCTGGACATCCATTGGGACAAGATCAGACTATGCCAACAGGACCGCTCCAGGTTCAGACTGTGCAGTCTCCAGATAGCAGACAGAACGGCCACAGGGACAGGTTCAGACTATGCCGACAGGATGGCCACAGGGACAGGTTAGACATGCTGGTCTCAGGAAACAGTTTAGGTACCCCAAAATGGTTTCAGGGCACAGACACCTCCGTAGTGGTCACAGGAATGACTAACTATACTAAACTAAAGGGACACAGGTTATGGGATATGGAACCAAGTTAAACAGACTAAGGACAGGGGACCTAACAACATACAGTTGCACACCCCTAACACTAAAATAAAGTGGTTGCTCAGGCACCTCCCAACTGGGGATGGTGCCTTTTATACAAGATGTCTCCCAACTATTGACTGGGAGACACCTTGTAGGTGTTCACATTAACCAAATGCCTCCCAGCTGACAGCTGGGGGAATTTTATCATTTACATCATTTGTGCCTTTAAGAACAGGGGAGCGCGTGCACTAGGAACACTGCAGAGACACAGTACGGCATGTACACCAGGAAGTGACAGGATAAATGAGCTCGCCGGGGACCGCGTCAAGGACAAAGGCTGAGAGTAAGCTGGTGTCCCTGCACAGAGAGATAAGGGGACACCGTGCAGAAGTGTTGACAATAGCACTACAGGTTTTTTAAGTAAAGGGGTTATGATGCCATGTTTAAATGAGAAGGAAAAGATACTGGAAGAAAGAGAGAGGTTAAATAGTTTAGTTAGGTGTAGTGACAACCAGTGATAGAGACCTCAGGTGATATGAAGAAGTTGAATCACTGTTGCAGGTTGTAGGGCGAGTAGAAGAGAGGGGCCAGGTAACTTTTTCTTCTGTAACAGGCTCAAAGATGTAAAGTGAACTTGAAGTGTGGCAGGGAAGGGCACTGAGGAAATTGGACAGAAATATCCAGATTAATGTGGTTGATTTTTTTCTAGAAAATGAGTGGTCAGATCTTCACCGCTGAGGTTGGTGATGGGGACCTGTGCTTTAGGGCTCAGAAGGGAGTGTAAGGTTTCAAAAAGTCATTTTGGATTAATAGATAGTGAAGTGATGAGGGTGGTGAAGTAGGATTGCTTGGCCAGATGAAGGGCAGAGTGATAATTTTGAGCATGAACTCATAGTGGATGAAATCCTCTGCTAAAAGCGATTTTCTCCACTGACGCTCAGTGCACCTTGAGCAGTGCTGAAGAAAATGCATTTGCATCATGTGCCAGGGGTGCCGCAGTCTGTGTCGGGTCTTTATGCGTGTAACATGTGTTGCTTCATATAGGGCACTCTGCTATATGTTATTGCAGTGTGACAATGCTAATTCTGCACAGGAGAGGAAGGAGATGGAAGCTAAAGATGAGTGTAGATTGTCCTTAAGCTGCTGGGTATTAATGGTACGTGTATTCCTAAAAGTGTGGTAAGTGGGAGTGTAACAGGTGAGGAGACAGTTCTTGACAGAGAATGAAAGAAGGTTGTGGTCAGAAAGCAGGAGAGGGAAGTTAGCAAAGTCATGCACTGAAAAATCAAGTCCAGAGTATTCCTGCCTTCATGTGTATGAGAGTTGGTAAACTGTGAAAGGCTGAATGAGGAGGTTAGAGAAAGTAGATGATAGGCAGATTGGCGGAGGGGATCATCGATGGGGATATTAAAGTCTCCCATGATGAGAGTAGGAATGTCAAAGGATAGAAAGTGAGGAAGCAAAGTGACAAAGTGATCCAAGAACTGATGGGAGGAGCCTGGAGAGTGATACACAACTACCACTCGCAGGGAGAGGGTTTTGAAAAGTCTAATGGTGTGGACTTCAAAAGAAGGAAACATAAGTGAGGGTACCAGGGGAATAACCTGGAAAGCACATTGTGATGAAAGGAGCAGACCAACACCTCCACCTTGTCTGTTCTCAGGTCTTGTGGTATGTGAAAATTTCAGCCCACCAAATGAGAGAGCAGCAGCAGCAGTGGTTCCCAACTGCTGAATCCAGGTTTCTGTAAGAGCCAGAAGGTTAAGGGAATTAGAAAGGAAAAAATTGTGAATGTAAGTTAGTTTGTTACACGCTGACCATGCGTTCCAAAGGGCACAATTAAAAGAGATAGGAGGGGGCATGCATTGAATATTAATAAGATTAGCAGAGTTTTTATATGCAACTGGAAGAGAATTATGTATACTAGTGGAGAGAGGCCCAGGGTTGAGGGAGATGTCGCCTGCGACCAGGAGAAGGAGAAAAAAAAAAGAAAGAGAAGATGGTTTGTGTGAATGTTATTAGCGCTGTATGGTGGTAGTGGATGGTTTGAAGTTGGTGAGAAATGTCAATAGAGCCTCAGAGTTATACATGGGAGAGGGGAGAAGAGAGGAACTGATGTGGAGAGAGTGCACAAAATGTGTAAGAAGGCAAGAGAGTTGAGAGAAAGCAGAAGCTAAACCATATATAAAGCAGGGTGATATGACCAATACATAATGCAGTGCAACAGACCAAGAAGCATGTTTGTTTGAAAATCTGGTGCAGCTTACCTGTCTCCTGCCCTGTCCAACAGCCATGTACAGTATAACTTCAGATACACTTTAAAATATTGCATAAAAATATATATTGCACACTTGCTATCACTAGCAAGATCTGAGTATATATTAATTATCTGCTAGGGTCTAGTACCAATTGACCTCATTGAATAATTAAGCAATTAGCACAAGACCAGAGCAGGCATTACTATTTATTTCATAAAGCAACATGCTCTACGCATGTAGCTTTTTCTAGCATTTTTTGAATGGCTTCTCAATGACATATTTAAAAAAATGCCAGAAAAGTATATTTAATAACAAACTGTATAGAGAGGACCTTTCACTGGATTTTCTCATTTAGGCCGGGGTCACACTTGCAAGTACAATGCGTGAAACTCGCACAAGTCTCTTGCATCAATACCTGGCACTGCCACCGGCACTCGGGACTGGAGCGTCCAGAAGCATGGAAATACATGCAGCCGCACACTACTGTCCTGAGTGCTGGCAGCAGTGCCAGGCATTGATGTGAGAGACTTGTGTGAGTTTCTCGCATTGTACTCGCAAGTGTGACCCCGGCCTTAAACTGAATACATCTTCCAAATTGCGCTCCTTCACAGATTCTGGAACTTTTTTTGTTTTCTTCTGTGCAGCATGCCGCTGCAGGATGCTGTGGTAGCCATGCTGGTTCAGTATGCCTTCAATTTTGAATAAATCCCCAACAGTGTCACCAGCAAAGCCCACCCCACACCATCACACATCCTCCTCCATGCTTCACGGTGGGAACCAGGCAT
The DNA here is from genome assembly GCF_032444005.1 of Ranitomeya imitator. Classification (NCBI taxonomy): domain Eukaryota; kingdom Metazoa; phylum Chordata; class Amphibia; order Anura; family Dendrobatidae; genus Ranitomeya; species Ranitomeya imitator. The sequence goes on along the minus strand of NC_091288.1, from coordinate 53,809,411 downwards.
GTAGAGTCCATACGTTCACCTTTTCTGCGTCGCACAAATACACGGTGGTTGGAACGAAAGATCTTAAATTTGGACTCATCAGACCAAAGCACAGATTTCCACTGGTCTAATGTCCATTCCTTGTGTTTTTTAGCCCAAACAAGTCTCTTCTGCTTGTTGCTTGTACTTAGCAGTGATTTCCTAGCAGCTATTTTACCATGAAGGCCTGCTGCACAAAGTCTCCTTTTAACAGTTGTTGTAGAGATGTGTCTGTTGCTAGAACTCTATGTGGCATTGACTTGGTCTCTAATCTGAGCTGCTGTTAACCTGCGATTTCTGAGGCTGGTGACTTGGATAAACTTATCCTCAAAAGCAGAGGTGACTCTTGGTCTTCCTTTCCTGGGGCGGTCCTCATGTGAGCCAGTTTCTTTGTAGCACTTGATGGTTTTTGCAACTGCACTTGGGGACACTTTCAAAGTTTTCCCAATTTTTCGGACTGACTGACCTTCATTTCTTAATTTAATGTTGGCCACTCTTTTTTCTTTACTTAGCTGCTTTTTCTTGCTATAATACAAATTCTAACAGTCTATTCAGTAGGACTGTCATCTGTGTATCCACCAGTCTTCTGCACAACACAGCTGATGTCCCAACCCCATTTATAAGGCAAGAAATCCCACTTATTAAAGCTGACAGGGCACACCTGTGAAGTGAAGACCATTTCCGGTGACTACCTGTTGAAGCTCATCAAGAGAATGCCAAGAGTGTGTAAAGCAGTCATCAAAGCAAAAGGTGGCTACTTTGAAGAACCTAGGATATAAGACATATTTTCAGTTGTTTCACACTTTTTTGTTAAGTATATAATTCCACAGGTGTTAATTCATAGTTTTGATGCCTTCAGTGTGAATGTACGATTTTCATAGTCATGAAAATACAGAAAAATCTTTAAATGAAAAGGTGTGTCCAAGCTTTTGGTCTGTACTGTACAGAGGGAAAAACAGACTCACCCCAGAACACCCTTGATCCAACCTGGACACCCACTCTTGGGTGGTTCTTAGATAAACTCCCCCTCTTTTTTCCCAAAAGTTCCAGAAAATGAGAGTTGGCATCTTTTCAACATAGGCAATGGAACTGCTGCTACGCTTTTTGTATGTGTAATAAGAAGCTGTGATATTTCTGCTGAACTCTTGCAGGATGCACCATTAATGAGGAGAGACTGCCATCTGCTGGCCTGCCAAAATCAAATCCAAATTGTGCTGAAAGATTTATAAGGTAAATGGCCTCATGTACTGGACTGGATCAGGTGCCCACAGGGAGAACTTCCCTGATATAAAAGCCCTGCCCCCAAACCATGAAGAGATTTGGTGCCAAGGAAGAGAGCGGAGCAGACATGCTCCAGAGACACACAGCTGAGAGCAGTGTGACAGGCCTCAGCAGGAAGTCTGCGCCACCCAAGTGCCGGTCGCTGCCTGGCAGGGTCCAGATTTCCCGCAGGAGATCTCCAAGTATCACCTATGCTGGTCAGAGCCAGGATCTGCCCCCTGCACTGGTGAAGCATCCAAGGCCCAACATCGCCTGTCAAGAGCCGAGGCCTAGAGCATAGAAGATCCGTGAGGAGACTGCGACAATGATTAGAAACAGAGCAAGTGAGCAAGGCAGTCACTTCCAGCTATCATCCTCAGTACCAGGATCGACTGGAATTAGGGTCCCAGGTTGGGAGGGTGCTGGTTGGTGCATGAAAGGCTCAACTGGCTTTGATAAACTAGGTCAGAAAGAGAGTTGCGGCCTAGCGGGAAACTCCGGTGACCCCTGCTAGGGCCGGAGCTTCAGAGAGAACTTAAGTGGTGACTCCCATGTCTGTGGGCATCAACTTTTGTGAAAAAAGAACATTAACGAGTGAAAGACTTTCTTTGTTATTCTAAACTTATTGTTATTCTTTCTATTGTTGATTTGCATAGTTACTAACATTAATCGTTTTGCTGTAGTCCTGTGTATAGATTTGTGTCAATCCCTGACTGTTTCCTGCCTCGAGATCTCTGTTTGTTGCATCCAGACACCTGCATTACATATACATGGCATTCGTTCAGAGCTGAGTGTACAAACCGAGAAGGTAAAAACAGTAAAAAACTATTACTACTACTACTTTCTCTGTCTTCCCTCACTGTCCTTCTCTCTCTTTCTCCATGACAGACACCTGACCTTTATGTAGTCATTTTTTAGAACTGAGTAGGGTGAGCAGTTGCTTAGGGATTATACTTTGTAAAATGAATTTATTCCTCTCATAAAGTTTGATAAGTCGTATGTAAAATATATTTTACTATCATTATGATTTTGCTTAAAAAAGAGATGATGACAAAGCCCATTTGTAGGTGTGTGCTACCTCTGGAAATTAGTGATGGACATGCAGTATTTGAACATTGACTATGTCATATCTTGTCCTTTCATTATGCTGAGATGTATGCATGTGTGGGAGGTGAGGAAAGCCATACTATAATGCTGAAGTCATAGGAATTTGTGATAACTAGGTCCTCGGGGACCAACATATATGGTTAGTAATTGTATTACTTCACACAGTAATTGTGTAAGTCTATCTGCCTTCTCTGTCATCTCCGGGATTATTACCTCTGACAATGAACAGGGAAATCCTTTACAGATGTTTATTGTAAAACATAATTCGACTGCCCACAGGAACTGGATGACAGCGCGCAAAAGCCGAGTCTCGTAGAAGAGGTGATTTAGGATCTGCATAAAGGATGTCTTAGCTAAGCAGATCTAGTGTGTATCAGACATGTGCATATCATCAGCCTGGAGTTCAGTGCCGTGCTATCATACGCCAGCATTAATGCAACACATGTGAAAAATGATTAACCTTCATAGAATGCTCACTTCAAACAATGGGAAAAAAGCCATAACGTCAATTCAGTCCACCATCACATTTTTACAATATTATTTCATATAAACAATTAAAGTGAATGTTGACTTTTTAACACTATGAGGGAAATTATAAAAGTCTGTATGCTACTTTAATGGCATAAAAAAGTTGTGAATTTTGATGGTGCACTCTGTAGCAGTGCTAAAATTTGCAATTTTACAAATCATTCAGTTGGGATGGTTTAGTAGTAAAATTGGGGTTCTATGCCAACCCACAAATTTACCATCATTTACCCAGAAATTGACTTGGAGTTCAATTTCTGGCTGTATTATAGTTAAATATATGACCATTGGATCTTAAAAGTTGTTCATACTGCATCTTTTTCCGGCAATCAAAAACATCAGTTTTTCAGGCGGAAGATGCTACAGGAATCACTCTTTCTATCGGTGTTTTTTCAACATTTTGAAAGTCAAAAAGAATTAAAATAAAAACAATTCTTGAACTACTGATTTTTGTTCATTCTACCTCCCAATAATCAGAATAGAAAGTGTTCCCTCCACAAAAAAGTTCATACAGCTATATTGGATGTGCATGTGTAGCAGCTGTGTGACAGTCACAACACACAGGCTCTCCATGCATATGTTGTGACTGTCACTCAGCCGCGACACATGCAGCTGCGGCGTCAGACACCTGATTATTGGGAGTGATCCAAGTATCCGGGTTCCCAATGCAGCTTCTTCGGTAAGCACTATAGCTTCCCGAATAAGGAGGGAGCCGACGATGTTTGCTCATCTCTAGTTATCACGATGCCAAAAATAATAAACCAATGTTTTTAGTGTGTAAAAGTAGTAAAACATTGAAAATCTACCTAAATCTAGTACCAGTGAAATCACACTGACCCACAGAATAAAGTTGACTTTTTCTGCATAGTGAATAGTGTAAAAAAATTTTTAAGTATTCTTGAACTGCTGTTTATTTGTTCATTTTGACTCCCAAATATATAACAGTAGGTTCACATTCCACTTCTATGATGAGCATTTACATTGGGGTATCTGTCAAAATCTTAAAAATATAAGATTCAGACAGAAACCCAAACAGTACCATTCACTGTAATGAGGCAGGCGGTGTAACTATAGACTCCATCTGGCCTCTGTCCCGGGAGTGTCTCATCTTTTCAGGTATGCTCAAAAGCACAGTCGACCACACATTCATGCATCCCTAAAAAGATGGACATTGTTGGAACAGAGGTCATACAGAGTGCAAAGTGTCCCCATCTGACTACAATGCACGATTCTATCTAAATCACGTAATGTACAGACCTAGATGGAAACCCTGGCATAAGTCACCAGACTAGAGGACAATATAAATGTGAACTTAGCTTTAATAGCGATCCAAAATGTGATGAACCTCAAAATAGTACCAATTACTTTACTGGTAGCTCAAATGCACTGGAAAAGTGACATGACTCCACCACCAAAAAAACCTGTGAAATCTGCGTTCCCAAATTCAAATGTCCCACACTCCCTTTTGAACCTGGTAATGTTCCCAAAACTGCAGTTGGTGACCAGTGACCACGTTTACCATTTCTCTAGTTGGGAGAGCTTACCTAACAATTTGTGGGATGCATGTGTCCTGAAGCACAAACCGGGAACAATCTATTGGCCAATAAACTGGCATATTTGCAATTTTCACTCTGCAACACCAACTATCTGCTTATTTCTAAAACAGACCTGTAAAATCAAAATAGCCACTACATTCATAAATTAATTCCGAGAGGGGTGTAATGGGTGTAAATTGGAATCACTTGTGGGAGGTTTCTTATGCTCTGGCATTTCAGGGGCTGTACATATGGAACCCACAAACTATTCCAGAAACTCTCTATACTCCAAAAATCAAACAGAGCTCCTTTCTTCTGAGCCCTGCCGTGTGTCCAACCAACAGTTTCTGATCAGGAGCAATTGTTTAACAGATTGTGGGTTCCAATTTCACCACTACCCTTGGTGAAAATGAAACATCTGAGACCATTTACAGTGGTAAATGGTATGTTTATTGCCAACCAGTATAAAATTCAGTGTCAACACGCCCATTGTACCCCTACATTACATCACCAAGAGGTGTAATTTTTTTTTAAATAGGCTCACTTATGGGGGGAAATACATTGGATTCGGCGACTCTGGGGCTCTGCTAATATAATTTGGCATCTTCAATTCATTCCAGCAAAATTTGAACTCTAAAATGGTACTCGTTCCCTTCTAAGCTTTGCAGTGTGCTCAGACAGTGGATTCTGACCACTCATAAAGTGTTGGCGTACTCAAGAGAAAATATGTTAATTCTCTCATTACCCCCTATGAAAATAAATAATTTTGGCTATTGCAACATTTTTGTGAGAAAGAAGATATTTTTTAATTTTTCTGCCACATGTTATGAAATTCTGTGAGTCACTGATGGGTCTAAAATGCTCACTTCACCCCATGATTAATTGCTTGAGTGATGTTGTTTCCAAAATTATATTACTTGTCAAGGTCTTTGTTGTTTTGTCACTGCAAACTTTAAATAGCACACCTTACCTTCCAACCCATACAATGTGCCTAAACAGTAGATTCAGATCACATATTCATAAAATGTACCCAGGAGAAATTTTAATACAAATTGTAACAACACTGCCAGCATCACTGCATGGCCTCCCATCCCCCACCTGCCTGATACATCAACTTACTCACTCCGTGCCATGTTGTGAGTTCTCTCTGCTGCCGGCTCCATGCTGTGTGCCTCATGTCTGCCTGCTCTGTGCATGCCTCATGTCTGCCTGCTCCTTTCTGTGTGCATAGGGGGGCGGCACTGGCAATTCCAAATTCAAATTGAGACTGTGTGCACCTCCCTAAGGCGTCCCCGGCCAATTGCCTAGAGGCCTCTGATACTTAAGGCATCCTCACCCATTGGAGGATGCCTGAGCAAACTATTTCCTTTAGTTAGTATCTTGCTACTGAGCTGCCAGGTTATGTACTGTCTCTGCCTCTGGGGGCTGCAATACCCAGGCCTATATCCATGGCCAGTTCTTGTGTCTGTGTCTGTCCCTGTCTGTGCTCTGGTCTATGTCAGTTTCTGTTCTTTGCTAGTTTGCCATTCCCACTCTGCTGTGCGTACCTTTGTGTTCACTCTCTCTGCTCTGCTCACCACAACCAGTGGCTCTGCACCTTTCTGCTCTGCTCGCCACAACCAGTGGCTCTGCACCTCTCTGCTCTGCTCACCACAATCAGTGGCTCTGTGCCTCTCTGCTCTGCTCCCCACAATCAGTGGCTCTGCTCCTCTCTGGTCTGCTCACCACAACCTGTAGCTCTGCACCTCTCTGCTCTGTTCACCGCAACCTTTGTTTCCGCACCTTCCGGCTCTTGGCTGTGCCTCCAGCGGTTCAGCTCTAGGCTTCGCCTCCAGCGGTTCAGCTCTAGACTCCGCCTCCAGTGGTTCAGCTCTAGGCTCCGCCTCCAGCGGTTTTGCTCTTGGCTCCACCTCAAGTGGTTCTGCTCTTGGCTCCACCTCCTATGATTCTTCTCTTAGCTCTGCCTCCTGTGGTTCTGCTTTGCATCCGCTCTTGCGACCTTTCTCTACCTTCATTCTGCAACTTTCCGAACAGGTCCTTACCTGTTTCCTCATATCCTCCATTCCGAACAGGTCCCAACCTGTTCCCATATACCCTCCTGTCTGAACATGTTCCTACCTGTTTCCATATACCTGCCTGTATACCAGTTCCTACCTGTCCTGCCAGAGTACCAGTCCTGTCTGCCTGCCAGTGTCTCAGCCGTGCCCGCCTGCCTGCCAGAGTGCCAGCCGTGGCCTCCTGCCAGTGTCTCTGCTGTACCCGTCCACCTGCCAGTGTCACAGTCGTGCCTGCCTGCTTGCCTGTGTTCCGTTCCCCGATGGGATCAGCAGCCACAGCCAGACTCCTCCCTGGAGTGGTACCTGGTAGCTTCCTGCCGCACAAGCCTGACCTCACCATCAGAGGCTCCAGTGAACACCAAGATAGCTACTTAGTCATGCCCCCTTCCAAGGTAGTCTGGTCAGCGGTCCAGTGGGGCCACATCCCCTACGCTCGCGCCAACCAGCCAAGGTGAGAGCGTTACACAAATTATGGAGTCCATTTTTCCTGTTACCATTGTGAAAATGAAAAACATTTTTGCTACAGTAATTTCCTAGTGGAAAAAAAACCTTTTTTCATTTTTCTTGCACAGACACACAACACACCTTTATAAATTTTTGGAAAAAAAAAAGTTTTGAAAATGGGGTCACTTGTCACTTTTGAGCCCTGCCGTATGCCCAATCAGTAGTATCTGACCACATATGGGACATTAGCATACTCAGAAGAAATTGCCCAAAAAAATTGTGCTACATTTTCTGTAAAGTTTGTAAAAAATGAAAAGCTTGAAGCTAAATTAACATTTTTTGAGGAAAAAAAATATTTTAATTGTTTTTCAGTCTACTGTGCTTTAATTCTAATGATGAAGCATCTAAAGGTTTAACAAACGTTTTGAACTAAGTTTTGAATTCCTTGAGGGATGTAGTTTTAAAAATGGGATTTTTTATATATAAACCCTCCAAAGTCATTTCAAACATGAAGCGATCCCTGAAAAATTGGATCTTGTAAAATGAATTGATCAAATGTAAAAAAATTGCTACATTTCAAATTTTATGATGACTTAAAGTAGACAAATGGTAAATATTATTTCTAAACTATTTCATTTAGTGTGGCTCTCTTAGGGCATGTGCACACGTAAGGATTTTTAGCGTTTTTTTTTGCGGAATTTCGCCATAAAAACGCTATAAATCCGGTAAAAAAACGCTAACATTATGCATCCTATCTTTTAGAATGCATTCCGCATTTTTTGTGCAGATGTTAGCGTTTTTTTCCGCAAAAAAAACGCATACCGCAAAAAATCCGGACATGCTCTATCTTTTTCCGGATTTTTTGCGGATTTCCTATCAAAAAGGTCATTCCGGAAAAAAAAAAAAATCCGCAAAAAATCTGCGCAAAAAACGCGCAAATTCCGCGAGAAATCCGCGCGAAAAAAGCACGCGGATTTCTGGCAGAATTCTCAGGATTTTGTCAGGAAAAAATACCCTTAAGGACAAAAAAGTCAAAGTTGAAAGTTGTGAACTTTTTGTCATTTTTTTTGGCAAATTTACAATATTTGCATGAATAAATGTAATTTATATCTAAATTCTCCACAACATATGAAGTGCAATCGTCATAAAAATGAAATCTCATCAGCACAGGGATATGTAGAAGCAAGCTAGAGGTGTTACCACATAAAGTGACACACATCAAATTTGGGTAAATTTGGCATGATTAGTAAGGTGAAAACTGGCTTCGGAAAAAAGGGGTCAAAAACTATTTCTTGTCTAACAAAAAATCTCATGTGAATAAGTTGATAGAAAAAAAGAAAAGTTAAGTAGTTAGAAAAAAGACTGTGGAATAGAAATGAGCAAATTTGATTGGGTCCCTGCTTGCACGTCAAGCATTAGCACTTTCAGAATAAGCTGCAGAGGGAACCCGGCTACCTGGATGTCTCCTGCTGAGCAACTGTCTGGCACCACATCTGCATGTGTCACGGCTGTGTTACAGTCACAACACATGCATGGAGAGCCTGTGTGTTGTCCATTTGGAAGACTGATTTCCTCCCAAGCTTTAACTTCCTGGCTGATGTCTTGAGATTTGCTTCAGTATTGCCACATAATCTTCTTTCCTCATGATGTCATCTATTTTGTGACGTACACCAGTCCCTCCTGCAGCAAAACAACCCCACAACATGATCCCACAACAGTTGGGATGGTGTTCTTATTTATATATATATATATATACATATATCTATATATATAATTGCCTAAGGGTTTTTCCGTCTGTCTGTCTGTCTGTCTGTCTGTCTGTCCTGGAAATCCCGGCTCTCCGATTGGTCGAGGCCGCCAGGCCTCGACCAATCAGAGACCGGCACAACATCGACGTAGAAATCCTGCGTCTCTGATTGGTCGAGGCCGCCAGGCCTCGACCAATCAGCAACGGGCACAGCGACGATGATGTCATAAAGGACGTAGACATCTCACGTTTCTGATTCAGCGACTGGCACAGTATCAACGTAGATGTCATAATGGTTGCCATGGCGACGATGATGTCATAAAGGTTGCCTCGACCAATCAGCGACGGGCACAGTCTGCCGCGAATTCTGGAATCATCATTGTCCATATACTACGGGGACATGCATATTCTAGAATACCCGATGCGTTAGAATCGGGCCACAATCTAGTCTATATATATAATTGTCTAAGGGTTTTTCCGTCTGTCTGTCTGTCTGTCTGTCTGTCTGTCCTGGAAATCCCGGCTCTTTGATTGGTCGAGGCCGCCAGGCCTCGACCAATCAGAGACCGGCACAGCATCGACGTAGAAATCCCGCGTCTCTGATTGGTCGAGGCCGCCAGGCCTCGACCAATCAGCAACGGGCACAGCGACGATGATGTCATAAAGGACGTAGAAATCCCGCGTCTGATTGGTCGAGGCCGCCAGGCCTCGACCAATCAGCAACGGGCACAGCGACGATGATGTCATAAAGGACGTAGACATCTCACGTTTCTGATTCAGCGACGGGCACAGTATCGACATAGATGTCATAATGGTTGCCATGGCGAAGATGATGTCATAAAGGTTGCCTCGACCAATCAGCGACGGGCACAGTCTGCCGCGAATTCTGGAATAATCATTGTCCATAAATTACGGGGACATGCATATTCTAGAGCAGAGGTCCCCAACTCCAGTCCTCAAGGCCCACCAACAGGTCATGTTTTCAGGATTTCCTTTGCATTGCACAGGTGATGCAATTATTACCTGGGCAAGACTAAGGAAATCCTGAAAACATGACCTGTTGGTGGGCCTTGAGGACTGGAGTTGGGGACCTCTGTTTTAGAGTACCCGATGCATTAGAATCGGGCCACAGTCTAGTCTATATATATAATTGTCTAAGGGTTTTTCCGTCTGTCTGTCTGTCTGTCTTTCTGTCTGTCTGTCTGTCCTGGAAATCCCAGCTCTCTGATTGGTCGAGGCCGCCAGGCCTCGACCAATCAGCGACGAGCACAGCGACGATGATGTCATAAAGGACGTAGATATCCCGCGTCTCTGATTGGTCGAGGCCGCCAGGCCTCGACCAATCAGCAACGGGCACAACGACGATGATGTCATAATGGTTGCCATGGCGACGATGATGTCATAAAGGTAGCCTCGACCAATCAGCGACGGGCACAGTCTGCTGCGAATTCTGGAATCATCATTGTCCATATACTACTGGGACATGCATATTCTAGAATACCCGATGCGTTAGAATCGGGCCACAATCTAGTATATATATATATATCTATATCTCTAATTGCCTAAGGGTTTTTCCGTCTGTCTGTCTGTCCTGGAAATCCCGCCTCTCTGATTGGTCGAGGCCGCCAGGCCTCAACCAATCAGAGACGGGCACAGCGACGATGATGTCATAAAGGACGTAGATATCCCGCATCTGATTGGTCGAGGCCGCCAGGCCTCGACCAATCAGCAACGGGCACAGCGACGATGATGTCATAATGGTTGCCATGGCGACGATGATGTCATAAAGGTTGCCTCGACCAATCAGCGACGGGCACAGTCTGCCGTGAATTCTGGAATCATCATTGTCCATATACTACGGGGACATGCATATTCTAGAATACCCGATGCGTTAGAATCGGGCCACAATCTAGTATATATATAATTGTCTAAGGGTTTTCTGTCTGTCTGTCTTTCTGTCTGTCTGTCTATCTTTCTGTCAGTCTGTCTGTCTGTCCTGGATATCCCGCCTCTCTGATTGGTCGAGGCCACCAGGCCTCGACCAATCAGCGACGGGCACAGCGACGATGATGTCATAAAGGACGTAGACATCCCGCGTCTGATTGGTCGAGGCCACCAGGCCTCGACCAATCAGCAACGGGCACAGCGACGATGATGTCATAAAGGACGTAGAAATCCCGCGTTTCTGATTCAGCGATGGGCACAGTATCGATGTAGATGTCATAATGGTTGCCATGGCGACGATGATGTCATAAAGGTTGCCTCGACCAATCAGCGACGGGCACAGTCTGCCGCGAATTCTGGAATCATCATTGTCCATATACTACGGGGACATGTATATTCTAGAATACCCGATGCGTTAGAATCGGGCCACAATCTAGTATATATATATATATATATATATATATATATATATATATATATATATATATATATATATAGTACAGACCAAAAGTTTGGACACACCTTTTCATTTAAAGATTTTTCTGTATTTTCATGACTATGAAAATTGTAAATTCACACTGAAGGCATCAAAACTATGAATTAACACACATGGAATTATATACTTAACAAAAAAGTGTGAAACAACTGAAAATAGGTCTTATATTCTAGGTTCTCCATATTTCATTCCATATGTGTTAATTCATAGTTTTGATGCCTTCAGTGTGAATTTACAATTTTCATAGTCATGAAAATACAGAAAATAAATCTTTAAATGAGAAGGTGTGTCCAAACTTTTGGTCTGTACTGTATGTATATATATATATATATATATATATATATTTTTTTTTTTTTTTTTTTTTTTTTTCACAAAATTTAACTTGCATCTCAAAAATGATGTGATAAGAAATGTTAGGTAGGAACTTATCTAAAAGGTTAGCATCTGGAATAGGAAACCTTATTGGTGTTGTATGTATAAATGTAACATTTGAATAAAAAAAAAAGACAGATTGAAAAAAAGGTTTACAGTGTGCACACTTAGTAATTTACACAATTGCAGTTAAATGTTTGCATTTTGGCTAAATAATGTTTAGAATAAAAAAAAACATATGTTTCCAATCTATTCATAACGGATTGCACAAGAAAACAAAAAGCTCAGTACAGTCATTTGTGACAAACAAGCACAATGTTATTAGTGTATTAAGAATGAAAAAAATGTGCAATTATAATTAAAATACAGTGAGACAGATGTTACGTGGTATCACTGATCAATCACACTGAGTCTGGCACAGCTGCTGGCACCTCTTCTTTTTCTCCTTCCCCTATGAATTGAGCATCTACATTATTTACAGACTACTACTTTCATCTTCTTCATTGCTGCAGTTGTACAACAAATTACTGTCTGAAGTATTGGTCCAGTGTTCTGTGGCTTAGTCTTCCTATCTCAGTTGCTGAACTGTGAGCTCTGAAGTCCTCTCATTTTAAGTCAGCCTAAAATGACTGCTGCATTCCCAGCCTAAACTTTTATACAGGCTAGGATAGTTCTTTCAGATTGACTGAGCTATACCATGTGATGTGATAGCTCCAAGATATTATGGAGAAGCCCTAGTGATCATGCCTGAGATTATGTCAGCCTTCTGTGGCTGATGCATTTCTTTGTACCATGTAAAATGGCGCCGGGCATTTTACTAACAATTCGCTTAGATCGAAACCCAAATAGTTCATCGAATTGCAAATTGTTCACAATCGCTGGGACTTGCAGATTTCAAAAAATTAAACTCAAATTTGATTCACATCGAATCGATTCACTCAACTCTAGTGAAAATAATTACAGATGTGGTTGTCTTTATTGGAGTAAAACGTTGTTATGAATTAGAAAATTGTAAGGATCTTGCATGAAAAGCTAATTTGCAACCAGGAAGAATGACAATAATTTGACCATGTAAGAAACCTGGAGGCAGATCCACTGCTGATAGTGCAACTGTGTGTGTATCTTGCCAAGTAGCCAGATGTTGTGGTCTAATTTCCAAAGTCTTGACATCTGGGTCTGGCTATGGCATAATTAGCCCTTAGAACAACTCGAGGCAATTCAGTTAGCACAAATAATTCTTCAGTATGCAGTTTCAGATTTTCTAATGAATACAAAAAGGTCCACAAAGAATACATCAGCACACAGCAGCTCAAAATTTGGGGGTTTCGAGCCTTAAAATCGTATTGCTTGTGCTTTGGAATAAGTAGAACTATTTTTATCTACATTTTGGAAACGTAGTTTTGATAGTTGCAGCATAATTAGATTAGGACTTTGTAAAAGAAAAAAAAGAAAGTGTCAGATACCTTGTAATAGTGCTAAAATATAAACCTGCCACCCCAATAAAAAAAAACAAGGACTGATGCTATCTGAATCCCACTATTATGTACCGCACATGATTTTTTCATGCTTTTGGTCGGTAAGGGACACTGTTTATACTGTTCGGATGGAGATAGCTCCTGGTTACCAAAGTTATATTATTAATATGCAAATTACTTTGATTTGCCTTATAAAAGATTTTCTCTGCCATGTCAAATGCTATATTATGTTATGCCTTCTGCTACTATTAGGTGTTCAGCAAGCCTATAGCTGTATATATATTAATGTCAATTTTTGGTGTGTGATTAGACAAATGTGTGATGAATATGATTGAGGCATCACATGAGTGGTGCAAATGTGAAAGGACACTCTTCCACCTGTTTAAAAATAAAGAAATTAAAAAATAACAATTTATAAAAATATTAAATTAATTTACCCATATGCCTAAAGTAAAAAATAAAAATGGCAAAACTGCATTTTTCATTAGCCAAAAATCCACCAAAAATTGAATAAGATGCAACCAAAGTGTCATATGTGCCCCAAAATAGTACCAGCGAAAGTGTCAGCTCACCTCTCAAAACTCAATTCTGCTCCATCAACAAAAAAAAAAGAAAATATTCTGTTCTTAGATACTTGGGGTGGGGTGGGGTGGGGGGTTACAAATTTCAGGAAATTTTTTCTCTACTTAAATAAAAAAAATAAACTTTACAAGTTTGGTTACTCATACAGACCTGTCTTATGTGCAAATTCATTTTTACTACACAATATTTTTCTACTACACAATGAACACTAAAAAAAAAAAATCCAGAAAACAATGGCACAATTTTTACCATTTCATCACAATTTTATTTTTTCTCATTTTTTAGTACATTCTATAGTACAATGAATGGTGTCATTCACATCTACTACTCCACCTGCAAATACAAGCCCACGAACGGCTATGTTGATGGGACAGAAAAAAAAAAGTTATGGCTCTTAGGCCGGCGTCACACTCAGTGTAAGACAATACGGTCCGTATATTACGGCCGTAATACGCTGAAAAGTCCCCAAAATAGTGGTCCGTAGCTCCTCCGTAGGCAGGGTGTTTCAGCGTTTTTTGCGCATGGCATCCTCCGTATGTAATCCGTATGGCATCCGTACTGCGTGTTTTTCTCACAGGCTTGCAAAACCGACATACGGCTATACAATGGATCCATGTGTACAAAAAAAAACATATATACTGTCTATATATATATATATGTCAGTAAACACATATATGTATATATATTATTACTTCATACAGCGCTAGATAGCTTTAAAGCCGGTAATTCAATTACTGGCTTTTGCTATCTCCTTCCTAAAACCCGACATGATATGAGACATGGTTTACATACAGTAAACCATCTCATATCCCCATTTTTTTGCATATTCCACACTACTAATGTTAGTAGTGTGTATATGCAAAATTTGGGTGTTCTAGCTATTAAAATAAAGGGTTAAATGGCGGAAAAAATTGGCGTGGGCTCCCGTGCAATTTTCTCCGCCAGAGTAGTAAAGCCAGTGACTGAGGGCAGATATTAATAGCCTGGAGAGGGTCCATGGTTATTGGCCCCCCCTGGCTAAAAACACCCGCCCCCAGCCACCCCAGAAAAGGCACATCTGGAAGATGCGCCTATTCTGGCACTTGGCCACTCTCTTCCCATTCCCGTGTAGCGGTGGGATATGGGGTAATGAAGGGTTAATGCCATCTTGCTATTGTAAGGTGACATTAAGCCAAATTAATAATGGAGAGGCGTCAATTATGACACCTATCCATTATTAATCCAATACTAGTAAAGGGTTAAAAAAAACACACACACATTATTAAAAATTATTTTATTGAAATAAAAACAAAGGTTGTTGTAATAATTTATTCTACGCTCAATCCTTCTGAAGACCCTCGCTCTGTAACAAAAAAAAAATAATAAACCAACAATATACATACCTTCCGAAGATCTGTAAGGTCCCACGATGTAAATCCATCTGAAGGGGTTAAAATATTTTGCAGCCAGGAGCTCTGCTAATGCAGCGCTGCTCCTGGCTGCAAAACCCCGGAGAATAATAATAATATAATAATAATTTTATTTATATAGCGCCAACATATTCCGCAGCGCTTTACAAATTATAGAGGGGACTTGTACAGACAATAGACATTACAGCATAACAGAAATACAGTTCAAAACAGATACCAGGAGGAGTGAGGGCCCTGCTCGCAAGCTTACAAACTATGGGGAAAAGGGGAGACACGAGAGGTGGATGGTAACAATTGCTTTAGTTATTCGGACCAGCTATAGTGTAAGGCTCAGGTGTTCATGTAAAGCTGCATGAACCAGTTACCTGCCTAAGTATGTAGCAGTACAGACACAGAGGGCTAATACTGCATAAAGTGTATGAGAACATGATGCGAGGAACCTTTTTTTTATTTTTTTTATTATAAATAGGCCACACAGGGATCGTTAGGTTAATGCATTGAGGCGGTAGGCCAGTCTGAACAAATGAGTTTTTAGGGCACGCTTAAAACTGTGGGGATTGGGGATTAATCGTATTAACCTAGGTAGTGCATTCCAAAGAATCGGCGCAGCACGTGTAAAGTCTTGGAGACGGGAGTGGGAGGTTCTGATTATTGAGGATGCTAACCTGAGGTCATTAGCGGAGCGGAGGGCACGGGTAGGGTGGTAGACTGATACCAGGGAGGAGATGTAGGGTGGTGCTGAGCCATGGAGTGCTTTGTGGATGAGGGTAGTAGTTTTGTACTGGATTCTGGAGTGGATGGGTAGCCAGTGTAATGACTGGCACAGGGTAGAGGCATCGGTGTAACGGTTGGTGAGGAATATGATCCTGGCTGCAGCATTCAGGACAGATTGGAGCGGGGAGAGTTTTGCAAGAGGGAGACCGATTAGTAGAGAGTTACAATAGTCCAGACGAGAATGAATAAGTGAAACAGTCAGAGTTTTTGCAGAGTCGAAAGTAAGAAAAGGGCGAATTCTAGAAATGTTTTTGAGATGCAGGTAAGAAGAGCGAGCCAGTGATCGGATGTAGGGGGTGAATGAAAGGTCAGAATCAAGGATGACCCCAAGGCAGCGGGCATGTTGCTTTGGAGTAATGGTGGAACCGCACACGGAGATGGCAATGTCAGGCAAAGGTAGGTTAGTAGAGGGAGAGAACACGAGGAGTTCAGTTTTTATGAAGGTAAAGTAGGTCAATGACCTATATTTACCTTCATTTGCAGTGATGCGCCCTCTGCTGGCTGTTCCTGGAGCGTGGGAACTTTCCTAGAAAGCTCCCAGGCTCGAGTTCATATGAGGGCGCCCTCTGCTGGTTGTCCATGTTTAAATAATAATCACTAGAAAAAATATATATCAGCATTATAGGCCATGTGAATAATGTACAAAAGGACTGACTTGGACCCAGGCTCGGACTGGCCCACAGGGTAACATGGGAATCCCCCGTGGGCCCTGTGTAGATCTGGGCCCCCAACCCCACTGTATGGGCAGTACTTGACATAATTCACTTGATTCACTCTGTACAGAGAAAAGCAGCATCTCCTCATTCATTAAACTCGCTACCCAGTTTATTATTATATCGAGTTATCGGTAAATTTGTGAACAAAGGTACTGAATCGCCCCCCCGTAGGGCAGTGGGGTACTCGGAACCGGGCCCTTCGGTTCTCAAGGGGGATGTCACGGTGGCTGACCCGGTCCGTGACCCTAGGGACATCCATTGAAATAAGGGAAAGGTCTTTAAAGGGATAATGTTCGTGACGCCACCTGTGGTATTTGGTCAGGGTGACTGACGCTGCTTAGGGGTCCGCTGTGGTGATGTTATGGCAGCTAGATGGTTTACCTTCCCACAGGTGAAGTATGTCTCCAGGGCTTCCCAGTGTGTAGATGGTGGATGGTGGATGGTGCAAGGCACAGTGAAGAACGAGGACACAAGGTTGCAGTCTCTTTACCTTTTTACTGAAGGCTACAGCATCCACAGCCCAGAGCACCAGATCACAGGGTAGGCAGAGTCCGGCCGGTCTGAAGGCAAATCCAGAGTCTCCTTATCCAGGTGGAAATCAGTAGCCTTCTTCTAGTGCCTGGATGTTGTAGTACCTTACTGTTGAGCCTCTCGTAAGGTCCTCACAACTGTTGTTGGTCTTCTAGATGTTATGTCTTTCTCTGTCCCCCAGATGGATAGGAACAAACCTGTATGACTGATAGCCTTGGGCTTTTTACAGGGACTCTAGCACGCCCCAGCCTCCACTAGTTGCCACTGTGCCTCCCGGGTATAGGTGCGGATCAGCAATGTGCAATTAACTGTCTTAGGTCTCTGGAACAAGGCATGGAGATGATTGCTCCTTCGGGGTTCCGGCCACCGGATCCCGCGCCTCAGAAGGAGGCAGCCCCCCGCAGGGCGGAACCCCCCGGTTTTCCTCTCCCCCTGCTATGACTTTGTCTCTCGCCCTCTACAATACAATTCTCCTTTGTGTCCTTCCTTAAGATGCTGCTACATTGGTAGGCAGTTGCAGCTCCATGGCCTTCTTTCTAGGCCTCTGACAGGATCCCACCCCTGTCAGGGACCCTCTGTCTGCAACTGCTAGATGTTCCTCCTTTCCCTCTGTCTGCCTGACATGTACTGCCTGGGTGAAGCCCAGTCAGCTTCTGACTAACTTCCTATCCAGACCACCAGTTTTACCTAATTGTGAAGAGTGTCCTAATAAATAGGAGCATAGCTCCCCCTGGTGGGCTGGAGTGTGAAGTGTGTTGAATGGATTGTGATACCTGGTAAAGAGATCTCCTTTATTGCCTTCAAACGTAACATCACTCCCCCCTGGTGGAAGTATGACATTACTGCAACGACCATGACCCTGGGGCGCTGCAGTAGTATAATATTTACATGCCGGTGAAAAGTGGGCCCCCCAAAGTGAATGTTATTGGTGGGCCCTTGTCACCCCAGTCTGACACTGCTTGGACCTATCGTTATGAAACATGAAGCAAAAATGGGAAGGAAAAGACGATATACCGGTCCAAAATAATGAACAAGATTTAGTTTATTTGTTAGAAAAGATAACAGGTGCAGAAGGAAGGGAATATAACACGTGTCACCAGATGTGCTGTTAAAGACTGGAGCGCACATGAGTCACCCGTTCGGGCAGTGGAGTACTCAGTACCGGGTCCGGTACTTAAAGGGATGTGTCATGGGGACGGTGACTCCTTCCGTGGCCCTGGGTGTCCATGTAAAAGGGATAGTCTTTAAAGGGATTTGCAAAATAATAAATGTTCATGATGCCACCTGTCGTATCCGGTCAGAGATGACCAACACTGCTTAAAGGGGTCCTCTGGGGTGATGTTATGGCAGCCAGATGGTATAACTTCCCCCAGGTGAATTAGGTCCCCAGGGCTTCCGGTGAATAGATGGAAGATGGTAAGTGGTGCAGTAAGGAACGAAGGATACAGTTGTGCAGTCTTTTTACCTGGTTTACTGATGGTAGCAGGCAGCCACAGTCCAGGGCACCAGATCACAGGTACAGGCAGGGTCTGGCCAGCTTGGAAGTAAGTTCAGAGTTCAGCTTTACCAGGTGGAGTTAAAAGCCTTCCATCTAGCTCTGTGGTGTAGTTCTTTACTGCCTATGGCTTCATAGCAAGGTCCTCTCAGTTATATCTGTCATTTATTGAAATGGGACACAAACCCGTATGACAGGTGACTCAAGCCTTTTTACAGGGTCTCTATCATGACCCGGGCTCTATGTGTCACTGTTTCTCCTGGGTATTAGGGCAGACAGGTTACGTGTAGTGTAGCTGTCCTACTGGTTTCTGCTGTGCTTCCTAGAGTATGACACAACCTCGGTCTTCCGCTTACCGGTATCTGTGCTCTGTCAGGGAGGTAGCCCTCTCGCAGCTATTCTCCCTTGTTGCCACTCTCCTGTGCTTCGCTCTCTGGCACATTCACTAAAAGCTGTTCTTCCTTCTGTATATCGCTATCCTGGGGTTACAGTACTTTATGGCCCCTCACCTGTCCTCCTGCCTCAGACTGCTCCAGTCTGCTGTCCACCACCAACTGTCTAAATCTTCCTAACTGCCTAGCAACTGCCTAGCAACTAACTCCTGCTCCTGACCAGAGAGAGCAGCTCCCCTTAAGTCGGGTGTAGAGCTCCCCCCTTCTGGCCTGGAGTTAGAACAGTGTTGTGTGCTTTGTGGTAACCTGATAAAAGGAATCCTCCATCGCTTCCAAGCGTGACATCACTCTCCCCGTGAGGAAAGCAATGCCACTGTGACAACTAGGACCCTGGGGCATCACACACACAACATGGAAATAACTGCATATAACAAAATGTATAGCATGACCAAACTGATGGTTATTATAATACTAGAAATAGGCCCGATGCTATCGCATCGGGTGTGCGGTGAAACTAACATCCGCTATTCCCCACGAACCGCGCCTGCGCAAGTGACACTACTGCTGTGCCTTATGGGATTTGGGGAGAGCGGTCGGAATTCCCAACTGGCGATTATTATATAGGATATTTATCTCAGTCACAAACAGTAATGGCATGATACATGATAATAACATAACAATTGAATCCTTGCATAGGAGGGAAATACTAAATAGCAGTAGTATGGAAACATATATATTAGTATATATATTAGACATATATATATATATATATATATATAGTCATACGCAGGCAAACAAATAATAGCAATGTGCAGGCAAACATATAATAAGAAAGTGCGCGCCTGCCCCGCCTTCGATGGAACAGAAGCTGATTGGTTGCAGAGTACACACATCAGGTTTTAGCACAGTATAATGCATGTAAGGCTCTGTGGAATATGATAGAGCTATATAAGCAAAGCATAATAATAATAACTCCCACAGGTATAGGAGTAGAGTGCACACAGCGGCTTTTAGCACTGTACTCCCATAGATATGGGTTGCAGAGTACACACAATGGCTTTTAGCACAGTGCTCGCACACTGCAGAGAACACAAGGCAGCTTTTTTGCAGTCAAAATCTGTGCTTCACTCCAGCCACGTCCAATCCCTACACTAATGAGAGCAGAATGGCGGCAGCACTTGTGATCCAGCGTTTATACAGGCTGTGTTACGTGTTGCGCCCCCAATTACAGCCATGCCATAGAGAGACTACAGATTTGTAGCCTAAGGCTGGTCAACTCCTTTAATAGTTAGGTCATTTGTTTTGTGTTCGCCTTGACTGCCAGTTTAGCCACAACCTATATTAGTAATTGTGGCATTTAAAGATTTTGACAGCTGGAGGAGGCTCCTTCTGTTTGCCTATCAGCACAATGTGAATCAGTCTTGGGGTGCCAATCAGTTTACAAGAAAGTCAGGTGCCTAACAAAGTTCCCGTGGCCTTAGTCTTAGTGCCTGAATGGTACATAAAAAGTCATTCATTATTTTTCTCTTAAACATAGTATTTAAGAAGTCATTGGGGGTCAACTATTTGAGGGCAGTGGAGGGGGTTGCACCAATTTAGTAACAGTAATTTTAATGTAAAGTTTCCAAACTTGAAAACATTTCTAGGAGGAAGATCTCTTATATAGGATATACCCAAATCTGTAACACTGGTTGAACTTGAATCTTTTCTCTCAAACTTCTAAGTACCGTTGCCGAACTCCACTCAACGACGGATAGGAAACATGGAGTCACTGAACCCAAACTCTCTAATCTTGTATACATTGTAAAATATTTCTTAAGATAACATAAAATGTTGCATAAAAAATAATTATATGTAATTTAAGATGGCTCCTGTGTCTGAAAGAAAGAGGTACGCTAATCAGGCAGTAAAAGTTAAATTTCCAACTAATGGCGAGTCTGCTGATTATTCTGATTAAATCAGGTTGATTTGATTTGCACACTGTAAATACATTTGCCACAGACTGGAACAAATCTGGTTTGTGATCTCTACATTGGAATTATGCAAAATTAACAGCAATTCTGTATATTGTCAGTTACCCAGCCAGCTTGCATTACGGTATTTTCTATTCTTTAAGGTTATTGTATCCATGGTAATTTATTTGACTTTGATATGTCTTTTATGTTGTGCGATTGCTGTAGTGAAGCAGAAAGTCTCAGCTGTAATGAAGGTTGGCACCATCCGCTCACCATATACTTGCACCATCCTGTATGGTTTAATTGGCATTCAGCATGTTGATACATGAATTGGTTTAATGGGACAATATAATTGACATATGCAAGACTCTCCAGAGGAATACAATTCACTTTTGCATTTCACACGGATGCCGAAGCATATATTCACAGCTGTGCCAAAAGACATGAAGTGTGCCAGCATGCAACACGACCATCACACACAGTTAAATTTTATTGGATGCACTTCATTTTATTTCACACAAATCCCAAGGTGCAGTCTACAATCTGTCATCATGAGCATTATTTTTCAGAATTTTAGTTATGCTTGTAGTATTATAATTCCTATCATTTTAGATATGTCAATGCTTTCATTGTTTTTATAGTAAATATTCAAAGTAACCATATTTAATGCAAGATTGGAATCACATTAAGGGACTGTTCCCAGAATTGCATTATTTTGAACAAAGCACAATAAATGCATATTATTATAATTTTTCAGACTAAGCCCAACATGATTTTTCCATGTACCTTTGTGTCTTTTTTTTTTATCTCTATCTGCCCTTCTGTGCTGCCAGATTATCATAGATGATTGGGCGATCCTATTGTTATCTTCTAAAACTACATTTCCTAAAACTATTTGCTTTCCTCATGCTGTAGACTTCTCCGTCCCTTTCCTCTGTGCTCCTCATTAGTCCCACCTCGGAGGAATCAACAAGCTAATGGAAGTGAAGATTTTGCATTATACTTCTGTGCACTCCCGAATCCTACTTACCCTGCCTGACAAATTATATCTTCTATCGACTACATCAATATAGTGACTTGTGTGATTTCACATCATTACATGGTTATAACAAAGCACAACTCCCTTACACGTCTCCACAACGACAGTGTAGAGCTGTGTTTGTTCATTAAATAATGGAATCATAGAATGTTAGAGTTGGAAGGGATCTCAAGAGTCATCGTGGCCAACCCCCTGCTCAATTAAGGATTCACTAAACCATCTCAGACAGATGTCTGTCCAGCCTCTGTTTGAAGACATCCATTGAAGGAGAACTCACCCCCTCTCATGGCAGCCTGCTCCACTCACTGATCACCCTCACTGTCAAACAAATTTTTTCTAATATCTAATCTGTATCTTCTCCTTTTCAGTTTCATTCCTTTGCTTCACATGTTTCCATGTGCAAATGAGAATAATGATGATCCCTCTACAATGTTAAGTGCTGCTGACATATCTGGCAGATCACTGATGTGAAACTGCATGTTCTGTTCTGTTGATGCATACAGCATAAGATAATCCTTTATAATAGGCATCAATTGAGCAACAATTGCATTTCCACATCACTTGTCTCTAAGCAGCAGGCTACAAACACTGCTCAATCAATATCAGCCCCTTCTTAGAGTATATCTATCCTCTCGGCCCCAATCTGCACTATATCAAACTATATTTTCCCCTCTATGCAGAACCCAATCTTACACCATGGCTCTGCTTTCAGTCCCCTGTATACAGCCCCATTCTGCAGTAGCTACATACAGCTTGATACTGGAGTACAATGTTGTTCTTAGTTACCAGTATAAAGGCATTGCTGTTTTTTGGTATCAGTTCTGCACTGTACTGAAGGAGATAGTCATCATCCCTCGCAATAGAAGCCACATTCAATACATGTGCTAGATCACAGCAATGCTGGCAGAATGCAGCTGAGAAAGGCTGCACTGAGCTTGATTGACCATGAGCTGGAACCACTCCAGGACAGTTCCAGTGGCAGCTGAGGGGTAATTATAGTCTGCAGGCTCATCCTTAAGGGTGTGATGTATGGAAAATTGGGCAGATTTTAAATTATTCAAATTGGCACAAATGACAAAATATATGTGTACATTATTATAGGACCACATTGTGATCCTGTGATATTGGAAATAACCTTTTAATTGGTTATGGTTATGGATCATTTTTAAATAATATGGGTTTGAGATAAAGGAAAATGGTAATAGAGGCAAGACTTAAAGTAAGAAATACAAGGACTTCTTTTCCTTCTGCTAAAGATAATAAAATACATTTACTGATATTGTTTTATATTAACATTTTTTCCTATATTTAATAAGAAAAATGATGGTCTTGGTTTAAGTTCTATTTTAAATACATTCACTGCATAGTCGTAGTGATAAATGGTAAAGTAATAGCTTTTATCCACCACTAATTGGAGCTAAAAGGGGCTAGCTGGGTATGTAATATTGATGACCTATCCTTTGGATATCATCAATATCAAATTGGTGAAGGTATGGCAAACCCACTGTAAAAGTTTGATCGTTTTAGTGCAATTTTTACCCATTTATCCCTTTAAAAATTAAAATCCAGCGCTAAAACAAAATTTTTGTGGTAAAAACGTAATTATTTTTTCTTCACTGCCCAATGGTGTAAAATTCTGTGACACATCTGTGGTGTGTTAATATGATCACTGCAACCCTAGATGAATTCAATGAGAGGTGTAGTTTGTAAAATGGGGTCGTTTATGGGGAGTTCTGCTGTTATTGCACCTCAGGGGCTCTGCCAATGTGGCATCGCACCCACAAACCATAACAGTAAGGTCTGCACTATAATCTGGCGCTCCTTCTGATCTGAGCTTTGCACTGTGCCTCAAAAATAGTTCATTATTACATGTAGGGTATTGACATATTCAGGAGACATTTTTACAACAAACTGAGGTCCATTTTTTCCTATTAGCCACTGTACCTCAGCAGCTCTGCAAATATGACATGGCACCCTCAAACAATTCCAGCAAAATCTGAAATCCAATATGGCGCTTCTTACCTTTTGAGCTTTGCACTGTGTCTCAAAAGTAGTTTTCAACCACATATGCACGACAAATTTGGGATCTCTTTTCTCCTGCTACTCTTGTGAAAATTAAAAAAAATTGGGGCTAAAACAACATTTTTGTGGGAAAATAATATATATTCTTTTCAATTCTTACAGATCAACTTTGTAAAATTCTGTGAAGCACCTGGGTGGTTCATGGTGCCCACCACACATCTAGATAAATTCCTTGTGGGGTTTCACTGTTTAGGCACATCAGGGGCTAGCCAAAGGTGACATGACACCCGCAGACCATTCCATGAAAGTCTGCGTTCCAAAGCGTCACTCCTTCCTTTTTGAGCCGTGTGCCCAAATTGAAGTTTTCCCCCACATATCGGGTATTTGCGTACTCAGGAGGAAAAGTGCAACAAATTTTGGGAAGCACCTGAGGGTTCAAGGTGCTCACCACACATTCAGATACATTCAATGAGAAGTCTAGTTTCCAAAATAGGATAACTTGTGAGGGGTCACCACTGTTTAGGCATATCAGGGGCTCTCCAAATGCAACACTTACGCTCGCTCTCATTTTCAGCCAATTTTTAATTAAAAAGTCAAATGGTGCTCCTTCCCTTCTGAGCCATGCTGTGCGCCCAAACAGTAGTTTTCTCAAACATAAATGTTCATTTTTTCCTTCCACATTGCAAAAATTCCTGTGAAGCACCAGAAGGGTTAATAAACTTCTTGAATGTGGTTTTCAGCACCTTGATGGGTGCAGTTTTCAGAATAGTGTCACTTTTGGGTATTTTCTGTCATTTAGGCCCCTCAAAGTCACTTCAAATGTGATGTGGTCCCTAAAAAAATGGTTTTGTAAATTTTGTTTAAAAAATGAGAAATCGCTGGCAAAATTTTAACCCTTCTAACAAAAAAATGTGTTTTAAAAATGGTGTTGATGTGAAGTAGACATGTGGGAAATGTAATTTATTAACTATTTTGTGCAACATATTTCTCTGCATAAAAATTTAAAGTTTGAAGATTGCTAAATTTTCGCCAAGCTTCTAATTTTTTTCACAAATAAATGCAAGTCATGTTGAATAAATTTTATCACAATCATGAAGTACAAAATGTCTCAAGGAAATATTCTCAGAATCAGTGGGATTTGTTGAAGAGTTCCAAAGTTATTACCACATAAATTGACACTGGTTGGAATTGTAAAATTTGACCTGGTCAGGAAGGTGAAAACAGGCTGGGAGGTGAAGGGATTAAATCTCCTTACTCTGGCATGCCAGACATGTCACTGTCCATAAGGAGAACCATTACCCCTTAGATCTCTTTCTCCAAAGGAGCATTGCCTAAAAGACTCCATACTCTGCTGGTCTCTATATGGAGAACCAGTACTTTCCTTACATTGAATATATGCATGTCTATAAAATGTTAGTATTAGAATATGCAAATTGCCTCTTCTGAGAAAAAGAGGAGTTAAACTCTATAGCACCACCTATTGGAAGTAGTGATCCTACAAGTCACAATCAACCCTTTAACGAGTCGTGCAATATGACTTAGGGTAAAAGCCAAATCAGTATCTCAATTCGCAGACACGGTGTTTCGGGCTGTTGACCCTCGTCAGAGCGAAGCATGAGAACTAGGGTTGAGCGAAACGGGTCGGCCAGATTCAGAAGTCGTCAACTTTTGGCATGTGTGGGGTCGGCCATGAGGTTGGCGATCTTCTGATCTGGAATCGGAATTCCGATACCGAGTTCCGATATGTTTAAGATATCGGGAATCGGTATTGGAATTCATATTTAAGTGTAAAATAAAGAATAAAAAAAAAAAATTGATATACTCACCCTCGGACGCGCCCTGGTTCTCACTGGCAGCCTTCCTTCCTAAGAATTAGCGCCTGAAGGGCCTTCGGTGACGTCGCGGCTTGTGATTGGTCGCGTGAGTGGTCACATGGGCGGTCACGCGACCAATCACAAGCCGCGACGTCATCTAAGGTCCTTCAGGTGATAATTCTTAGGAAGGAAGCGTCCGAGGGAGCGTCCGAGGGTGAGTATATTCCTAATAGGTATATACACTCCCTCGGACGCGCCCTGGTACTAACCCGCAGCCTTCCTTCCTAAGAATCAGTGCCTGAAGGACCTTAGATGACGTCGCGGCTTGTGATTGGTCGCGTGACGCCCATGTGACCGCTCACGCAACCAATCACAAGCCGCGACGTCATCGAAGGTCCTTCAGGCGCTCATTCTTAGGAAGGAAGGCTGCCGGTGAGAACCAGGGCGCGTCCGAGGGTAAGTATATCAATATTTTTTATTTTGATTCTTTATTTTACACATAAATATGGATCCCAGGGCCTGAAGGAGAGTTTCCTCTCCTTCAGACCCTGGGAACCATTAGAAACTTAATGCACTGCATTGGGTTTCGTGTTTCGGCAGACCCTGACTTTTCTATAGGATCGGCCGATTTCACTCGACCCGACTTTTGAAAAAGTCGGGTTACGTGAAACCCAACCTGATCCTATAAAAAGAAAAGTTGCTCAACCCTAATGAGAACTAATTTGGCTAGGTGAGAGGCTCTGGACTGGGGTCTAAGGGGTATCGTTTCTCCTTACGGGGAGTGACATACCAGCTCTGGCTTCTCAAGGTGAGGAGGCTTATTCGCCGTGTAATGCTCCTCTGGGAAATATATTAGAATATGAATAGAGAGTCCTCAGTGGTTGAAACCTTTTAATGGCTAACTGAAAAGATGGTAACAAATTGCAAGCTTTCGAGACTACACAGGTCTCTTCATCAGGCATTCAGAAAACACTCGGACTCTGGATAAAACTGAACTCTGCAGTGATATGGAATATTTTTTCAGGAGACTGTGCTTATGGGAATATTTCAATGATACAGAAGATTCAGAAAACACTCGGACTATGCCTGATGAAGAGACCGGAGTAGTCTCGAAAGCTTGCAATTTGTTACCATCTTTTCAGTTAGCCATTAAAAAGGTATCAACCACTGAGGACTCTCTATTCTAAATATTTTTCTATCTACTGGCTAGCACGGTACCAAGCTATATATCTTTCCTGTATCAGTATTAGAATATGAATTTTAAATATATGATTCCATATTTTTGCAGCACAAAATTATAATATATATACAATTCTTGAAACAAAATGCTACATCTATTTATACCTTGTAAAACATGGCAAATATCTGCTGTTATTGATGGCATCCTTTGCTTTAAAGGCAATCAGTGGCTCCTTGATGTATCTCAGAGATCATCTTGGTTATGTCGGAGGTCACCCTATTCTGCTGTCAGGATGTCAGTCTGACCAGACTCTTTCTTTTCTTCTGAAGACGGCAAAAGCATTTTTTAAATGGAATTGTCACGTGTCATGTGTCAGCAAAGGTCATGAAAAGGACCTTAGAGAACAAAGAGAAACTTAGTGAAGACAAGTCCTTCTAATGACACCATCACAGACACTTCTGTTTTCTGGTGTGTCTCTTAAGCAATTGACAAGATGGAAGCAGCGCTGTTTTTATTTCTTCAAAACAGATTGCTCCAACATTTTTTACACGATGTAATCCCAAAACTTGAACTAAAGGGGCACGGTGGTGTTTATTGATTTAAATGTAATCATTTTCAACATGTAAATTAATAACTATGACTGTGAGTGTTAAAGATACTCTCTGCTAAGTCATGATGACATGCTCGTTCCTTCTATCAGTTTTTAAAGGGCTTGTCCAAGCTTATGAATATTGAGGATAAATCTATAGTATAGGTCATTAATACCAAATCGATGGGGGTCTGACACCCAGCACCCCCACAGATCAGCTGTTTTCCGGTGTGATGTAAAAGTGAATGGAGCCAGACTGGAATAGCCATGTGCGCTGTCTACTGGCCGGTCTCGGCAATGACCACTTGAATTCAATAAGATCTGAGCATCAGCGCTCTGCAGTGACCACTACACTGTACAGTGAATGGAGATGTGCTGTTCTGTCTCCGATCATTGTTTACATCCGACCACCACTGGAGCTGAGAACATCTAACAGGCGAGGATGTCAGACCCAAACTGATCTGTCATAAGCCTGGACAACGCCTTCAAACATATTTCAGATTAAGACAGAACACAACAGGTATTTTTATGACCAAATTTACAGAGTATTCCCATCTTCATAGATGGCTATAGTAAGATATTGCTTGCAAGAACGAGCACTTTTCCAATTTTCTCTTCATTCAAATTTTCAGCCATTCTTTTGCTATTAACACTCTTCCTTTGTTTACAGCTTATTGCCTAGGAGACCGATCACCACTGCAGGTCTAGCAGTGGTGGCCAAACATCCAATTCTACTAAGCTCTTTTCCATTGAGTTTGGAAGGACTGTTTTGAAGCTGGCCGCGATCGCTGGAGCGCACTGTTAACTCCTAATCCCGGCAAGCTTCAGTGCAGAGCTCACAAGCTAGACAGCAGTGGTGGTTGGTTTCCTTGGCAACGTGCATTTAATCACAAGAAAAATTGTATTTTTTAATAAACAGTGAAATGCAAAAGTGATTGTTTTTTACAAGTATTTTCACACAATGCCCATCCATTAAAATGGGTATTTTCTTTTAAAGGGAATCTTTCAGTAGATTTTTGCTATCTAATATGACAGTACCATGATGTAGGGACATAAACCCTTATTCCAGCGATGTGTCACTTAGTTTACTTGGTGGAGCAAGTGTGATAAAGTCACAGTTTTTTCTGCTGCAGATCTAGCAGAGCTCAGAATGCTGAGCCCTGTATAATCCCGCCCACACCACTGATTGGCAGCTTCCTGTGCACATTTTATATTGACAGAAATATGCTAATCAGTGCTGGGTGCAGGATTGGGCAAGGTGGCAGCTAGCAGGGATGCCAACTTGACTTTTTATTTTTTTCTGGACAGCGTATGAAAAAATCACGGACAGACAATACTTTTTTCGCACACCATAATACAATTTTTAAGATTATAAGTGACCCGTGTCTACCTCTCATAATTCTGTTATGAAGGCATCACATGCATTCACAGTAAACTATACAATGATGATAATTGCATTATAAAAAATACAAAAAAATCTGCACAATTTTCTTCAGCTTAAAAAAAATCACAGACATCTTAATTTTTTTTACAGGTAAGGAAAAAAAAAAGTCCTATTTTTACAGACGGCCTTAGAATTTCCGGACAGTTGGCAACTCTGGCAGCCTGTCCGATAGTGTGATTGTCTGTTGATAAGACACTGATTGTATCGAAACAACAAAACACAGCCTAGTAAGTGACTTATCACTGGAATCAGGGTCTCTGCCCCGACATCATGCTACTTAGAGAATTAATAAATGTAACACGGTTGTTTCGGAGGATTTGTATACTGCTTACGGCAAGCATAAATAATAAATAAAAATTGAAAAACTAATCCTGAACTAAACTTATGGAGATGTGGTTCAGTAGTTTAAGCATTTGGTTGCTCTTTGTATATTGTTGAGAAGTTGTCTATTTTACTTTACTAGTTTTTCTTCAGTCACATGATTTATTTTTTATTTTTCATTTTATTAACACAAAGCCAAAGCAAATACTATCAGGGGCTATAGACATGCAAAAGATTTGCTATATCTCATTTGTCACCATGTTCATTATTTTCGTTACATTTTTGTTTATTTTATAATTGTGCCTTTGATCTTTTTTTTTCCGTGTGCAATGTTTTATCTCTAAGCAACAATGTACAGCCCGGCACACAATAATAAATGATGGCATGTACAATGTGGCACAAAGCTGTTGGGTCAAGGAAATGAAGCATCAATCAAGACTCCATTTTCTCTGAGCAAATGCCTTTCAGCTTCCCTTATCACCCCCTCTGGTCATTGAAGCAGTCAGCTAATGAATCAGAAAAAAAGCTGGTTACCAGATGTCCTGGCCTATTAACACACCCTGTATCCTGCATCGGCATTCTCCGAGCTGCTAATATGTTGCATACACTGGTAAACATGAATTGTTTTCTTCTTCAGTATCGTAAGAAAATTCCTTTGTCTTTTCTGATAGAAATTATTTGCAAACTCTATTGTGTATCCAGGACTGAAACAAAGAACAAATCCGGAAGTATCTTCCTCCTAAAAAACTTGGGGAGTCACACATCTCACCTTTATCCTAAAGCGTCTTTTCTGGTCATTTCCTGAGCACATTTTTGCAATGTCTTTGGCTGCCGCCATGTTATTTTCACCCAATTAATATAAATCAAAATTATTTAGACCTGAACAATGGTCGGGTTTAGTGATGAGCGAGTGTGCCCGTTGCTCGAGATTTCCAAGCATCCCCGGGTGTTCTCTGAGTATCTTGGGCGTGCTCATAGATTATGTTTGTGTCCCCGCAGCTGCATGATTTGCAGCTGTTAGACAGCCTGAATACATGTGAGGATTCCCTAACAAACAGGCAATCCCTGCATGTGTTCAGGTTGTCTAACAGCCGTAAATCATGCAGCTGCGGGGCACAAACAAAATCTACGAGCACGCCGAAGATACTCGGAGAGCACCCGAGCATGCTTGGAAAACCCGAGTGAAGAGCACACTCGCTCATCACTAGTCGGGTTACTTATTTAACCATTTTGTGTCATTGGAAATCTGAAGTGATTAAAAGAATCTCAAAAGACAGAACAAACGCACCGCAAATTGTTTTTTAAATATCATCGCGTATCTTCATTCTTTCTAGTGTTAATTTAGTGCTGCTTCAGGTGGATTTTCACATTAACCACACCTGTTACTTGCCACAGGTGAATTTGAATGATCATCAAATTGTTTACCCACTATTTTGGAAAGGTGCCAACAATTTAGTCTGGCCCATATTTGGTGTTTTGTGTGAAATTATGTCCAATACATACAAAGGAAATAAACATGCGCACAGCAAAACATGTGTAATTGAAATAATTTTCTGGGAGAAATACATAATAATCTGGAAAAATTTCAAGGGTGCCAACATTTTCAGCCATGACTGTATTTGAGTTTGATATATAGATATGGTTATGGTTTCATGTGACAACATTTTCAACTTGCAGTGGTCGTATTGATTTGTACATCACATCAGTCACTGATAGTTTTCATCATCAGGATCTATCTTTCCATGCATGCGGTATCATGGGGAATTGTTGTGCTTGCATTAAACTTCACTGAAAGAAAAGTGATCTGTTCATCACACATCTATACCTTTCTCTTTTATACTATCCTTGGTTGAACTTGATAGACACTTGTCTTTTTTCAACCGTACATAATATGTAACTATAAAAGTGTACGTATGTGAATCTACTATATAATTGCCTAAGGGTCACTTCCGTCTGTCTGTCCTTCTGTCACGGTTATTCATTCGCTGATTGGTCTCGGCAGCTGCCTGTCATGGCTGCCGCGACCAATCAGCGACGGGCACAGTCCGGAAGAAACTTAGTGCCTGTCGCCCGCATACTACCCTCCGGTCACCGCTAACACAGGGTTAATGCCGGCGGTAACGGACCGCATTATGCCGGGGGTAACACACTCCGTTACCACCGCTATTAACCCTGTGTGTCCCCAACCTTTTACTATTGATGCTGCCTATGCAGCATCAATAGTAAAACGATCTAATGTTAAAAATAATAATAATTAAAAGAAACAACATTATTCTCACCTTCCGCCATCGCGTCCTCTCCTCGGCACTGCAAGCCGCAGGTTCCGCTTCCAAAGATGCTATGGGAGAAGGACCTTCCATGATGTCACGGTCATGTGACCACG
The DNA here is from genome assembly GCF_032444005.1 of Ranitomeya imitator. NCBI lineage: Eukaryota > Metazoa > Chordata > Amphibia > Anura > Dendrobatidae > Ranitomeya > Ranitomeya imitator. Next base: position 53,777,785 of record NC_091288.1, on the reverse strand, counting down.
ACGTCATGGAAGGTCCTGCGCTCATACCAATCCTGGGACCGGACACCGCACACAAGCGCTGGAACTACAACGGGCTCTTCGGATGGTGAGTATGTTTCTTTTTATTTTTTAACCTGTTACATACGTGACTGTGCAATATACTACGTCGCTGTGCAATATACTACATGGCTGGACAATATACTACGTGGCTCTGTGCTGTATATTACGTGGCTGTGCAATATACTACGTGACTGTGCAATATACTACGTGGCTGTGCAATATACTACGTGACTGGGCAATATACTGCGTGGCTGTGCTATATACTACGTGACTGGGCAATATACAGTGTGGCTGGGCAATATACTACGTGACTGGGCAATATACTGCGTGGCTGGGCAATATACTACGTGACTGGGCAATATACAGTGTGGCTGGGCAATATACTACGTGACTGGGCAATATACTGCGTGGCTGGGCAATATACTACGTGACTGTGCAATATACTATGTGACTGGGCAATATACTACGTGACTGGGCAATATACTGCGTGGCTGGGCAATATACTATGTGACTGGGCAATATACTATGTGGCTGGGCAATATACTACGTGGCTGGCCAATATACTATGTGGCTGGGCAATATACTATGTGGCTGGGCAATATACTACGTGGCTGGCCAATATACTACGTGGCTGGGCAATATACTATGTGGCTGGGCAATATACTACATGGCTGGGCAATATACTACGTGGCTGGGCAATATAGTACGTGGCTGGGCAATATAGTACGTGGCTGGGCAATATTCTACGTGGCTGGGCAATATACTACGTGGCTGGCCAATATACTACGTGACTGGACAATATAGTACGTGGCTGGGCAATATAGTATGTAGCTGGGCAATATAGTACGTGGCTGGGCAATATACTACGTGGCTGGGCAATATACTACGTGACTGGGCAATATACAGTGTGGCTGGGCAATATACTACGTGACTGGGCAATATACTGCGTGGCTGGGCAATATACTACGTGACTGGGCAATATACTGCGTGGCTGGGCAATATACTACGTGACTGTGCAATATACTATGTGACTGGGCAATATACTACGTGACTGGGCAATATAGTATGTGGCTGGGCAATATACTTTGTGACTGGGCAATATACTACGTGGCTGGCCAATATACTACGTGGCTGGGCAATATACTATGTGGCTGGGCAATATACTACGTGGCTGGCCAATATACTACGTGGCTGGCCAATATACTACGTGGCTGGGCAATATACTATGTGGCTGGGCAATATACTACTTGGCTGGGCAATATACTACGTGGCTGGGCAATACAGTACGTGGCTGGGCAATATAGTACGTGGCTGGGCAATATTCTACGTGGCTGGGCAATATACTACGTGGCTGGCCAATATACTACGTGACTGGGCAATATAGTACGTGGCTGGGCAATATAGTATGTAGCTGGGCAATATAGTACGTGGCTGGGCAATATACTACGTGGCTGGGCAATATAGTATGTGGCTGGGCAATATACTACGTGGCTGGGCAATATACTTTGTGACTGGGCAATATACTACGAGGACATGCATATTCTAGAATACCCGATGCGTTAGAATCGGGCCACCATCTAGTATATATATTGTACATGTGTATATATATATATATATATATATATATATCTCACTGATAGATCCTCAGTTGACTCCTACAGCCTGTGACAGACAGTACAACACAGAGGCTATAGAAGCCAAATAATGCAAAATTTTAGTGACCAATTGCAAAAGTAATTTTTTAGCTCAAAATACATGCTTTTAAGTAAAAAGGTCCATGTCTTTTATTACATTTGATTTGTGCATATTTTCTGTTTGTTCTCGTTTTAGTTTGTGCAACTGAACAATTCCATCAGATTTTTTTAACTACAATTTATGGAAGTCTCAAATTATCTATCAATATATGTTCTGCTCCCCAAAGATCTGTTCCAATGAATTAAAGGGAATCTGCCACCAGGTTTTTGCTACCCAATTTGAGTAGTAGTCGTAGAGGCAGATATCCTGATTCCAGTGATGTATTACTTACTGGGCTGCTTTCTGTAGTTTTGTTAAATTAACTATTTTATCAGCAGGAGATTATCACTAGAGGGCTAGTAACCCTGCTGCCATGCAGTCCTTTATATTTATGAGCTCTGCATAACTCCGCCCCCACCACTGATTGGCAGCTTTCTGCCTATGCAGAGTATACACAGAAGGCCGCCCATCAGTGGTGTGGGCGGAGTTATACAGAGCTCAGCATTCAGAGAATCGGTAGATCTGCAGCTGATACAGCTGTGATTTTATTGAAATGGCAGCAAGCAGCCTAGTAAGTGACACATCACTGGAATTGGGGTTTGTGCCCCTACATCATGCTGCTCTTATATAGTGTAGCAAAAATCTGGTGGCAGATTCCCTTTAAAAAGTGGAAGATATTTGGGCTATCTTTCTCTGTAGAGATGTATTCTATTGCTTTTGAACTCTCGGTGCTGCTGTTCGTTGTGACTCTCTAAGGAATCCTGATATGTAAGCCTTTTAAAGGCTTTATATATGTCATCCTTTTGCAGCTACATGGAGTGGTCTCTCTCTACATGATAAATGATTTCTATTTTTTGCTGTTCGTGTAAGGCAAAATACATTTTGTGGTTTATTAGGAAGTAGCAGGGAAAGGGAAAAAAAAGACATTCACACTCCTCACACCGTTACCCTTTGCAGGTGGGCTGCATGTTAATTTTCAAAAGTTGTCAAGCGTTGGCAAATCACATGCATAAATTGCATAGTAAGTAGAAAACACTGCCGGAACAAATTGTTTTACAGGTGGAAAAAATAATAACTGTGACGGTTAGCCAAGCTCGTTATGGACTGACAAGCCATAACCCCAGATCTCTGATCAACAGTCATTGGCATCTGTGAAAGTTTTTGACAATTAATATTTTATTGCTGGATATGGTGTCAGCGGCACAGTAGCCCGCGAGCGCCAGATTACATCCAGCCTGGCCTCACCGCAGGTTTGATCTGATGTTCACTAGGCAAACGCATCCTGACATTGAAGAAAATGTCGCACAGGTTTTAGGTATTGTGTTATCTTCATTCAGAGAAAGAAATTGGTGGAGAGCTGCCCCCAGTGCCTCTGGAGCAATCCCGATATACAATCCGGCTGCTAGGGTTGTTTTTTTACAATTTCTTAATGTCTACGCTATCAACACACTGTACATTTATTTTACTTACTAATAAAACACATTTCATTTGCCAACATGAACGAATCAATGCATAGGAACCTGTTCGAGGGGCGATGAACCCTGCACACCGCCTCCTACCTACTGGAATACCTGGCACGTCCTCTGATTAAAGGTAAGCTACTGCCAAGTTTTTGCTATTTAACCAGAGAGCAGCATAAGATAGGACAAATGAGCCTGATTCCAAGGATGTGTTACTTACTAGGCTGTGTGCTGTAGTTTCAATACAATCAGTGTTTTATCAGCGGGAGATTATTATTATCACTGCCTGACTAGGTCTCACGGGCAAGGCAGTCCAGCTAATCTGTGTAATGCCGCCCCCACCTCTGATTGGCATCTTGCGGACAATGTACACAGGAATCTGCCAAACCATGGTGTGGGCGGGGTTATACACTGCTCAGCATTCTGATCACTGCTACATCTACAGCAGAGAAAACTGTGACTCTATCACACCTGCTCCACCCAGTAAGCTAAGTGATACATTGCTGGAATAAGGGTATATGGTGACTTTATCAAAATTGCACCAAACACTCCAGTAAGTGCTCTCATGCCCCATATTATGCTGCTCTTAGATTACATAACAAAAACCTGCTGTTGGATATCCCTTTAAGCCTAGTGTGATGTTTTGCCTACGTCACCCCACAACTATGGTTTTGCACTGAGCTTATAAACTAGAAAAGATTCTGGCAGGTATGAAGCCGTTCGCAGGGCTCCCCTACGATGGCCATGGACTACTGACATGACTCCTTGACCTGGGTACTGAGAATTAATTTGCTCATTTCTAATATATCTGCGTTTTATGTTCTTAGATTTTGTGGCTCCAGTCTAAACTGTACCGCAATTTATAGACGGTGAATTTGAGATGAGCGTATTACTGGCATCATTTGTGCACCTGTACGATGGATGGAAGATGGTGGGTTTATGTAGCCTATCTGACAGCCTCAGATCTCTAGATCGCATTGTCTAACCTAATGCACCAACCTGTTTTTTCGGGGGTGAAAACATGATGAAAGATTCTTTTTCAATAGTAAAAGCTCACACATGAGGGAGCTGGGCAATGGTGCTGCATGTGACAGCCACAAACCATGAAAAAAAATCATATTGGGCTCCGATTCATCATCCGTGCGTCCTATTTTAAGTTAATTAATGTCTACTTTCCTCTTTTCGTCTTGTTTAGGGATTCCAGATTTTTTTACCTCATATATTAATGGCGGCTTTTGAAAAGTTGCAAAATTTAACTCAACTCCACTCCAGTCTTCATGGTGATATTTTTGAGTATGCCAACATTTATGCATGATTTTTCCGCCATTTTGCTCAAAAAGTGACAAAAGCATTTCAAGGCAGGAAAAAAATGACCATTCTTGTCTTTGTGCCAAATTAATGAATCTCCTGCACCATTTTGAAGAATTTGGTGCTAAAACCTGCAATGTGTACCAAAAGACAAAAAGGAATAGCATAGTACCATAGTTAGCAAGGCTGAAAAAAGACATTTGTCCATCCAGTTCAGCCTATATTCCATCATAATAAATCCCCAGATCTACGTCCTTCTACAGAACCTAATAATTGTATGATACAATATTGTTCTGCTCCAGGAAGACATCCAGGCCTCTCTTGAACCCCTCGACTGAGTTCGCCATCACCACCTCCTCAGGCAAGCAATTCCAGATTCTCACTGCCCTAACAGTAAAGAATCCTCTTCTATGTTGGTGGAAAAACCTTCTCTCCTCCAGACGCAAAGAATGCCCCCTTGTGCCCGTCACCTTCCTTGGTATAAACAGATCCTCAGCGAGATATTTGTATTGTCCCCTTATATACTTATACATGGACATTAGATCGCCCCTCAGTTGTCCTTTCTCTAAACTAAATAATCCTAATTTCGATAATCTATCTGGGTATTGTAGTTCTCCCATCCCCTTTATTAATTTTGTTGCCCTCCTTTGTACTCTCTCTAGTTCCATTATATCCTTCCTGAGCACCGGTGGCCAAAACGATATACAGTACTCCATGTGCGGTCTAACCAGAGATTTGTACAGAGGCAGTATAATGCTCTCATCATGTGTATCCAGACCTCTTTAGTGCACTCCATGATCCTGTTTGCCTCGGCAGCCGCTGCCTGGCACTGGCTGCTCCAGGTAAGTTTATCATTAACTAGGATCCCCAAGTTATGTGACTTAAAAAGATGCAAATGGTGAATAGTCCAGGTTTATAAAGCGCAGAGAGTGCTAAATGTCATAGTCAGACAAGGTCTAAATAAAAAGGCCAAAATCAGATTCAGAAATCCTGGTATGGGCAACAATAGGCAGAATAGCACAGAATCCTAAAAAAAAAAATAGAATTACTGGGTAGAAGATGACCAATAGTTAAGACACGGAGTGGCGAAGAGTTGGGCAAGTAATAGGACAATGGTCAACCAAATGGTAATGATGGAGATTTACCAAAATAAATGGCACTGGGAAAATGTCCAGAGCAGATTTAAATAAACTGCATTGACTTTGATTGGACCACATAGCCAGGCAGTCTATCTGTGTAGCCCAACTCATAGGAGTTACAAAAGGTAAACATATTTGGGGTACACAGGAAAATCCACCTTTTCACCTCATTGGATCTCTATCTTTAGCAAATGTAAGAAGAACTATATTGTCAGCTGCCAGAGGGGGAAGGAGACTGATACTATTCAAAGGCTGCACTTCTCATAAAAGATTAGCAGCCGCACACAAAGAAAAAAAAAGTAAATTAAAAGTCTATGTTAATTATATAATGTATTGTTGGGCTAATCTTTATATTAATTTGCACACATACCATTTTTTAATGACACAGGAAAAAAACTTACATTTTTTAATATACCGTAAGTGATCTTTTTCCCATAAGATTGTAGCTAAAATAGGAAGCGTGCATGGTTTTTTTTTTCGACTTTGTTGCCGTCAATCCACAAAGAATTTTGCCTAATTCCAAAAGACTCTTTAAATTTGATGTGCATTTTATGATTTATAAAACAATGATGCACAAATCTGCAGAGACATAATTCATTTGAGAGTTCATTAATTATGCAAATGAGCTGCAATTAACAAATGTGCTTAGTGGATGGTATTTGCATGATAATAAACTTCACATTGAATAAGATACCTTATTACGTTTTAAAATTAAATGCTCATGTGAATAATTTGAAGCGCGTTGTGGGCAATTTGTTTTGACGTGAAATGTAACGACATTGATGTCCCCAATCTGTTATTAAAATAAAATTAGATTAATATATAGTCTTTCTACTTTTGACACATATACATGTAAAAAAAACTAAATTAATTAGAAATTTAGAAATATAGTACAGTGTATGGACACAATCTGTTTTTATTCTGGTACATCGCTGTATGTTCTTCACATGGTTTTATTGCAAGAGTTAATAAAAGATTCTTTTTTTACCTGATTGGTTTTGTCAATGCTTTTTTATTATCACAAATAGGCCCAAAATTATTTGCCAATTTATTTCTTGACATGTTTTTAGAAGGTCTGAAGCTTAATTTTTCCAATAAACCTTGCATAATCATTGCTAAATGAGACATTTTTTGGAACCGGAACCACCACTAGGCCGAGCTCCCTGAACGCTGTTCATAAATGTAGCTGTATCTAAAGCCTACTGTATATCCTAGTACGTAGGACTTAAAACTTGACATGACGTAAAACAGGCAATATTGCATTGCCGCCATCTTTTGAAGAATTTAGCATAGCATGAAAAAAAAAGGACAACATTTATTGTGACACAGATTGTTGTAAAACTTACAACGCATATATTTTTTTATTTTCTTGCATTTAATTTTTTTAGCATAAAAAACTGCTTTAAGAGATGAGTGAATTGATTTATGACTAATCAAATTTATCACAAACTTAACAGCCAGCATTCTTTGTAGGGCTGGAAAAGGGGCTAAAAAAAATAATAAAATCATATGCAGTAATCACTGATACTTTGTCCGCCCCTTACCTATCCAAAAAATTGATTGCTAATAACTCCAGAATGGAGAGGCGAAATTAAAAATAAAACAAAAACCTCTGACAGTGGCTTTAACAGTGCGCCAGCAGCTGGACACGTCATGATATGTGCCAATCGGTGTGCCCGTGGTGTGATCGCCGATGGGGTGCTAAGACAGCCGGGGCTTCTGAGGTTTGTTTCGAACTCCTTTCAATAAGGAACATGTCCTGCCAACAACATTCAACCCAACCATAATGTCCTACTTATACCTTGGCAGTAAGACACATTATGTTGTAAGAGGATTATCAAAGTCAAAGTCCTAGAAGAGCCCTCAAAATGAATGAGAAAATCTAAAAGACCGTATAGAAGAATGAAACTTGGCCACTTGAGGCTATACAAATTACTACAGTATACATCTATAATATAACGGTGGGAGCGTCACTCTGTCCGAAGCCTTTATAGACTGCGCAAGCGCGACGCACCGCACCTGCGCAGTCTGGACCAGAGTGACGCTGCCGAACTTACTTATCCCCCCCTCCATAATATACCGGCCATGGGGGCTCCACACACCCGCGTATCCCCCATAATATAGCGGACATGGGGGCTCCACACATCCCTGCATCCCCCCCTAATATACCGGCCATGGAGGCTCCGTGCTCTGCAGCTCCAGTCAGGGTAGCTGCAGAGCCCAGCGGAGCTCCAGGACCTTCCATGATGTCACCGAGTGGGCGGAGTCAGCCCTCGCTGTGCTGGCTGCAAGAGTGCTGTATCTATTATAGCCAGCGCTGCACTCAGGCAGTAAGTACAGCCGCCCCAGCACAGCCACGCACAGCCGCCCCCAGCACAGCCACGCACAGCTGCCCCCAGCACAGCCACGCACAGCCGCCCCCAGCACAGCCACGCACAGCCGCCCCCAGCACAGCCACGCACAGCTGCCCCCAGCACAGCCGCCCCAGCACAGCCGCCCCCAGCACAGCCACGCACAGCCGCCCCCAGCACAGCCACGCACAGCTGCCCCAGCACAGCCACGCACAGCCGCCCCCAGCACAGCCATGCACAGCTGCCCCCTGCACAGCCACGCACAGCCGCCCCCAGCACAGCCACGCACAGCCGCCCCCAGCACAGCCACAACCACGCACAGCTGCCCCCAGCACAGCCACGCACAGCCACCCACAGCACAGCCACGCACAGCTGCCCCCAGCACAGCCACGCACAGCTGTCCCAGCACAGCCACACACAGCAGCCCCCAGCAAAGCCGCCCCCAGCACAGCCGCCCCCAGCACAGCCACAGCCACGCACAGCCGCCCTCAGCACAGCCACGCACAACCGCCCCCAGCACAGCCACGCACAACCGCCCCCAGCACAGCCACGCACAGCCGCCCCCAGCACAGCCACGCACAGCCGCCCCCAGCACAGCCACAGCCACGCACAGCCGCCCCCAGCACAGCCACGCACAGCCGCCCCCAGCACAGCCACGCACAGCCGCCCCCAGCACAGTCACGCACAGCTGCCCCCAGCACAGCCACGCACAGCTGCCCCCAGCACAGCCGCCCCCAGCACAGCCACAGCCTTCACACAGCCGCCCCAGCACAGCCACGCACAGCCGCCCCCAGCACAGCCACGCACAGCTGCCCCCAGCACAGCCACGCACAGCCGCCCCCAGCACAGCCACGCACAGCTGCCCCCAGCACAGCCGCCCCCAGCACAGCCACCCCCAGCACAGCCACGCACAGCTGCCCCAGCACAGCCACGCATAGCCGCCCCCAGCACAGCCACGCACAGCCGACCCCAGCACGGCCACACACAGCCGCCCCCAGCACAGCCACGCACAGCCGCCCCCAGCACAGCCACGCACAGCAGCCCCCAGCACAGCCACAGCCACGCACAGCTGCCCCCAGCACAGCCACGCACAGCCACCCCCAGCACAGCCATGCACAGCTGCCCCCAGCACAGCCACGCACAGCTGCCCCCAGCACAGCCACACACAGCAGCCCCCAGCACAGCCGCCCCCAGCACAGCCGCCCCCAGCATAGCCACAGCCACGCACAGCCGCCCCCAGCACAGCCACGCACAACCGCCCCCAGCACAGCCACGCACAGCTGCCCCCAGCACAGCCACGCACAGCCGCCCCCAGCACAGCCACGCACAGCCGCCCCCAGCACAGCCACAGCCACGCACAGCCGCCCCCAGCACAGCCGCCCCCAGCACAGCCACAGCCACGCACAGCTGCCCCCAGCACAGCCACGCACAGCTGCCCCCAGCACAGCCGCCCCCAGCACAGCCGCCCCCAGCACAGCCACAGCAACGCACAGCCACAGCCACGCATAGCTTCTCCCAGCACAGCCACGCACAGCTGCCCCCAGCACAGCTGCCCTCAGCACAGCCGCCCCCAGCACAGCCACAGCCACGCACAGCCACCCCCAGCAAAGCCACGCACAGCTGCCCCCAGCACAGCCACGCACAGCCGCCCCCAGCACAGCCACAGCCACGCACAGCCGCCCACAGCACAGCCACGCACAGCTGCCCCCAGCACAGCCACGCACAGCTGCCCCCAGCACAGCCACGCACAGCCGCCTCCAGCACAGCCACGCACAGCTGCCCCCAGCACAGCCACGCACAGCCGTCCCCAGCACAGCCACGCACAGCTGCCCCCAGCACAGCCACGCACAGCCGCCCCAGCACAGCCACGCACAGCCGCCCCCAGCACAGCCACGCACAGCTGCCCCCAGTACAGCCACGCACAGCCGCCTCCAGCACAGCCACGCACAGCTGCCCCCAGCACAGCCACGCACAGCTGCCCCCAGCACAGCCGCCCCTAGCACAGCCGCCCCCACTACAGCCACACACAGCCGCCCCCAGCACAGCCACGCACAGCTGCCCCCAGCACAGCCGCCCCCAGTACAGCCACGCACAGCCGCCCCCAGCACAGCCACGCACAGCCGCCCCCAGCACAGCCACGCACAGCCGCCCCCAGCACAGCCACGCACAGCCGCCCCCAGCACAGCCACACACACCTGCCCCCAGCGCAGATCGCACAGCTGCCCCCAGCACAGCCACGCACAGCTGCCCCCAGCACAGCCGTCCTCAGCACAGCCACGCACAGCCTGCCCCAGCACTGCACAGCCACCCCCAGCCAGCCACCCCCAGCCAGCCACAGCCACGCACAGCCGCCTCCAGCACAGCTACGCACAGCCGCCCCCAGCACAGCCACAGCCACCCCCATCACAGCCGCCCCCAGCACAGCCACGCACAGCCGGCCCCAGCACAGCTACGCACAGCCGCCCCCAGCACAGCCACGCACAGCCGCCCCCAGCACAGCCACGCACAGCCGCCCCCAGCACAGCCACGCACAGCCACCCCAGCACAGCACAGCCGCCCCCAGCACAGCCACACACAGCCGCCTCCAGCACAGCCACGCACAGCCGCCCCCAGCACAGCCATGCACAGCCGCCCCCAGCACAGCCGCCCCCAGCACAGCCACGCACAACCGCCCCCAGCACAGCCACGCACAGCCGCCCCCAGCACAGCCACAGCCACGCACAGCCACGCACAGCCGCCCCCAGCACAGCCGCCCCTAGCACAGCACAGCCACGCACAGCCGCCCCCAGCACAGCCGCCCCCAGCACAGCCGCCCCCAGCACAGCCACACACAGCCGCCCCCAGCACAGCCACAGCCACGCACAGCCGCCCCCAGCACAGCCACGCACAGCCGCCCCAGCACAGCCATGCACAGCCGCCCCCAGCACAGCCACGCACAGCTGCCCCCAGCACAGCCACCCCCAGCACAGCCGCCCCCAGCACAGCCACGCACAGCCACCCCCAGCACAGCCACGCACAGCCGCCCCCAGCACAGCCACGCACAGCCACGCACAGCCGCCCCCAGCACAGCCACGCACAGCTGCCCCCAGCACAGCCACGCACAGCCGACCCCAGCACAGCCACGCACAGCCGCCCCCCGCACAGCCATGCACAGCCGCACCCAGCACAGCCACCCGCACCCAGCACAGCCACCCGCACTCGGGCAGTAGAGCCGGAGAGAGAAAGATGGGAGCAAAATATGGCAAAATGGAAACAGGAACAGGCAGAATGGGTGCAGCACATTACAACAGAATGGGGACACGGGATGGGAACAGCACATGACAGAATAGTTGCGCACCATGGGAGCAGCACATGACAGAATGGGGGTGCAGGATAGGAGCAGCATATGACAGAATGGGGGCGCACACATGACAGGATGGGGGTGCAGGATGGGAGCACATGACAGGATGGGGGTGCAGGATGGGAGCACATGACAGGATGAGGGTGCAGGATGGGAGCACATGACAGGATGGGGGTGCAGGATGGGAGCACATGACAAGATGGTGGTGCAGGATGGGAGCACATGACAGGATGGGGACGCAGGATGGGAGCATATGACAGGATGGGGACGCAGGATGGAGCAGCACATGACAGGATGGGGGTGCAGAATGGGAGCAGCCCATGACAGAATGGGGGCGCAGGATGGGAGCAGCACATGACAGGATGGGGGCGCAGGATGGGAACAGCACATGACAGGATGGAGACCATATACTAATATAAATGCTCGCCACCCGGGCGTAGAACGGGTTCAATAGCTAGTTCTATATAATTCTATTAAGTACGGTTATTTATTTTTCAGTATCACCCATTTGACAGAAAATTAGATAGATGTCTCAAGAGTTAAATATACTGTTAACTTTTTTACAGTTTTGATTACTTTTTTGGTGGGAAACTTGCATTCAACGATACTTAAAGAAGTCTGCAAAGTTGTTCTCTGTAACAAACATCAAAAGATTTTGGTTGTATCTTGTGCTTCTCGCGAGCTAAATGTGCCCTTTAAAGGGAACCTGTGACCACCCCCAGGGCCTATTAAGGTAAAAGAGCCAACTTCAGCAGCACTAAGGCTGGCTCTTATGTTTAGTATACCTAGGAATGCTGAAATAATCACTTTTATAAATTTCACACCTGTATTGCGTCAAGGAGATATGATTTCTCCCTGACTCAAGTGCCTCCCAACCATTCATCATCTCACCGGGAGCCGCTTCCTCTCTGTCTTGTGCCGTCACCCGTGCCTGCACTCTGCAATTTTTTCTTGGGCATGCGCCGTGCACGCTGCCCTGGAACTTATATCAAGTGATATAAGTAGATTGCGCCTGCGCACAGTGGAGGCCTCAGATTCCACCCCACAGTGTGTTATGATGTATTCACACTGCGGGGCTGAGAATCTGGTGCTGTGCGCATGCACGATCTACTTACATCACTTGATATAAGTTCCAGGGCAGCATGCACGGCGCATGCCCGAGAAATAATTGCAGAGCGGAGGCGCGGGTGATGGCACAAGACAGAGAGGAGGCTGGACCCAGTGGGATGATGAATGGCTGCGAGGGGCTTGAGTCAGGGAGATATCATACCTCCCTGACGCAATACAAGTATGGCGTGAAATTTATAAAAGTGATTATTTCAGCATTCCTAGGTATACTAAAAATAAGAGCCACCTTCACAGAATGCGGTCTTAGTGCTGCTGAAGGTGGCTCTTTTACCTTAATAAGCCCTGGGGGGGTGATAGGTTCCCTTTAAACATTCCATAACTGTTAGTCCTGAAACCTCCATAATCATATATATAATTTCATGCAGGGGGAAGAATGTGTATGCTAACTTTCAGTGGCAGTAGTTCATCTATCATGAAAGCAATGGATTGGCAATGTTAAAATCCAACATTTTCTATCAGGCAGATTTCAGTGGCCTCCAGATACATTAAATCATCCCCCATCCTACCTAAATTGGTGTGTTCTGCTGAGTTTCATCTAATATACAGTGCCTACAAGTAGTATTCAACCCCCTGCAGATTTAGCAGGTTTACACATTTGGAATTAACTTGGCATTGTGACATTTGGACTGTAGATCAGCCTGGAAGTAAAAAAGAATGTTATTTCTTTGTTTGTTTGTTTTCTAAATTGGGAAAAGTTTTTTCAGAGGGTCATTTATTATTCAACCCCTCAACCCACCAGAATTCTGTTTGGTTCCCCTAAAGTATTAAGAAGTAGTTCAGGCACAAAGAACAATGAGCTTCACATGTTTGGATTAATTATCTCTTTTTCCAGCCTTTTCTGACTATTTAAGACCCTCCCCAAACTTGTGAACAGCACTCAAACATGGTCAACATGGGAAAGACAAAGGAGCATTCCAAGGCCATCAGAGACAAGATCGTGGAGGGTCACAAGGCTGGCAAGGGGTACAAAACCCTTTCCAAGGAGTTGGGCCTACCTGTCTCCACTGTTGGGAGCATCATCCGGAAGTGGAAGGCTTATGGAACTATTGTTAGCCTTCAACGGCCTGGACAGCCTTTAAAAGTTTCCTCCCGTGCCGAGGCCAGGCTTGTCCGAAGAGTCAAGGCTAACCCAAGGACAACAAGGAAGGAGCTCCGGGAAGATCTCATGGCAGTGGGGACATTGGTTTCAGTCAATACCATAAGTAACGTACTCCACCGCAATGGTCTCCGTTCCAGACGAGCCCGTAAGGTACCTTTACTTTCAAAGCGTCATGTCAAGGCTCGTCTACAGTTTGCTCATGATCACTTGGAGGACTCTGAGACTGACTGGTTCAAGGTTCTCTGGTCTGATGAGACCAAGATCGAGATCTTTGGGGCCAACCACACACGTGACGTTTGGAGACTGGATGGCACTGCATACGACCCCAAGAATACCATCCCTACAGTCAAGCATGGTGGTGGCAGCATCATGCTGTGGGGCTGTTTCTCAGCCAAGGGGCCTAGCCATCTGGTCCGCATCCATGGGAAGATGGATAGCACAGCCTACCTGGAGATTTTGGCCAAGAACCTCCGCTCCTCCATCAAGGATCTTAAGATGGGTCATCATTTCATCTTCCAACAAGACAACGACCCAAAGCACACAGCCAAGAAAACCAAGGCGTGGTTCAAGAGGCAAAAAATCAAGGTGTTGCAGTGGCCTAGTCAGTCTGCTTACCTTAACCCAATTGAAAACTTGTGAAAGGAGCTCAAGATTAAAGTCCACATGAGACACCCAAAGAACCTAGATAACTTGGAGAAGATCTGCATGGAGGAGGGGGCCAAGATAACTCCAGAGACCTGTGCCGGCCTGATCAGGTCTTATAAAAGACAATTAATAGCTGTAATTGCAAACAAAGGTTATTCCACAAAATATTAAACCTAGGGGTTGAATAATGATTGACCCACACTTTTATGTTTAAAATTTATAAAAATTTAACTGAGCAACAAAACTTTTTGGTTTGTAAGATTTATGCATCTGTTAATAAATCCTGCTCTTGTTTGAAGTTTGAAGGCTCTAACTTATTTGCATCTTATTAAACCTGCTAAATCTGCAGGGGGTTGAATACTACTTGTAGGCACTGTAGGTGTCTCAAATCTGCGGTTTCAGAGCCACATGTTGCTTGCGGATCCATGATATGTGACTCACGGCTGTCTGACAGCTTTATTTCTAATAAAAATCTATGAATAGCAGGTCTCAAGATATTGATTTTTGCCAGTAGCTCTGCGTAGAAGATCAGATATATTCCGATTTCCCAGCTGTTCTTCTGACATATGTGACGCCTAGATTCTCAATATATCTGTATTTTCCAAGTAGTGCACAGCATATTTCCACGCGGTCCTTACACTGTTGTCATTCTGAGTTTTATTGTACAATACATTGTACTATCATAGCATTGTGAGTACTTATTTGATGGAGAAAACTGAAAAATGCCATAAAAAAGCTTGCAACTAACAAATATTCTCTTAAGTATTTAAAGATTAAAGTTGGTTCTGTTACAATTAGTCCATAAATGAATATTCTCTAAAGGGCAGCCTTGCTGGAGCTACTTTTAAGTGTAAACTTTATAATTGGGGGCAATATAATTGTTTGGCTTTGGAAAGGCAAACAAGGACATGGAATTCAAAAACCTTTATTCACTGTAAAAAGAATAAGCTCCAGTGTAACCTGCCTATTTTTAAACTGGATTACAGTGGACATTTTAATGGGAACAGTGGGAATGAATTGAAAACACCATTCTTCTATTTTCCAGAGTGTCATCTCTAAGTTGCCTTGCGGTATGGAATAAACCAACTTCTGTCCACATTTTAATAGCAGAAAAAATGTCTCTGCGTTCAGAAGCTCGAGAAACCTTATGTTGCATGATGACTTGATGAGGCATAATATTGTAAGTTGTCACCAGGTCAAATATACTAGAAGAAATGTATTCAGGTATTCTGCCCCAGTGAACAAAGGCATTAGTGAAGATGAAATCTTCATCTCCAATATCTCCAGTTAGAGTTGGGCATCATTTTGTTGAACCATTGCAGGCTAGCAAAAGGTTAAAACTTTTTTTTATACATATACCTTCAACAAGGTCAGGAGTTCTAGCTGAGACATTTCTCCAACTTGGCGTAGAGGGAGTTAGTTCGTAAGAGGTCGAAGACTCTGCAAACATCTCTCCGGTGGGAGTCAATATTTGGAGAGTAGATGAGAATATCATCCAGGGGAAAAGTAGGACTTAGTCCCAAAGATGTCTGCTCGCTGCTGACCAGTACAATGGCAGAAGCTGGAAGGACAGCAGTAACCCTTCGCACAGTGTCAGACTGAGCAAGATGCTGGGACCGACGCCTCCGCTGAGCAGGCTCCACTGTGGCAGGAGAAGAATGGGAGACCGCAGCGGAGATGGCTCGAGATTCCCCCTGTGCAGAGGCAGGAACAGGAACTTGACCCCTAACACCTTCTGACATTAGGACGAGCACCACAATCTTACGATGGACACTCTATGCCAGGACTTCCGCTTGCACAGTGGCACCCCAGAATAGACTCAATTGAAATTTCTAGCCTATCATGAAGATACCAGAAGATTCAGCATGCAGAGGTGACAGGAAAAGGTGAAGAAGACCACATGGGGACAATAAGCACCGATGATTAGTGGTGAAGTGAGTATCGGTGCAGGGTTTTTTGTTTGTTGATTTTTTTACTTCACACATTTATTATGCTCTGGAATCTATCCAGACCCCAGATCATGATAAGGGACATTTCGTTTGCAGAGAATAAATTCACCTACTAATTACATTTCCATGTAAACCCAGAAGATTTGGTGAATTTGAATCTCACCAGATCAGCTCATCTCTACATTATATAGGTGTAGGACAAACTATTGTTCAGCTGACAGATATTTCTCCTGACTCTCCCATACACAAGACGCCCAACTCAACTGCTCAACAGAGTGCTCCTGTGCCATATGACTCAATCTCCTCAAGCAAAAGGATAGGGTGATTAAATTCCCACTACCTGACCTTTATGGCTCCTGACAAACTTTGTTGGGGACGTTCAGGAGGAATCTATACATTAAATGGTTAACTGATACCCACAAAATCAGGTTCAGACAACTTTTATCTACTATGTATGGTGTTCTTTAGATGTGAAGTCATAATACCTGTAGTCTCCGGGTTACAATAGGTGCAGCTTCCCGTATATTGATTTATACAGCTTGAGTGCTTCCAATTATGGTGTGCAGGGAAAAAATGGCATATAAACTTATATTCTGTTTCTGCAAACATTACATAAACTGTAATATTACTATTTATTAATATTTTGTATTACTATGTTAAATTGCTATTGATTGAGCAGTTTGAATGCTCATTTCATTTTATGTCATCTAGAACGGATAGACCAGAATTTACAATCACTTCATTTCCTGCAATGCTCTGGACATTTCTTCTATAATAATAGTCTGGGCCTGCCAAATACAAATCCCTATAACTATCCATTATTAACGATGACCAGTTCTTCTTCCAAGGTATAATTCCCTCTATCCCTTAGGTCTCACACGCCCCTGACATTATTTTACCTTTTGAGGTCTAACATTAAATACTTGGGTTCTTTTGGTCTGTTGTTGAAACATGATGTAGAAAGTTAGAGGGTACAACATACGGGACTTCCAAATCTTACTACAAGTAACGTTGTCTTCAGTAAAACTCTACAATTTGTAATGTTTCTATTGTGCATTGTTTTCTAGTTCTTTGGGTGAAGTAAGCCGTGGAAACAAAGGATGTTTTTTGAGTTGCTATGATTTTGTCCATGTAAATGTAATGTCTTGCTTGTAACTGTGATTTTTTTTTTTAAATAATATTTGCCAGAAAAGACATCTGTAAGTTTATTACATGATGTTTATGGCTCCAGTTACCTCTATTTTTATGACACATTTAATATAGTGGTACGGTACTTGTTTATTTCAAGTATACATCCTGTTGTGTGAAAAAGTGTTTCCCCCTTCCTGATTTCCTATTCTTTTGCATGTTTGTCACATTTAAATGTTTCAGATCATCAAATAAATACAAATATTAGACAAAGATAACAAAAGTAAATACAAAATGCAGTTTTTAAATGAAGGTCTTTATTATTAGGGGAAAAAGGAATCCAAACCTACAGGGCCCTGTGTGAAAAAGTGATTGCCCCCTAAACCTAATAACTGGTTGGACCACTCTGCAACAACTGCAATCAAGCATATGCAATAATTGGCATTGAGTCTTTTACAATGCTGTGACAACACAACATTTTATTTTAATTAACCAGACGTCTATTTTCAGTATGCCAGGAGCAATAGACAATATGTTGACTTTTGACAGTTTGCATTTTTTTCTTCAGTTGGTCAAGACTCAGAAAAATTGACTCTTCTTGTAGGTTAAAATGATATTTTTGAATGGCTAATGTTTACATCTAATATCAGCTCCTACTATGTATTGTCTGCTTTCTGCTATCTTTGTAAAACAGTCATGCAGGGTCATTGAACAATGATGTTTGCTGATATGCTGATTATACATTGTCCAGGCTAGCTAGTTTGCTGACTTGCAAAACAGAGGATGAAACTATGTAAATAGATTACATAATCAAACAATACGAATTGGTCTCATCACCATTCTTCCCCTTTACCTGTGAATGCTGGCTTGAAGGACATTTGTTAACTATAAAAAGGATAGATAACTCCACATACAGATATACAGTTGTGCTCAAAGGTTTACATACCCTGGCAGAATTTTTGCTTTCTTGGCCTTTATTCAGAGAATATGAATGATAACACCAAAACTTTTTCTCCACTCATGGCTAGTAGTTGGGTGTAGCCATTAATTGTCAAACTACTGTATTTTCTCTTTTTAAATCATAATGACAATCCAAAACATTTAAATGGCCCTGATCAAAAGTTTACATACCCAATTTCTTAATACCGTAAATTGCCCTCTCTAACATCATTGGCAGCTTGAAGTCTTTTGTGGTAGTTGTGGATGAGGTTCTTTATTTTCTCAGATGGTAAAGCTGCCCACTCTTCTTGGCAAAAAGCCTCAAGTTCCTGTAAATTCCTGGGCTGTCTAGCATGAACTGCGCACTTGAGATCTCCTCAGAGTGGCTCAATGATATTGAGGTCAGGACACTGAGATGACCACTCCAGAAACTTCACTTTGTTCTGCTGTAGCCAATGACAGATTTAGTTGGCTTTGTATTTTGGATTGTTGTCATGTTGGAAAATCCAAGTACGTCCCATGCACAGCTTCCGGTGTTGTGAATTCTGTGGCTGAGTTCACTTCTGTGGTCACAAGTGGTATTGCAGTCTCTGGGCTTCCTCCCTCAGGTGTTTTGGTGAGCTCGTTGGCTGCCTTGCTATTTAGCTCCACCTGAGTCTGTCTTCCTTGCTCCTTGTCAATGTTCCAGTGTTGGATCTGAGCTACTGCATCTTTCCTTGGGCCTGCTGCTCTGCTAGATAAGTGCTTCTAGTTTGTTTTCTGTTTTTTTCTGTCCAGCTTGCTATTGTCTTTTGCTGGAAGCTCTGAGAAGCAGAGGGGTGCACCGCCGTGCTGTTAGTTCGGCACGGTGGGTCTTTTTGCCCCTTTGCGTGGTTTTCGTTTTAGGGTTTTTTGTAGACTGCATAGTTCTCTTTGCTATCCTCGCTCTGTCTAGAATATCGGGCCTCACTTTGCTGAATCTATTTCATTCCTACGTTTGTCTTTTCATCTTGCTAACAGTCATTATATGTGGGGGGCTGCCTATTCCTTTGGGGTATTTCTCTGAGGTAAGTCAGGCTTGTATTTCTATCTTCAGGCTAGTCAGCTCCTCAGGCAGTGCCGAGTTGCATAGGTAGTTGTTAGGTGCAATCCACTGCTGCTTATAGTTGTGTGAGGATAGATCAGGTACTGCAGTCTACAGAGATTCCACGTCTCAGAGCTCGTCCTATTGTTTTTGGTTATTGCCAGATCTCTGTATGTGCGCTGATTACTGCACGCTGTGTTGCCTGATTGCCAGCCATAACAGTACAAGGAGCCACACCAATGATTCCCAATAGAGGGAAAAAAGAAATCCTGACATCATTTTTTTTTCTTAGCTCTGTCTTCAGTCTTTTTTTTCCCCTAGACATTAGAGTGCTTCAGGACACAGCTGTGGACATGGATATTCAGGCTCTGTGCTCCTCAATGGATAATCTCGTTGTAAATGTACAAAAGATTCAAGATACTATTGATCAGAAATCGATGCTAGAACCAAGAATTCCGATTCCTGATTTGTTTTTTGGTGACAGAACTAAGTTCCTGAGCTTCAGAAATAATTGTAAGCTATTTTTGGCCTTGAAACCTCATTCTTCTGGTAATCCTATTCAACAGGTTTTGATTATTATTTCTTTTTTGCGCGGCGACCCACAGGACTGGGCGTTTTCTCTTGCACCAGGAGATTCTGCATTGAGTAATGTTGATGCATTTTTCCTGGCGCTCGGATTGCTTTACGATGAGCCTAATTCAGTGGATCAGGCTGAGAAAAATCTGCTGGCTTTATGCCAGGGTCAGGATGATGTAGAAGTATATTGTCAGAAATTTAGGAAATGGTCAGTACTCACTCTGTGGAATGAATCTGCACTAGCGGCTTTGTTCAGAAAGGGTCTCTCTGAAGCTCTTAAGGATGTAATGGTGGGATTTCCTATGCCTGCTGGTTTGAATGAGTCTATGTCCTTGGCCATTCAGATCGGTCGTCGCTTGCGCGAGCGTAAATCTGTGCACCATCTGGCGGTACTGCCTGAGAGTAAACCTGAGCCTATGCAGTGCGACAGGACTATGACTAAAGTAGAACGGCAAGAACACAGACGTCTGAACAGACTGTGTTTCTATTGTGGTGATTCTACTCATGCTATTTCTAATTGTCCTAAACGCACTAGGCGGTTCGATAGCTCTGCCGTTATTGGTACTGTACAGTCCAAATTCCTTTTGTCCATTACCTTAATGTGCTCTTTGTCATCGTATTCTGTCATGGCGTTTGTGGATTCAGGCGCTGCCCTGAATCTGATGGATTTGGATTATGCTAAACGTTGTGGATTTTTCTTGGAGCCTTTGCGGTGTCCTATTCCGTTGAGAGGAATTGATGCTACACCTTTGGCCAAGAATAAGCCTCAGTACTGGGCCCAGCTGACCATGTGCATGGCTCCTGCACATCAGGAAGTTATTCGCTTTCTGGTACTGCATAATTTGCATGATGTGGTCGTGTTGGGGTTGCCATGGCTACAAACCCATAATCCAGTATTGGATTGGAACTCTATGTCGGTAACCAGCTGGGGTTGTCAGGGAGTACATGGTGATGTTCCATTTTTGTCTATTTCGTCATCCATTCCTTCTGACATCCCAGAGTTCTTGTCGGACTTTCAGGATGTATTTGAAGAGTCCAAGTCTGATGCCCTACCTCCGCATAGGAATTGTGATTGTGCTATCAATTTGATTCCTGGTAGTAAATTCCCTAAGGGTCGTTTATTTAATTTGTCCGTACCTGAACACACCGCTATGCGCAGTTATGTGAAGGAGTCCCTGGAGAAGGGACATATTCGCCCATCGTCGTCACCATTGGGAGCAGGGTTCTTTTTTGTAGCCAAGAAGGATGGTTCGCTAAGACCGTGTATTGATTACCGCCTTCTTAATAAGATCACTGTTAAGTTTCAGTATCCCTTGCCATTGATTTCTGACTTGTTTGCTCGGATTAAGGGGGCTAGTTGGTTTACTAAGATTGATCTTCGTGGTGCGTATAATCTGGTGAGAATCAGGCAGGGAGATGAATGGAAAACGGCATTTAATACGCCCGAGGGTCATTTTGAGTATCTGGTGATGCCGTTCGGACTTGCCAATGCTCCATCTGTTTTTCAGTCTTTTATGCATGACATTTTCCGTGAGTATCTGGATAAATTCTTGATTGTTTACTTGGATGACATTTTGATCTTCTCAGATGATTGGGAGTCTCATGTGAAGCAAGTCAGAATGGTTTTCCAGGTACTGCGTGCTAATTCCTTGTTCGTGAAGGGATCAAAGTGTCTCTTCGGTGTGCAGAAAGTTTCATTTTTGGGGTTCATCTTTTCCCCTTCTACTATCGAGATGGATCCGGTTAAGGTTCAGGCCATCCAGGATTGGACTCAGCCGACATCTCTTAAGGGTCTGCAGAAATTCCTGGGCTTTGCTAATTTTTATCGTTGCTTCATCTGTAATTTTTCTAGCATTGCCAGACCATTGACCGATTTGACCAAGAAGGGTGCTGATTTGGTTAATTGGTCTTCTGCTGCCGTGGAAGCTTTTCAGGAGTTGAAGCGTCGTTTTTGCTGTGCCCCTGTGTTGTGTCAACCTGATGTTTCTCTTCCGTTCCAGGTCGAGGTTGATGCTTCTGAGATTGGTGCAGGGGCGGTTTTGTCACAGAGAGGTTCTGGTTGCTCAGTGTTCAAACCATGTGCTTTCTTTTCCAGGAAATTTTCTGCTGCTGAGCGTAATTATGATGTGGGCAACCGAGAGTTGCTGGCCATGAAGTGGGCATTCGAGGAGTGGCGTCATTGGCTTGAGGGTGCTAAGCATCGCGTGGTGGTATTGACTGATCATAAGAACTTGACTTATCTCGAGTCTGCCAAGCGCTTGAATCCTAGACAGGCCCGTTGGTCGTTATTTTTTGCTCGTTTTGATTTTGTGATTTCATACCTTCCGGGCTCTAAAAATGTGAAGGCGGATGCTCTGTCTAGGAGTTTTGTGCCCGACTCTCCGGGGTTATCTGAGCCGGCGAGTATCCTCAAGGAAGGAGTCATTGTGTCTGCCATCTCCCCTGATTTGCGGAGAGTGTTGCAGAAATTTCAGGCTAATAAACCTGATCGTTGTCCGGCCGAGAAACTGTTCGTCCCTGATAGGTGGACTAGTAAAGTTATCTCTGAACTTCATTGTTCGGTGCTGGCCGGTCATCCAGGAATCTTTGGTACCAGGGAGTTGGTTGCTAGATCCTTCTGGTGGCCATCTCTGTCACGGGATGTGCGTGCTTTTGTGCAGTCCTGTGGAATTTGTGCTAGGGCTAAGCCCTGCTGTTCACGTGCCAGTGGGTTGCTTTTGCCCTTGCCGGTCCCGAAGAGGCCTTGGACACATATTTCGATGGATTTCATTTCTGACCTTCCCGTTTCTCAAAAAATGTCGGTCATTTGGGTGGTCTGTGATCGCTTTTCTAAAATGGTCCATCTGGTGCCCTTGTTAAATTGCCTTCCTCCTCTGATTTGGTGCCTTTGTTCTTCCAGCATGTGGTTCGTTTACATGGCATTCCTGAGAATATTGTTTCTGACAGAGGTTCCCAGTTTGTCTCGAGGTTCTGGCGAGCCTTTTGTGGTAGGATGGGCATTGACCTATCTTTCTCCTCGGCCTTCCATCCTCAGACTAATGGCCAGACCGAACGAACCAATCAGACCTTGGAAACATATCTGAGATGTTTTGTTTCCGCTGACCAGGATGATTGGGTGTCATTTTTGCCGTTGGCTGAGTTCGCCCTTAATAATCGGGCCAGCTCGGCTACCTTGGTCTCTCCATTTTTCTGCAATTCTGGGTTCCATCCTCGTTTCTCTTCAGGACAGGTTGAGTCTTCGGACTGTCCTGGTGTGGATTCTGTGGTGGACAGGTTGCAGCAGATCTGGACTCAGGTAGTGGACAATTTGACCTTGTCCCAGGAGAAGGCTCAGCTTTTCGCTAATCGCAGACGCCGTGTGGGACCCCGACTTCGTGTTGGGGATTTGGTTTGGTTATCTTCTCGTCATATTCCTATGAAGGTTTCCTCTCCTAAATTTAAACCTCGTTTTATTGGTCCGTATAGGATTTCTGAGATTCTCAATCCGGTGTCTTTTCGTCTGACCCTCCCAGACTCCTTTTCCATACATAATGTATTCCATAGGTCGTTGTTGAGGAGATACGTGGCACCTATGGTTCCATCTGTGGAGCCTCCTGCCCCTGTTTTGGTGGAGGGGGAATTGGAGTATATTGTGGAGAAGATTTTGGATTCTCGTGTCTCTAGACGGAAACTCCAGTATCTGGTCAAATGGAAGGGTTATGCTCAGGAAGATAATTCCTGGGTTTTTGCCTCTGATGTCCATGCCCCAGATCTTGTTCGTGCCTTTCATGTGGCTCATCCTGGTCGGCCTGGGGGTTCTGGTGAGGGTTCGGTGACCCCTCCTCAAGGGGGGGGTACTGTTGTGAATTCTGTGGCTGAGTTCACTTCTGTGGTCACAAGTGGTATTGCAGTCTCTGGGCTTCCTCCCTCAGGTGTTTTGGTGAGCTCGTTGGCTGCCTTGCTATTTAGCTCCACCTGAGTCTGTCTTCCTTGCTCCTTGTCAATGTTCCAGTGTTGGATCTGAGCTACTGCATCTTTCCTTGGGCCTGCTGCTCTGCTAGATAAGTGCTTCTAGTTTGTTTTCTGTTTTTTTCTGTCCAGCTTGCTATTGTCTTTTGCTGGAAGCTCTGAGAAGCAGAGGGGTGCACCGCCGTGCTGTTAGTTCGGCACGGTGGGTCTTTTTGCCCCTTTGCGTGGTTTTCGTTTTAGGGTTTTTTGTAGACTGCATAGTTCTCTTTGCTATCCTCGCTCTGTCTAGAATATCGGGCCTCACTTTGCTGAATCTATTTCATTCCTACGTTTGTCTTTTCATCTTGCTAACAGTCATTATATGTGGGGGGCTGCCTATTCCTTTGGGGTATTTCTCTGAGGTAAGTCAGGCTTGTATTTCTATCTTCAGGCTAGTCAGCTCCTCAGGCAGTGCCGAGTTGCATAGGTAGTTGTTAGGCGCAATCCACTGCTGCTTATAGTTGTGTGAGGATAGATCAGGTACTGCAGTCTACAGAGATTCCACGTCTCAGAGCTCGTCCTATTGTTTTTGGTTATTGCCAGATCTCTGTATGTGCGCTGATTACTGCACGCTGTGTTGCCTGATTGCCAGCCATAACATTCCGGGCTGATGATTGCAAATTTGCCTCCAGTATTTGCTGATAACGTGCTACATTCATCTTTCCTTCAACTTTGACCAAGTTTCATGTGCCTTTGTAACTCGCACATCCCCAAAACATCAGAGATGCCCCTCCTTGCTTTACAGTAGGAATGGTGTTCCTTTCATCATAGGCCTTGTTGACCTCTCTCCAAATGTAACATTTATGGTTGTGGCCAAAAAGTTCAACTTTGGTCTCATTACTCCAAATTACCTTGTTGCAGAAGTTTTGAGGCTTGTCTCTGTAATGTTTTGCATATTGTAGGCAAGATACTTTGTGGCATTTGCAGTCATCAGCCCGGAAGCTTCACATGGGACGTATTTGTATGTTCCAACATGACAACAATCCAAAACACAAGGCCAAGTTGACCTGTCATTGGCTACAGCAGAACAAAGTGAAGGTTCTGGAGTGGCCATGTCAGTCTTCTGACCTCAATATCATGAAGCCACTCTAAGGAGATCTCAAGTGCGCAATTCATGTTAGACAGCCCAGGAATTTACAGGAACTGGAGGCTTTTTGCCAAGAAGAGCGGGCTGCTTTACCATCTGAGAAAATAAAGAACCTCATCCACAGCTACCACAAAAGACTTCAAGCTGTCATTGATGTTAGAGGGGGCAATATACTGTACTAAGAAATGAGGTATGTTAATTTTGATCAGTGTCATTTGGATGTTTTGGGTTGCCATTATGATTTAAAAAGAGAAAACACAGTAGTTGACAATAAATAGCTTCACCGAACCACTAACTATGAGTGGAGAAAAAGCTTTGGTGTTATCATTCATATTTTCTGATAAAGGCCAAGAAAGCAAAAATTTTGCTGGGGTATGTAAACTTTTGAGCACAACTGTACCTCCAGATACATAGATACATCCAGACATCCAAAGAACCAGAGACTCTCTACAGGACAGCAGTCAAGACATCATGGCTACATCACGATGGACACAAATTTGTCGTTCCACAGAATGCCAGTTTAGGGGACCACGGCTGGAAGAATACAAATCTGTTCCATTGACCATCGCTGAACCATGGATTTGTTTGGGATAATCAGCATTTGGACTCACCAGTCACATGAGCTTCATGGATACATTTGGGAAAGCCAGGAATGGGACACACCAGTCACCTGACTCATGGAGATGTTGGGAGAAGCTAGGTTGTGACCCTCCAGTCAACTGGCCTTGTACCTCAATGGACTGTCAGCTACCGGAGCTTGTCATTGCCTCCTCTTTTTGCGTGTCACCGATGGGGTTATCGGCCCTGGAAGCTCTGAAGTTACAGCTGCTCTTATCCCGGCGAGTAAGCGGAAGGGTGAGACTCTGTAGTTTGCACCATCTTGGGTATTTTCCTCTGAATGACTTAAGAAAAACAAAATTAAGACTTTGGAGAGATCTAATCAAAATCCTGACCTTAATCTGATTAAGATGCTGTGTCATGACCTTAAAAATGCTGTTCAGGCTTCATGACAATTCTGCAAAGATGAGTGGACCAAAATTACTCATGAGCGACTGTGGAGACATGGGGATCAGTGGGTGCCCTAGTCTGCTAGCCAATACCGCATGGACCAGTGATCATCCCACCGAATGCCCGCTCTCCTTTCACCATGGGCGTAATACTACTCACACAACACAGAGTGAGGGTAAAACAATGTGGCAATACTTTACTGAACCACACAACAGGCAAACAATATATAGAACAGTCCCGGGAGGTTTTCCTGGTGTATTTTGGATCACTGTCCTGCTGTATAACCCAAGTGTGCTTCAGCTTGAGGTCACGAACAGATGGGCAGACATTTTTCTTCAGGATTTTTTGGTAGACAGCAGAATTCATGGTTCCATGTACCACAGCAAGTTTTTCAGGTCCTGAAGCAGCAAAACAGCCCCAGACCATCACACTACCACCACCATATTTTACTGTTGGTATGATGTTCCATTTCTGAAATGCTGTGCTATTTCTATGCCAGAAATAATAGGACATACACTTTCCTTAAAAATTCAACTTCTGTCTTGTCTGTCCACAGAATATTCTCCCAAAAATTTTGGAGATCATAAAGATGTTTTCTGGCAAAAATGAGATGAGCCCTTATGTTCTTATGAATCAGTGGTTTTCATCGCGGAACTTTGCCATGCAGGCCATTTTTGCCCAGTCTCTTTGTCAGCTCTGCTGCATTCTAAGTCAAATGCAATTGAATAATCATGTATTGTAGTTTTGTCCTAATGAAGAGTTTTGAAAACCTTGAAACTCATTGACGAAATAAACCGCATCCATACCTTGTCTTTGTCTATGTACTTTGGATGTTTGGCAGCACGGATTTTGATTCCTTATTCAATTGTATCAGACCCTATTGGTAATTCTGCAGCAGCCTTCACATGCTTTCTACAGGAGTTGTGACTAACACAGCCCTAGCAGATAAGCACATTTCTTATCCTTTTATGCTTTTTTATTACCAGATACGACCCTATTTTGTGCTTCTTGACTCTACAGTTTCTCTTTTATTTATTCATTCTAAATCTAAAAGCTCTGATTGTGTGAGAATGGCTGCACCCATTAATTATATCATTGGATTCAGCTTTTTATTGTCTATATCATGCTGCTCTCAGATGAGATAGCAAAAACCTACTGACAGATTCACTTTAAATTTCATGTCCAACCTTTCTGGGCTTTGAATTTGATACCATAGCTCCATTTGCCTCTCATCATAGATGGGAACTGGGATCTCAGAATCATTTTTTGCATATTCACTGGAGGGACTTCCGATGATGGAGGTCCTTAAAAACTACTTGAATATTTTAGAAAAGTGTATTAAACGTGTTAAAGCTGCATCATGATATAACTGTTATCGTGATTAAATTCTAAGTGTTACAGTACTGGAATTTGTAGGTTATGCGCACTTTAACCCTTTCTTGTTCCATGACATACCATTGTGTCAAGGAGCATGTCAGAGTGCGTGGAGTCGGATCCACACCAGGCAAATGCCGGCTATATTACATAGCCGGCATCTGATTTCATAAGTATCAATAGTATGCAATATATAGTACAAGCAATCAAACAATCACAGGATCAAGTGTCCAAAAAAGATTAAAACATAAAGTGGAAAGTAAAATAAAAGTTTATAAAAAAGATATTCTGTATTTGCATCACTCCCCTCTTCTCCAGTTAAAAATGAAGAAATGCAAAAAATGTTTACTTATATGGTAATGTTGCATCTATAAAAGTAACATAGTAACATAGTAACATAGTTAGTAAGGCCGAAAAAAGACATTTGTCCATCCAGTTCAGCCTATATTCCATCATAATAAATCCCCAGATCTACGTCCTTCTACAGAACCTAATAATTGTATGATACAAGTCTGACCTATCAAAATATAAAACCAATAAAACTGAATGGTAAATGCTATAAAACGGAAAAAAAATCAGAGCAGCAGAATTGGGTTTTTCCGTCACCATAACACAGTAAAAAAAATGCAATAAGAAGCAATGAAAGTATAGCATGTATTCAAAAATGGTTCAAATAAAAACAGCAACTCGCCACATAAAATAACAAGTCCTCACACAGCCCCATTCATTGGAAAATAAAAAAAAGTTATGGGTTCTCAAAAAATGATCACACAAACCAATTTTTCTATACCGTTCCAATTTTTTTTAACCCCTTCATGACCCAGCCTATTTTGACCTTAAAGTCCTTGCCGTTTTTTGCCATTCTGACCAGTGTCCCTTTATGAGGTAATAACTCAGGAACGCTTCAACGGATCCTAGCGGTTCTGAGATTGTTTTTTCGTGACATATTGGGCTTCATGTTAGTGGTAAATTTAGGTCAATAAATTCTGCGTTTATTTGTGATAAAAACGGAAATTTGGCGAAAATTTTGAAAATTTTGCAATTTTCACATTTTGAATTTTTATTCTGTTAAACCAGAGAGATATGTGACACAAAATAGTTAATAAATAACATTTCCCACATGTTTACTTTACATCAGCACAATTTTGGAAACAAAATTTTTTTTTGTTAGGAAGTTATAAGGGTTAAAATTTGACCAGCGATTTGTCGTTTTTACAACGAAATTTACAAAACCATTTTTTTTAGGGACCACCTCACATTTGAAGTCAGTTTGAGGGGTCTATATTGCTGAAAATACCCAAAAGTGACACCATTCTAAAAACTGCACCCCTCAAGGTACTCAAAACCACATTCAAGAAGTTTATTAACCCTTCAGGTGCTTCACAGCAGCAGAAGCAACATGGAAGGAAAAAATGAACATTTAACTTTTTAGTCACAAAAATTATCTTTTAGCAACAATTTTTTTATTTTGCCAATGGTAAAAGGAGAAACTGAACCACGAAAGTTGTTGTCCAATTTGTCCTGAGTACGCTGATACCTCATATGTGGGGGTAAACCACTGTTTGGGCGCACGGCAGGGCTTGGAAGGGAAGGAGCGCCATTTGACTTTTTGAATCAAAAATTGGCTCCACTCTTTAGCGGACACCATGTCACGTTTGGAAAGCCCCCGTGTGCCTAAAAATTGGAGCTCCCCCACAAGTGACCCCATTTTGGAAACTAGACATCCCATGGAACTTATCTAGATGCATAGTGAGCATTTTGAACCCCCAGGTGCTTCACAAATTGATCCGTAAAAATGAAAAAGTACTTTTTTTGACAAAAAAATTCTTTTAGCCTCAATTTTTTCATTTTCACATGGGCAACAGGATAAAATGGATCCTAAAATGTGTTGGGCAATTTCTCCTGAGTACACCAATACCTCACATGTGGGGGTAAACCACTGTTTGGGCACATGGTAAGGCTTGGAAGGGAAGGAGCGCCATTTGACTTTTTGAATGAAAAATTATTTCCATCGTTAGCGGACACCATGTCGCGTTTGGATAGCTCCTGTGTGCCTAAACATTGGCGCTCCCCCACAAGTGACCCCATTTTGGAAACTAGACCCCCCAAGGAACTTATTTAGATGCCTAGTGAGCACTTTAAACCCTCAGGTGCTTCACAAATTGATCTGTAAAAATGAAAAAGTACTTTTTTTTCACAAAAAAATTAATTTCGCCTCAATTTTTTCATTTTCACATGGGCAGTAGGATAAAATGGATCATAAAATTTGTTGGGCAATTTCTCCCGAGTACGCCGATACCTCATATGTGGGGGTAAACCACTGTTTGGGCACTCGGCAGGGCTCGGAAGGGAAGGCGCGCCATTTGACTTTTTGAATGGAAAATTAGCTCCAATTGTTAGCGGACACCATGTCGCGTTTGGAGAGCCCCTGTGTGCCTAAACATTGGAGCTCCCCCACAAGTGACCCCATTTTGGAAACTAGACCCCCAAAGGAACTTATCTAGATGCATATTGAGCACTTTAAACCCCCAGGTGCTTCACAGAAGTTTATAACGCAGAGCCATGAAAATAAAAAATAATTTTTCTTTCCTCAAAAATGATTTTTTAGCCTGGAATTTCCTATTTTGCCAAGGATAATAGGAGAAATTGGACCCCAAATATTGTTGTCCAGTTTGTCCTGAGTATGCTGATACCCCATATGTGGGGGTAAACCACTGTTTGGGCGCACGGCAGGGCTCGGAAGGGATGGCACGCCATTTGGCTTTTTAAATGGAAAATTAGCTCCAATCATTAGCGGACACCATGTCACGTTTGGAGAGCCCCTGTGTGCCTAAACATTGGAGATCCCCCAGAAATGACACCATTTTGGAAACTAGACCCCCAAAGGAACTAATCTAGATGTGTGGTGAGGACTTTGAACCCTCAAGTGCTTCACAGAAGTTTATAACGCAGAGCCATGAAAATAAAAAAAAAAAATTATTTTCTCAAAAATGATCTTTCAGCCTGCAATTTTTTATTTTCCCAAGGGTAACAGGAGAAATTTGACCCCAAAAGTTGTTGTCCAGTTTCTCCTGAGTACGCTGATACCCCATATGTGGGGGTAAATCACTGTTTGGGCACATGCCGGGGCTCGGAAGTGAAGTAGTGACGTTTTGAAATGCAGACTTTGATGGAATGCTCTGTGGGCGTCACGTTGCGTTTGCAGAGCCCCTGATGTGGCTTAACAGTAGAAACCCCCCACAAGTGACCCCATTTTGGAAACTAGACCCCCAAAGGAACTTATCTAGATGTGTGGTGAGCACTTTGAACCCCCAAGTGCTTCATAGAAGTTTATAATGCAGAGCCGTGAAAATAATAAATACGTTTTCTTTCCTCAAAAATAATTATTTAGCCCAGAATTTTTTATTTTCCCAAGGGTTACAGAAGAAATTGGACCCCAAAAGTTGTTGTCCAGTTTCTCCTGAGTACGCTGATACCCCATATGAGGGGGTAAACCACTGTTTGGGCACATGCCGAGGCTCGGAAGTGAAGTAGTGACGTTTTGAAATGCAGACTTTGATGGAATGCTCTGTGGGCGTCACGTTGCGTTTGCAGAGCCCCTGATGTGGCTTAACAGTAGAAACCCCCGACAAGTGACCCCATTTTGGAAACTAGACCCCGAAAGGAACTTATCTAAATGTGTGGTGAGCACTTTGAACCCCCAAGCGCTTCATAGAAGTTTATAATGCAGAGCCGTGAAAATAATAAATACGTTTTCTTTCCTCAAAAATAATTATTTAGCCCAGAATTTTTTATTTTCCCAAGGGTTACAGGAGAAATTGGACCCCAAAAGTTGTTGTCCAGTTTCTCCTGAATACACTGATACCCCATGAGTGGGGGTAAACCACTGTTTGGGCACACGTCGGGGCTCAGAAGGGAAGTAGTGACTTTTGAAATGCAGACTTTGATGGAATGGTCTACGGGTGTCACGTTGCGTTTGCAGAGCCCCTGGTGTGCCTAAACAGTAGAAACCCCAACAAGTGACCCCATTTTAGAAACTAGACCCCCCAAGGAACTTATCTAGATATGTGGTGAGCACTTTGAATCCCCAAGTGCTTCACAGACGTTTACAACGCAGAGCCGTGAAAATAAAAAATCATTTTTCTTTCCTCAAAAATTATGTTTTAGCAAGCATTGTTTTAGATTCACAAGGGTAACAGGAGAAATTGGACCCCAGTAATTGTTGCGCAGTTTGTCCTGAGTATGCTGGTACCCCATATGTGGGGGTAAACCACTGTTTGGGCACACTTCAGGGCTCGGAAGTGAGGGAGCACCATTTGACTTTTTGAATACGAGATTGGCTGGAATCAATGGTGGCGCCATGTTGCGTTTGGAGACCCCTGATGTGCCTAAACAGTGGTAACCCCTCAATTCTACCTCCAACACTAACCCCAACACACCCCTAACTCTAATCCCAACTGTAGCCATAACCCTAATCACAACCCTAACCGCAACACACCCCTAACCCTAACCACAACCCTAATTCCAACCCTAACCCTAAGGCTATGTGCCCACGTTGCGGATTCGTGTGAGATATTTCCGCACCATTTTTGAAAAATCCGTGGGTAAAAGGCACTGCGTTTTACCTGCGGATTTTCCGCGGATTTCCAGTGTTTTTTGTGCGGATTTCACCTGCGGATTCCTATTGAGGAACAGGTGTAAAACGCTGCGGAATCCGCACAAAGAATTGACATGCTGCGGAAAATACAACGCAGCGTTTCCGCGCGGTATTTTCCGCACCATGGGCACAGCGGATTTGGTTTTTCATATGTTTACATGGTACTGTAAACCTGATGGAATCCGCAGCCAAATCCGCACCGTGTGCACATAGCCTAATTCTAAAGGTATGTGCACACGCTGCGGAAAACGCTGCGGATCCGCAGCAGTTTCCCATGAGTTTACAGTTCAATGTAAACCTATGGGAAACAAAAATCGCTGTACACATGCTGCGGAAAAACTGCACGGAAACGCAGCGGTTTACATTCCGCAGCATGTCACTTCTTTTGTGCGGATTCCGCAGCGGTTTTACAACTGCTCCAATAGAAAATCGCAGTTGTAAAACCGCAGTGAAATGCGCAGAAAAAAACGCGGTAAATCCGCCATAAATCCGCAGCGGTTTAGCACTGCGGATTTATCAAATCCGCAGTGGAAAAATCCGCAGAGGACCAGAATACGTGTGCACATACCGAAACCCTAACCCTAGCCCTAACCCTAACCCTACCCCTAGCCCTAACCCTAGCCCTAACCCTACCCCTAACCCTACCCCTAAACCTACCCCTACCCCTAGCCCTAACCCTAACCCTACCCCTAACCCTACCCCTAACCCTACCCCTAACCCTAACCCTACCCCTACCCCTAACCCTATTCTAACATTAGTGGAAAAAAAAAATTTCTTTATTTTTTTATTGTCCCTACCTATGGGGGTGACAAAGGGGGGGGTCATTTATTATTTTTTTTATTTTGATCACTGAGATAGATTATATCTCAGTGATCAAAATGCACTTTGGAACGAATCTGCCGGCCGGCAGATTCCGCTGGGCGCACTGCACATGCGCCCGCCATTTTGGAAGATGGCGGCGCCCAGGGAGAAGACGGACGGGACCCCGGCTGGATCGGTAAGTATGATGGGGTGGGGAGGACCACGGGGGGGGGATCGGAGCACGGGGGGGGGGATCGGAGCACGGGTGGGGGAATCGGAGCGCGGGAGGAGTGGAACGGAGCACGGGGGGGCTGGAATGGAGCACGGGGGGCTGGAATGGAGCACGGGGGGGTGGAACGGAGCACCGGGGGGGTGGATCGGAGTGCAGGGGGGGTGATTGGAGCACGGGGGGGTGATTGGAGCACGGGGGGAGCGGACAAGAGCACGGGGGGGAGCGGAGCACTGGACGGAGGGGAGCCGGAGCAGTGTACCGGCCAGATCGGGGGGCTGCGGGGGCGATCGGTGGGGTGGGGTGGGGGCACATTAGTATTTCCAGCCATGGCCGATGATATTTCAGCATCGGCCATGGCTGGATTGTAATATTTCACCCGTTATAATAGGTGAAATATTACAAATCGCTCTGATTGGCAGTTTCACTTTCAACAGCCAATCAGAGCGATCGTAGCCACGAGGGGGTGAAGCCACCCCCCCTGGGCTAAACTACCACTCCCCCTGTCCCTGCAGATCGGGTGAAATGGGAGTTAACCCTTTCACCCGGCCTGCAGGGACGCGATCTTTCCATGACGCCGCATAGGCGTCATGGGTCGGATTGGCACCGACTTTCATGACGCCTACGTGGCGTCATGGGTCGGGAAGGGGTTAACCCCTTAGCGACCGCCGATACACCTTTTAACGGCGGCCGCTAAGGGTACTTAAACCACAGCGCCGTTAATTAACGGCGCTGTGGAAAAAGTCAATAGCGCCCCCCAGAGGCCGATTTTCTCCGGGGTCTCGGCTCCCGGGGGTAGCCGAGACCCCAGAGAACATGATTCGGGGGTTTTTTAACCCACCCCGCATTTGCGATCGCCGGTAATTAACCGTTTACCAGCGATCGCAAAAAAAAAAAAAAAAAAAAAAACGCGATCTCTTTTTAATTTCTCTGTCCTTCGATGTGATCGCACATCGGAGGACAGAGAAAAGGGGTCCCAGGTGGCCCCCCAATACTCACCTAGCTCCCCCGATGCTCCTCGTGTCTCCCGGTGGGCGCCGCTATCTTCAAAATGGCGGGCGCATGCGTAGTGCGCCCGCCGGCCGGCACCGGGAGAATCTTTGGGGTCTCAGCTGCCAGGGGGTAGCCGAGACCCCAAAGAGCATGATCAGGGTCAGTATTACCGACCCCTGTTTTGCGATCGCCGGTAATTAACTGTTTACCGGCGACCGCAAAAAAAAAAAAAAAAAGTAAAGTGTAATTCTCTGTCCACTGATGTGATCGCACATCAGAGGACAGAGAAATAGGGGGATTCGGGGACCCTAGCATACTCACCTAGGTCCCTGGATCCTCTTGCTGCTCCTCCTGGCCGCCGGCAGAAGAAAATGGTGGGCGCATGCCCAGTGCGCCCGCCATCTGTCTCCATCTGCCGGCCGGCAGGAGAACAGCAGTTGGGGCTAAAATTAGGGTTAGGGTTAGGGGTAGGGTTAGGGGTAGGGGTAGGGTTAGGGTTAGGGGTAGGGTTAGGGGTAGGGTTAGGGGTAGGGTTAGGGGTAGGGTTAGGGTTAGGGTTAGGGGTAGGGTTAGGGTTAGGGGTAGGGTTAGGGGTAGGGTTAGGGTTAGGGTTAGGGTTAGGGGTAGGGGTAGGGTTAGGGGTAGGGGTAGGGTTAGGGGTAGGGTTAGGGGTAGGGTTAGGGGTAGGGGTAGGGTTAGGGTTAGGGCTAGGGTTGGGGCTAAATTTAGGGTTAGGGTTGGGGCTAAATTTAGGGTTAGGGTTGGGACTAAATTTAGGGTTAGGCTTCTTTCACACTTACGTCGGTACGGGGCCGTCGCAATGCGTCGGCCCGACGTGCCGATGCACGTTGTGAAAATTGTACACAACGTGGGCAGCAGCTGTAGTTTTTCAACGCATCCGCTGCCCAATCTATGTCCTGGGGAGGAGGGGGCGGAGTTACGGCCACGCATGCGCGGTCAGAAATGGCGGATGCGACGTACAAAAAAACGTTTCATTGACCTTTTTTTGTGCCGACTCTCCGCCAAAACACAACTGATCCAGTGCACGACGGACGCAACATGTGGCCATCCGTCACGATCCGTCGGCAATACAAGTCTATGGGCAAAAAACGCATCCTGCGGGCACATTTGCAGGATCCGTTTCTTGTCCAAAACGACGGATTGCGACGGAATGCCAAACGACGCAAGTGTGAAAGTAGCCTTAGGGCTAGGGTTAGGGTTGGGGCTAAAGTTAGGGCTAGGGTTGGGGCTAAAGTTAGGGTTAGATCTGGGATTAGGGTTAGGGTTTGGATTAGGGTTGGTATTAGGGTTAGGGTTGGCATTAGGGTTACGCTTGGGATTAGGGTTAGGTTTGGGATTAGGGTTAAGGTTAGGGTTGTGATTAGGGGTGTATTGGGATTAGGGTTAGGTTTGAGGTTAGGGTTGAGATTAGGATTAGGGGTGTGTTGGATTTAGGGTTTTGATTAGGGTTATGGTTAGGGTTGACATTAGGGTTGTTTTGGGGTAAGGGTTGTGATTATAGTTAGGGTTAGTGATTAGGATTATGGATCAGGTTAGGATTAGGGTTAGGGGTGTGTTGGGGTTAGGGTTGGAGCTAGAATTGGGGGGTTTCCACTGTTTGGGTACATCAGGGGGTCTCCAAACACGACAGCCAATTTTGCGCTCCAAAAGTCAAATGGTGCTCCCTCCCTTCTGAGCTCTGCCGTGCACCCAAACAGTGGGTTACCCCCACATATGGGGCATCAGCGTACTCGGGATAAATTGGACAACAACTTCTGGGGTCCAATTTCTCTTGTTACCCTTGTGAAAATAAAAACTTGGGGGCTACAATATCTTTTTTGTGAAAAAAAAAATATTTTTTATTTTCACGACTCTGCATTCTAAACTTCTGTGAAGCACATGGGCATTCAAAGTTCTCACCGCACCACACATCTAGATAAGTTCCTTGGGGGGTCTAGTTTCCAAAATGGGGTCACTTGTGGGGGGTTACTACAGTTTAGGTATATCAGGGGCTCTGCAATCGCAACATAATGCCCACAGACCATTCTATCAAAGTCTGCATTCCAAAAAGGCGCTCCTTCCCTTCCGAGCTCTGCCGTGCGCCCAAACAGTGGTTTACCCCCACATATGGTGCATCAGTGTACTCGAGATAAATTGGACAACAACTATTGCAGTCCAATTTCTCCTGTTACCCTTGTGAAAATAAAAACTTGGGGGCTACAATATCTTTTTTGTGGAAAACAAATTTTTTTTATTTTCACGACTCTGCATTATAAACTTCTGTGAAGCACTTGGGCATTCAAGGTTCTCACCACACATCTAGATAAGTTCCATGGGGGGTCTAGTTTCCAAAATGGGGTCACTTGTGGGGGATTTCTACTGTTTAGGCACATCAGGGGCTCTCCAAACGCGACATGGCGTCCGATCTCAATTCCAGCCAATTCTACATTGAAAAAGTAAAACGGCACTCTTTCTCTTCCAAGCTCTGCGGTGCGCCCAAACAGTGGTTTACCCCCACATATTGGGTATCGACGTACTCAGGAGAAATTGCACAACAACTTTAGTGGTCTAATTTCTCCTGTTACCCTTGTGAAAATAAAAAATTGTGGGCAAAAATATCATTTTTGTAGAAAAAATGCAATTTTTTTTTTCACGGCTCTACGTTATAAACTTCTGTGAAGCACATGGGGGTTCAAAGTGCTCGCCACACATCTAGATAAGTTCCTTAAGGGGTCTAGTTTCCAAAATGGTGTCACTTGTGGGGGGTTTCCACTGTTTAGGCACATCAGGGGCTCTCCAAACGCGACATGGCGTCCAATCTCAATTCCAGCCAATTCTACATTGAAAAAGTAAAACGGCACGCCTTCTCTTCCAAGCTCTGCGGTGCGCCCTAACAGTGGTTTACCCCCACATATTGGGTATCAGCGTACTCAGGAGAAATTGCACAACAACTTTTGTGGTCTAATTTCTCCTGTTACCCTTGTGAAAATAAAAATTTGTGGGCAAAAAGATCATTTTTGTAGAAAAAATTCGATTTTTTTTTTACGGCTCTACATTATAAACTTCTGTGAAGCACATGGGGGTTCAAAGTGCTCACCACACATCTAGATATGTTCCTTAAGGGGTCTAGTTTCCAAAATGGGGTCACTTGTGGGGGGTTTCCACTGTTTAGGTACATCAGAGGCTCTCCAAACGCGACATGGCGTCCAATCTCAATTCCAGCCAATTCTACATTGAAAAGGTAAAACGCCGCTTCTTCACTTCCAAGCTCTGCGGTGCACCCAAACAGTGGTTTACCCTCACATATGGGGTATCGACGTATTCAGGAGAAATCGCACAACAACTTTTGTGGTCTAATTTCTCCTGTTACCCTTGTGAAAATAAGAAATTGTGGGCGAAAATATCATTTTTGTGTAAACAAAAGCGATTTTTTATTTTCACGGCTCTACGTTATAAACTTCTGTGAAGCACTTGGGGGTTCAAAGTGCTCACCACACATCTAGATAAGTTCCTTAAGGGGTCTAGTTTCCAAAATGGTGTCACTTGTGGGGAGTTTCCACTGTTTAGGCACATCAGGGGCTCTCTAAACGTGACATGGCGTCCGATCTCAATTCCAGCCAATTCTGCATTGAAAAAGTCAAACGGCGCTCCTTCACTTCTAAGTTCTGCGGTGCGCCCTAACAGTGGTTTACCCCCACATATGGGGTATTGGCGTATTCAGGAGAAATTGCATAACAAAATTTATGGTTACATTTCTGTTTTTACACTTGTGAAAATAAAAAAAATGGTTCTGAATTAAGATGTTTGCAAAAAAAAGTTAAATGTTCATTTTTTCCTTCCACATTGTTTCAGTTCCTGTGAAGCACGTAAAGGGTTAATAAACTTCTTGAATGTGGTTTTGAGAACCTTGAGGGGTGTAGTTTTTAGAATGGTGTCACACTTCATTATTTTCTATCATATAGACCCCTCAAAATGACTTCAAATGTGATGTGGTCCCTAAAAAAAATGGTGTTGTAAAAATGAGAAATTGCTGGTCAACTTTTAACCCTTATAACTCCCTAACAAAAAAAAATTTTGTTTCCAAAATTGTGCTGATATAAAGTAGACATGTGGGAAATGTTATTTATTAACTATTTTTTGTGACATATCTCTCTGATTTAAGGGCATAAAAATACAAAGTTTGAAAATTGCAAAATTTTAAAATGTTCGCCATATTTCCATTTTTTTCATAAATAATCGCAAGTAATATCGAAGAAATGTTACCACTAACATGAAGTACAATATGTCACGAAAAAACATTCTCAGAATCAGCGGGATCCGTTGAAGCGTTCCAGAGTTATAACCTCATAAAGTGACAGTGGTCAGAATTGCAAAAATTGGCCTGGTCATTAAGTACCAAATTGGCTCTGTCACTAAGGGGTTAAGCCACTAAAATAGTAAAAAAAAACAACTGAAAACACATGTTTGATATCACCGTAACTGTACTGACTCGGAGAATGACATTGTCAGGTCATTTTTACTTCACAACTAACTCCATAAAAATAAAACCCCAAAAATATTGGCAGAATTGCATCTTTTTTACTATTTCAGTGCACTTGAAGTTTTTTTACCATTTCCCTTATTTTGTATGATAAAATAAATGTTGTCATTCAAAGCTACAACTTGACCCATAAAAAACAAGCCCTCAGATATCTTTGTTGGCAGAAAACTAAAAAAGTTATGGCTATTTGAAAAAGGGGAGAAAAAATGACAATGCAGAAGCGAAAATTTGACTGCTTCCTTAATGGGTTAAAGGAGTTAGTCAGTTCCTAACCAAAGTTCTACAATGCCCTAAGCTGTGTGCTCACCCCATTATTGCACGGTAAGGTCCCATGTTGCCAATAGTTCAGCAATATTGACATTGGTTTGTGGCAACGCTGTATCGAGATCATTGAAGGTGATGGTGGTCGTTATCTACCCATGTGGTTTCTTCCCCGACCCTATCAGGTAGATGATTGTGCTTCATATATCTGCACAGAGGTTTGCTGGGTGGCACATTTGCAGCCAAGCATATGTTTTCCTACTCCATTTGGAATGCTATTTAAATAGTTTTCTAACATTTACATGTGACGTTTATACATAAGTTGTAAGAAAAATAATTATTTCCATGTTGGCGCCAAATGCAAAAATAAATGTTGCTGATTTCTTGAAAAGAGAGTCACATAATGTTTAAATTAAATATTAGTTTCAGATGCATCCAAATCTTTATAACCTCATATTGCTATTCTAAAAGTCACCGCCTTCATCCTTTAAAGGTCAAGCAGACGCCAACATATTTTATAGGAATTAAAATGTATGTCCACATTAGAAATACACTGAATGTTACAAGAGTCTGAGTTCTAATGATAGATGGTAATAGATCCATGGGTAATAAATGTGATAATAAATGTGTCTGCCCCACTGTTAGAACACATATATCTAGATGGTAAATATGTGCTTTATCGAGGAGTACTTCAGACTTACTTTAAACCTCCCTGATGAGTTTTACAAGGTAATACTATATAAGAATATATGGGCTCAGGAAAACTAGATAAAGAAAAAGTAAAAAAAAAATAGGTAAAAAGTTTAATAAATAGTTGTCAGTATTAAATCAATATAAAATTGTAATTTGTGTGTTTAAGTATAACTATCACAAGCATAAAACATTTATTTCTAGCAACGAGAAATTAAAATTTGTAAAGCAAGTCACTACTCATGGACAAGCCATGATACTGGGTAGTCAAGAAGTCCGGGGTCAGATACCAAGAGAGCTTGTCATAAACCAAGGGATAAGGCAAAGGGGCAGTCAGGTCATAGTCCCACATCAGAATTCCAGGAAGGTAGCAAACCAAGACAAAGGGGCTAGGCAAATGGGTGGTTAGAGGCAAGGTCCAAGGTCAGGCAGCAATAGATCAGAGACAGGTCATGGCAAACATGCACCACTAAGCTTAGCTACAACTGGCAGTAGGCAGAGACATACAGACAGCTAAATAGCCATTGAATCACTCAGAACAGGAGACATCTGTAGGAAACCCAGCACTCACATCCCTGATTGGGCGACTGGACTGTCCCTCACAACACTGACATTTCAGCATGCCCTAGCCTCAGATTGGACTGCAGAGATGTCTATCATACCACTGACAGCTAAACATGCCCCTCCCCCAGATTGGATAGTTGAGTTGCTACTCACCGCACCGAGTGGAGGAATTTTGACAGAATTCCCAACTTTGCTGAATTATCCCCTAAAATTTGATTTGCGGCAAATACTTTTGAGTGAACACTAGAAAGCTTGTAATTGCTCAGAAGTTACACATGGGGAGAAGAAAGAGAGAAGAGCCCACTGACCATAAGAGCTTACACTCTACGGGAGAGAGAGAGGACATCACTGACCATAAGAGCTGACACTCTGCAGTAGAGAGAGGACCCTGCTCACAATAAGAGGTTACACTCTACAGGAGAGAGAACCATGCTAACTCTAAGAGCTTAAACTCTACAGGAAACCAAGCAAAAGAGTGCCCTGCTGACCATAAGTGCTTACACTCTACAGAAGAGAAAGAGTCCTGCTGAAAATTTGAGGTGATACTCTACAGCAGGGAGAGAGGGCCCTGATGACCATACTGTGCTTTGCTGGGAACCAGGAACCGCTGATCTGTGAAGGCCCAGCTACTGACCACCACTGTACAAGGTATGATAAAGTGGTAGATGTCATAGCTGATGGACATTATGGGAAGCCATCACAGAGAGGCAAAAAGACATGAGCCCACTCATTGAGGCTTCAGCAGTGTGGGAAATGTAGCTGGGCAAGTTTTTTTTTCTTTTTTAACGAAGCAGAAATTGAACCTGAAAACATTCAAATTCGCATGAAACGGCAAATGTCAGGAAATTCAACTCATACTCGATCCTCCTCCACAGATCAATCCACTAATCCCTGGTTATTGTCCCCAATATACGTGACAAGGAGCTTCATTTTTATTACAGAGAACCATTACTATGTTCCCAAATATACAATTGAAAACGATACCCCACCGCATAATATTCAGAAATAAATGCATATTTAAGATCACTGACTGTCAAATTATTGTCATTTCTGAAAATTTTTTCTTGCTCTTGTGACTTACAGGCTCCTCTAATTTAATTTGACACGTATAGCAAATTTCTTTTGGAGCACAAATCTACAGGGTGGTGTGCAGTTTCTATGAATAGACGGATGTAAACTAATTTCATGTAATTTCTGCAATGCGTCCTAAAATTAGCAAAAAAAGAAAAAAAAACTGTCTTTAGAACAGAACAGCATAGTCCAACAGAGATCTATGTGTCATACATAGAATGACTTACTCTTCCTAACTCCAGCGTTGGACAGCTCACATTCCATCTGAATGAGATGATTTACTTTAATCTCAATTTAGATCTGAATTTCAGCAAACTTCGGCAAGATTTAGTGACACTGAGAAAACCAATCTGAAGTTTCAAAACTGTTAGAATTATGTCATGTTCATTATCCAGGATTTATTTCCTATTTTACTTATATACTGGGCTGGCTCCAGGTTTTTGAGGGCCCGGGCGAAAGAATCTCAGTGGGCCCCCCCTTTAACACATAACATGATTCATGATCGCATATAAACACAGCCATGTAGTATATAATACAGCCCACGTAGTATATAGCACAGCCACACAGCATATAACACAGCCACGTAGTATATAGCACAGCCCACGTAGCATATAACAGCCCATATAGTATATAGCACAGCCACGTAGTATATAACACGGCCCACGTAGTTTATAGAACAGCCATGTAGTATATAGCACAGCTCACGTAGCATATAACAGCTCACATAGTATATAACATGGCCCACGTAGTATATAACATGGCCCACGTAGTATATAACACGGCCCACGTAGTATATAGAACAGCCATGTAGTATATAGCACAGCCCATGTAGCATATAACAGCCCATATAGTATATAGCACAGCCACATAGTATATAACACGGCCCACATAGTTTAAAGAACAGCCAGGTAGTATAAAGCACAGCCCACATAGCATATAACAGCCCACGTAGTATATAACACGGCCCACGTAGTATATAGAACAGCCATGTAGTATAAAGCACAGCCCACGTAGCATATAACAGCCCACGTAGTAT
Organism: Ranitomeya imitator; assembly: GCF_032444005.1. Classification (NCBI taxonomy): domain Eukaryota; kingdom Metazoa; phylum Chordata; class Amphibia; order Anura; family Dendrobatidae; genus Ranitomeya; species Ranitomeya imitator. Next base: position 53,735,589 of record NC_091288.1, on the reverse strand, counting down.
ATAACATGGCCCACGTAGTATATAGAACAGCCATGTAGTATATAGAACAGCCATGTAGTACATAGCACAGACATGTAGTATACAGCACAGCCCCCTTCCCCCCAAGAATGGTACCATAGTCCAGTACTCACTGTTAGTTATAGAAAAAAAAAACACTCCTCACCTCTCATCGTTCCCGCGCCGCGCTGCTCCCTCCCTGCTCTGGTCTCGGCGGCTGCCGCTGCATTACCTGACACACAGTGAGTGCGTGATGACATCATCGCGCACCTGCAGCGGCAGTGTAAGAGGCAGAGTGGGGAGAGATGGGAGAGGGAGCGTCAGGTGACGCTCTCTCCTCCATCATTTGCTTTGAACTTTACCGGCAGACGCCGGTAAAGTTCAAAGCGGCGGCAGGGTAGTTGGCACTTGCGACAGGCGGCCCCCTGATGCAGGTGGGCTTATAATAAGCCCCTGATGCAGGTGGGCTTACCTCACCCTCAATTTTGGGGGTGACAGGTTCCCTTTAAAACCTAACTACACTGCACATAACTTACTAAATGGTAACCTGTCAGCTGATTCATGTTCCTAGAATGATACGCAGTATGAATCCGACATCAGCTCTAATTTAGAACGCGAGACATACTTTCAGATGGAGGTCATGGACTACGCAGCTAGAATGACTAGTCATACAGTGTGTGCACAATTATTATGCAATTAGTATTTTTGATTAATTTTATTATTCAATAACTACAGCACTGTCGGTCAATCAAAAAGGTTAATAAACCTGAAAATTTTGAAACAAAAAGCGAGGTTTTGTCTTTCTCCAAACAATACCTATGTGCACAATCATTGGGAAAAATATTAGTGTGCAGAATTATTATGCAACAAAATGAAAATTTTACATTTTCCCATTTTAATTGTTTATTTCCATCTGCTAATGTGAGAATAATAACCAAACAACTCAAAATGTACAAATATAAATTTCTGACATTTCAAAATACATCAATGATCAATATTTCTGCTCTTCTTTTCAATAAGAGTCATAAGCTCCATCCATGGAGACTGTCAGTTTCTTAATTTGTTGGTGATCAACTTTATGGACAGCACCAATCACTGTTTAGAGAGGTGACTGTTTCCTTCACTGTAAATCTGCCATTTAAAAAAGACCCACAAATCCTCAATAGGATTAAGTGAGATGAGGAGGGGGTCATGTCATTATTCTTTTAATTTTTCAGGCTTTTAATAGCAGCTGAGCAGTAGCGACTTTGATGTGATGGAACATTGTCCTGTATAAAATTCATGGTTTTCTTACAAAATGCAGATTTGTCTCTTTTTGCACTGCGTAAATAAAATTTCTTAAACTGGCAGTATATTTGAGAATTAATTTTGAGTCCATCCTCAACCCAAAAAGCTTCAACTAGCTAATCTTTAACACCTTCACGACATGCGCCATACATGTACAGCACATGTCGGGTCTCCCTCTTTGATGTGGGCTCTGGTGCTGAGCTCACATCTTCTCTGGCACATGTCAACTGATTTGTACAGCTGACATGTGCCCCTAACAGCTGCAAGTGGAATCAAGATCCACCCGCGGTTGTTAACTTGTTAAATGCCGCCGTCAATCTCTGACAGCGGCATTTAACATGATAGCGCTGGAAGCATGTCCCTAATCCCGCCCATCAGCGCGCCTGCCACATGATCGCTAGTTGCCGATGAGTTGGCATGACAACCCAGGGTCTGCAGCAGACCCCTGTGGTTGTCATTGCCAGATTGCTATGAGCACAGTCCTGCTGTGTGTAGCACGAGCGATTGGATAATCACAGCTCCTAGTCTCCCATGGAGACGATTGGAGCAAGTGTAAAGTAAGAAAAAATGTTTTTAAAAATATAAAAAAAATTAAAAAAATCTAAAAGTTGAAATCACTCTCTCATTCACCCCCTTCAAAATAAAACAATTAAAAAAAACTTAAAATACACATATTCAGACTCGTCCAATCTATCAAAGTATAAAAAGAATTATTCTGATTGGCATAACGAGAAAAAAAGTAAAAACACCAGAATTACTTTTATTTGGCGGCCACAACGTTGTATTAAAATGGAATAATAGGTGATCAAGACATCATATCTGCACCAAAATGGGATAAAAAAAAACGTCAGCTCAGCATGCAAAAAATAAACCCTCACCCAACCCCAGATCACGATAAATGGAGAAGGTTTCGGAAAATGACACCATTTTTTTTCTTTTAACAAACTTTGGATTTTTGTTTTATCACTTAAGTAAAGAAAAAACTATACATGTTTGGTATCTACGAACTCATAATGACCTGGAGAATCATAATGGTAGGTCAGTTTTAGCATTTAGTGAACATGGTAAAAAAACAAAACAATTGAGGAATAGCACTTTTTGTTTTGCAATTTCACTACACTTGGAATTTTTTTTCCCGTTTTCCAGTACACTATATGAAAAGAAGAGAGAGAACACATCTGACCAAAAAAGTTCCCAGTATGTCAGAAATAGTGAATCAAAATAAATGTTTATTTAGATCAGGTGATAATCAAGGATTTCAGAACAAAGAAAGAAACATTTAAAACAATGAAATAAAAGCAAGGGGCGCACACCAAGAATAAAAGGACAAATATCCAAAGGAGAAGTTGAGAATCAAGATGCAATGTATATGCAATACTGTAAAAATGAAAAATGTATAGCACATAGAAACACTGCCTACATAATAAGTATCAATTATTAACCAGCACAGTATATAATGAAGTAGGAGGTATAAAGTGTGTCTGACGAAGGGGGAAGCCAAAATGCGCGTCGCAGTGGACGCCACTCGGATGAAGGAGTCATTAGTTGTAAGTCCATACCATTTCACATAGGACTAATAATGTTGTAGGAATCCTGTTTATTTCTCTGACATATTACAGCTCAGGGTCCTTTACCTTGTTTTATTACACTGGCACCTTATATGAGCATGAATCCAATAGAACCATAATGGACATAAGGCACTACTACTAACTGTATAAAACCGGACTGCACTTTCATGCATTTGCACTTTATTTCATTATATACTATGCTGGTTAATAATTGAGTAGTGCTCCCATCAGCCGACGCCCCTGTGACTGTGATCTGACAGCTGTAGAAGTCCATGTTCGGGGTCTATGCTCAACAGTTGGTGTTCAGTACAGACCCCAAACTTTACTGTTCGGGTTCGCCCATCACTACTCGTGTCTCCTGAGCTGCACACTTTTAAGAGGTATTTTGAGTGATTAATGGGGGTATCAGGACCTGTACTCCCACTAATATGATCAGAATTAAAAGGTCTAAATCATATAAAATATCTCACAATGCGTTACTTTTTCTTTAAATGTGTCTAAACAGTAATGTGTTTCCTGTATATTGTTAAGGACAAGGAGTCTTGTGATGTAGTCCTGAGCTGATGATGGTTCTGGTGCTGTATTCATGTGTTCATGGTAGTTCTGGTGATTGATCCATGTACTGATGGTACTGGCGGTGGGTATGGTGATGTATTCATTAAATGATGATGGTTCTGTATTGATGCTCATTCTGGTAATGCATTTATGCACTGATGATGGTTCTGTTTCTGTATTCATATACTGATGATGATTTGGTGATGCATGCATGTACTGATAGTACTGATGATGATTCTGGTGATGTATTCATATACTCATGATGGTTCTGGTGCTACATTCATGTACCAATGGTAATTATGATTATCTATGCATGTACTGATGGTGTTTCTGGTCCTGTAAAAATACAGATGAGGTAATTCTTAATTTATCAGATTTCACAATAGAACATTATATTGTCTGTGTGCTGTCTGTTGCACACATTCACAATAAAGACTAAAAATACAGTTGTCTGAATGAGGTGATATATGTCAGCTGAACAAGTATTTGACTAAAGGCCTCATACCGCTTTAGATAGCTATCAGCTAAACAAAGGTTTGGCCAGTTATTAAGCTTACAACTATCTCATCCAACTCTCCTGAATGCAACAGGAACAGAATAGCCGGTCTCAGGAGCTCAGAAGGAGAACACAGACGCCAGTTAGGGTAAAACCATAACGCGTTTCAACGGCGTGTGCCATCTTCTTCAGGTGGATATATCGCACGCCATTGAAACATGTTGTGGTTTTACCCTAACTGGTGTCTGTGTTCTCCTTTTGTGCTCCTGAGACCGGCTATTCTTTTCCTGTTGCAAGTCTTTCTCCCCGTTGTGGGGTATCCGGCTGGAGCTGCGGGGACCTGCGCACTCATTTCCTCCTCATTGGGACGGCAGCTAGTGCTTCTTCCACAAACCGTCATTTGTTGTTTCACAACTTTCCTGAATGAGCACTGCAGAATGGAAAGTACATGTATGGTGATAAAGATGAGGGAGGAGATGTATGGTGGGGTAGAACTGTGGAAAGCTTTGTGTGTGAGAGCGATGAGTTGATATTGTACTCTGTAGTGGATGGGTAACCAGTGCAATGACTGGCAGAAGGAGGAGGCATCGGTGTAGCAGCTGGACAGAGATAAAATCCTGGTTACTACATTCAAGAAGGATTGGAGAGGAGAAAGTTTGGTATGACGGAGACCAATCAGTGTAAAGTTATTGAGCTATAGTAGTCCAGGTGAAAATGAAAGTCTCTAAATTAGTTTCTTATGTATATTTAGTAGCTGCAGAATCAAGCAGTGCAAACTTCTTCGATCAGCATTCCAACTATGCCATTGTAGGCACTTCTTTTGATTATTAGTTCTTCACAACATCATGATTTTAAAATGTACTAATTTCTGCCCATTACCAGTCTATTAATTATTTAAAGTGAAACTGTCTTTCAAGTTTATTAATAAACGGGCTGTCTCACTTTCAGTCTTCTGCATGATGCTTGATAGTTCTCGTCAGCTGCACTGGAGCATTGAAGATAGTCCAGATCTAGCGATCCAGAACACTTCAGAGTAGCACTTGTAAGCTATATACTAAGCAACATGCATGTGCTCGCTCCTTGCTGCTTATACATTGGCTACCAGGCGTAAACTATGGAATTAAAAATCCCTCTCTTCTTGAGAATGAAGATGCTTTTTAATAAGTGACAAATTACAAATTAAAGTTGAATGATTTTCAAAAACTTTGCAATTTTGCCAAATTAATAAAATGAGACAACGCCTTTAAGTAAAAATATAATTTTTCTCTTTGCAACTTGCACCATTTAAAGCGCTATGTATCATATGCTGTTTAATCTGGGTAATAAAGAATAATATAAAATTACATTGTTGAATGGTTATTTCGTAAAAGGTACAGAAACATTGCAAACTAAATTATTAAAAATGCCAAACATAATTCAAGCTTGCGAGAGTTCGTGGAGCTGTTTCACAACTCTATGAACTGGAAACAAAGGCATTCCTTATTTAAATAATGAAATGCTACAACCCAGCTTATTGCCTGCCTAATGAAAGGAATGTGTACAGAGGCCAGCAAATAAATGCTTTGTTTATAGTGCAAATTACATTGTGGCAAAACATTACTGTGAGTAATATATATTAGGAGAATGTAATTTACTAACAGAAGCTTAATTGCAAAAAAAAAAGACAAGAAAAAAGGAAGTGAAAAAGATAAAATGATCAGGCTGTCTAGAATTAGCTATTTTACTATAGCAAATAATAAAAAAAAGAAGCAGCTTCATGATTACACAATTATAAGACTCGCATATATGATCTCTACATTCAGCATAAATAGTGTGAAATGCTCCTAGAATTCAATGTACATCAGATGTACCCATAATGTACCCATAGTCTGTGATTGTGAAAACTCTCTTCTGGCTTACTTTTGACTAACCTAATCAGGGGTGGATTAAGGGTAGCCAGGGCCCCGGGCTGTGCACACACTGTGGGCCCCCCCGGTCATGTGACGGGGGTCATGTGACGGGGGTCATGTGACGGGGGTCATGAGACGGGGGTCATGAGACGGGGTCATGATATACCCGAACCAGATTATTCCAGAAAAATGGCCGGGCCCTACTCTACTGTAACCTATTAAATATTTGTTAAAATCTGCAATACAATTTAGGTATATCTTGACCAATAATATCACATACAAGGAACAAATACAACCGCACCGTGACCAGACCACAAATTACAACCACAGTGATCGAATAATATCACATACAAGGAACAAATACCACAACACCATGTCAAGACCACATATTACCACTCGGTGACCAAATAGCACATACAAGGGACAAATACCACAACACCATTTCCAGACCACATATTACCACCACATAGTGACTGAGTACCACAATACTAATCAGTAATAAAAAAACAAAAAACACAATACTATCACCATAAGTGCCAGTATTCACAGGAGATCTGTACTTAGTATGCAGTGTCTGTGTAGAGGTAATACACTGATCACTGGTGACATTGTACACAGGACCGCTGTATATAGTATACAGTGTATAGTGTCAGTGTATAGGCAACACTGACTCACCAGTGACGTCTCTAGGTGAAGTCCTTCATCTTTCATCCAGCACAGACCGACATCATTTCTTCCAGCCAGGACTCATTTCTGCAGGAAATAACAGTTATCTCGAGCTCCACTTGCAGAACACATTACTTAATTTTTCACAACTTCTACATTACACCACATGAAGATAAAAAGGTGATATAGTGTCACTCTGCACACTAACAGGACTGCCCCCCCATTTAAAACAGTATACTCAAAAAATAAAATAAATACATCACTGCAGTAATAATATCCCTTAATTAGCCCCTATGGTAATAATATTCCCCACCCTGGCTCCGTTTATCTCATTCCTGGCTCCAGCCATATGTTCTCCCATCCTGCACTCATGAGTATCCATTCTACACCATATGATCTCCCCATCCTGCCCCATCTGTCTCCATCGTATCCATCCTGCCCCATGATCCAATCCTGCCCCATGTCTCCAATCATGCCCCGTGTCTACATTCTGCCCATGCCTCCAGTCCTGCCCCAGTGTGTCCAGCATATTACCCCCAGTGTGTCCAGCATATTACCCCCAGTGTGTCCAGCAATCTGCCCCAGTATGTCCAGCATATTGCCCCCAGACAGTGTGTCCAGCAATCTGCCCCACAGTGTCCAGCATATTACCACCAGTGTGTCCAGCAATCTGGCCCAGTGTCTCCAGCATTGCCCCAGTGTGTCCAGCAATCATCTGCCCCAGTGTATCCAGCATTGCCCCAGTGTGTCCAGCAATCATCTGCCCCAGTGTCTCCAGCAATCTGCCCCAGTGTCTCCAGCAATCTGCTCCAGTGTCTCCAGCAATCTGCCCCAGTGTCTCCAGCAATCTGCCCCCAGTGTCTCCAGCAATCTGCCCCCAGTGTGTCCTCCAGCAATCTGCCCCCAGTGTGTCCTCCAGCAATCTGCCCCCAGTGTGTCCTCCAGCAATCTGCCCCACTGTCTCCAGCAATCTGCCCCACTGTCTCCAGCAATCTGCCCCACTGTCTCCAGCAATCTGCCCCACTGTCTCCAGCAATCTGCCCCACTGTGTCCTCCAGCATTGCTCCCCCAGTGTCCTCCAATCTGCCCCACTGTCTCCAGCATTGCCCCCAGTGTGTCCTCCAATCTGCCTCACTGTCTCCAGCATTGCCCCCAGTGTGTCCTCCAATCTGCCCCAGTGTCTCCAGCATTGCCCTTAGTGTGTCCTCCAATCTGCCCCAGTGTCTCCAGCATTGCCCCCCAGTGTGTCCTCCAATCTGCCCCACTGTCTCCAGCATTGCCCCCAGTGTGTCCTCCAATCTGCCCCAGTGTCTCCAGCATTGCCCCCCAGTGTGTCCTCCAGCATTGCCCCCCAGTGTGTCCACCGATAACTGATCCAAAAAAAAAACAAAACAAAAAAAACAAGCAGTCTCCTCACCTGTCCGCGCTCCAGGCGGCGAGCTCCCTGCAGCAGCGCACACTCGCCGGCGACTGACAATGACGTCAGACGCCGGCGACGTGTGCGCTGCGGCCGACTTCAGCTGCCAGCCTCCAATTGGCTGGCGGCTGTTGTTGTTAACTATTGACGTGCGGGCGCGCGCCCGCACATCAATAGGAAACCGCCGCAGCGCCGGAAGGGGCCTGGTGAGCAGATGAGAAGGGGCCCAATGCGGGCCCCCTCTCTCTGCCCACCGGGTCCGGGGGCACATAAACGCCGCCCGGCGGGCAGTCACAGACGATTATCAGAGGTCAGAGGGTTAATCTGCGGTAGCCCAGGGCCCCCCCAGACCACTGGGCCCTGGGCTACCGCCCATATTGACCCTCTGATAATCCGCCCCTGAACCTAATACTGCACCTTTTGTTTAACTCTGTTTTTGTTTAAAAGCATTTACCCTGAAATACCCTTTTTACAATAAGTCCAGTTGAATGCAAGAGCCATGAAATAAATGTACAGATTTTATATTTTCATAGACTGGACTACTTCTGCAGCACAAAAATGTAGCAACATATCTATATATATAATTGTCTAAGGTCCACTTCCATCTGTCTGTTTGTTTGTAACAGAAATCCCAGGTCGCTGATTGGTCACGCCCAGCCAGCCGCAACCAACCAGTGATATTGGGGCGGAATTTAAAGGGAACCTGTCACCTGAATTTGGCAGGACCGGATTTCGGTCATATGGGCGGAGTTTTTAGGTGTTTGATTCACCCTTTCCTTACCCGCTGGCTGCATGCTGGCCGCAATATTGGATTGAAGATTGCCTTGCGCAGGCGTGTACTACGGAGGACAGAGAATGAACTTCAATCCAATATTGCGGCCAGCATGCAGCCAGCGGGTAAGGAAAGGGTGAATCAAACACCTAAAAACTCCGCCCATATGACCGAAATCCGGTCCCGCCAAATCCAGGTAACAGGTTCCCTTTAAACATAATGTTAAAAATAATAATAAAAAAAATCATTATATTCTCACCTTCTGGTGTCTGTGGCAGCCTTTCCTGCTCCTTGAGACGCTCTGGTCCCAAGAATACATTGCGGCAATGACCCCAGATGATGTTATTGCCGCAAGGCATTACTGGGAACGGAGCGTCGCGAGGAGCATCGCTAAAGGCCTGGGCTGGATCCGGGGGCCGCTGGAAGGTGAGTATATAGCTATTTTTTATTTTATTTTAATTCTTTTTTTAACAGGGATATGGTGCCCACATTGCTATATACTACGTGGGCTGTGTTATATTCTGAGTGGGCTGTTATATGCTGCGTGGGCTGTGTTATATACTATGTCGCTGTGCTATATACTACGTGGGCTGTGCTATATACTATGTGGCTGTGCAATAAACTATGTGGCTGTGCTATATAGTACGTGGCTGTGTTATATACTACATGAGCTGTGCTATATACTACGTGGGCTGTGCTATATACTACATGGGCTGTGTTATATACTGAGTGGGCTGTGCTATATACTATGTGGGCTGTGCTATATACTACGTGGCTGTGTTATATACTGCGTGGGTTGTGTTATATACTGTGTGGGCTGTGCTATATATTACGTGGGCTGTGTTATATACTGTGTGGACTGTGCTATATACTACGGGGCTGTGCTATATACTACGTGGCTGTGCAATATACTACGTGGCTGTGCAATATACTACGTGGCTGTCTTTTATACTACGTGGCTGTGCTATATACTACGTGGACTGTGAGACTCTTTTGCCTGGGGCCCTCAAAAATTTGGAGCTTCACTGATTGGTCACGCCCGGTAGGCCGGGAACAATCAGCGACAGATGCAGTCCGGCCAAGAATTGGCACGGGATTTGAACCACGCTTCGCTGATTGGTCGCGCCCGGCCGGCCGAATCCTATGTATTCATTACATTATTCTGAAATCTTCATAAATAAACTACATACATATTCTAGAATACCCAATGTGTTAGAATCGGGCTACCATCTAGTATTTAATATTGAGCTCCGTACACATATTATACCTTCTAGTTGAGTTGTGCAGCCGCTGTGCTCTGCAGCACAGGTTCCATTGGATAAAGTATAGAGAAACGTGAATATATTTGGGTGGAATTTAATTCTACTCAAATATTACAAAAATCCATAATATTACAAAAATTTATATGTTTTTGTAATTTGCTTAATCCAGGTTTCAGCAAAATTGTGGCTGCTGGTTGTCATTCTTCTGAACCTTAAAGGGCCAGCCATCAAAAGGTTAATAATTAAAAGAATCAATACTTATTACCAGTTCTGTGTAAAAAGACAAGATGAGTTTCCTAGCTCCTTTAGATTGTTTTTATGCTGTGTGGTGGCCATTGTTGCTGTGGTTTTGTGCCTGCGGGGCGGTGTGGCCTGGAGCCATAGGGGCTCAGCCTTGGGTGCAGTGAGGCTCTAGGTTGTCAGCCCTGCTGTTGACCTTTCACCACGATGGTGGTTTGTGGACGGCACTGCACCTTGTAGGATAGTGACCAACTGAGAGGTTCACAGTGGCTTGGTAGGTTGAAAGTGATTGCTCTATTGGTATTGCTGCACCTGTGTTGTTGCCATAATTACTTGGGTCCACTGCATCCTGATAAGCATCTATTCCTTTTTTCAGCGATTTTTGAGAATATACTGTATATTTTTTCTTTCAGTGAGTTGTTTTTATGTTTATTGGTAGGACTCGCAAGTGTGAGGACCCATGACGTGGGTTGCAAGCTTAAGTATTGTGGCCATAATATTAACTAATACCTTGCATATATTGATATGTTTTGTGCACTCTATCTTTTTTTCAGGGTGCAGTTGGGCCCAGATGGCTCTGTAATTGTGGCCTCTGTTCACACAGGATGCATTTGGGAGGCACTGGGCAGCCCGCCTGATATAAAAGTATGGGTGTTGGTAATAGGCTGTGAGCCGGATGCTCTGCATTACCTGTGTGAATTATGCCGCATACAGATTGTAGATTTTTTGTGTGCACTAGTATACTAAACAATCACCCCCTCCATGGCTTGGTAGGCTGAGAGTGATTGCTCTATTGGTATTGCTGCACCTGTGTTGTTGCCATAATTACTTGGGTCCACTTCATCCTGGTAGTGCATTAGTTTTGAGCCATAGGCAGGTAAGCATCTCTGCCTTTTTTCAGTGATTTTTGAGGATTTATATTTTTTCTTTCAGTGAGTATTTTTATTGGCAAACCCTACAAGGAGTTCTGGGGGGAAGTGAAAATAGGAACACATGGGCTACTTGCACAGTGAACAAGTCTGTATGATCATGTTCACACACCACCAAGAAACCTGAAGACACAAAAGAGAATAGTAAAACCAAAAACACTCAGTTTGAAAAAATGTTGCAGTAATCCGCAAGTGCTAGTAAAAGATGTAAAATACAGGGTATTTGGTTGATACGTTTTTTGCAAAAAATGTATACTAAGCTGCTCTACCAATCTTCACGGTATACCCTTATCAGAGCAGTCCTAACTAATGTATGCAATCCCTATCTGATGTATTTAAAAACCTGATCATCTGTATATAACCTGTGTGAACAGGGTTCAGAGAGGAAAAATCCATGTGTGCATACAGGGTAGAACAGCTTTTGTGCAGATAGCCCAAGAGGAGTGGTGGAACTCCCCAGTCTTGTAGACACAAGAGAACAATTATGGAAACAGGAACACATGGGCTACTTGCACAGTGAACAAGTCTGTATGATCATGTTCACACACCACCAAGAAACCTGAAGACACAAAAGAGAATAGTAAAACCAAAAACACTCAGTTTGAAAAAATGTTGCAGTAATCCGCAAGTGCTAGTAAAAGATGTAAAATACAGGGTATTTGGTTGATACGTTTTTTGCAAAAAATGTATACTAAGCTGCTCTACCAATCTTCACGGTATACCCTTATCAGAGCAGTCCTAACTAATGTATGCAATCCCTATCTGATGTATTTAAAAACCTGATCATCTGTATATAACCTGTGTGAACAGGGTTCAGAGAGGAAAAATCCATGTGTGCATACAGGGTAGAACAGCTTTTGTGCAGATAGCCCAAGAGGAGTGGTGGAACTCCCCAGTCTTGTAGACACAAGAGAACAATTATGGAAACAGGAACACATGGGCTACTTGCACAGTGAACAAGTCTGTATGATCATGTTCACACACCACCAAGAAACCTGAAGACACAAAAGAGAATAGTAAAACCAAAAACACTCAGTTTGAAAAAATGTTGCAGTAATCCGCAAGTGCTAGTAAAAGATGTAAAATACAGGGTATTTGGTTGATACGTTTTTTGCAAAAAATGTATACTAAGCTGCTCTACCAATCTTCACGGTATACCCTTATCAGAGCAGTCCTAACTAATGTATGCAATCCCTATCTGATGTATTTAAAAACCTGATCATCTGTATACAACCTGTGTGAACAGGGTTCAGAGAGGAAAAATCCATGTGTGCATACAGGGTAGAACAGCTTTTGTGCAGATAGCCCAAGAGGAGTGGTGGAACTCCCCAGTCTTGTAGACACAAGAGAACAATTATGGAAACAGGAACACATGGGCTACTTGCACAGTGAACAAGTCTGTATGATCATGTTCACACACCACCAAGAAACCTGAAGACACAAAAGAGAATAGTAAAACCAAAAACACTCAGTTTGAAAAAATGTTGCAGTAATCCGCAAGTGCTAGTAAAAGATGTAAAATACAGGGTATTTGGTTGATACGTTTTTTGCAAAAAATGTATACTAAGCTGCTCTACCAATCTTCACGGTATACCCTTATCAGAGCAGTCCTAACTAATGTATGCAATCCCTATCTGATGTATTTAAAAACCTGATCATCTGTATATAACCTGTGTGAACAGGGTTCAGAGAGGAAAAATCCATGTGTGCATACAGGGTAGAACAGCTTTTGTGCAGATAGCCCAAGAGGAGTGGTGGAACTCCCCAGTCTTGTAGACACAAGAGAACAATTATGGAAACAGGAACACATGGGCTACTTGCACAGTGAACAAGTCTGTATGATCATGTTCACACACCACCAAGAAACCTGAAGACACAAAAGAGAATAGTAAAACCAAAAACACTCAGTTTGAAAAAATGTTGCAGTAATCCGCAAGTGCTAGTAAAAGATGTAAAATACAGGGTATTTGGTTGATACGTTTTTTGCAAAAAATGTATACTAAGCTGCTCTACCAATCTTCACGGTATACCCTTATCAGAGCAGTCCTAACTAATGTATGCAATCCCTATCTGATGTATTTAAAAACCTGATCATCTGTATATAACCTGTGTGAACAGGGTTCAGAGAGGAAAAATCCATGTGTGCATACAGGGTAGAACAGCTTTTGTGCAGATAGCCCAAGAGGAGTGGTGGAACTCCCCAGTCTTGTAGACACAAGAGAACAATTATGGAAACAGGAACACATGGGCTACTTGCACAGTGAACAAGTCTGTATGATCATGTTCACACACCACCAAGAAACCTGAAGACACAAAAGAGAATAGTAAAACCAAAAACACTCAGTTTGAAAAAATGTTGCAGTAATCCGCAAGTGCTAGTAAAAGATGTAAAATACAGGGTATTTGGTTGATACGTTTTTTGCAAAAAATGTATACTAAGCTGCTCTACCAATCTTCACGGTATACCCTTATCAGAGCAGTCCTAACTAATGTATGCAATCCCTATCTGATGTATTTAAAAACCTGATCATCTGTATATAACCTGTGTGAACAGGGTTCAGAGAGGAAAAATCCATGTGTGCATACAGGGTAGAACAGCTTTTGTGCAGATAGCCCAAGAGGAGTGGTGGAACTCCCCAGTCTTGTAGACACAAGAGAACAATTATGGAAACAGGAACACATGGGCTACTTGCACAGTGAACAAGTCTGTATGATCATGTTCACACACCACCAAGAAACCTGAAGACACAAAAGAGAATAGTAAAACCAAAAACACTCAGTTTGAAAAAATGTTGCAGTAATCCGCAAGTGCTAGTAAAAGATGTAAAATACAGGGTATTTGGTTGATACGTTTTTTGCAAAAAATGTATACTAAGCTGCTCTACCTTTCTGAACCCTGTTCACACAGGTTATATACAGATGATCAGGTTTTTAAATACATCAGATAGGGATTGCATACATTAGTTAGGACTGCTCTGATAAGGGTATACCGTGAAGATTGGTAGAGCAGCTTAGTATACATTTTTTGCAAAAAACGTATCAACCAAATACCCTGTATTTTACATCTTTTACTAGCACTTGCGGATT